>NC_140506.1:21591111-22225000 GCF_964339955.1 Pipistrellus hanaki | reverse complement strand
TACTAAAGCTTTATGATAAGTATTTATATTAATCAGGGCAAATAACATGCAACTCCTTTAAATGTTTCTTGATTATTCTTTTGTTCTTCCATATAAACTTTGCAATCATCCATGTCAGTCTCCACATAAAACCCACTCTATTGGGATCTTATTAGTATCTATATTGAATCTATTGATTCGTTGCTGAGAATTTATATTTTATATTAGAGGCCTGGTGCTTGAAAATTTATGCACTCGGGGATCTCTCAGCCCAGCCTGCATGCTTTCACAATCCGGGACCCCTAGGGTAGGCCCACTCCCATTGTAGCATGGCTCTGGTTCCCCAGGCTTGCAGGCTGGGGGGAGGAACCAAGATTCCCAGATCGCAGCATTGCTCCAGTTCCTGGAGCCTGTGGGCTGTGGGTAGTGACCAAGAGGTCAATCCGATGGCAGCAGAGGGGAGGGATCCAGAGGCCAGTCTGATGGCAGCATGGCTCCATTCCCATAGCTCCCTCCTGCCACCATGCTACGGCAGCCCGGACCCAAGACTGACTCCCGCTACATGCCAGCTGGGACCCTACCCTGGTGTTTGGTCATCCATCCAGTCGTTTAGGTCATGATGAACCCTGGCTTTTTATATATTAGGATTGTTTGTCTATCCACGAGCGTAGGCTGTGGGAGGGTAGTGTTGTGCATTGGTTGCTGTTCCAAAACCTCTTCTGCATCCTGGAGGTCATTCTCCCAGCTCCACCAGGTGTTGTCCACAGGCAGGCCTTATAACTGAGCCTTCAGAAGGTCATTCCCGCCTTCAATCAAGGAAGCTGCTTTAGAGTGATGCAGAAAAGGGTAAAACCAGTGAATTCCAATGGTTGTTTGGACAGAAGCATTGTGGACAGGAAAGTTCAATTCAAGTGAGAACAAAGTGCTGTACCTTCCATCATGGAAGAGGTCAATTATAATCAGCTTGCTAGAGATGGTTGCTGGTTCTCTAGAGCAAGAGGCTCTGAGTTATGGAGCTTTAATTGTCTCCTTGCAGGTGGCCCTAGTATGTTCTGCAGAACCAGCTGTAATCCAGAGCTGGATTTTTATTTCCTCAGGCCTAGGAAACTTCTACAAGGACTAAGTGCAAGTTTTTGAAAGAGGAGAGAGTGTAGCAGGAGTGTAAACTATGTATCATTTGCTCACTCAACTTCCTTGTGCCTTCAGACCTATCTGAGCCCTAATTATTTCATCCCATCTCCACTTGTGTATGGGATGCCTCTGTGCATATCCAGCTTTATTGCCTGGAGGGCTATACAACATTCTGTTAATGACTGACATCTCCGATGGCCTGGGGACTTGGCGGTCCATGTTCAATATTCAATCCCTTCTGGGGTTTAGTAACAAGCCAGCTACTGTTTCTCAAATGGAGAATAATTATCTGCAGAATCACTAACAAGTCTTCACAAAGCACTGGTTTGAATGAAAAAAGTGGAAGCAATCTGTGAAGACACACTGGCTAGTCACTCAGAGGCGGTTCCATAGAAAGGGCTTTGAGAATCTGTGCTTCTGTGTAGTTACTACTTCTGAGCTTCTGCCGTCAAGAGTCTGCTGGGCCTCTGTTCACCAGTGGCAGCATTTGGGTAGAAGAGCAGGATATGGGGCAGGGGGGAGTGAGGGCCAGCTGGAGCCTGCCTGGAGCTCTGTGCATGCTCATATCCGACTGTGAAGACCTCAGGTGAGCACAACACAAATTCCTCATCTGTTCAACTCTAAAAGCCATACAGAAAAAGGGCTTCTGAGAAATGTAATTCCAAGCAAAATCAAATTGAATGGATAATTCAGCTCAACTTTAAAAATTACCAATTTCCCACCAAGATCCACTTTTCCTTCAAGTACATGACAAGTGTTGATATGTACTGTTTTAATTATATTTTTCAAATTTATATAATGATTTATTTTTCGATCCAAAAGTTTGAGTTGCTCTTTTTTATCTAACAAATAAGTGGTGATTTTGATTTATGCTTTTGTTATATAAACTTCTAATTTAAAACCACCATGATCCAAGAACATGGGTCTCTATGATGCCTCTTCTAGAAAAATGTTTGCAAGTTTTCTGGTCCATAATTAAAAATATTTCATGTGCACTTGAGATGAATATTGTTTTTCCTTAGTTTGGCTTGGAATTTTGTATTTGTCAAGTTGGTCAAGCTTGTTAAATTATGACATTTAAATCTTCATTATTTGCTTTGTTTTGTTTGCGCAACCTATCAATAGCTGGGTGGAGATGTTGAACTCTTCTATTCTTGGTACATTAGTTTACTCTCCCTCTTGTATATACATTTTAGATTTATACATTTTGAGGCTGTTTTATTGGGTTTATAGATGTTTAAAATTGTTATAATTGCCCAGGAATTGAGCATTTTATTATTTTAATTTATCCTTAATTTTATTTTTCTTTAATGCATATTTTGTAAGATATTAAACTAACATATTTTCATCTTTTTATTTTTAATTTTTTTGTGTCTTTTTAAAATATATTTTTATTGATTTCAGAAGAGGAAGAGGGAGAGATAGAGAGATAGAAACATCAAGGATGAGAGATAATCATTGATCAGCTACCTCCTGCACACCCTACATTGGGAATGGAGCTTGCAATCAGGTCATGCATGTATGGGAATCAAACCATGACCTCCAGGTTCATAAGCTGACGCTCAACCACTGAGCCATGCCAGCCGGGTGTGTGTCTTTTTGCTTAATTGTGTCTGTTCTAAATAGCACATGGTTGGGCTTTGTTTTATAACCCATTTTTGGAAGGTAGGGGAAGGTTGGGCAGGGTAGGGAGAGGTCAACCAAAGGACTTGTATGCATGCATATAAGCCTAAACAATGGACACAGACACCAGGGGAGTGAGGGCATGAGTGGAGGTTGGGGGAGCAATGGGGTGATAAGGACACATATGTAATACCTGAATAAAGAAAATAAAATTATATATATAACGAATCTGCCTTTTAATTGCCAAGTTCAAACTAATTATTTCATTGTGATAATGGATACATTTGCATTTGTTTGTAGCATTTTACTTCTTTGATATCTATTTGTCCCAATTCGTTCTTCTCCTTACTCTTTTATTGTTGTTTTGTTTGGCTTGATTTTGTTTACTTCTTTCTCTCATTGTTATTTTTCTGGTCATTTGGAACTTATATATTTCATTTATATTCTTTTGGTGGTCACCCTTGAAATATTAAAAGTTGGTCACTCTTGACACCTAGTTAATTAAATGACTATGAAACACTTTATCTTTAGTTTTTCTTTTCCTAACATTATTATTGTTATTGTTAAATATTTTAATTTGATTTTTAAGCCTAGAAATTAGAGACTTATTAATATGTTTTCAGATAGAGAGTGTGTTTGGTTGTACCAATGTGTTTATTATAAACTATATTTGTTCACCTTTTTTCATATCAGATGGTCTTTTTAGAATTACTTAAATTTTTTAGAAGTTCTTTTAGAGAAGATTTCTTTTTTATAAATTTTATGTTTGAAATAAAGTTGATATTTAATATTATTTTATATTAGTTTCAGGTGTACAGCATAGTGGTTAAACAATTACATAATTTTAAAAAATGATCTCCCCAGTATTTCCAGTACCCACCTGGCACCATACATAGTTATTACAATATTGCTAACTATTGCTGTACTTTACCTCACCATGACTATTTTGTAACTACCAATTTGTATTTCTTAAAATATTCATATTTTTCACTTATTTCTCCAAACCCTCTCCCCTCTGGGAACCATCAGTCTTGTTTTCTGTATCTATGGGTTTGTTTTAATTTTGTTTGTTCGTTAATTTTGTTCTTTAGATTCCACATGTAAGTAAAATCATATGGTTTATGGTATTTGTCTTTCTGTCTGACTTATTTCATTTAGCATAATACCCTGTAAGTCCATCCATACTATTGCAAATGGTAAGATTTTATTCTTTTTCTTTGGTTAAGTAATATTTTGTTGTATATATGTATCACAGATTTTGTATCCATTTGTCTATTTATGGGCACTTGGATTATTCCCATAGCTTGATTATTTTAAACTGGGGGGGGGGGGTGTCCCTCAGCCTGGCCTACCTGCTCTTATAGTGCAAGAGCCCTCAGGGACAGGAGATGACCCATTGATCAGGGGAAGGTAATATCCCCATCACACCTCTGCTGCTGCCACTGCCGGCAGCGCAAGCCTTGGCCAGCCCTGGTTACCTGAGCCTCAGGTGGCCCTGGGTGGCTGGGCAGCAGCTATATGAGGCTTGCCTGTACCTCAGGCCAGCCCTGGGAGGGGGGGTGGCTAAGGGGACTGAGGGACTCCAGAGGCAGATGTGCAGCAGGGCTGAGGGAGCTGGGTGCCGCCATCTTGTGGCTGTGGGCACTACCATCTTTGAAGGCATGTCAGTCAATTAGCATATTCCCTCCCTATTGGCTGTGTGTTGTCATCTTTAGGTGGGACAGCCAATTAGCATATTCCTTTCTTATTGTCTGTGGGCCCTGCAATTTTGAGGGTGGGGCAGTAAATTAGCATATCCCCTCTTTATTGGCTGTGGACACTGCCATCTTGAGGGTCAGGCACTCAATTAGCATATTCCCTCCTTATTGGCTTTGCAACAGTGTGAGGGTCAATTAGCATACTCCCTTTTTATTAAATGGATAATGCTGCAAAGAACATAATAGGAATGCATTTATCATTTTGAAATAGTATTTTGGGTTTCTTCAGATATATACACAGAAGTGGAATTGCTAGGGTATAGGAACTTCTGTTTTCAAGTTTTTTGAGGAATCTCATACTGTTTTTGAGAGTGGCTGCACCAATCTGCATTCCCACCAACAGTGTAGGAGGGTGTCCCCCCATTTTTTTTCAGATCCTTGTCAAAATTTCTTGTGGATTTATTGGTGATAGCCATTTTAACAAGCATGAGGTGATATCTCATTGTGGTTTTAATTTGCATTTCTCTGTGGTTTTAATTGAGCATCTTTTCATATGTCCATTGGCCACCTGTATGACCTCTTTGAAGAAGTGTCTATTTAGTTCCTCCACCGTTTTTTAATTTGATTGTTGGTTTTTGATGTTTAGTTTTATGCATTCTTTATGAATTTTGGATATTAACTCCTTATAAGATGTATCATTGGCAAAAATGGTCTCCCATTCAGTAGGTAGTCTTTTCATTTTGTTGATTTTCTTTGTTGTGAAAAAAACTTTTAGTTTGATGTCATTCCATTTCTTTATTTTTTCTTTTGTTTCCCTTGCCTGAGGAGATATATCAGAAAAAGTATTTCTAAGAGAAGTGTTAGAGTTTACTTCCTATATTTTCTTCTAGGAGGTTTATAGTTTTGAGTCTTACATTTAAATCTTTAGTTCATTTTGAGTTAATTTTTGTATATGGTCTAAGAAGGTGGTTTATTTTCACTTTTTTTTGCATGTATCTATCCAATATTCTCAATGCAATTTATGAAATAGACTATCTATCCTCCATTGTATATTCTTGCCTCCTTTGTTATATAATAATTGTGCACGTAAGTGTAAGTTTTTTTCTATTTTTTAAAATATGTTTTTAATGATTTTAGAGAGAGAGGAAGGGGAAGGAATAAAGAGATAGAAATATTGATGAGAGAGAAACATCAATCACCTGTCTCTGACATGCCCCGATCGAGTCTGAAAACCCAGACAGGAATTAACCTGGTGATCTCCTTACTCATGGGCAGACCCTCAACCATTGAGCCACACCAGTGGGCTGGGATGCCTATTTGTTCCATTGATCTATGTGTCTGTTTTGATTACTCTAGCCTTACACTATAGTTGAATATCAGGTAGTGTGATGCCTCCAACTTTGTCCTACTTCCTCAAGATTGTTGTGGCTATTCTTGGTTTTGTGTTTCTATAAAATTTTTGCATTATTTGTTCTAGTTCTATGAAAAATGTTATTAGTATTTTTATAGGGATTGAGTTGAATCTGGCAATGCAATGTTCATACTGCTGTTCATGTGAGAACATAGGCTAGAGTTCAGAGCTCCCCCTGAGACACAGCAGTAACTAATGGGTTGCTACCTGCAGTCTTGGGACTTCAAAGCACTTCACTAAATATCTTTTTATAGAAAAGCAGTGTTTTACATTACAGTGCTCTTTGCTCTCTAAATGAAAAATAGTTCTGTTTAACAAAAAGCAAAAAATGCACATGGAAAAGAATGAAAATACAGATAATCCCTTGATCCATGAAAAAGCCCCTCAGAAGCAAAGAGGCTGTCACATAATAAATAAAAGCAATGGGTATTTAATAGGCCTAGCAATTAGAAGCCGTCCAAAAGTAACAGAAAATGCATTGAAAAAGAAAGGGTAAAATGATCAAAGAGAGTGATAGGAACCTATTATCATTATAGGAGATTATATTTGACATTTCCCTTTTAAAGGCATTTTAATACATTTCATTTAGTTTCTGTTATATGGTAATATTTTTATCTTTTTAAAGGTATATTTTAAAGGCATTTTAGTACTAATAAAGGCAATTTAGCGCATTTCATTTAGTTTTTGAATGAAGGGAGAAAGGATTGGGGTACATAAACATACTTATTTAGATTGACAATGTTTTGAATGTTTTAGTTTGTTTTATTTTAAGTAACTCTGTTTGCTTATATTCTGAATTTTGAAAACACAACTAGTCCAGAAGAAAACAGCCATGGGGTGTGTCTTGTGGCTTCATCCACCTTTCAGTCCACAGGGAATGGAATAGGAGAGGGAGGAGGGCCGTGTCATTCAAGGTCTGAGGGCATTCCTTTATTCAATTTATTTAGCCTTAAGAAAAATGCATGGTGCCAACAGTGAGACTAGGAAAGAATGTAGTTTATAAGCTTATACATTTTTTAATGAATACTCTCCTTGACACTCTTATAAAAGATTCTATTTTGTGGAGAAGTCTATATTAAAACTTGCTCCGAGTTAGAGTTCAAAGGCAAATGAAGAATAAGTTGATGGCTGTTCTATTTCTAGAAGAGCCCCTGTCTCTCGGTTTACGGTGGTTAGGGCCATCGCCTCATGAGCAGCTGCTGACTCTCTGCAGCCCTTGGCCATCTCGCAGTCCTATTCCCTACCGAGGTGGGGACACTGACGCTGAAGGAAGGCTATCCTCCGGGGTGTGGGATTCACCTGGCGATGCCAGGCACCAGGTGAGCAGGAGTATGACACAAGCCCCTAGGATGGCATTAAGACTCAGAGGCTTTCCTGTGCCCCTGCCTCCCTGAAAATATGTTCACAGTTATAGTTTACAAATGTGTTAGCATGAAGACGTATGCAACCTTTGACTCTAAAAGCTTGGATGTTTTAATTTTTCAAGAAATCAAAGTACTTTTATGGGTCTTTAAAAAGATTTGGGGACCTATGCACCACACCGGGTACATTGTGCCTAACGCAGAGTCTTCTCAGTGATGAAGACACTGACATTTAAAAAAAAAAAAGTGAGGCAAAGACTGCCACGTTACAAGCCAGCGCAATATCAAGTCTTACCCTATACTGCCCTATACACTGCCCAGTGCAGTAGGCCATGGGGTATTTGTCGTGTTCACAGTTAGATCTTTTAAGGGAAGTGCAGGGAAAGTGCCTGCAGGTGTGTCCTCCACTTCCTGGGAGGACTCCATCACCATCTAATTTTCACTTTACAGGTATGCATATTTTTGTACCATTTTCAGTCTTTCTGGAAAAGTAAGAGGCAATAAAATTCATGATGGTTTCTCCCCTACTGGGTTAATGAAATAAGTGAAAAGTCGTACCGGGAAAACAGCTGTCCTGGCTGTTCCCCAGTTAGCTTTCTGCCCATAGCGAAGTTAAGCTCATTTGGGGAGGTTTAAAATAAAACAGGTTTTCAGAGCTCCATGTGTGTAGTGATCATAATCTCAAATTTGATATCCCCAGAGGGCATGCTGTCATGTCCATGCTTCCATTGGTCCGCCGTGTCTGAGTGCAGGGGAGCCCTGGCAGCCTGCTGGATATCCGATACCCTTTTGCAATGGTTGTAACATGTGTCTGAGGGGAAGAGCACAACTTAGACACTTAATCATGGACAAAAATAGCAATGGGAGAGAGAATAAGAACATCACATGTAATCCTCTTGTCTCCTGCCAGTTCTGGAAACATACATTCTTTTGGCCATGCTAGGGCTGGCTCCACTTGGTATGGCTCATCGTCTCTGCACAGCGAGAGGGCAGAGGGCTGTGGTAGTGGCTGGCACAGACCCCCAGCCAGATCCCTGTCCTGAGCTCTGGTTCTCTCCCCCTCATCTGTTTGTTCAACCCATGACAACTCATTTTCATTCATGGTGCCTCGGTTTACCTCCTGTAGAGTATTCCTAATACCAGTGCCCCATCATAAGGTTGTTGTAGTTATTAAAGAGGTTAATATATGTGAGAGTGTTTAGCACAAAATCTGTCTATTGGTATTTGCTATGGTTGTAATACTTGCCAACTTCCTGGGTATCACTTGATGCATATAATTGTGAGGGAGAAAGGGAAATAAAGTCACCAAGAGTGCCTTTCTTCCTCCTCCATGTCTGCCTGGATTTGGTGTGGTTAGTTGGCTGATCTGCTCTGGGGTTAATAGCTTGATTTCTAGAATGCGCCATCTCTAGTGTGAAGCTTCATGGGAGGAGTGAGCCTGGGAGCAACCAGAAAAGGGGAGAAGCTCCCTAGGCTCAAGGAGCTAACTTTATAAGTCTCCGTTTTTACTGTCATTTTAAAAATTCTAAAACCTCAATGGAAGGTCTTAAGGTCCCAGCCATAGGGAATTTTTTACATTGAAACTCCTTTGGGTGTTTTGGTAACTAAACATGTTGGATGAGGATTTAAGATCTTGAACTGTGTTCTCTCCAGAACGCACATTTTTCCTAGCAAATTCCAACTTGGTGGTTTGCAGAAGCTAAGGCTTACATGCATGCCTGCACAATCAGAGGAAACTTGCTCTCTTGCATTGTGTTGAATTGTGTAGAATTGAAATAGTGTGCCTAGAGCTAGAAGGAGCTAGAAAGAGATGTGCAGAAAAGAGGATTATCGAACAAATGTGGATTCTAAAATCATAAATTAGCAAGAGGCTATTAATAAATGCCCATTTTCTTTTTGCTACTAGAGCCCAAGAGAGATGGGGAAGGAAACCAGCAAAACAACCCAGTCTTGGAAGTATTTCCCGCTCTCTCATCGTCTATATTTAGCACTTTCTGTCCCTTTTCTATTAACCTATGATCCTGTTGAAACATTAATCACCACGCATTAAAATAAGAGCTCATCATTTTAGAGACTGAGATCATTTTTAGATTTTTTTTAAAAAAATAAAAGATTTCAAGTCCTTTGCAAGCCTTCGTTTTTGATGGCCACGCCATTTCTTACACCCTGTAATGCAGGCAGTCAAGTTGGTTGTCCTATTTTATCCGGGTATTATATATTCTTGCATTCACTTCTTAATAAAGTTCATTTCTCCATTTTTTCAGGGAAATTTTATTTTTGATGGCATGGTTCTTTTACATACTTTAAATATCAAATACTGGGATATTTCTATAGAAAAACATGGCTATTTAAGAGGAAAATTACATTTTCAAAAGTTCAAACTGTTCTACTTCTGAAATAATTTATAAAACCCAATATATTTGGACACTGATGAATGCTGATGAGATTTTGATAACATAAATCATCGCTTCCATGGTTTTTCTAAAGTGCACCTTGCAATATTTTTCTTCTTGTTAGGAAGTGGAAGACCACGTGGCGTTTTTAATAACAGTTCCCACTGCCCTGGCAATCTTCTTTGCTATATTCATCCTCGCCTGCATCGAGTCCGTGTTTAAGAAGCTGCTCCGCCTCTTCTCTGTGGTCATCTGGATCTGTCTCGTGGCCATGGGCTACCTGTTCATGTGTTTCGGAGGCACTGTCTCTGCCTGGGACCAGGTAAGGTGTTAAAATGGTTTTTGTATTTTCTTTATGTGCTCTGATTGGTGGCAGACGTGATTCTGTAAACTGCAAATAAGAGATCTTTAGAAGAAAGTCTTTTGAAATCATTCTCTTCACGGGAACCTCCATGCCCATTTCAAGTCATCAGACGTGCTGGCAGCCAGCGCACGGGCCTGGGTCTCACTTGTCGCTGGTTGTAGATGGCCAAGTCTGGGTTACACCTCACATCATCTTCTCCTGCTTCCCCAGGTCTCCTGTTTCTCCAGGATCCATCTGGGGTGGAAGCCTTACCTTGTGCCTCTAATTCTCAAACACTAGTAGTTGCCCTTAAACTCTTTCTCAATCACTGGACCTTTGTTCTTACAGACAGACTTCTGTGATACTGATTTCATATCAACACGAGCACATCATGTCAATAAGGCTGCTTCCTTACCTGTTGGGAAACTCACAGTTCTTCGTGTTGAACCTGGTGAGGCTCTTAGCTTAGAAAATGGCTCCCCTGGAGGATGTTAGGACTTTAGGAGAGTGGATTCTGACTAATGGGATGCCACCTGGGGGAATCCTGCTGACTACTAAATTAGATGGTGTATGGTCCAGAGCACAGACAAGTCCGGGCTGCAGATATGGATGCACAAGTTATTAGCTTCAAGCTCGTATTGGAAGCCATGGTGTTCTGTAGCCACCCTAGAGAGAGTGAATTGAGCACCAAGAGGGGGTCATCAAAGACTTGATGGGGACACAAGAGCTGGGTTAGGAGAGGAATAGGAGTCTGGAATGGATAGAAGACCATTTATGGGAGCAGAGAACCAGGAAGGGAGACTTGCTGTAGAGACTAAAAGAAAAGGGAGATTCAAGATGGGAACAGGCTAAAGGGTTCAAGTCCCAGGGTGAGGGAAGGAGCATCACAGGTGTGCTTTAGTCGGAGAGAGCCCAGGATGAGGTTTCCCGTGGGTTCTGTTATCCCATGATTTCAGCTAAACCACCATCCTGTTTGAGCCTCGGTTTCTTCTGCAAAGCGTGAGGACTTGAGTAAGTGAATTTAGGTTGATCTCTCTGGTTCTAAAGAACAGTCATAGTGGACACAAGAATCTGTGTTTGCATCTTTCCTCTCCTGCAGATCCCTGAAGAGGTTTTAGGGGTCAGTCTTATTATCACTCTCACCTTTGGAGGGATGGGCACACCCACTTCCATGCCCAGGCCAGTGCCTTCCCTGCCTCAGTGTTGCCTCACTTCTTCATGTACCCTGTTCCCTGGCCTCACCCTGCTGCCTTAAGTGGTGCACATGGTCCACAGTCCCTCCCACCTTCACATTGGCGCACGCAGAACAGAAGAAGGAGATGGATTAAGAGCCTTAGTTTGTTGGCCTGTGGCATGGACCCGCTGGTCTCTCCTCAAACCAATGCTACTTTGGTTTAAGGCTATTACTTTATAAGAAGCTTCACTCTCTGGAAGAGCAAGCAGCCTCTCCATGTTCTTCTGTTTTCCGGTTCTTTAGACTTTTCTTAGCTTACTTTCCATATGAATTTCAGAATCAGCTTGTCATGTTCAGTGCAAGCTCCACCTAGGATATGGATTTAAATTATATGACATTTCCTATTTTTTTATTTGAAAGATATTTAACAACTAGGAAATAATAAAAGGACACTATGAAAAACACCCAGAGATATGCTCTTTTTAATTTTGTATCTAGTCCTTCCATAGAAAGACATGGCATGTCTCTCCAATGATTCTAGGTTTTTTTAATGTCCTTCTGAAACCTTTTCTCTTCATGAAATCAGTAGCAATGCTCCTCAAACTTGTTCTTAGGTACCTGTATTTTTTTGTGGTTTTATTAAAGGCATTTTTTTCTTATTTCCTTTTTCTATTTAATATCTTTGCATAAGGGTGCTGCTGCTTTTTACGCTGATCTGTTGTGGTGGACTCTTATTAGCTCTGTTCATTTGTCTGAGGGCCTCAGTTTACTTATATATACAGTACCATCATCTCCAGATAATTAACATTTTCCCCCTTTCAAATCCTGAATTCACTTCATTTGCAGGCATTGTGTTGTCTACATGTGCTTGTATTAGCCAGGATTCCTGATACAGAAGGGATTAGCATAGTGCGAGTGGCATCAGACCTGTTGTCAGCATAATTAGAACATCCATAATTTCACGGGAAATAAAATGGTTGCCCTATGATTAGTATTTTAATAGAATCCATTGGTCAGAATAAGGACCTCCATCTGTCTGGCAGGCTCTTCTTCCCCATCCAGTGCAGCTCCTGTGTTGTCTTCATTGACCTCATGGGTCCCTGTCACAGAGCAGCATTTCCCAGCTTTCAGATGCCACCGATCGGGCAACACCTCAGCCTACTCCAGTTTCCCATAGCACTGACAATGGTTTATTCTCTTCTGTTGTCTGTTGACTGTATCCCCTGCAAGAAAATAAACTTCTGGGCAGTGACTGTCTTTCCACTGCCGTGTCTTTGCCCCTATGAGAGTGGACTGCGATAGAAGGCACCCATGGCTGCTCACCCAGTGTCTCCCTAATAGGTGACTTTATTTTGTCATCTCCATATTTGTTGTTGTTGAATTTCTTTTGTATCCACTTCTTCTGTTTTTGCCCATCTTTTGGTTTTATGACATACATTTTGCTTATATCGATGCTTTAAAAAAAATGCCTGTAAGCATATTAAACATACCTTTTCCATAGTTATTTTACTTTCATTTTCTTAATATTGAGTTCTTGCAGGATTTGAGTTTGTTGGCTAAATGTATCAGCGTTAATTGCCCCTGTGAGCTTTGGCATTGCTACTTCTAGGCTCCTATTGAGTGGGATTTTCTTCCTCTGCCCACAGCCGTAATCCTACCTGTGATGTTCCCTTCCGTACACAGCCAGGGCCGTAGGCAAAACTAGACTATATGTGGAGTCTCAGCGCAGATGGCATTGCAGGTGGGGTGACCAGCCCTGCTTGTGGCTTGGGCCAGCTGTGTCTGCTTGATGCTCAGAAAAGGCTATAGCCAGGTTGCAGCTACTTTTGGCCACTTCTCCTATGTTGGGGACTTGGGCAGGATGTCTGCTTCACACTGTGGACCTGATCACACATTTGTCCAGAACTGAGGGCCACTTTGGGCCCCATCCCTCCACCGGAACTTCAAATCCTGCCCAAGCCTGGGGTCACAGCTACCCCATTTAGCTGGCATGCTGATTTAAAAAGAAAGTATATGCTGACATTGGCCTAAAGCCTGGCATCTTTTAATTTTGGCACCACAGATGTAGGCCTCTCAGTGAACACTTCCAGAAGTGTTATAATAGGTTCTCTGTGCTTAAGGGGTTGTGCTCAAGGGGTGGTTCCCCATAGGAGATGGTTAAACTAATACTATTGTGATAAGGAGATGCAGGAGTGAGCCCACTACTCAGACAGAGGGACCATCCTCACATGACCACCTTCACTGCTGACTCCAATGGCAAGTTTGGGGATCTCAGAACCACGCTGAGGTTAGGTAACTTCGTAAAAGGACTCACAGAACTCACTGAACACCATTATCCTCCCAATTATGGTTTATTACAAGGAAAAAATAGAGGTGAACAGCAGCCAAGGGAAAGGGCAGAAAAACTAGCAAGTGTGGAGCTTTCTTTGTCTCCTCTGTGCAGTCACACAGAGTGCTGCTCGCTCCACAACATTACATGTCACTATGCAGGGAGTACTGCCTACCCAGGAGGCTCAGCTGCCCTTCTCTGTCTGGGGATTTTTCCAGGGCTCAATCACATACTGCCTGCATGGCTGACCTTTAGTCTCCGGCCTCACAGAGGCTGGTCTGACACCTGCAGTTTCCAGCCCTGTGGAGGCAGAACAGATACTGCATGGCCCTAAGATCCCCTCATAAATCATAGTTAGACTGTCTCGGACCAAACAAAGGCACTCCTGTCAGGCAGAGCATTCCAGGGGCCTAGGGATGATGTCTCAGGAGCACAGGGCAAGCCCAGACCTCTGTCTGGGTCAGGCTCATTCTTTGCTGCCCAGGTGGCTTCAGTGTAGACCCCAGCCATTAACATCTCTAGTGCAGAGCATAGAGTATAAGCAACAGGCACGTGCATCATCTGTTCCGTGCCCTGCCCTGTCCCGAGCACTTTCCCCATGGAACCTCATTTATCCTCACATAATGCCAAGAGGTGGGTCCCATCACACTTATCTGAGTGACACTGAATAAGTCTCTCCTGCCTGGCACATTTTTGTAATGTCCTTCATTCATCTGGTGAAGCCGAAGATTTTTTTTATGTCATTTTATTTAATGGATTTATAACAAGACAAACCCATTTTACAAGTTCTTAGTTACTACTTGTGACTCTCGCTCTGAGATGGGAATGCCGTTCAGAAGGGAGCAGGACAGGAGGGCAAGTGCCTGGATGGGGTGAGGCTTACACACAAGAGATGCTGGGTTGGCTGAGCGAGGGCAAGAGGGCTGAATCGTATCTGCATTTGACTCCAGTCTTCTGCTTCCCTCACCCTAAGAGCTCATTGAATGGAGTTAAATAAACACTTCCATTCCTGGCAACCCCATTTCAGGCGTGGCGGGGAGACCAGGCTGAAGTTATTGTACAGATTTGTTAAATCACCTACTCGAAAGGCTAACATTTTGCTCCAGGAAGAAGAGACTTTCTTTGTTCTATTTCCTAACTAGATGCCGGGCAATCAGCATGCGCCTCTCATGTGTTCTTACAAAAATAGGACGTAAGTGTGCAAATATCATTTTCGTATTGAAAGTGGGTGAAATGTAAGAAAATAAAGAGCTCTCAGAGGCTTTGAAACAGTACAGGAATAGTTTGCTTTTCCTTTAGTGCAGTCACCTGGAATGCTATTAAAAAATGGATTTACCATTCGGAGAACCTAGTAGCATATAAATGAAAGGAGGCAAATCCAGCCGTCCCTGAGTATCCAAGAAACCATTGTTGTCTGCTTCTGTGCACCAGGGTGACTTCTCAGAGGGTATTTTGGAGTTAAAAAGAAGAGGCCCACACAATTCAGGAAAATAAAAGAGCAATATAGAAATTATCCTAACAACAAAGATGAGAGTTTTTAATATTTTTTGTTGTTTTTAATAGCAAATAATATTCTGACAACGTGTGAATTTTAAGCAAGTGCAGCAGCGAAGACCAGCCTGAAGTGTCGTTATTTTGAGATTTCCCCACATTTCTGCTGTGCAGAGCAGAGGTGGCATTTCTGTATTCTCCCTCCTCTCCGTTCCCAGAGCGTGTGACAGTCATACTGGCTATGCAGTGAACTGGGAATTTACCACGACTCTCCCTGGCCCTTCCAGTCCTGACCCTGTTTGAATAGACAGTTCAGTCCGTGTTTCTGGAACAATCTGCTTCTCTTCTTTCCTTTAGAGGAGCACAGGCCCTGGTGCTGAGGTGGACATTGCAATTAACTGTCACCTGCTCCTTAAACAGACACAGCCATTCTCACCTCTGCACTTTTGTTGTCCTCCCTAACCCCTCCCCCAAGTCAAGGTACATTTGGAGGCATTTTTATTGGCTTCTCTTTTCCCAGTGGCTAGCACAGTGTCACATAGGTAGGATCACAGCACAAATACTTGTGGGAATACTGAATGAGTGTACACATAGCATATTGGTCTGCTTGCCTCTTCCACCATAATAGTGATAGAAAACATTTCCATTGCCTGGGTCCTTCCCTGCACCAGGCATCATTCAGTTACTTTATATACATAAGTTATTCGATCTGTACAACTCTGTGAAGTAAGTACTGTTACTACTTGCAATTCCTCAGATGAGAAAACTGAAGCCCAGAGAGGTTAATCAAGTTCCCCAAAGTCACACAGGAAGAAGAGAGCGTGAATTCGAACATGGCATTTTGGCACAGGGATCATCGACCATCATCTTCATATATCCATTATGGTTGACAACTGTGTGGTATTTCCTGTTGTGACTTGGGAAATGACAGATTATGGTGTGTTGAGGGAGATATTTAGGAATTTTGAATTGTTCTATATGAACCACTTTTGGCTTAGTTGCTATTTGGAAAAAAATTATGAAGAGGTAGCTGTTACTTCAGAGATGTCAAAAAATCAGTCATGTTGCTGGCTTTGTCTGCACGTTATCCTCGTTGGATGTATTTTCACTCCTCAGATGCATCACTAAGACAAATGACACATATTTGACCCAAGGGATAAATGTTTATGTATCTACTGGTTGCTTTTAAAATGAGATTAACATCAGTTCTTTATAAACAGATTCCTTATCATTTTATTCCTTTCTCCTGGCATTGTCATCTGGTCCTGTCTTAGCTTCTGACACCTATAATCAGCCACTTTCCTTCTCATAGGAAAGCCCCATCAGACTCCAAGGGCCCCAGGAAGGCAATCTCTGGGATGCCAGCTCAGGGTGTAGTCCAGCCCAGTACTGGCTTCTCCTTGTGTTGGGAGAAGCTATGCCGGTTTTGGCTCCTATCCAATTTCTTGCTTGATGTCTGGGTAACATAGCTTCTGTGTGCTGGGGCTGCCACTGTCAGGGCAGGGGCGGGGGTCAAGGGTGGGGGAGTGGGCTCAGGCTGGGGATGCTAGCCCTGTGGTGTGGCTCTCAGGGCATCTGGAAGCACCTCAGAGGAGGTCAACCTGAAGTTGAAAGAAGTTGTGACTGTGATCTGGAATTGGTTGTGTTTTCCTGAAGAAGTTAGAATTCTATTTTATTATACAAGGGAGGGAAAATGTTCAGTAGGCTCTCCAAACAAGCATCTGTTATTGACACAGTTTAAATGCAGACATTTTTGATGGTGGTTGTCTTAAGGCTTCCTGCCTTCAGTGTCCCTTCTGTTTGCCAGATGATTTTATGAAAGGTTGTGTTTGTAATAGAATTCCAGCTACTTTGGCCTTAAATCTTGGAAGCTGTTGTTATATCCAAAGAAACATACTTAATGGGAACTGGTAAATAACACAACCTGTCACCGTCACGTAGGACCGTGTGTGTGTGCCCAGGAGAGCATGCAGGCGAGCTGCTGCCATGAAGGGGAGTGAATTCTAGATTCCGGGCGGGAGCCGCAAGTTCGCAGGAAAAAATAAATCCAGAGTTTAAACTATTTGCTATTAAGAGTTGCTAAGCAACACCTCACTAAGCTTCTCCAATATTCAGTATTTCAAACTTCCTTTTCTCAGCAGCCATTAATAACATCCTCACCCAGCAATTTCACAGAGTTGAAACATCAGAGTTCTGAATTTGGAAAGGCAAAGGCGCTGAAATTCCCAGGACAGAAAACCAAAAAAAAGAGAGGGGAGAGGACACAAGCTCAGGGATTTGTAAAGAAATCCATCCAGTACCCAGCTGGGACTGGAGAGCACTTGCCTGGGAGGAACCTACCACAGTGGAGGAAGAACCTCCAAGAAACAGGAGTTGGAATGTTTCTGGGCCTGGAGAGCAGGCACCAGAGACAAAGAACATTTCCCAAAGCAAAAGGCAAGAAGGAAAAATAAAAAGCAAGCAGACCAGAAAATAAGAATTTAGGCTGGTTTTAATCTGTCTGCGTGTGGACTGTCCATTACAGTAGCCACTAGCCATATGAAGGCTACTGAGCACATCAGATGTGGCTGTTTTGAATCCAGATGGGCTCCAAGTGTAAACACTGACTTTTAAGAACAAAGTATGAAAAAAGTAAACCATTCCATTCGTAATTGTTTTACCCATAACGTGATGAAACTAGAGGCCCAGTGCATGAAAGTCATGCACAGGTAGGGTCCCTAGGCCTGGCCAGCAATCAGGGCGGATCAGATTCCCTGCTTCCCTGCCTCCAGCTCCCTGCCTCCTCCTTCCCTTACCACCTGTGCACCTTCATCGCATGGTTCCCCGCACCTTCCTGCCTCCTCCTTCTCTCACTCCCTCAGTGCCCTGCCACTGCTGCTGGTCGCCCACCATGTTCTGTGTCACCCCCTGATGGTCAGCACATGTCAAAACAAGCAATTGAACTGCTGGTTGAACTCCTGAGGGGACACTTTGCATATTAGCCTTTTATATAGAGAGATTATATTTTAGAAAAATTGGCTATATATATGTTATTAAAATAAAAATTTACCTACTTTTAATGTGGCTACTAGAAAAATTTTTTTATGAGAGCTGAACTCATTCAGCTCCAAAGAAAGGGGCACACCCTCCCGCCAGCCTATTTGGGTATTCTTAGGTGACTAAGAATTTGGGGGGGGGGGGGGTGTGCAGGAGCCCCATAGGGAAGTATGAAGTCACCTGTAATTAACTAACTGGCTAATCCAGAGGGCCACCATAGGCTTGGTCTTCCTGGGCCCCAACCCCTTCCAGTTATTTTTAGACAGCCGGAGAGAAACTGAGGCCACACTCGACCCACTACATAACATGTCTAGGAAATTTGCTCAGACTACAGATATCCAGAAATAAACTAAAAATTAATATGGGAAATTGTGCCCCCAAGGCCAGAAACTCCCAAACCGCAGCTCTTATTTAATACTCCTGATAGGAAGCCTTTACTTACAAGTGCTTTACAGAATTGGAAGATTTAATTAGAAAATATCAACTTAAGAATGGCCAAAATGCAGTTGTCTTTGGGCACCTACATTAATATTTTGCATGCAGAAATTAGGAAATGCCAGCTCTAAAATTAAACTGAATGACTGTGTGGGAAGCATATTTTGATTTTGAAATTGAAAGCTTTTAAGGAGAAGCATAGAAAAAAATATTTTTCTCGAAAAAGATGGAAATTAATAAGAAATTTTAGAGACTGATTCAGAACTATCGCTACTAGAAAATTTAATTTTATACATGTGGCTTGAGTTGTTTTGCTTTTGTATTGAACAGTTGTAGTCTATGTTAAAAATCTTATGAAACCTAAAAAATGCTACTGGAATTGGGTTTATTGAGTTTGAAGTTTACAAAGTTGAGATACAGAAATAAACTGTGTTCCAATATATTAGAATCTTCCCATCGGAAATAGAAAAAAAATACCATTTACTATTGCATCAAAAATATAAAATACTTAGGAGTAAATTTGCATAAATGGGTGTAACTCTTCTTTCTACTTGGAAAACTATAAAACATTGCTGGCAGAAATTAAGAAATAAGTAAAGAGAGGGATAGACTGTGTTCATGGACCCAAAGACACAATATGGGTGTCAATTCCCTTCAGATTCATCCTCTAGAAGTAACTCAATTGCAGTAAAAATCCTAGCTCTTTTACAGCATCACAAGCAGATTCTAAAATGCAGATGGACTTTGCATTTGGTCATTCTTGTGATTTTATATGCTGTATTCTTCAAGCAATAAAATTCTGAGGTGTTTTATAAAAATAAATAAATAAAATACCTAGAACTGCCAAAACAAATTTGAAAAAGCAGAACATGGAGATATTACTGTACTGGATTAAAGGATTTGTTATAAAACTACAGTAATCAACATAGTATGGGATTCGTGTAAAAATAAACATTTAAGCCACTGGTATACAATCAACTGTCCAGAAATAGTCCCACACATATGGTCAGCTTATTTTCAACTATGTTCTAAGCCAATTCAATGGGAAAGTATAAACTTTTCAAAAATAGCTGTTGAAAATATTGGACAGCTGAGTGCAAAAAAACTTCCACCCTCAGCTCATGCAATATGCCAAGATTAACTCTAAATGGATCAAAGACTTAAAAAATATAATTCCCAAACTATTAAACTTATAGAAGAAAAGACCAAAGACAATTTTTGGCATTCCTGGGTTGAAAGCTTTTTCTGAAATAGAACACACCAAACATGAACTATTAAAGAAAAAAAAGAAAAAAAACCTGATCAATAGGATTGTCCAAAATGAAAAACTTTTACTATTCAAAGGCACTATTACGAAAGTGAAAAGGCAAACCATAGAGTGGGAAACTAGTTATAAAATATATACCTGACAAAAAGTCTATACTTGGAATATATAATAATAGACTCTTACAACTCAATTGTACTCAATGAAGGTGTAAAAATAGTGTATGAGGTTCTGTAGCACACAAATAATTTCCACAGACTCCATTTCAAATTATTGATATAGTATCCTCAAATGGGAGGCATCATTTCTATTTTAAACATCGGGATAAATCCCCAAAACCTGAGATACAAAAAGAGATTTTGTGACTTTCCAAAAACATGTGGCGGGTCTCCAGCTGGAACTGGCTGTTTCTTCCATCCTAGTCCTGGCATTCAGATGTGCTGACTCATCAGCTCTTGGCTCTGACCCGCCATGCCTTTATAATGGCTCAAAGGAAGGAGGGATCTTTAAGGAGAATAAAGTGGCTGAGATATAAGAGAATGGCAGTATTGCTGTTTTTATCAAGTCTATGGAGATAACTTAAGCATGGTTTCATTGCTTATTAAACTTTCTAAAAGGTTGGCAAATGGATTGCTGAGTTGTTTGTAATTCAATTTTCGTTTAGCCTGTTTTTTACAAGACTATTTTTCATTGAACATGGGAAAAAATACACGCCTGCAAAATGCCTAGGTCACCAGCCTACATTTTCTTTAATACTCTTGATGTGCAAAAATCAACTTTATTATTATTTTTACCTCCAGATGGGAGATATAATTAAAGAACCAAATATGCTAAGAAGCATTAAAACACAGATACATCACTCCAAAAATCATGCAGCAATGGGAAAAAAATGTTTTTGGAGGTTGAAAGCTGAATTTCCTGTAGGAGGGAAATATATGGGGGTTTGTTGTAATAAAATAGAAAAATAGCCAAATCTAATTTTACTGCATTGGCCATATATAGGTAAGTAGACCAAGGGGCAAGAGGGAACTCAGAACCACACCTGTCTTGTATGGCAGAGGTGGAATTAAAATATAGTGGGTAGGATGAATTATTCAGTAAGTGAAAAAGAAATAAATGAAAATAATGAAAAAATTGGTTATATTATGGTAAAAATCAGATTTCTTCTTCATTTCATATAAAAAATACAAATTCAAGGTGATTTGAAATCTAAATTAGGAAAGTAGACTATTAAGCATACTAAATATGTAGAGGGAAATCTCTTTGTAACAGCAGTATAAGAAAGGATTTTTCCTCTGTGTGTGTGTGTGGTGTGTGTGTGTGTGTGTGTGTGTGTGTGTAATATGTATCAAAAGCTAGTATGGCATAATGTTCAGTGTATGATGTGTGCTCATGGGTGGTTCTTATATTTGTTGTACTTTTAAAAATTTGGGTTTTAGTAGTTTTAGTGTTTTGCATTTTATAGTAAAAAAAAATTGAAAAGAACATCAGCAATGCTAAATATAACGTTGCCTTTGAGCTGCATTTGCCATTCTGTGCTGTCTGTCCCCAGCCCAGCTTTTAGAATTCTACCTCCTTCTCTGCCTCTCGGCCATGTCTCCTTGTGCTCCTTCCCACATGGACTCAGTAACAACAGATTGTTGTTCACCAGGGTGAAAAAAACACCTCTTTTTTTCCCCCTAAATGTGTGTTATTATCACTAGTTTTAATAAGTATTCTATTTTCGAAACAAACAAAAAAACTATATAGCACTACACAAATGCCAGGGGGTGTAATACTGAATGATGGTAAGATTTAATCACTGGGATCTGTATTTAACAATTAATGAACCTCAATCAAAGCATTAAAACAATATACTCATTTCAAAGAAATAGCTAGGCCCAGGCCCATACTTCTGTTGGTTAAAACTTGGTCCCAAAATGCCAAGGTTTCAGGTTCCATCCCTAGTTAGGGCACATTCAAGAAACAACTGATGAATGCATAATAAATGGAACAATAAATCAATACTTTTTTCTCTATCTCTCTCTCCCCCGCTTCCCCTCTCTCTCTAAAAATCAGTCAATGATCATTTAAAAAAATAAAAGAATTAGCCAAAAAGTGATATCATTACATTTACTTCCCCCACTTCCCCTCTCTCTCTAAAAATCAGTCAATGAAAATTTTAAAAATAAAAGCATTAGCTAAAAGGTGATATCATTACATTTACTTGGCATACTTGAGGAATTAAGCAGTGGCATATTCCTTAGGCATAAAGTAATTATAATTGAACATTAATTGTTTTCCTTGGTTCCCAACTATTCCCTTTAATACCCCAAAACTATTGACCAAACATGAGAAGTGAAGGATTGAAATGAAGGCATCTGATTCTTTTCACTTTATGGAGGCATGCTGTTAATTATGATATCAATATATTTTTGACATTTTTATTATGATAAAAATGCATGAATCCATGTGCCAGTAGCTCTCTGTGGGGCCTGGCTGCTTTGTGCCCACTGCCCAGAGGATCTTCGTGGCTTAGAGGCCCATCTGTGACCGGGTGCAAGCATTCCACCATGCTGCTCACTCTGCCTGCTCTCAGTGGCTACCCTCCCCGCTGGCCTCTCCCCCCCCCCCCCCCCCGAATGGGGGACTCCAACAGAGCTGAGAGGACTAGGCACCACATTCTTGTGGCTATGGGTGCTGCCGTCTTTGTGACAGAGTGATGGTTAATTTGCATATTACCCTTTATTAGATAGGATACCTATAACATTAGCAGAGAACTAAATAAAATAATTGCAGATTGATTAGAATCCTGCCACTCTCTTTCTTTTCATTGTCTTCTACATATCTTTTTTGTAAGGCCTATGCTTTCATTTAACTGCAAAAACTCTCAATGTGATGCCCACAGGGGCGGTCAACACTTATTGCTCAGAATTTAGATATGACAGCCAGGAGTTCCTTCTTTCCCTATTGAAAATGTAAAGCCACCAAGACTAAGCAGGGATATGTGGATGCTGTACACTCTAAGGATGTGAGCACAAACTTGTGAACTAAAAGTGGAATCCGGCCTTTATAATTTGGAGGGCATTGGTCCACTGGTTTCTGGTATAGCCTCTGAAAGCTTTAGTCTGGTTATATATGAGTTTCAGGAGACGGGGGGGCTCAGGAACCCTAGATTACAGTGTGGAAGTGGGATCTTGCAAAGGTGTGCTGCGCATATCTATACTAATAAAAGGGTAATATGCTAATTAGACGGGATAGACCAGACATCATTCCAGACATACTTCCTGACAAAGCCTAGGCCTGGGCGGCACCAGGAGGGAAACTCAGGTCCTGGTTGCCTGTGGCTGACTGGAGGAGTGAAGGCTGGGTCTCAGGTGCAGGGAACGAGGCAGAGGCAGTTAGGGGCAATCAGGCAGGCAGGCGAGTGGTTAGAAGCCAGCGGTTCAGGATTGCAAGAGGGATGTCTGGCAGCCGGACATCCCCTGAGGGGTCCTGGATTGCGAGAGGGTGCAGGTCAGGCTGAGAGCCCCCCTTCTCCTGTGCACGAATTTTGTGCACTGGGCTTCTAGTTGTGATAATAAAGCACCAAGGGTTTCTGCCTAGATATCGTGTGGGAGGTCTCCGTAGGTCCAGAATTTGTTTTGTAGCTTTATAGGATAATTTGATTGTGGGAAATTAATTCACTTTTACCCAGAATGCCAATATATTATTTCATTGCTGTTCAGAGAATGCTCCTGTCTGCTAAACAAAATGCCTTCTTTCTGGTGTTAGGTTACCTGGGAAACCTATTCAATTGGGTGTGTGTTTAAGATCAGATCAGGACAACAAGGGTGATGAGCTCTTCTTTGTATTTTATTCAAGCTTCCATGGAGTCTGAGGAATGTCACAGTTGCCCAAGGGGGACTTTGTTTTTGGCAGGTTATGTTGGGAAAAAATTTTGGGCTATGTTGTTTGGAGATCAGGATCAGTGTTTTGCATATAATCTCAAGTGAACCAATCAAAGATCTCCTACATAGAGTGTGGTCCAAGGAAGAAGATGAATGATTTTGGAACAAGAGCAACTTCCCTTCAATTGAAGGAAAACCTAGGCTTGATTTTCTTGGGCCTCATCTCTTTTGGATTCCCCTTCAGTTATTATTAAACACTTGTCCCAATGTGATACTGTGTTCTTTGGTCATATGACATAATCAGAATCTTCAGCAGACCTGGGGTTTGTGGCCATCAGGACCTGCTCAGCAGGGACAGTTCAGGGCATAAGATTGCTCATTTCTAAGCACCGACCGGAAAGATTACTTAATTAAAGGAATGCACATTTCCTTAAGAGTCTAAAAGGACTTCTAATCAGTTCCAATTGAATAAAGGGGTCCTACGAGTGGTTGGAGAATGTGTCGACTACTAAAAGCACAGCTAAAGTTCCTTCCATTTTGAGCAGAGGATATTGTGCATGTGTGGTCAGTGATAGGGCTTTGCCATCTAAACATGGTAGCCAGGCATCACTTTAGCTTTTCTTGTAATCCTGAGATGTTTATTCCCAACATAATTAAACAGCACAGACTTGAGCACCTATAACTATCTGATATGAACAATACCCTTAGATTGGCCAGTATTCCCCCCCCCCCAGCAGATAATAAAATGACTTGGTGATGATGATTTTCTGCAGATAAAAGGCAACTGTTAAAAACTTTAGAAACCCTTAGAAATCTCAGAGTTCTTACCTTGGATTTTTAGTAGAGATAGCATGAAACAAATGCAGTCAATGCCCATTACTTGTTTATCGCAAGTTTGCTATTTTGCCTGCATGTTCATATTTATTTGTAATCCCAAAATCAATATTCCAGGTCATTTGGGGACATGAGCAGAGCGGGGTAACATTTGAGTTGCCCAATGTGCACCTTCCCGGCTGAGGTGGGTTAAGGTGACACTCTGCCTTCCTTCAGCTCTCACACTGTAAACAGGTGTTCCTTGCGTGGTGTGTTTCTTGCCACAGTTTTTGCATTTTTTTGTTGTTGTTGATTTCACTGCTTAAAATGGCCCCCAGGCATTATGCTTAAAGACTGTCTAGTGTTCTAAGAGCAGGGAGGCTATGGTGGACCTTACCGAGAAAATAACATGCTGGATAGGTAAACTTTGTTCAAGCATGAGTTACAGTGCTGGTGGCTGGGAGTTGAATATAATGAATTAACAATATATAGTGAATGAGGTATTTTTAACAAAAACACAAGAAAACAAGGTTATGTACTGATCGGTTGATAAAAATATTGTATACATCCAAAACCGGTTTGGCTCGGTGGATAGTGTGTTGGCCTGCGGACTGAAAGGTCCCAGGTTCGATTCTAGTCAAGAACATGTACATTGGTTACGAGCACATTCCCAGTAGGGAGTGTGCAAGAGGCAGCTGATCGATGTTTCTAAATTTCTATCCTTCTCTCTTCCTCTCTGTAAAAACTCAATAAATATATATATATTTTAAAAAAATGTTGTGCACAGGAACCTAGCCCTATATTTAATGGTTCAGTATTGGCTGATTCAGTATTATGGTGATGTTATACACACAACTACCGTAAAGAGAATGGACTGTACCTTATCTTGGGAGAAGTCAATAACAAAATTAATAAATAACCTATGGAGATGACATTGCAACTACTAGTTTCAGGTCTGTCTCTTCCTTTGCCTTTTCTGTTTTCATATTTGATGGCTGAAATTATATGTGCCTTGGCCTTCATATTTCTGTGGGCTGTATTTTGGTCCCACTCAATTTCAGCCCATCTTTGAAGTATCGACAACCTGTGATATTATTAGAGAACCAGAAAAACAGGTCCATGAGAAGGATTAAGGAATTCCAGGATTAACATTCCGAAACAAAGGTCCTTAAGTTAGAATGTGCCTGCTCGTGGGCAGCTGGTGCTCTTGGCAACAGCTTGGCTGCAGGTGCCGCCTGGCGATGCTGTCCCCGGGGCTCTTGTGGGCTCCTGAAAAACAACCTGTGATTAGGAGCAGCGTGAGGACAGCACAGCAGGCGTGGGCAGTTTGTCGGGGATGCTTCCAGATAAAACAACTGCCACTTCCTCAGGGAGTATCCTGGGAAACCCAGTGGCTGGCCTGTGAGTCATTTCAGAGCCACTCTGCCTTCACAAGGGGCTGTTTCCATCCCTTGAGTGGCACTTAGGTGGGAGATTGATCTTCTAAAGAGGCCACTGGGGTCAGGCACAGCCCACTTTGCAGGTACCAGCTGTGGGACCGGTGCTGACCTCTGACACGCTCACCCTGACGCCGGCTACCTGCACTCTGACAGATTTTCTACAGTAACTGTGGTGCTATGAGAGATACCAGTGAATTCTGAGGGTGACAAACTGATCCCTCCACTGTGTCCTTTCCCATCTGTTGATGACACTGGCCTGGAGCCATGATTTTATTTTCTTAATTCTAACTTTGTTTAAAAAAAAATTAAGAAATTTCACTTATGAGCCAGGGCTATTTATTTTATTTGAGATGAAACTGTAATAGAAAAGGAAGAATAAATTAACTTTTCCGCTGTAACTGATAGTTTTCAGAGTAAAGAATTTATGCCCTATTCAAATTTTGGGGAGTGGGGGATACTTGCTCTTTTGGGGATTTCATTTGAACTCTTGGGTTTATATTCCTGAATATTATTATAAACAATTTTATATGTTTCAATCAGTTGGAGTCATTATTATTTTAGATGTCCTAGTATAGTTATTTAGTTAGTTAAAGCCTCATAATATTTGCTTCTGTGTCAGTATTATTATTGAATTCATAGAGGAGGTGAGAGGGAGAGAGATATATCGACATCAATGATGAGACTCATTGATCAGCACTGAGTCTGCAACCCAGGCATGTGGTCTGACTGGGAATCAAACTGTGACCTCCTGGTTCATAGGTCAATGCTCAATCATTGAGCCACACTGGCTGGGCTGCTTCTGTGTCTGTGACATAAACCCATTAGTTCTTAATAGCTCCTTTGCTTTCTGACTATTTCCTTTTCCCCAGCAGGAATGAGTGAATGCTCATAGCCCCTGTTATTGTTCCAGATATTGTTTCAGAACTAGAAACAATATAGTTTTGAAAAGAAAGAAACCATGAGTTTACAGTGATATTTCTTATTTAAATTTAGGGGTTTTTTTTCTGTTAGAAATAATGCCACAATGAATGGTTTTGTACATTTTTTTTTGCCTGTAAATTGTCCATATAATCACCTTGAAATAGAACTTCTAGGACAAAGGATAAGCACAGTTTGGCTAGAAATGGCCGCATCTCCGTTTCGGGCTTGGACCACATTGCCTCCCCAGTCATGCATACGCCACCTGCTAACCAACAGGGTATGCTGTTCTCTAGGTGGAGGAATTGGTTCTCAGTGCATTCCTTTTGGGATGAGTGTGCTCCTGTTTTCAAAGGACATTTTAATTTCTTCTTCTCTGAACTATTCCTTCATAGTTTTGCCCATTGTTGCATTAGATGATTCTTTTTTTATTATTAGAATTATTTACTTATTAATAATTTGCCTTTGAAAGAAGTTGCAAATATTTTCCCCGCTTTGTACTTTGTGCTTTTGAGTTTTCTTGGAGTATACTCTGCATGCAACAGCTTGCTTTTATTATCTTTTTTATGTAGTTGAATTAATGAGCCTTTTAGTTTATTGCTTGTAGATTTCGAGGTACATTGTGGAAATCTCTCCCTACTTCTGGATTATAAAGATTATGAGTTCATCTTTATGTGGCTCATTGACTCATGTGACATCATTCATCTTGATAGAAAGCGTGACATGCTTTATCTTTTTCCAAATGGCTTCCCAGTTGGCCCAATGCCATTAGTTGATAAGATGCCACTGTATCTTTTCTGTAGGACCTTTTTTTTTTTTTCTCTTTTCTCTTCTTTCAGTCTCTTTGTGTGCCAGACCACTTTGTTTTAATTTGGGAGGTCTTATATCTTACTATCTGATAGAAACTTCAAATTTTATAATGAAGTTTTCTAGCTCTTCAGAAAAAAAGAAAACAAACAAGCAAACAAATGTGCATTACTATTGAAATTGCACTAAATTTATAACTAACCCTATGGAGAATTGATAGCTTTGTGATCCAAGGACATGATGTATTTTCCTTTTATTCATGGCTATGTTTTTCTTTTTATTTTTCTTTTAGAGTTTTTTTCCACTCTCTTATACAGGTGTGGCACCTATCTCATTTATTTGCCAAGGTGTTGTGTTTTGTCATTTATTCAGTTATTTATGAATGAGGTAGTTTTTCCATTATCATCTGTCTTTTTATATTTGTGTTATAAATATGGTTAATTGCTTTCTCTTGGTTAAATTTACATCCTTTTGAATAAATTCTTTTTTTACAAAAGTCTGTAACTTACTTTTGAAATTTCAGTAAGTTTTATCTGCATATAAAGATTATTTTCTGTCTTTTTTCACTCAATTCTTATGCCTCTGATTGCTTTCTATTTTTTAAATTGCATTGTCTAATATATTCATTACCATATTTAACAGTAGTGGTGACAGTTGGCATCTGTGTAGTTTTTCTCACTTTAGTAGGAATGTCTCCAGTATTTCCTCATTAAATAAGATCCTGGCATTTGGACTCAGATTTTATTTACATAATCACATTCAACGTTAAGTAAGCATCTATCAATTCCTTTTTACTGGCTGTTTTTATAAAGAAAAGTTGTTGGTACAGTTAATTGCCTCTTGACCTTTTTAAAAATGAATCCTATAGATCTTTTAACATAATCACTTAAATATAAGGATTTTGATTGCTCATTATAGTCACCAGCATTATGAGGTGCCTGCATTTACCTGCTTTTAAGTAATTTTTGTCCTGAATTCCACCATGTCTGACACCAAAGTTGTAACACCAAATTAAATGTTATTGCTTTTGCTCATCCTTTTGTATATCCTTTCATGTCCTTTTATTTTTAATCTTTCTGGGTTATTTTAAGAATTTCTTATCCTCGTTCTAGAGGTGCAGTGCATGAATGCATGCATGGGTGGGGTCCAGCTGGCCAGGCCCCAATCGGCGGGAGAAGGAGATAGCAGGCAGCTGGCCAGGAACTGATCTGGAGTGGAGCCGGGTGGGAGAAGGACTGCAGGAGGTTGGCCACTGGATTGGGCTGGTTTGTTGGCCGCAGTGGGCATCATAGCGACCAGTCGTTCTGGTCATTCCAGCATTACAGTCACTGGCTTTTTATATATAGAGATATAATATAAGGGTAATGTGCAAATTGACCCTAACAGTGGAACAACCCGGAATGACCAGTCGCTATGATGCACACTGATCACTAGGGTGCACTCAGCGCAGGAGCTGCCCTCTGATGGGCAGTGTGCTTTCACAGGGTGAGCTTTGCTCAACCACAAGCCAGGTGGACAGCTGCAAGTGCAGCAGCAGCGGCGGGAGCCTCACCCATATCCTTGCAGCGCTAAGCCATCAGTTGGACATCCCCTGAGGGCTCCTGGGCTGCCAGAGGGATGTCTGACTGCCAGCTTAGGCCTGATCTCCTGGGGAGAGGGCCGAAGCGGCCAGGTGGACATCCCCCAAGGGGTCCTGGACTGCGAGAGGGTGCAAGCCGGCCTGAGGGACCCCCTCCACCTCCGAGTGCACAAATTTTCGTGAACTGGGCCTATAGTTATAGCAGCGTTTTTCAACCGCTGTTCCGCGGCACACTAGTGTGCCGCGAGATGTTGCCTGGTGTGCCGTAGGTGCAGACAAGACAAGAATTTTATAATTTTTCACTATTTTGTTTACTTAATATTTCATAATAAAGTAATTATAAAATACTTTCTTTGTGTTTATTTGATTCCTATTCAAGAGAATTACTTTATATATAGTCAATATAGGCACAGAGTTAAATTTTTTAACATTTTCTAATGGTGGTGTGCCTCGTGATTTTTTTCATGAAACAAGTGTGCCTTTGCCCAAAAAAGGTTGAAAAACACTGAGTTATAGAATTAAATTATTGTTTTATAGCATGTAACTATGTTTTGAAATAAGTAGTTAGGTCATTCTGTTCTGAGGGGAGATATTTTCTCTTCAAGGGTTGTGTGTTGTTAGAGTTCAGCATCCACTGATGAGCTTTTAAATACATAGGTTTAAAGAGACTGGAAGGAAATAGTATTTATATGCCTGAGAAGTCAGGAATATCTGCCAATAAAACTCAGAGCTTCAGAGAATGCAAATATGTTTCACTTACTAAAGGAAGACATTGAAATGAAAGTGCATACCCTCCATAAGCCACGATGGCATCAGCAACATGAATAATATCTAAAATATTATTACAATCAGGCTCAAAGAAATAAATACTAGTATTCAAAGTGATTTTAAAAATTTAAATATTAATAGTATATTGAAACACTTTATTCTGGATGTTATTTTAAATGTGATTCATATTCTTTACACTATAAGAAATAAAATTAGTCTTAGATACAACCATAAATTGTTGCATTTGGGGTAATTCATGAAATGAATTACCTAGGTGCAATAATCTATTGTTTTTTATTCTAATGTTCATATTGCCCAACATGTCTGAATAATAAATATAATTCCTTTTCTCTTTATGTTTAAAACTTATTCTTTTAGTTTAGCAAGATACGTATTCTCTAAAAGAATCTTTTATTTGCAGTATAATTGATCCTATAAAAGAATAATCTCAATGTGTGGTACCCATATCAATAACATTAGCAAAACCTAGAAAATTGTTGGAAAAGCAGATTCCCAGGACTCAACCCAAAACAATTGAATCAGCATCCTTTTAGGTACATTCATGGTAGCATAATAATTCAATTTAATATTTTGCCTTCCCATAACTTTTATTTATTTTATAAGCTGCCTTGAAACTATGATTATGTTTCTACATATGTGCCTTTGGCACAGCTTAGAATTGAATGTGGTTTTCAAGTTACTCAAACCATATTTTAAAAAAGACATGGGAGTTTAGTTGAATGATACCTTATGTGTGACTTTTTATGGAAAAATTAAATTTGGACTAAAAAATTCTACATTTTTGGAGTGGGGATTTATTAGGTAAAACTTTGAGTTTATCTTTGTTGTGGCTTTTTAAAAGTAATGAATGTTGGTTATACTGTTCACGCAACTTAAACAATATTTTGGTGTTATATATAAACTCACATTTGAAACATTATTAGCTTGCTAATTTAAAAAGTTATTTATGTGAAGATCTTATATGTTGGCACCTATGATAGGAAAGCACTTTAAATGGAAATAATTATTCTTGAATATTTGTCACATTGTCAAAATCTCTCAGAGAAGAAAATGCAATGAAGGGTGAGGTCACTTTCTGAAATATGATTTGAACTGTTAACAAGAAGTAAGTATGGATAGTTGGGTAAAGATACTTTTCCTGTTGGTTAGCTTACAGCATCTGCACATTTTGATGGCAGTGGTCTGCATTCACTGTCTCTTCTTTAAATAGAGCAAGTTGACAAGTAGATGGGATTGTCTACAAAATGCTGCTGAGTATTTGATTGTGTTTAATGTGTTTTAATTAACAACATAAGAACCCAAACATTGCATCTTAGTAAGTCTAACCTTATTATTTTCAAGTAGCAGTTGAATAGCACTTGGAAGAGAGTCATAAATCAGACTAATTAATGGAAATGTTTTAAAAATACTGGCAGATGAAAGTGATAAACATGTCAATTCCAAAATTGTATTTCTCATCTACTGGTTAATAATACTAGGTCAATAGCCAAATTTTAATTTCTTGATTAAGTGGCATTCCCAATATTGCTGTCATTCAAATTTATTGAAGTAAATTGTTAATGTGTCTGACACTTCAAATCTCTCATAGGAAATATTTTTTATTATTAAAAATGCAGTTCATCAAAGGTAGCTACAAAAAAACCAAATTATTTGACATTTTATTAATGACAACTTAGAACTATACTAGTAACTGATGGTAGTTCTTACCAAGAATACTAAACATTCTGAAGTGCCTGTTAAATAAACAACTTGACAAAATTATATTTGGTGTATTTTTAATACTTCCTTTGTATCAATTTTGTTTTTTTTTAGCATCAGGTGGGCCTTTGTTATTTAAATGATAATATTCTATTCAGTAGGCTTCTCTATTTGATCCATGTGTCGGTCAGATTGGAAAATAAATATTACAGACCTTTTTTGTCCCTGTGACTCTGCTCACTGGTGAAGTGGATGCCAGCTGAAGGCTGATGCAGTGGTCCAGGTAACAAAGAGGGCAGATGGGGCCTGACCTGCAGCAAGCAGTAAAACTGGCCTGGCCTCCAGAGACCTGTGCGGGGCGGGGGGCGGGGAGAGGGAGACAAGCAGAGGACTTAGTGATGCCTCGATGGGGGTTTGGCTGCCTATGAATCTGAGATTAAAAAAATTTGATTAAATATGCTTTACATAATCGGCTTTAGCTACCAAACACAGTACTTATATTCATGCCTATTCCATGCCATGTTTTGGTTTACCCTCATCATATGGACTTAATCTTGATGCTATCATCACAATCCTACCAATACTATCCATCAATTCCATGAGGACCTTTTCAGTGTCCACTGCACTGAAATGAAGATGTAGAAGATATCAATCATTTCCTGGTGGTGTGGTGTGGTGAGCACCATTTCCTGAGCCTGTGTCAACTGATGGTAATTGACTTCAATTCAATGACAACAGGAATCCCCATTTTGGAGTGTGGTGAAGAAGGAAATTTTATTCAATGCAAAGCAGCTCAACTGTGATACATTAAGTCTATGAAAATAGCACAGCTATGGGACAGCCCCGGGGCAAGGGCCCTCTTGGCTAGACAGCTCTGCTCTGCTTCTTACTAGATAGCTTAATGCTGCACTGGTCTGCTCCCCTCTGCTCTGGTCTAGTCCATTCTCTGCCATTCTGCTCTGGCCTGTGCTGGCCTGCTTCATGCTGCTCAGGTGAGACATCTCCTGTGTTTCAATCTAGCCAGGGAAACACAGCCTTCAGTCTTTGGTGGAAAGGGAAGGTGTACTCCCAGAGCCAGAGGGGAGTTGGCTAATATAGACAGAAGTCCCAGTCCCTGGTTTGTCTGTCTTCATGCAAATGAAGATTCCAAATTCTTGCAGTTTGATTGATCCAAAAGGCATTGTCTTGATTGGTCAGAATGGAGCTGCTCTGATTGGTTGGTGGAGAAGCTAATGGGGATGTAGCTGTGCAGATCAGAATGAATGGGGAAAGTATCAGTCCCATTGGTTGAAATAGGATTCCAAGAACTCCTTTATAAGGGCTGGTTCAGATGGCAGAAACACATAAAGGCAGGCAGTACCGTGTAGAGTCAGGTAGTTCAGTGCAGGCTTTTCTGTGAAGCGCAGTTTGCATGAGAGCCCCTGTAGATAAATGGATACTAGGATCAGTTTTATCTAATTAATTAACCAATTTATTTATTTTTAAAATTTGAGCTCAGGTACTAACCACCAGGAACCCTTCTTAGTATATTCTTCTTTCTCAGGGTTCACACTTGCCCTTATGAAGGATTACCAAGCACACCCCCACAACACACACACACACACACAGTTTACAACTAAAAGGACTGAGGTCCAAAGAGGTTAACATTCCCAGTGACCAGTGGTCTTTGTTGGTGGAGCCCAAATATAGACTTAGAGCTACTTCTGAGTCCAGTTCCAGAGCTCTACCTGCCAACTTGAAGCTATACTAATGCTCCATCCATCACGTGGATGGCTTTATGCTCCATACAAAAAGAATGAGACACAGCCTAGAAAAGGAATCAGCTGCCAAAACCGGTTTGGCTCAGTGGATAGAGCATCGGCTTGTGGACTGGAAGGTCCCGGGTTCGATTCTGGTCAAGGGCATGTACCTTGGTTGCGGGCACATCTCCAGTGGGGGGTGTGCAGGAGGTCGATGTTTCTCTCTCATCAATGTTTCTAGCTCTCTATCCCTCTCCCTTCTTCTCTGAATAAAAATCAATAAAATATATTTAAAAAAAGGAATCAGCTAAGTATATAAGCATCTCTATTTTAACCTTTTAGATAAAGGAAAATTGCTTTAAGTCTCTTCCCCAGAAATCCATGGGGATTCAAAGGAAGAAGGGGTCAAATTAGGTTGAAGAACTAAGACAGCTTCCTGAGACAGTGCTTTCAATCCTGCAGGGCAGGATTACAAGAAGCAAGGGCAAATGGTGGAAGAACATTAACAGCAAAGCCAAAGAAAAGCAATGGTGATGACCCTGGGGAGGGGTTCTGAGTTCCCCATTTTGGCTGCTATTCTAACTATACTTAGAGAGAAGTCAGGTAAGAATGAACATTAGCCGAATTATTGTGGCTTAGTGAGAATGTAGAAGAAAAACACTACAGTTCTATAAACCATAATTCTATGTTTTTAAAAAAGTTGAATGAACTTCTCATTTTCTTTAAATACCCTAAAAATATTCCTGAGTGATTTGTGTGTGCTGAGGATTATGATTGTTCTTCATGAGAATAATAAAAAAATCAGTTAGCTCTATATAAAATTATACTTAATTGTATGGCCCCTGTTTGATCAGAAATAGACCTGAACTTGAATACAAACAAATTAGTCAACAGCCTTTTGAAGAATGTACTAAGGAAGGATACATTTTTGATGGGATAGGGTGATACCAGAATTAAATAAAGGGATAGGACATAAGAGACTTACAGGAAATGATGTATGAAAATCTGAATGAATGACTCCTTGTGAGGATGTCTGTCTGAGGACAAGGAGGAGATAGAGCCTGAGTAGTTGACCAGGGCATACCTAGAGAAAAGATGCTCAATAGAAGCAAAGAAAAAACATTCTTAAAGAATTTTTTCATATTTCCTATTAATTTGACAGATAAAATATATTTATTTGTATGGCCTTTGCAAGTATGATTTTGTGCTTGATTTTTAAATTTTATATATGATGTTATTATTTTTTTATTTTTGCTGTTCTAAAATATGCATCTTTTGGAAAGCAATATAATGTCGTTGGCAACAAAAGATTGTTAATTGAAAATGGAAAGGCTAGCAGGAAAGGAGGCAGAAAATTATTGTTCTGGATTTGTAGCTTGTTGCTCAGCTAAAAATATTTATCTGCCATGTTTGGCAGTTAGCACACAAAACAAGGACTCAGTGGCTGTGAATTCAGGCTCTATTACAGGAACCCAATTACTTTGTGACTTAAGGCCATTTAAATTTCATGTCTTTAACAAATTAATTGGACTCCAAATGCTAAAATCACTGCTTAAATAAATTACACCTTCAAAAAATGTCTGGGTAGTTCATGTCCAGGAAAGGTTACATATATTTTGAATAGCCTTGTAATAAGTACCAGAGCTGAATCAGCCCATAGACTTGACTATCCCATATTGTCTCCAGAAAGTGAGTGGCCACTTTCATGACTAAACTTGCATTATCTGGTTATTTTAACAAATGGTATTATTTCTCAATTACAAAAAGTAATCTTTGCATTTTTGCAGAGAAGTTGGAACCCAATCAAAAAAAGATTAAAAAAGACTAGTCAACCATCCATTCATAACTACGATCAATTTTTGAACATAAGACCCTGCGTGTGTGCTTTATACATAACACATATAGGGTGAGCCAAAAGTAGGTTACAGTGATGAGTATGCAAAACATGTAATTTATTATTGTATTATTATTTACTGTATTATTATATTATTGTATTATTTTCCATGTAAGCAACTGTAAACCCACTTTTGCCCTTCCCTTTATGTGTGTGTATACAAACACACACACACACTTTTTATATATTTGCAAAAATAGAATAAGAGCAATAGCCAGATACACAAGGTCACCAGGGCTAAAAGCCCTGAGTGCCTAGCAACAGGTAAAACTGGGAAAACAAATATTGTATTCTGGGACCTCATACCCAGGGTGACCTTTGCTCTCCAGCATATTCCTGGTTATGTGGTCTAAACCCCTTGACCTTTCATATGGCTGGCCATGCGGTTTGGACCCTCTCCTGACCTTTCTTCCCCTGCCATGTCTTTAATCATACTGTAGACCACCCTGTTCTCCCTGTAGGGGGACAATGTGGCTGGAGAATAGCCTCATAGGTCTCCCATACAAGCCCTTGCACAACCACCCCCTTAAGCATTAAACCCTATTACAAAGAGGTTCTGGCCTGCATCAATTATTCATAGGAGCAAAGCCTGGAGTCTGTTGACCATAGAGACAGAGTTTTGGTTAAACTGTAGATAATATTGTATCTAAGCCTCAGTTGTGTTTCAGCTCCAGGCCCAGAAAAACAGCAAAACCAAAGGAAGTAACCCAATGGCTGACATCAGAACCAGCTGCAATGACTAATGACCACCTACCGTAGCATGGACCCATCAGTAGAAAACACAACTCTCAAAGGACACACCTAGAAAGATGATGGATATTCTATGGAGACTCTTCCCTAAGGAATCCTCTAAAATCCTGCCTTTGGGTAACAGATAAAGCCCCTTAAGACAAAGGAGCCAGGTCATACACTCTGTCTCTCTAGAGCCCAACCCTGCCTTTCCTTCCCTTCTTCCCTCAGGGTGTGTACTTGGGTTTCTTCCCCTAAGTCCCAAGGGACCTTCTTTGCTTCTGTAACTTGTTTTCTGGGTCCAGGCAGCCCAGTTGGCTCACTTCTTCTACCTCTGTGACTTTTTTTTTAAAATATATTTTATTGATTTTGTACAGAGAGGAAGGGAGAGAGCAAGAGAGCTAGAAACGCTGATGAGAGAGAAACATCGATCAGCTGCCTCTTGCACACTGTGAATTCAGGCTCTATTACAGGAACCCAATTACTTTGTGACTTAAGGCCATTTAAACTTCATGTCTTTAACAAATTCATGCCCGCAACCAAGGTACATGCCCTTGACCAGAATCGAACCCGGGACCCTTCAGGCCCCAAGCGGACGCTCTATCCATTGAGCCAAATCCGTCTCGGCTACCTCTGTGACTTTCTTAATGAACTTTCTCTTATATTTTAGTTCTTGGCTCTGAATTCTTTTCTTAGCCAAACACAAGGATTGAGGTCTAACATCGGGGCTGTTCATTGTTGTTGTTTTTTTTGTTTTTTTTGTTTGTTTGTTTTTAAATATATTTTATTGATTTTTTTACAGAGAGGAAGGGAGAGAGATAGAGAGCTAGAAACGTCGATGAGAGAGAAACATCGACCAGCTGCCTCTTGCGCATCCCCTACTGGGGATGTGCCCGCAACCAACATACATGTTCCTGACCGGAATTGAACCTGGGACCTTACAGTCCGCAGACAACGCTCTACCACTAAGCCAAACCGGTTTCGGCGGGGCTGTTCATTGTTAACCATCCTATTTATAGTAGATAATAAGGTTAATAATATTTCTCTAACAATAATGGCTGCATATTGTTCTATCCTATGTCATAACTTAATATTTCCTTATTATGGAGCATCTGAATAGTTTCCAGTCTTTTATTGTTTTACAGATTTATTCATAGAATAAAATCTTCTAAGTACCATTTCTAGGAGGAAAAGTTTGTATGTATTTAAGTTCTGGCTTTAGGTTCATTTTTCCTGCTCTGTTTTTTTACAATTCAAATTATTTCTGATTATTCTATTATTACATGTTTTAAAGCCTTTTAATTTCAGTTTATTATTCCTGAATCACTTGAGAAATATCTTTCCTAAATTTCTTTATAAATTTTTGTGGCATTGCATAACAGTTACAAGTTAATTTAGAAATAATAACAGAATCACCAGAATAATCTTTCCTGTATAAGAATACAGTGTTGCTCTTTATTTATTAAGGTCATTGTTTTTCCGACCTTTGGTAAGGCTTTGAGTTTTCTACACATAATTCCTTTATATATATATTTATATTTTGTTTCTAGGCATATCCTGTCGAAATCTGCATGAGGAAATTTAATCAGCTTTTTTATATCATTAATTATATGTATGACAGTTATTAATTTTGTGCATAGTTTAATTGGCCAACTTAACTCTATGGATTCTAATTTTGTTTACTTATTTTGATAGGTCATCTACAAACAAGGATACTTTTTTATCCACTTTTTCGAAACTTCTCATCTTGTTGCTTTGTCTAGACCAGTGTTTCCCAACCTTCTCTCATGATGAGAATCACCTGGTGGAGTTGTTAAAACACAGATTCCTGAATCCCAACTAAGAAGTGCTAAACTAGAATTTTTGGGAACATATGGGTAAAATTGTATACTTAACTAGTGCTCTAAGACAGATTTTATATACAGAGCACTAAGTTAGGTATGCAATTTTACCCATATGTTCTCAAAAATTCTAGTTTAGCACTTCTTAGTTGGGATTCAGGAATCTGTGTTTTAACAACTCCACCAGGTGATTCTCATCATGAGAGAAGGTTGGGAAACACTGGTCTAGACCTTGGAAAACAATATAAGCAACACTATAGCTAATGGTTTTAAGTTCTTGGTGTTAAGACCTGGTAGTGTTCTTTAAGCCTTTAATGGGTGCTCCTCTAGAATATCACTGAAAGTGATTTGAGATAGTGGTTGTTGATTGTAATTTAATGTAGGTATTCTTTAGTGTGTTATTTTCTTTCTTATGGCTCACTTTTTACTTCTGCATGCTTCTCAGCTTCCATTTACATTTTGTTTTGCTATATTTTATCATTTTATCTATTGTTTTATAAATTACATATTCTTATGAATTATCCTGAAGGTATCAAGTAAATGTTTTTCAACAGTAGGCTTCTCCATTTTTATTGTCACATTACTTTATCTTTGTACAATATTATAGATATTTTTCACAAGTTACACAATTATTACTTATGTTTTTATAACTTTTTGTAGCTTTGTTATTGATTTCTAATTTATTTTATGGTCAGAGAACCAATTTTATTTGATTTCAATTTACTTAAAAAATTTTAGTGTATTTTTATTTATTTCAGAGAGGCAGGGAGAGGGAGAGAGAGTTGAAACATCAATGATGAGAGAGAATCATGGATCAGCTGCCTCCTGCACGTCCCACATTGTAGATCGAGCCCACAACCTAGGCATGTGCCCTGACCAGGAATCGAACCATGACCTGCTGGTTCATGGGTTGACTCTCAACCACTGAGTCATGCTGGCTGGGCAATTTACTTACATTTTTGAGGTTTGTTTTATGGCCCAGAATAGAGGAAAAGGAGCAGGTGGTGAGGTAGGTAGGAAACATGACCAGTGCCAGGGAAGAGAAGAGTGTCAGAATGCTGGGAGGATCAACAGGGTCAGAGGCTTCCCAGAGATCAGGAAGAACAGGATCAAAAAGTAGCCCTGTGTTGTTTTCTTAGTCCTGTGTTGTTTGCAATAAGCCAGGCTGGCTTTTTCAAGGCCCCCCCTTTTGTTTTATTTTGGGGGGGAGGGGGTTGGCTATCCAAATGTTCTCAGCTAGTCTGCTTATGGGTTTGGTTACTTGGTGACCTATAGTTGTCATAAACTCCATAGGACCTTCCAAACTCCCAGCAGTGGGTCTCAGCACTGGCTCTCTCTGTGTTGTGCCTGGTGAGGAATGGACATCAAATGGACTGTCTCCAGAAAGCTCTTCATTTCCAAAATATTGGGAATTTCCTTTCCTCACATTGCTTCCCTACATAGAAACCAATATCTTGTCTTCTAATATGATAATGAGTCTAAGGAGAACATATTTTTGAAGCTTGCTCTCTTTATACTTTTGTAAGCCAGTGTTAGTATCAGAGTGGACTTGACAGGCCATGGAGCAACACAAAAAGAAATATCATGTAATTTATTTAATATTACTGTACACCCAGGACATTAAAAGTGCTTCTTAAAAGCGATAAAATTCAGTTCTGCAAATAATTTCTCCAGATTTGATTTTTCTGTTAAAGCTTGTTCTAAATTTAACATCACTTCTCCCAGCCTTATGTTTACCCCCCCCCCTTCCTACTATGTTTCCTTGCATAGGATAATGGCTTATTAAAACAATAGGATCTTTTCACCCTAAAGACTGTGTTCCTCCAAAAAAGGCCCCATGAAAAAAGATGACCCAAGTCAAGATACTGAATTATTTTAAAATAAATAGCAAAACAATTTTGATATCCTTAACCCTCGCCTAACTTCTCACATGCCCTTACTCTCTGTATCAGGGTATAATCTTGTGTGATACTGGAACTGTTATCTTTCAGGAAATAAATATATGCAACTGTGCATTTGTTCATGTCCTACTTGCCTGGTTTTTGAAGTTGAGTTGAGGGTAATCTAGAAATCGTCTGGGGTTCTCTGTCTTGGGTGCTGTCAGTTACCCCCGCAGGTGCCAGGGAGCCCTGCTCCGACTGCAGATCTATCTTGCTCCCACCCAGCATGCCAACCTTGTGCCAGAGACAACATTGGCTGTTTCTAAAGGCACTAGTGTATGTTTCTTTGGGGAGCTTTTAAAGGTTTAATCTTATTTTCTGTTTACTTGGATTTCTGTGTTTTCAGGTAAAATGCCTTTGTCTAAAGCATTGTTTGAGGCCTAATTAGAACTAAGGGCACAATCTGCAGAGCTGAAACCAGTTTCTGTGTGAAAGAAACTGATCCCCTGTGTGAAAGAAGACTGGCCCATCGTCTTTAATGTAAATGATTCATCCTTAACATCCAGAGATTTAAATAATGCACCAAAATATTTACTTGTATCAATTATATGCCTGTACTTTGCCAAGCTGTGATTATTTTTTTGTGTGTGTGGATGTACCCACACGTTAATTTAAGAGCATTTAGTTTGCTTTATTTAACTTTTTACCCTACATGACACCTGGAAGATTAAAAATACAATAACAAAGACTTTCTTGACTGACGAAAGAAGGAATATAAAATAATAGCTGATATAAGTGATGATGGTGTGATGTTTCTGTAACTTTCTGTGCCGGCTTTATCAATATCACAAGCCCAGGATCCACTCATCTCTTCTGGTGTGGTCATAACCTACTCGGTAATAACCTGTAAGCATTCTATAACCTCCCATGTCCAGGTGTGTAGGGATGTCCTGATGATGGGTTCACTCTCTGAGCAGTTGGGCTCACTACAGGCCTAACTGACTGACAATAAAATGATTAACAACTACCTTGTTCCTACCAAAGGAGAGAACACCAACCGAACATAAAAACTAACATTAGTGAGGCTATCAACCAGCATAAACAATTTGAGTGGCATTAAGGAAATATACATCCATGTAAAAATAATGCTACTCTTTCCATTAGGTTCTTACATGTGTTCTTATGTGTGTATATGTTTATATTTATAAATGTGTATATGTGATATTAATAAACATAGAATGTATTTGAACATACCAGGCACTCCAATATTTGTTGAATGAATGGTTGTCTTTGTTGCTCAATAAATATTTATTGGACTGTTTGAGAGAAAATAAAGACAGGTGATAAGGTACAATTGTTTCATCATCTCATATTTTGTAGGAAGGCTAATCTTTGGAAGCAAACAAAGTTACCTCTATTTGTACAGGATTATTAGACATTATATACTCTGATAGTGTTCTTTTTTTAAAGGTAAGGTTCCTGGCCTGAAATAAATTTTATTCCAAGCGTATGTTTATTTTTCACTACTGACACATCAGAGTAAACCAAAGGGATAAGATATTTTTATTATGTATTGTGTATGTGTGTGTGTGGGGGGAAGTTTACAGGAAAACATTCAGCTTCTATATGTCCACAGCTGTCATCTACTTCAAGCATGTTTTCAATTTTAACTTTATATTTAAGATGTCATTCAAATTAGAAAAATGCTACCTTATTTTATAACTAATAGGATCTTATAATTAAGTCAGCATTTATCTTTTATTTTGTAAATTCACAATTTTTTTTCAAACATACTATATAATTATAAGGGTTTGGATGATTAAAACCTAGCAGAAACCATCATTTCTGATGTATTATTGGTGACATCATTGAAATCTAAAGGAGTTTTTTTATATTTAGTATATTGCTCCAAATTTAGCATGAGGACATATAGAACCAAAGTACAACCTTTTTAAAGGGTTACTTTAGAAAGAATGACAAGATTTATAAACAAATGCTCACTTCTTGGTATACTGGATTAACTCAAACTTTATGGTTCAGGTGCTGGGATCAGAAAGATATTTACTCACATATAAAAATAAAGCCAGACTGTAACCTGGAGATGTATCTAAATTTAGCTACCATCTCACAGCTTAGTGAATCTGTCCCATCAATAAGACTCATCTTGTTTATTTCTAAGATGGTGCAATCACTTTAGGAAGCTACTTTTAATGAAGTTCTAAGAGTCATGATTTAATGTGAATCATCATGGTTTCTTGGTCTGTCAGCTTGTGTATTTCCCTGCTGGTTCAGTAATGGTGTAAGACGTGCATTTTCAAAAAGTCCTGATATAGTGGAAGGCTGTGATAAAAGAACACACTACTTAGGCAATCCCTCAGAAAACCCTCCAGCTTTTCTGTGATTAAAAACTGCAACACATTTCACAAAGGGATACATTCCATCTCAGGAAGACCAGTTGTATTTTGTTTTTAAGTTATTATTAGCCAGAACACTGAAAACATTTCATTTCATGAGCATCATGCAAAAATGTAATAGGGTCTTCCACTACTAAAGGTCATGGAGTGTGAAAGCTCCTCTCCATTAAGCAGTTCTATGCTGCCAGGACAAGACCGTGGTTCTGATATACATGGGGCCCAGAGAGGCAATACAGGGTGAGGGTGCCAGGCAGAAGGCACAGAAAGGAGGCGGCAAGCAGGCACCTCAGACTCAGGGGCCTCATGCACTTCCACCCAAGTACACACCTTCTCCTCTGCATCCCCCTGAGTAGCTTCCTGCTCCACCTTCCCCACTAGCCATCCTCATTAATGTGCAAGGTGCAGTCCAGGCTTCTTTTACTCTAGAGGCCTTACTCACCTGCATATAACTGGACAGTTTTCAAATATACAAAACTCATATTATTGACATCATTAAAATGTTGTTAAGAGCAGATTTTATTTATTCGGGGTCAGGAAGTGAGGGTGAATTATATTTCTGTAGGGCATCAATCTCTACTTTCCACCCATCTGTTCACGTATAAGATATTCTTCTCTTTGACAAAATATAGTTCTAAATAAATTATAATTGCCCAAACTTTCATTCCACTGACCTGAAAACCTGATAGTTAATTCTTGAAAAGTCTTCTGAGTGACCAGTTAAAAAAATAAATACACAGCTTTCGAGGTTTATTTATAATAGAATAACACCCAATTTGAAATGAATTTAAGGAGACATAATTCAATTTACAAGATCTATAAAATTACAGAGTTCTTAGGAAGAACTCCATAAAAAATGTGCATAACCTTTGTCAAGAAAAGTGTGACTGACCTGAAGGAGTGAGGATAGGAAGTAGTTGGAGTGAATGAAGAGCCATAGCATCCTGCTGGGGGATTCCATCCTATCCCTGTCCCTGAACTTCATGGAAACTAACTGCTTTCAGATGATGGTTCCAAGCCTTCTCTCACCCTCCCCACCCTCACTCTCCGCTGGTAACCTTGTACCTTCTCTTATTTTACTGGAAATTTTAAGCAACCTGAAAAGCTCCCCTTTCCCCTCCCCCTCCCCCCAATATCCACCTCTACACACTTTTGTGCTGAGCCTTCCTGCCCATCATGGCCTTTGACCTGCTGGTGGCTCTCCGATGTGGACGGACTCTTCCTCTTAGATAGTTTTGGGGTACTTTCAACTACCCAGGGGTGTGCATTCCCTCAACTGCATCCTAAAATTCCCCTCCTTCAGCCACTAACATGCTGTTTCTTCCATCTTACAAAACAACACTCTTGATCCCATTTCCCATGAACTACTATCCAATTCCTCTGGTTCCATTTATAGCAAATTTCTTGAAAGAGTCGTCTGTTCTCTTTGATCACAATTTTCCCTGAACCAAGGTCACACCACTCCCAGTGGATGAGGTCAGTAATGCAGGAAGAGCAACAAGAAGAGGGCAGAGGTTACAGAGTTAGCCTATTAGGTGGTAACTGCTCTTATTAAGGTCACTTCCTCAAGGTCATTGGTTAATTTCCATGTTGTTAAACCTAGCAGTCAGTTCTCAGCCTACCTTTTACCAGATATACACAGTGCATCCCTTTTTCTCTCTCTGAATCTTGGGTAGATATTTTTTAAGTCTAGGAAGAATGCACAATCATAAAGAATTCTAAAAATAAAATATTAATGGAGGAAAATACTCAAAACATCTAAAAGGCAAAAGATTAATGTTCTTGAAATATAGAGAGCTTTTCCAGGTTAATAAAAAAAGATTGAAATCACAAAAGAGGAATAGACAAAGGCATGAATATAAAAATCACAGATAAAATATATACATAAAAATTTAAGTTCAGTTTCAACAATAATAAATTCAAGCCAACATATCAATGATTTGTCATTTTCAAAACAAAGAATAATGTGAAACAAAGCAGGCATGCTTATATCCTGCCAGGGGAGTGTAGGCTGTTACACATCTATGGAAGGGATTTTTGCAGATTTTCCCTTAATTCTTAAAATGTGCATATTCTTTAACACATCAGTTCCACATCTGGTAAATTAAGAACATAATTACACAAATATGCAAAAGATGTAACAATCTTCATGGGAGGCTAGAGAAATGCTAGGTTATAAAAGATCTATTGCTACATTTATAAAAATTTAATATGAACATTTATTAATGTCCGACTTGAGATGTCACTGTGAAATAGTATGTATAGTTCAATCCCATTTATTTTACTTTAGAAAAAATAATGAGGATAAATATCCACCCTTTGTACCAGACCCTCACTGCCCCATTGTCTGTGCTCAAGGGTTATGCATATATGCATACAAGGTCCTTGGTTGATTATTTCCCACCCACCCCCCCTTTGCTGCCTTCCCTCTGAGATTCCACACTCTGTTCCATGCTACCATGTCTCTGGATCCACTCCGTTCAACACTTTATTTTGTTACTTGGGTTCCACATATGAGTGAGATCATATGATACTTGTCTTTCTCTGACTGGCTTATTTCACTTAGCATGATGCTCTCCAGGTCCCTCTATGCTGTCTTAAAGGGTAAGAGAGTCTTCTTTTTTACTGCCTTATAATATTCCATGGTATAAATGTACCACAGCTTTTTATCCACTCATCTACTGATGGGCACTTGGGCTGTTTCCAGATCTTAGCTATTGTAAATTGTGCTGCTATGAACATAGGGGTGCATACATTCTTCCTGACTGCTGTTTCTGTTTCCTTAGAATATATTTCTACAAGTGGGAACACTGGGTCAAATGGCAGTTCCATTTTTAAATTTTTGAGGAAACTCCATACTGTTTTCTGTAATGGCTGCACCAGTCTGCATTCCCACCAGCAGTGTACATAGCTGGAGTTTTAGATTGCTCTTCTGTTATTTTTTATTTCTGTGATTTTTTAAATTGAATTTTAAAGACAGGTTTAACATTTCATTTAATGCAGAAGTGAAAATTTTAGGGAATGGAGTGGAAAATTTTTATCACTTTTAGTGGGAAGGTATTTTACTTTTGAAAGAAGGATATTTGATATGTGATTGGAGGTTCATTATTGCTGTTGAGTAAGTAGGCGTTTTCATAGACTGAAATATACATAATTGATGCTAGCTACTCCCCCCTTATAACTAGTAGGAGTTGTATAATATGAATAGCTTCTGAAAGAGCTTCATTCAGTTAATGCTATTGTTTATATCTTTCAGAAGTTCCTTTATCATACATTAAATGGAACTATTTTCAAATGGGAATATTTAACAGTTCCCAGTTCACTTCAAGCTGACTTTAGTCTGTTCCCTTTCACATTCACTTGTAGGGCTCTGCATGTTGCTCAAAGATAAATGGGCTTGACTAGGTAAATTTATGTTAGATGACAGGAAAAATGAGGTATATATAGGGTGCCCCCCAAAATGTATACACACTTTGAGTGATTATAAAGTCAGTGTTCATTAACATACAGTTCATTTTCAAAATTTAAAAGAATCTACAGAAATGAATAATTTTTTATCAGTGCCTGTTTTCAAACTGATGACCATTCTGATCCAGGCCACTTTTAGTCCCTTGATATGTATTTCCAACTTGCTTCTCAAGCATTATTTCATTTGGTATTTGTGTGCCTTCAACTTGTGACTGTTGCAGTTTTGTACTGTAAATTTTATCTTTTATGTATCCCCATAACAAAAGTCTAGTGGCATTTTAGAATGCATTTTCTTTGTTCAAAGCTTAGTCTTACTTCACCCATTATTTCTAACCAGTTAAGCCTGAAAAGGAGTGAATATTAAATGAGTTATCAGCTGTTATAAGTGTATACATTTTTTAGGGAGGGTAGCATCCTATATGCACACACAAAAAATTCTCCTCTGCTGACTTTGTTGCCTTCATCTGAAACAAAATCGAGGAAAACAATGAAAAAAAATGGAAAGGACAGAAATGTACCTTATAAGGAATTATCACATACTCTTGAAAGGTTTTATACAACAACAACAACAAAATAAGTATGCATATTTACCTAGCTACACTTTATAAATATAAATGTAAATATAAATATACATGGCATCACTTTGGGGATGGAATTGTATGGAAATGCCTGTTTGAAATCTGTGTGGTCCTGAACAGCTATGTTGCCTCAGCAGCAGTTTAGAGAAGATACATTATTAATAATGCTATAAATCCCAATCACCCTAAATCAGACATCTGTTGAATAATAGGGCCGTTAAATATAATAAATATGATACAAGTAAAAAATGGAGATTTTTCAGGTGAAATAAACATAACTGAGGACATGACCTGGAGGGAAGAGGTGATGCTATTGTATTAAAAAAATGCCCTCTACAATTGAAAGGGTAGGACTATAATCACAAAATGAGATTATGTTAAGCGGGAGCTCAAGAATCACACAATTTATATGAAGAAAATCACCTTAATATGGATCAACAAAGGGCAGCTGAGGGATTTACTTGGTTTATCAATAAATTATAATTTTATCTCTTTCATAACTAGAGCTGTACAATAGTCAAGATGTAGTCTCACATATCCATGCTTGGCTATGAAGATAATTCAATTTGAAATGATATTTTGTACCACTTTGCTTACTTTCTTTCCTTTATCTTTGTGTTTGTAAGAGGACCCAGAAAACAGTAAAAACAATAATTACATAAAACTGATTTTTGGTGAATCTCACAAGGAAAAATTTTGCTCAATATTACTTTTACTTTGTGCTACCATTTTTTGTTGTTTTTCATTATGTACATTACATACAGAAGAATATTTCAATAATTTTGCTATATAGTTTAAAAAATAGACGATTGATATCTCTATCAAAAGTAGATGTTAAATCACTCATTTATATATAAAAGAAGTTGTAGCTACTAACAGGGTTGTTGACATCATACTTTTGATTAAAATTAACTTCCTATATTAGTAATTTTAGTCTTTCTTTAATTATTAGTAGTTCCCATTTTGGGGATTATTTAGAATATACTTTTTTTTATAAGCACAAAAATAACTGAACAATTAATTTTGTTTTCTTCATCTGTCCATCCAGTCTCCATGCTCCTAATATTTATTGAATTTTGTAAAGGACTAATGGAACTTGTTGAGGGTGTACCCCACTAAGTAAGAAGTAGGCTCTGCCTTGAAGGAGCACAGGTATCATGGGGGAGATGACACGTAGCATAGTGTGGCATGTACTGTACAGGGGAAGGTGTAGAAATGTGAATGTCCCCAGTACCAGGAGCTGTCTGCACCTCAGCAGGATAGATCCAGGCCCCACATTGGACTGGGTTTGAGAGTGAATAAGAAATCTTTGAACAGGGTGGTAGGGATGGGGGACAAAGGGAGAGATGGTTCCAAGCCTGGAATTGAGAAAAAATACAGAGCAGTTGTGTTATGTGAATTTTACCAGACATTATTTTTTTCTGTGTTTTTTTAAAATTTCTTTATTGATTAAGGTATCACATATTTGTCCTCATCCCCCCATTCCCATCCTAAACCCCTCCCCACGCATGCGCCCACCCCCCCTGTTGTCCATGACCACTGGTTAGGCTCATATGCATACACATAAGTCTTTTGGTCGATCTCTCCCCCTTATCCCCACCCTCCCCTACCTTCCCTCTGAGGTCCGACAGTCTGATCGATGCTTCCCTGTCTCTGGGTCTGTTCTTGTTTATCAGTCTATGTTGTTCATCATTTCCCCTAGATGAGTGAGATCATGTGATACTAGAAATACACTTATAAGAATTGAAAATGAGACAAGCAATAATGGTTATGCTGAGAGGCAAATTAATCAGTCTGTAGTGAGTTTCTTTCTGGGCCAACAGTTCTTTTGAGTCCCAATTTCAATATCAAACAGTTCCTTATGTGTACATGTCAGCAATGATACTTCAGTTCTTTACCAGACATTCTTGAAAGAAATATTTCCAGTCTTATTAAAACTTTTTCAGAAAATTGAGGAAGATTGAACATCACCCAACCTTTTTGAGACTGGCATGACTGACACCAGAACCTGACAATATACTAAAACCATCGAGAGAGACTTGTACCTCTTAGGGTATATAGATACACACATAGGGACATAGATGCAGAAATCCCAAAGGGAAGAGAAAGGATGAAATGCCAGAGGAACTTACCTGCTCTTAATGGCCCTTTGAGTGTGATGACCCATATCACGTGTGTAGACAACCCCGGGCTCGATTTCAGTGGGAGTGCATCTCCTGTAGGGAGGACTTCTAGGCACAGGATCCAGTTTCTCCATCAGGCACAAGGCAGTTTCTCCTAGTTCTCCAAGATGATCTCGTTCTTCAGAGGCCCCGGTCTATGTTTGAGGGAACTTATTTAAGGTCTCAGTCAATTGTACAGCTTCCAGACCAATGCCTCTAATGTCAGTCAGGTCCTGCAAATTCAAAAGCAAGAAGGTTAGTGGTGTGTCTTGGTCCCCTGTCTTATCTGGATGGGGATCAAAGCACATTTCCTATTTGCTGAGAGGCTGGGCTTCTTAGGAGAGTCACAGAGGCAATAGGTCTCTCCTTAGCTCATTATCTACAAATAGGATCTACTATAATATTTGAAGACACTGATTATGAAGGGCAGTCCTAGAGGCCAGCACTGGGGAGGCTGAGAGAACAGGATGGTTTCCCCAGTTGTTTCTTCGAGACCCTGGCAAGACAGGGCTTCATATCTTTCCAGAACATGGAGTATTCTGCTAGTGTTAGTGGATTCCATCCTCCCAAGGGCTGTACCACACCATGTAACTCCTCCTTTGTTTTCTTTCTGGTAAAATCTTTATTTTCCTGTATATATTTTGTGCATATATGTGGAATCATGCCTTAATTATTGAAGGCTTCTTTCAGTCCCTTGATATGTATTTCCAACTTGCTTCTCAAGTTATAGTATATTCATTATATTACCTAAAACATATATATTATAGCCTATTAATAGAGCTCAAAAGTTACATCAATTTTGAGGAAGTACTAGTATGTGATTTGTTTCCGATTGCCTGTTGAGAAGTGTTACTGATCCTTGTGCCTGACCTCCAGGCCATGCCCTGGGCCCTGTGTCTGCCCTGTGCTTCTGTGCTCAGTATTCCCCTTTTCACAGATGATGTGCAGATGGTGCTTCAGGGATCAAGGTTAATATGCTGGAGTTTAGTGGGTGGTTCCTGAGACGGACACCATGGGGGAAAGAAAGGAGACCAGTGGGCTGAGGGAGAGGGTCACTTGTACTGAGGTTCCAGCAAGGACTCAGCTCGCCATGCACAGGGCTTGGAAGCTAGACTCACTCTTCCAAGCTCGGGTGAGAGGACTGGGCCTCATACCCCCGTGGCCACCAGTCATTGATTGGGTCAGCAGCACCAGGAAGAAACAACCCTGGGGAGGAGGTTCTGTTCACATGAGACCATTTCAGGAGGCCTGAAAGGGGAGAGGGGTGCAGGCAGCAATCAGCACAGTTGGGAATCTGCTCTGTACTCATAATAAATCACAGTTGTTTCTATGATACTGCCCATTTGCCCAAACCATATGCCAGATAAATCTGTATCCTTGCATCTTTCAGTAGCTGCCTTAAATCAATCCTCTGCTTTCTCAGAATGAAATATTGCACATGCTCTCAACTGCCTTCCCCTCAGGTCTCAGCAGCCCAGTCTCACCAGGGCAGGGTGATCTTCCTGAAGTCCACGTGTGATTAAATCATCCTTTTGCTTAGAGCCCATCTATAGCTTCCTATTCCCCTCATTTATGCCTCTGTGAGGTGGCTCTTCTTGTAATTGTTCCTGCTCTTCAAAACTGAGATAGGAGACTCTCACAGGAGCTCAAATTCCCCACTGTAACCGATCCTGGTGAGCAAGGCCTGGAGCCTGTGCCCAAGGACTCCTCCAGGCCCCGCAGATGGCGCAGGCTCCTGAGGCAAAGGGGGGCAGCGATGTTGACACCATTTAAACAATTACCTGAGCACTGAGAACCTCTGAGGCTCCATTTTCAAGTCACAATGAGCACTTGAGAGGCACTCTCATTGGTTTCCTGTGAAGTGTAAATTATGTGAAGAGCTACCAAGGTGTCAAGTGACAGAACTCAACAGAGTCTTAAGACCAAGAAAAAGAAAGCAACAGAGTTCATTTTGATGAGTTGTACTAGTAGCTTTGCTTTGACTAAACTTTAGGCAGCGAGAAAAGGTAATGAATGGAAATGTTGACTCCATCCTTGTCAATCATGCTTTTCTGGACCCAAGCCACACTGTTGCTGCACAGGAGCCGGCCTGAATGGAAGACCCACTCTGTGGACAAGGTCAAGGCCACTGTGTGAGCTGCCCCACCTGAGACCCCCTACTGTGCTGTAGAGGAAATGTCCAGCTGTTTCTTCTCTGCCTTTACTTTTTTTTCTTACTTTTTCTTGCTCAAACCTTCTCTTCCCACCCTCAAAATAAAATAAAATGCAGGTAACTCATATTTTATTTCCTGGTGGCCATTTTTAGTTTGGTCTGCTCTGTGGCACATACACACATATGTTAGTTCCAGTTACCCTTGGCATCACACCTGCCTGTTAACTGAATACGCTCTGAATAAAAGGAATCACATCTGCTATGTGGGAACTTTATTGCTCTTTCATGATGTGCCAGTAAGCTCATATATCTCTGTGTCAGGTGGCTCAGATTCGCTTGTTTGGAAGATCTAGCATACTCTTGTGAACTCAGAAGATGGGTTAGTTAATTAACTACTTTTGGAAATTAACACTCTAGCAGCTTTTATTACCTGAAATTCTGTTTTATTCCCAGGAATTTAACTAAATACATTGACAAAGGAGGATAGTTGCTTTCAAATGAAATGGCCTAAACTGACTATATGTATGATTTTTTTTTTTTTAGGATAATGTACTAAATCTATTGGTAATAAAAAGATTCTTCTTAAATACTATTCTGTTTCCAGTGCAGTTAGACCCATTTTAAGTAAACCCAGAGCCCTCATTTTATACCTTTTAAATTTCTCTGGAGCTTTGCATTATTGTACTAAAACTGAAGATTTTGACATCCTTACCTAAAAATAGGTCACAAAATAGTTACTATTTCTTCAATTGAAGTATAGAGTTAGAAGCAGTTGCAATGAATTATTTAGCCAGTCGATGGGAAGTTTTCACTCATTTCAGAAAAAGGACTCATCACACATAAGATGACTGAACTGATCAAAAGTTTTTTCTCACTTCTACCAAAATGGGTGTTTCTTCTCTGTAGGGTAACCTGTGCAGATGCTAGGAGTCCTGTGGAAAAAAAATAAAGGAGTGTAGTTGTTGTTGACCAAAGATAGGTTAAAATAGGGATGAGATGTTTAAAATTTAGAAATGAAATTTTAGCTGAAACTGGTTTGGCTCAGTGGATAGAGCGTTGGCCTGCGAACTCAAGAGTCCCAGGTTCGATTACCGTCAAGGGCATGTACCTTGGTTGCGGGCACATCCCCAGTGGGGAGTGTGCAAGAGGCAGCTGATCGATGTTTCTCTCTCATCGATGTTTCTAACACTCTATCCCTCTCTCTTCCTCTCTGTAAAAAAATCAATAAAATATAAAATAAGAAAAAGAAATAAAATTTTATAACTATTAGGGGTTTTCTCATTAAATTTACGACTGAATACAAAAGATGCAAAAGAACATGCTTTTACAAGAGAAGAAATAAAATCATTAAGATATAGATGATGACAACTTAAAAACTATTTTTTCAGTGCATTTATATATTAGTTCACTGAAAAATAAATAGATGTGGTAGATAATAATTGATAAAAATATACATAGATGAGGTAGGTAGGGAGGTAGGTGAGAGAGAGATGTAGATACAGATAGGTAGATATGTAGATGAGTGTCAGTCAATGGATTCTTGTCACAACTCTGCAGATAACACACAAATACAGTTGCTTCCCAGATCATCAATACACATCAGAGGACCAAGGACCCCCATCGAGTCTCACCGTTTCTGCTTTATAGGTTTTATTTCCACGTTGGTACTTGACTTGAACTTATGAGATTGTCTGTTTAAAATGATGAGTAATATATGCATACTCCTGATGATTCATTTATATTTCCTTGGTTTCAAAACTCCCATCAGAGGTGATGGGGGGAGGGTAGAAGGGTACCTTATTTTTCCTCCATACCTTCTCTACAGCCTTTAATTATTTCCTTCTTTCACTCTTAACAATACACAACTAAGTAGGAAATTGCAAATAGACTAAGTACCAATCTATACTGATAAATCTAAAAATCTAACTGAAATAGATGAATTTTTAATTAAATATATGTTGTCTAAGCAGAATCAAGGCGACTGAAAGTAAAATAACCACTTGAGAAATTTAGAAAGAACTTGTTTTTAAAATGGCTCTAGTATCAGAAGAGTTTATTCTAGGGCTGGATGGTTTCTGTAATGTTGCACATATTGCAAGTAGGCAAAGAAAAGTTTTCCAATTCATTTTTTATGATTCTGGCACCAGCCTACTATTCTAACCTCATAAATACAACAGAAAATAGTATTACTGACAGATCTCATGGCAGTAGATGGAAAATATTATGAAAAATATTGGCAAATTTAGTCCGATGGCATTTCAAAATCTATAGTATTAATAGCAGCTAACACTTGAGTAATTCAAGTGCAGGCTTCAAATTCTTACGGATGTAACATTAGAGGGATTCCCACTAAGATGAAGACCAAAGAAGGGTGTATGCCCTCAATTCTGTTGTACTTAACCAAACTTTAGTTGAATGAGAGAAAATTGAAGTATACAATAGAAAAGGATAAGGAAAAATTATCATTGATTATAGCTATTATCCATTGACCTTGAAATATAATAGCTGGGTAATCATGGCCAGGTTATTCAACCCCTCTAATCTTTATTATTAATATCTCAAGTGAGACTATTAATACCATATACTTCACAACTTTGCAATTAAAATAAATTAGATAATGCATTACATTGCCTCTTTTACAGTAGTCAGCAAACAGTAAGCAGCCATTATTACTTTCTAAGAAACCAGAAACATCGTTAGCATTAATAATGAGATTCCATATGTCAATGTATTGTAAATTCATATATGAGGCTTAAGTGCTTTGCAATATACAAGTTTGTTTTTAAATATATTTTTATTGATTTCAGAGAGGAAGGGAAAGGAAGAGAGAGATAGAAACATCAATGATGAGGGAGAATCATTGATTGGCTGCCTCTTGCACATCCCTCATTGGAGATTGAGCCCACAACCCGGGCATGTGCTCTTGACCAGAATTGAATCCAGGACCCTTCAGTCCACAGCTGACACTCTATCTACTAAGCCAAACTGGCCACGACTGTGGTATACAAGTTTTAAAAGTTAGCAAAAAATGGGCAATAACCCTAGTTATAGTAACACTCATTTATCTAGGAATATGTTATTGTATTAACATAAAATGTCTAAGAATAGACATAAGAAGAAATGTTCACAATCTCTTGGAAGAAAACTATGAAACTTTAAGGAGTGTCATAGGAGAAGATATTAAAGAGGCAGTATATTCTTATAGGTGAAGCTTCAGTAGTCTAAAAAATAAATGTCAAATTTATGCAATCTTTAATCTCACCTAAAATGCACTAAGTTGGGAAAATTAAGGGCATGTTACTAACTTTAATATGAAAAAGTAATACACAAACAATAACTAGGGAAGTTTTTATAAATAAGATCCAGAGACAGTTACTTGAATTTTTGTGGTATTAGAATGTATGAAACTTATAATTAAAAGATTAGGTTTCTGCAATAAAAATAGACAGATGGATAGAACAGAAATAGTCATAAGTATATATGTGTCATTTCAAATCAATGGGAAATGAGTTGAGCCTTCAAAAATGTGTTATCTAACCATTTGGGGATAAAAACAGAAAATTACAATTTCCGGTATCACTCTTTCTATTTAGATGGTCACATAATCTAAATTTCTCCACACATCATTCCAAAGGCTTTCACATTAGAAAGATGTCAAATTCCAAAAGCACAACTAGAACACTGAAATTAACAAATGCTATGTAATCTGTATGATAGGAAATAAATTTTCATATACCAGCTCCCAGCACAGCCAGATGTGGAATCCATGCCTAAATAGAATCAGGAAGCAATTGCACAGAAAATAGTGGCAGTTGGGGAAAAACATATTAAAATTATACCCTGATAGAGGAAAATCCACAGATAGAACACTGACTGACTTGTGAACTTTAAGGTAAAATAGGCTTAATCCTTAAGTCATGTCAGTTCAATAATTGCATGCTAGTGTGGGGCTGGACTTTGAGGCAGGCAAGGGGTGTGTTCGAGTACAGACTCTGGCACAAACTCTTAGAGTTTCAATCCACATGCTACCACCCGCTGTTAGGGTAGACCTGGGACAGGCACTTCCTATCTCTGGAACTTGGTTTCCTTATCCATCAGATAATGCTACCTCAGGTATGTTGGCTGTTTGATGATGACAAAGAGGAAGGGAGCACCGTCCCCTCATGCCCTGAGGAGCCTGGGTATAATGAAGAGCATTTCAGTACAGGGATGGGTGCCCATGTGTATGTGGGCATTGCCACAAGATCATGTGCCACCCAACAGTGGAATAAAGACATCTTGTAGAGCGAGCATAGTTTTATCATTTTAAAAGTATGCTATTTCAAGGAGAAAAAACAGCCTGAGGAAAAAGATGTGTGTGTGTTTGTTTGAGTGTGTGTGTGTGTGTGTGTGTGTGTGTGTGTTAAAGCAGCATGAACCCACGTCTACTTTCCCTGTGTTTGCCCTTCACAGGAGTTTACAAGCCAAGAAAAAAAGCTAATGAATGACAAGTCTAACCAAAGTTTTGGCTGGACCCTGATGTAGATGTGTTTTTATAGGAAAATACATCTCAATTACCTTGGCTTCTGGGATTGATGGAAACACCTGGAAAGTTTCTGGAGACAATATCAGTCTGGGACTTGCTGACTCAATGTCCTTTACCTTTCTCCATCTTCATGATATTCCAGGGGTACTAAACATGTGTCTTTCAGATCAAGGAACACATTTATTAAATGACAGCAAAAGTCAGTTATGAACCAGAAAGAACACACAAAACAGACTTAAACCTAAATCTAAATATCAAATGTTACTGAATCTAGAATAAAATATTTTAAATAACACCTGTTGAGTATAATTTCAACATATGGATTTTCAACATGATAGAATTGTGAAAATACCCTGAGTGTGCGATTTTTCTTTGTTTAGTTAGCATTGCTTTCAGGAACATATTGCCCATGTAAACAGGAATTTACATACACTTATTAATCCTTGAGTAGTACTAGGGCACTTACCACTTCAAAAATAAATATGTTCAGCCAGAAATAAGTGCAGGGCTCTCTTGTTTTTGAAGTGACTTTGAGGTAATTCAAAGCCTATTCAAGTGTTTGGTTTGCTACTGTTTGTTAGGATACTGGTGATGGAATCACATTTTTAAAAAAATATATTTTATTGATTTTTTTACAGAGAGGAAGAGAGAGGGATAGAGAGAAACATCGATGAGATTGAGTCATCGATTAGCTGCCTCTTGCACGCCCCCTACTGGGGATGTGCCCACAACCAAGGTACATGCCCTTGACTGGAATCGAACCTGGGACCTTGCAGTCCACTGGCAGATTCTCTATCCACTGAGCCAAACCGGTTTCGGCGATAGAATCACATTTTATTAGATAGCATGATACATGCCATAGAAGTGCCATGTAAGCCCCAAACTTAACGTCAAAACTGCTAAATAATACTTGGATAAACCGTGTTCTGTGCCAAGAATAATGTCTCATGTAAATGAGCACACTGTTGTTAAAATAGGTGGTGGTGGTTTGAACCTTTTACTTCTGTTAAAAATATCATAAAATGATCCAAATAAAGTAGCTCTGGTGTTCCAGAATGGAATTATTTTTGTGGAATAGACCTGCTCTGAAGACTGTCCAGTTTTGCTAACAAGTAGATGAGAACGTAAGGAATTTGGGCTGCCATCATGCTAATGGGTTGGAGTTGAATACTGTGGCAGGAAGTTGGGTAATTCAAGTGTTGAAAGCCTCACTGAGCCAATGCAGATGCCAAAATAATTCATTTCTAGAGCTCAAGGATATGCATTCTTCCTTTTGAGATTTTTTTTTCTTTCAGAATGAGAAAATAAAAGCAAACAAAGGCTTTTAGACTTTTTTTTTTGGTGGTAAGAGCCCATTGTAGGAACACACTGCCCCTCCGGAGGCTGATTTATGTAGATGTTGAATACACAAGTATAAAACGGAGTCTCAAAACAATATTTGTTTTTAGATGAATAATTCACTCATTTTCCCTGCATGAGTTTTTCTCTTCTGAAGCACTGGCCTTTTGAATTAAATAAATATAATGTTTCAAAAGAATATAGGCATGAATATTCATAAAGACCAAAACAGTGAGTATAAATAAAAGTCCTTTTTACATAACATTTTTGAGGACTTTACTATATATATATATATATATATATATATATATATATATATATATATTTCTAAATCAGTGTTCTTCAAAGTGATTTTTCAGGACACGATTTCTTCTACATAGCCTACCTGTTATTGAGGTGGTACTTCTTTTCCAAATGGTTCCATACAGCAATATTTTCCTTTACATAAATAGATGTAAAGTGGTGCTTGCTGTGGCACAGCCCATTAGCCATACATTCAGCCTAGCATGGTGTCAAGCCCTCAATAAAGTGTTTGTCTAAATAATTGGAGGAATATTTTAAAAAGTCCAACAAAATAAAATAAGATCATGCACTCTCAAAATGTAGCTAGTTCATATGCATAAAGTAAGGCAGAATATTTTTAGGTGTTTCTATATATAAGCCAATAATGTAAAGTTTAAAAACACAGATTTGCAAAATGTATGTTATTAAGTACTGGGAACACAGGCAATGAACATCCTTATCCCAGCTCCAAGAGTAGAATGAGATGGCTGACATTTCTCAGAAAGAGAAAGACAAATAAAAATTTGGGGTGCGGTTATTTTTTTGCCCAAACAGTTGATTTAAAAGGAACCAGTATACTGTGATATTTAATTATATCAATAGCGTTGTCAGGGTGTCCTTATTTTAAGTAATCTCTGAGATTACTGACAGTAGGAGAGCCTTGTTGTCTATTGTATGACACTAGCTACCCAAGGCTGCACCTGTTTGTCTTTGAACATGCGACCTCATAATAAAAGCTGATTAAATGTTGATGTATTGTATAATGTAAATCTGAATGTTCATGAAAGTGAAGTGAATACAGTTGCTGTAGGAAAGGTTAGATGTGTGATTGCCTTGTTATTTTCTGTCCAATAGTCACTTGTCAATTCTCCGCTTGGATGGGAGGTTCTTTACATGAAAGGTGGGCTTGTGTCATTCTGGGACACACAGAAAGGTGGCCATGAGAGGTAAAAAGGTTCAGGGGGTCACTTTTGTAGAAATCTAAGGCTAGGAAGTAGAAAGCCATTTACCACTTTTGGAGAAAAATGATCCCAAAATCATCACACTGCACATTATTTTCTCCTAATCATGTAACTAGAAAACATGGTAAGTAGACATTTTCTAATAAACAATACAGACCCAGTGCATGAAATTTATGCACCTCAGCCCAGCCTGCACCATGGTGTCCAACTGCTGGTTTAAGCCCGATTGGGATCAGGCCTAAACCAGCAGTTGGACATCCCTCTCACAATCCTGGACCACTGGCTCTTAACCACTTACCTGGCCTGATTGCCTCTAACCACTCTGCCTGCCTGCTTGATCACCCCTAACTGCCTCTGCCTTGGCCCCCGCCACCTAGGCTTTGTCTGGAAGGACATTTAAAAGGTTGTTCAGCTCTCTGGTCTAATTAGCATATAATGCTTTTATTATTTTGCCTGATGGCTTTCATTTAAATGAACTTTTGTGTGTTTTTTTGCATCTGACTGGGGAAAAAATTTAAGGGAAAGGACTTCCTGGTGTTGAAATAAGCTGTTTTGAAAGGGCAGATGGATTCTCATGGTTTTTTTCATTTTGAATAATTTGGACCCCATGCACTGAGAAATGCTCGGCTCCTGCAGCTCCGATAACCTTCAGGGATTATGGCAAATTACTGTGTCAGCTTTAGCAGAATATCATACCTTGTTTTTATGCTGTTTTATGGCTTAAAAACACACACACACCTTAGCTCCTGGCTTTTCCCTGTTATAAAATAAGAAAATACTTGTCAGTGAATCCGGTGTGTAATGTATTTTGATATAGACAAAATAGCAATTTTAGATTGGTGACATTGTTCCTATATCCTAAGAGATATTTCTGGGAATACTCTACTTTTTCTTAGTTCTTCTGTTGTTTCTAAAGATGTTATCATGCAATTCAAAGACCTTATGAAGCCTGGACATTTTGGTAAATGGCTCTCTTAGAAGCCATGCTTATTGATTTTTTTGCCAGGGGGTTAATGTTGTACTGGAGACCTTCCTTGCTAGTGACTTATGTTAGATTTTCATTACAGAAGCACATTACTTCTGATGCCAATTGCTGTATTAGTCAGGTTTCTGCTCTACTAATACTGATGAGCAAGCAACCCCTAAATCCAAGTGGCTTATAGTAATAGTAGCACATTTCATATTTCATACTCACTAGTCTACAGGTTGGCCAAATTTCTCTGTTAGCCCTTGGGATAGACAGAGGGCTGGGGAAGACAGCAAGCTGCCTTTGTTCCCCTAGTATATCAGGTTTTTTTAAATTCTAGTAACTTGGCTCGGAGGGTAGTGCGAATTCCAGACTTCATGTTGGATTCAGGTTTGTTTTAATACACACCGTAAAAAGAGATATGTCTTTCTGGACCATAGTTCTCTCAATCTGGAATACCAAAACTCTCAGAGGGCAGGCAGAAATGTAATTTGGGCCTCTTAAAGCCTCATTCTGAGCTAGCATACTGTCACTTCAGCCTATGTTGCATGTCTCCTGGCTGAGTCCAAGTGGGGTAAGGACACATAATGCCATCTGCTGATTTTCTTGACAAGGGCAAGGAGAAAAGAAAGAATTGTGGACAGATACTATATTCCACTGTATCTTCTTTCTACTTTAGGAAACTACATGAGTAAAATGTCAAGAATTCTCTTGTATTCTCATTTTAATTTTGTCCACATGACCACAATCAAAAACAAGTCTTTAAAAAATCTGAATACTTTGGGAAACAGTATTATTAGGTGGGAACTCTCTATTATTTTTGCCAGGCCCAAGGATTACAACTTAAATGCTTTAACAATGAGGATAGTTAGACACATTGAGACATAGTAGTTTGCTAATTATTGGTGGAAAATTTACAGATTTTTAACTCTAAACAAATCAGACTCATAGACAGACCCTGCAGTCATTATGTGAAAAGGAGGTAAGGGCAATAAATTGACAAGTTTGGAAATTGACCTTTACTCCAAATGATTTCAAGAGTCTTAAGAACAGGGACCTTGTATTATCCATAATAGCTAATAAAGTTCCTTGTATATGTTTTGTAGAGATAAAGTAAACACTGGTAGATACATGGATACATGAATGGTGACTGAAACAAGGAAGATGACACATAGAGGCAGTTGGATACCCACAGCCAAATCAGGAGGAAGAGAAGGAACTGTGGAAAGAAACAGGAACAGTCATCACCTGGCTCAAAGCAGGGCCAAGAGCTTAGGATAGACAGAGGGCTGGGGAAGATAGCAAGCTGCATTTGTTCCCCTAGTTTATCAGGGTTTTTTTTTTTTTTTTTAAACTCTATTATTCTTTTTTTTTCTTCAATATTTTAAACATTAATGACAAATCTTCTACCTATTTTAGATTTTAAAAAGGCACAGGGAAAATTATTGTCTTACTTCTGATTTTATCTTTAATCTCTATAACTCTGAATAACATTTTTAGAAGAATGAAAGGTACCCAGTGATTCATGATTTCATCATTACACTTTTGGAGCTCAGGCTTTTCATCAGAGAATATAATACTTATTTGACCAAAGATAACGTAGAAGAGAAATAAGATCCTTTGTGTCATAATGGAATCTCTACATTATATATATATATATCCTGAATTATGTTCATAGAGGTTGTTTTGAAATTATGTTCATGGAGTTCATTTTTGAGAATTCTAAGTATATTTTTATAGGAAGAAAGGTGTGGCTCCATTTGAACTATTCAGATATTAAATGAGAGATGGTACTTGATAATTCAATTGGCAATTTAGTTCCCTCTTCTGAAGCAAATGATCCTGGTCAGTAAAATGGAAAAAGCATAATGGGGTAATGACTAGATGGAGGACAGCGTGTGAACAGCCCAGACATCACATGTAATCAGTAATTGTTGGTCTGGCCCTTTTGCTTACTTACTGGGAATGAAGCTGTGGTGGTAGGGATTGCACACGTGCAGAGCCAAGCTCATGCCCTTGAGTTGCATATCACTGAGCGTAATCACACCTGAAATGTTTCATTCCTTCAGCAAATATTTGTTGAGGTCTTTTATGTGCCATACTATTCTCAGATCCATACATGGAGCTTACATTTGTGTGGGGAAAGATAGAAAATACAAAATTAGAAAAATATAAAATAAACAATCTAATTCCAATAAGGATCTGAAAAATTTAAAGCATGGCAACTAGCTAAAAAGAATGGGGGATCAGTGGGATTCTCTCTGGGGAAGTGCTGTTTGAGTTGTGGGCCCTGAGTGACAAGAAGCCAGCCCTGGAAGGAATGGAGAAAGAGTACTTAGGACAGAAAAATAGCCAATGCAAATGCTCTGAGGTTGTTCAAGGAACAGCAAGAAGGTCCATATGAACAGTTATGGGAGATGGTAAAATATGAGATTAGAGACAATGCCAGCCAGATCAGATCATGAAGGGACCCTTATCAGCATAATAAAGACTGAATTTTTTTCTCCATGTTATAGGAAGCTCAATCAGTTAAATATATTCAATAATTCTATTTTTTCTTTGGCAATTTTTATTACATTTTGGCATTTTTAGTTATATTCTGAAACAACAATGAAATACAATGTTAAAAGCACTGCACTCTGTACTTTAGTTAGGAAGACATAATGTCTATAATTTTTAGTAAAATTTATGTCTTTGAAAATTAAGCCACTACTTTAAATACTATATTTATGATTTCTCAGAGGTTTGTTAGAGAGAAAAATGATTAGAGTAGCTATGCTTTTGGCTATAAAATAATCTCATATGTTCACTTGGGCGTTATTTCCCTTAACATTATTAGCATAAAAATAGAAGATGTTTCTCTGATGTACGTGTATATTTCTCAAGAGTACTGCAGCAATTTACATAACTAATCCTGATTATCTTGTTGATTATGCTTATTTATGCATTGTAGGAAAGAGTGGACTAGACAGTAAGTCTAGACTTAAAGATATTAGAGTTGAGGTATCTCTCAAAAGAAAAAACTAAAAGCTCTGTCTTTAAAGCTACTATTGGCATGTCTGGGAACATTTTGCTTACCATTGAACTATGAAAGAAATGTGAACCACAATCTCAAAATCATGAGCTTTGCACCTGAGGCCTGAGACAGGAGTGGGACATGATAGACCAAATTTGTGTCAAGTTAAGACCCATTTATATGTCTGTCTTACTCTTGCTTAAGTTGTACCGCATCGCTTCTCCTTGTTCATAATGATTTTCTGTTTAAAAACGCATTTTTTATTAAATTCTGTTTGAGTCATAACCTGAATAACATGAATATTGGGGTCACATAGTTTTCACCTCTCATGTGAGAATGGAGCATGGTGTGAGGTGGACAGAAAGTACTTGGAATCTAAATTCGGGTTTGAGCTATAACACAAATTTGATATTGTGGGTTGAATTACTTTACCCCCAAATATGTTGAAGTTTGAACCTCAAGTCCTTGTAAATGTGACCTTATTTGGAAATAGGTCTTTGGAGTTACTAGCAAAGATGAGGTCAAACTGAATTAGGAGAGGTCTGAAATCCAATAATAATGTCCTTTTAAGAGGGACATTTGGACAGAGTAACACAGGAGCAGGTCTTGTGAAGGCACAGACAAAAGGAGAAAAAGGCCAGGTGAAGATGGAAGCAGAGAATGATAAAATGACCTAAAAGTCAAAGGATGACCTATATTACGGGAAGCTACCAGAATCTGCTAGAAGAGAAGCATGTTTCAGGCTCTCCCTCAGAGCTGCCAGAAGGAACCAATCTCCTGACAACTCCATTTCAAATTTTAAGCTTTTGGAACTGTGAGAATAAATTTGTGTTGGCTTATGTCATCCAGTTGGTGGTACTTTGTTATAGCAGCCACAAGAAACTCATACACTTGACATGAGACTCTGAAGAAGTCAGGAAGCCTTGAACCATCTGGCCCTCCCTGTCCTCTGCTCTTTCCAGCCTACCTCTGAAGGGATGGATCACATGGACCCTCCAGTGCATCCCTGTTCAATTGCACATTTCTGATCCTATTTCTAAAAATACAGCTCAATATCTCATTAGCACAATGAGACTTCAGCCCAGGGAATCTCCCTTACTCTCTGCTAACCAAGGAGGGGCGACCACTTTGTGAAGATGAACTTTTTTTTGCAAAAGAGCTACCTCTATGGGAAAGCAGTGACAAAATTGCCACCTCTTTTTTGCTTAGCGAGTTTTTATTGTATCAACATCTCAAGTGGCCACTGTGGGAAGAGCTTGTGTTGGGAAAACAGAATGAGCATCTTTTTTGTCAGCTGCCATAATGGGTGAAGGGTAAGTTATGTTTGGGAATTGAAAGGCACCAGCTCCTCTGAGCTGACCTCTAAGAAGCCGAGGCAGAGGAGCAGCCTAGGAAATCTCGCTGCTTCAATAAACATCCTTAGCCTGGATCACCCTTTTCTTCTGTAGATTAACCCTGGCTTTATGCCTTTCGGACTAGAAGAGGTGTTTGTTTGTTTGTTTGTTTTGTGTGATTTTCCAGGACACACGGCCTCCCAAAGGCTGACAAAATAGGAGATTCTCTGAGAACAAGAATGTCTCATATTTAATGCAGTATCTGCTGCTGCCTGCCATAGACATTAACAAATGACTGTTCACTTGGGTTTTTAGTGTAATTAGTCTACTGAATAGACAAATGATCATTCGAAATTCAACATGGCTATGGTTAATGGCAAGACTAATTAAAGAGAATGACAGCATGTTTTCAGAGATTCATTTAATGAGTAGATGCTAATAGAGTTGATATAACTTGGTTCATATTAGGACGTGTAATAGTTTTTTATGCAGACAGCAAACATTTGTAAAGCACCTACTATGCAAAGGTATTTTCCTAGGCATTGAGGTTTTGGCTATGAGTGAATCAAGTCTCTGCCCTCAAAGGTCATTGACCTTTACACTGTGGGGGAAGAAAATTAACAAATAAACCTAGAACTGTAATTTTTGTGAATCAGCAAAGCAGGTCATGAGGACTAGCAAAAAGAGAGAGGACATTCTGGTGGTAGGGAATTTCAGACCTACAGGTGAGCACCCCCATGCTCAAAGCATGGGATTAACCTAGGTTCGCAGGAGCAGAGGATCCTTCCAGAGCATGATGGAAAAGGATGAAGAGGTCAGTTTGGGGAGTCTTGACTTTCAGGCCATGAAGTTTCCACTTTACTCTGTGATCATAAGAACCTTTTGATAGATGTGTTCAGAGCACAGGGAAAGCCAGAGGAAATGCTTATCCAAGGAAGGAAGCAGTTAGAACTTTGCATTCAGAATCATGAAGCTGGCAGCTACATGTTGGCTGGATTGGAGAAAGGAAAATGTTGGAGAAAGGGAAATTAGTGAGAGTATGACTGCAGCAGTTGGATATGGGATTCCTAGCATGCCATGAATCGCCATTAATAAGGAAATGCTGGAGTAATTAGTGCATCTATGACTATGGAATATTTTCAACTGATAAAATTTTTCACCTGAATTGTTTGCAGATAGAGACATGGTGGGCAGACTTGGAAGGAACCTCATGATATATAATTCAGTGGTAAGAACAAATTGTAGAATTATGCACATAAAAGCATCCTATTTATTTTATCAATAAAACCTCGTGCATGTGTGTGTGTGTGTGTGTGTGTGTGTGTGTGTGTGTGTGTGTGTGTCTGAGCTTGGCATCCCTCAGGGTCATCTTCACTGTGCTTTGAGACCCAGGAGCTTCCCACCACAAAGGATTATGGCTCACTCATGACCACCAGGCTATGTAGATCAGCCTAGGAGCTCTGGTCCTCACGTGACTCCAAGGCTCCGAGGAGCTCCAATGTCGTGTCTTCATGACTAAGCTAGTACACAACTTGCCAAGAGGACTTTGAAAATTCCCTCCCAGAAAGGACACCTATCACTTTTGCTCACACTTCATTTGTCAAAGCAAGTCGGACTGGCCTGGCTTAACTGAAAAAATGCTAATTGTACCATGTGCCCAGAAGGAGGGAAGCTAGATATGCTTGCTTAAGAGTCTTAATGATTAGCAAAAGCATGGAGAATGGAATGAGCCAAAACAAAGATGAGAAAGGACACACACCTTGATATCCATGCTGAAGGATCAGGAGAAGTGAGAGAAAGTATGGAAGCATAGAAGCATGTGGGATTTTTTAGGGGGGGGGGGGCTGGAAGAATGGTGGGATAACAAGGTAAAGCAATATGTTGGAAGCATACATTTAAAACAAATTGAAAAATAATGGACTAAGTGCAGTACACTAAAATCCTAAAGTAAGAAGACATCTTTGATTGTGGACATGAAAGTGTCACAGGAGATTCTGAAGTTTTCACCTGGGTTGTTTGAGGACAGAGACATCATGGGTAGAATTAAGTTACTCCTGTGGTTTAAGTACATAAAGGAGAGGCTATCAGTTGGTTTGAAACCTATGGAGCTTAAGGTTCAAGTAGATCTGCAACATGCAAATGCTGGATGGACTAGAGTGAAGAGAAACACTTGAAACATCTTATTGGAATGAGTGTTCCCTCTTCAGGTATTGTGTTAATCTGAGTTTCTCTGCATGTCCCAGTAATCTTACCAATGGCCCTTCCTTCTCCATCTTTCGGACAGAGATTCATCCTTGAGGAATCTCAGTCACGGACAAGTCCCCATGGTAACATGGAAACCCAAGCGACTACATTAGACTTCTTGGAGATTTTTACCCACACATTCTTTAGATATGCCAAATTCATTTTGGTTTACATATAGTCCTATTTCTAGTTTCTTTGGGAAGCAGACTGGGGGGAAAAAATTAGAAACCTCTGGGATTAGTAAGAAGTGAAGAACATTTCCCTGTGGGACTTGGACTGCACTTGACTTTCTTCCTCCCCTTCCAGCCTGTAGATGCTACTCAGGCACCACGAGCTGTGCTCCCAAGATGCTGCCGTGGACTTCCAAAACTTAATTTAATGTGACTTACTTAATTGACCTTTAAAATTCATTTTGTCCTTTAAAAAGGAACACTTAACAGGACCAATGGTATTTGGAAAACTGAACGTCTATTCTCCATTTGGTTACCATAGATAAGCCTTCCACACGCTTCTATTTCAAAGCTCACGATGTTTGCAAAATTGTATGCTAATTGAAATAATGTTAGAGGTTTAAAGCTGTCCAAAATTAAGCTGTTCAAAGTACTGATAATTTCAAAGAAGTTTTTTATTAGGAGAAAAAACATATAGTTATAAAACAGAGATTTTCTTTGGTTCTTGATTGTAATTTTTTTTTATACCTGAAAGTATTCATTTAATACCTCTTGTAGGATATAAGGTTTTTGCATAAATGCTATGTATAAACATAAAAATAAGTTCATTGAAAATTTTTCCTGTATATTTTTTGGAGATTAGGGATTCCAAAGAAAATTTAATTTTCTCGGTAAGCCATGACTATGCAAGAGTTATATTTCTTGTCTTAAAAGAAACTTTTTCTATAGCCTAGTGGTTCTCAGCCAGAGGCGATATTACCCTTTGGAAGACATTGTCATGACTTTAAAGAGGGCAGTGTACCTGTCCTCTAGTGAGTAGGAGCCAGGGATGCTCAGAAAGATGCCCACCACCAAGAGTTGTCCAGCCCCACATGTCAGTAGTGCTGCTGCTGAGAGGCATTCTGCTGCACAGAATCTTGGTCCCAGTCCTTTTCTATGTAATATGTGATGCAGAGTCCCATGACTACACATGAGGGTAGACAAACCTAATGCCTGCCCAGAAGTCCCTCTCATTACATCCATCAGGAGCAGGGCCCTTGGCTTGTCCTCTATGAACACATAGCCCAGCTCTCAGAGCAGATGGCACGGTGTCTCCAGTCCTTCCTGCTATGCTAGGATTTAGGATCCTTAAACATGGGTCATGCTGTGAATGTGGGGCATGCTCAGCCCTTAGCTCCCCTTTTGCTTTGAGTGAAGAACTGTTGGCAAGGCTCACCAAATGCTACTCTCCAAATGTCCCTGTTGTCTGTCCTTTTCCTACTTTATTTACAACCTTTTTTTATCCATTTTGATGTTCTTTTGTTTCAACTTCTTTTGTAATGAAAATGGCCTGTGTTATTGCCTATTAATCATTTTCTATTTCATTACAAACTTTCTTTAAGCTGTTTCATATTGATTTTTTTAGATAACATTCCCATAACATAAGTTAGTCATTTTAAAGGGAAGAATTTAGTAGTCGTTAGTACTAAAATGTCCTTTTATTCACAATGCTGTGCAGCTACCACCTCTATCTAGTCCCAAATGTTTGTCACCGCCCTAAAAGGAATCCCTGTACCTATTAAGCACTTACTTCTCATCCCCCCTTCTCCAGCCTCTGGAAACCACTAATCTGCTTTCTGTCCCTATACATTTACTTATTCTGGATATTTCATATAAATGGAATCATACAATATGGGGTCTCTTGCCCTGGCTTTGATCATGTAGCATAATGTTTTTTTGAGATTCATCCACATTGTAGCAGGTATCAGTATGTTCTTCCTTTTCATGGCTGAATAGTGTTCCATTGTGTGGATATATCACTTGCACCTTATCCATGCATCTCTTGTCGGACATTTGTGCTGTTTCCACCTTTAGCTATTGTGGTTAGCGCTATTTTCAGTATGTACGTAATGTACTGTAGGGTATATGCTGAGGAATGGAATTGCTGGGTCACACGGTAATTCCATGTCTAACTTTTTGAGAAACTGCCAAACTGTTTTCATAACAGCTAAACCACCTCTATGCTGTTTTGTTTTGTTTTTCACATGTTCATACTCATTGCAGTGATCTACTTTCGCTAACTCCCCCAGAAGGTACCTATTTCCCTTCTTGGGTCCCCTGAAATCATGCCATAGATAACTTAAAGGTTCCAGATGTGCATTCCAAAGCTCATATAGCCATCCTTCGGGGTGGAGGACCAGCCTTGCACCCATAACCATGAAGTACTTTGATTAACCTAATGTTTGTCATTGTTGGATACCAAAACTGGAAATCCCCAAATTTGAAAAAAATGGTGATTTTTTTTTTTTACCGTTATAATAGTCCTATATTGTAATCCAGGGTTTTTTGTTTTGTTTTGTTTTGTTTTTATTTTTCACTACACTGTTTGGCTTTGTCATAACAGTATTTTTAAACAAGTGCAGTTCATGATGTTTTGTGCTGCCTATAATGGGAAGGAGACTGAAAGCCCTTGGGAATGGGAATTCTCTGTGACTCTTGCTGTTCCTTTCCACCCACAGGTGTCCTTCTTCCTCTTCATCATCTTCGTGGTCTACACCATGCTGCCCTTCAACATGCGAGATGCCATCATCGCCAGTGTGCTCACCTCCTCCTCCCACACCATTGTGCTGAGCGTCTGCCTGTCTGCGACACCCGAGGCCAAGGAGCACCTGGTCTGGCAGGTATGTGCCCTGGTGACCTTCCCGTCCTGCTGGGAGTGTCTGAGGTGCCACACGCCTGCTCCAAGTATGACTTTTCATACCTGGCAGGTGCTTAAGTTTTGCTCTCTGATCGTGACTCTGAGTATTGCTAATGAGTATCCAGCCACACACACCCCTCCATCAGTGGAACCAACAGTCACTTAGCAATTAGCAACAGTGAAAGTTGGAAATGGCAATTCCATTTTGCTGATTGCTGAATGGCGGGGTGGTTTTGATGGTTAAAAGCTATTCTCATTATACATTATAATTTAGCACTCTTATTTTTAGAGTGAACTGACTTCTGTAATTAAATTCATAATTCTCTCCTACCTGTCTTTACAGAGGACAAAAGATTTATCCATTTCTAATATTCTGGCAGGTCCATGGACATTTTAGAAAGTTTTTTAAAAACGTGATAACAGCAAATTTAGCTTTACTTATAAATGGTATTTCAAAGAAGCCACCCATTTAATTAGTTAAAAGCATTTGAAAGGTGATTTGATTTTTTGTTACATCCATCTGTAGACACGAGGGGTAAGGGTTTAGAGTTATTTCTAATAGTCTCCTTTTTACCTGTAAAAGGTGTATTTTAGTTTGCTCTATTGGAACCAAATGAAAGAGATGCAGCTGTGGTGCCAAAGAGATGCATCGGGGGGGAGAAGAGAGGAAGAGTAGTGAAGAACAGCACTATCATCATAAAGATGATTTAAGACATGGGCCCTTGGGGATCTTAGAAACTAGTTGTCATGTGCTTGATGGGTTTTTTTATTTGGAAACATGAGACAGACCTGGAGGATGACGCTTGGTTCTGTAGTAATCTCTGTTACTTGGAATGCTTTCTAGGGATTGATTACTCTTCTCAATATTTCTCTCTCATCGTTTAAAACACAGTGCTCATAAAGAGCAGCCTGTATTTGTGAAACATCCTCTGAGCACTGAGCCCCTGTGAAGGCAGTGGCCCCTGATTTTGCACGGTGGGCTCCAGGTTCATGGTGACTTGTTCAGATATTGCTAAGAAGAGTCATCCCCCTTGTCGAAACCAGTTTGGCTCAGTGGATAGAGCGTCAGTCTGCGGACTGAAGGGTCCCAGGTTCGATTTCGGTAGAGGGCATGTACATTGCTGCAGGTACATCCCCAGTGGGGGGAATGCAGGAGGCAGCTGGTCTATGTCTCTCTCTCTCTCTTTCCCTCTCCCTTCCTCTCTGTGAAAAATCAATAAGATATATTTTAAAAAGAAGAAGAGTCCACCCCTCAGGAAGCAGAGGAAAGAGACGCTTTTCATCAGTGCAGTCCCACTCTCTGAACAGAGTAGACACAGGCCTGTAACCTGCACGCCTGACACAGATGGAGGCCAGTCAGTAGCTAATCAAATGAAAGAATGAAGGTGGGTGTTTTAAAAGAAGAAACAACCCTGGGTGGAAGTGGGAGACGCTCCTTTGTTCCCAATCTCTGCTCCAGCTTTTGCTTCCTTTTTCTGCATTTCTGAGCCTCCCTTGAGCTTATTTATGGGGTATTTTTTTTCTCCCATAAATTTCACTCTTCCACTCACCCTTTAGTGGGGCCATTAAGCTCGGCCTGAGGTGGTCCCTTGCAGGGCCGGGCAGCAGGTGTGTTTTTGCCTGTTGACATTATGAAATCATGGCAAGAAAGTCTTCCTCACATTGCAAAAAGCACTAACATGTCTCATGGCCCCTTCCTGGTTTGGGTTACCAGGGGATGCATCCCTTGAACATTTTCTACCTGTCTCTTCTACCCCTTGATTCATATATACCAGTAAGTGTCTATTGGAGCAGATATCATAGGAAAATATCTGGGAGATGAAGATTATAATATCTGTCCATTTATATTTGGGTGATTATTGATGTATGATCAATTAGAATTTTTTTTAAGGAAAAAGTAAGTTGCTTTGCAAAGAACCTGGCATATTCTAGGTTATAACCATATGGAGTTTTTTTTTTTTTTTTAAAGAACTTTTATTTTCTTTCTTTAGTAAAAACATAATGAAGGGAAAGAATGTAATCTTAAATTTTTATTTGTTAACTTTCCAAAGCCAACAAAAAATAGTTATCACTAGATAGCCAGATAATATAATCCTGAAATAATAAAAAGATTAATACTTCTTCATTTCATAGTATTTCATTTAAGAATACCAATGAAAGGGATGGAAAAACATAAGGTCAGTCTTTCATCCTTTTAGGAATACTTTGACTGGGAAAGGCAAAATATGTCAGTAGACTTAAAATGGAAGGTTCCTGGGTAAACATCAAAATAATGAAAAAGAGCTGAAACTGGTTTGGCTCAATGGTAGAGCATCGGTCTGCGGACTGAAAGGTCCCACGTTCGATTCCGGTCAAGGGTATGTACATTGGTTGTGGGCACATCCCGTGTAGTGGGTGTGCAAGAGGCAGCTGGTTGATGTTTCTCTCACATTGATGTTTCTAGCTCTCTATCCCTCTCTCCTCCTCTCTGTAAAAAATCAATAAAATATATTTTAAAAAAATAATGAAGAAGAGAGCTGAAACTATAACCAAAAAATAACACTGGTTTGTGTTGCAGGAAAAACACTTTATTGAATTGTTTTTAATGAAAATGTGTGTAAGTCAGAATGCTACAGATTGTTGTGGTGTAATTGTTCAGAAAATATTGGTTTGATAGAAGAGATTGCCCATCAGTGATGATCAATATCACCCTGCTTTCTAAACCATCAATGAAAAGAGTGCATTTTATTGAGCATGAACCCATACTAAACAGTTTTGTTTCATTTAGTTTTTTAACATTGCCATTGATAACATGGAGTACTTGTCTGTTAACCAAAATACTGACTTAATAGAAAATCTAACCGTAGTCCCCTTTCCTGTTGAGCAGCAGAGTTCGCTGTTCTCAGGAAATTCATCTTACCAGCATTTGTCCTGAAGTAAAATTCATCCTCAGACTATGACATATCATCTAATTTAGGAAACGAATGTAATAACTGAAAATTATGGATATTTCCTAACATATTTAAATACGATGTTTAATTTTTAGTTTTGTGTCCCAACATACAGTCTATCCTTAAAATGTTCCATGTGCCCTAGAGAATGTTTAACCTGGTGTCCTGGGACAAATGGCTCTGTGAATGTCAATTATGTCCATTTGGTCTAATGTGTCATTTAAGGCCATTATTTCCTTATTGATTTTCTGTTTGAATGATGAATCTATACCTGTTAATCAGGTATAATTGTTTTTTATCATTTTTTTCCTTTTAGTTCTGTTAGTAGTTGTTTTATATATTACTAGAGGCCTGGTGCATGAAAATTCATGCACTGAAGGGGGGCGGGGTCCCTCAGTCCAGCCTGCCCCTTATCACAGTCCAGGAGCCCTCAGGGGTGGGAGGCAACCCAATGATCAGGGGAAGGTGACACCCCCATCACACCTCTGCTGCTGCCACTGCTGGCAGCACAAGCCTCGGCCGGCTCTGGTTACCTGAGCCTCAGGCAGCCCTGGGTGGCTGGGCAACTGCCATCTGAGGCTTGCCTGTGCCTTGGGCCAGCTCTGGGCAGCTGGGAAGTCAACATCTGAGGCTTGCCTGTACCTTGGGTGTCGGCTGGGCAACCACCATCCAAGGCTTGCCTGCACCTCGGCTGGCCCTGGGCTGCTAGGGGGCTGCGGGGTGTGGGGGACTCCGGAGGAAGTCAATTAGCATATTCCCTCCTTATTGCTTGTGGACACCGCCATCTTTGAGACAGTGTGAAAGTCAATTAGCATATTCCCTCTTTATTAGATAGGGTGATGCTTCCTGATTGGGTGCATATATATTAAAAAGTTATGCCTTCTTGATGTATAGTCCCATTTATTATTATAAAATGTCCATCTTTGTTTCTTGTTCTTGTTTTTGTTTTTTTTTTTTTTGTTTTTTTTTTTTGTTTGTTTTTATCTTGAAGACTGTTTTGTCAAATATAAGTATGGCTACACTCACTTTTCTCTGGATGCCTTTTGATTGGAAAATCATTTCCCATTTTGAATCTATATTTGTCCTTTCAGCTGAAATGTGTCTCCTGAACGCAGTATGAAGTTGGGTTTGTTTTTTTATCTGCTCTGTGCCTTTTTATTGGTGAATTCAATCCATTTACATTTATGGTGATTATTGATGTATGAGGATTTCCTATAGTCTTTTTACTGCATGCTTTTTTTTATATATAATCCTACAACATTTTTACTTTTACTTTGAAATAATCATAATTCTGCCAATAAGTTGCCAATCCAGTTCTGAGAGCTTTGGTGTGTGTGTGTTTTTTTTTTTCCTTAAACCATTTCAAGGTAAACTGCCAGTCTGTTATCCCATCACCCAAATGCTTTAGTGTAGGAATACAGTGCCATGGTCTGCATAACCATACAAAATCCGGAAATTCACATTGCCTATTACTATTGTTCGGATCCCTTCATCTTTCCCATTAATGTCCTTTGTAGCAAAAGACACAGAGCAGAGACACCCTGCACTGTGATCTCAGGTCTCTTTGGTCTCTTTCAGTCTGGGACAATTGCTTAGTTTTCCTTGGCTTTCATGATCTTACCACTTTTGAAGATTGCAGACCAGCTGTTTTGTACAATATACTTCAGTTTGGAGTGTCTGATATTTCCTTCTGAAGAGGGGGAGGTCATGTCTTGTTGGCAGGAATCAGAGACATAATGGTGTGTCCACATCACGTTCTATCAGGGCTGCATAATTCCATTTTGTCTCATTAATTATGGTGGTCATTGGGATGATGGTGCTGTCCATCAGTCATTTATTCTTTGACATTATTCTTTTCCTCTTTGTAATTAATATATGTAGAGAGGTACTTTGAAACTAGGCAGATTTGCTGTTTTCTTTATTTATTTATATCTACACTGTTTTGTATTTTCCTATTTTATTCAATAGATTATAAACCATGGTTAATGTTGATTTTTGCTGTCCATATGGTCTCCAATTTGTCCTCTGGGCACCCCTTTAAGCTGGTTTCAGTGTCCTTTTGTTGTATCCCCATCCTTGCTTTCTGGCACAATATAGTGTCACAGGTTCATCTTGTGCTTCCCCTACCCTGACCCTAAAATCAGCCTCTCTGCAAGGAGCACTGGCTCTTTTTAGTGAACAATGACATTTAGAGGCAAGATCTGGGCTTTGTGTCTTGTCATCGGGTTGTCAGTACTCCAAGGCCCAGAGTACATTCACATATGTGTGTGTGTGTGTGTGTGTGTGTGTGTGTGTGTGTGTGTGCGCACACACACGCATTTGGTATATGTGTCATTTAAGACCTTATTGATATTTCCTTATTGATTTTCTGTTTGAATGATTGATCCTTACCTTTCAATGGATTATTTAGTTCCCCATATAAAAGTATATACCGATTTTTTTCTTTATTGATTAAGGTATTACATATGTATCCTTATTGCCCCATTGGCCCTTTATCCCCCCACTCATGCCCTCACCCCCCCATTTGTCTGTGTCCATTAGTTAGACTTACATGCATGTAGACAAGTCCTTTGGTTGATCTCTCTCCTAACCCCCACCTTCCCCTATCTTCCCTCTGAGGTTTGACAATCTGATGGATGCTTCTCTGTTTCTGGATGTTTTTTTGTTTTTGTTTTTGTTTTTTTTAATATATTTTATTGATTTTGTACAGACAGGAAGGGAGAGAGATAGAGAGTTAGAAACATCGATAGACATCGATCAGCTGCCTCTTGCACACCCCCTACTGGGGATATGCCCGCAACCAAGGTACATGCCCTTGACCGGAATCGAACCCGGGACCTTTCAGTCCCCAAACCGACGCTCTATCCATTGAGCCAAACCGCTCTTGGCTGGATGTGTTTTTGTTCATCAGTTTATGTTGTTCATTATATTCCATAAATTGGTGAGATCATGTGATATTTATCTTTCTCTGACTGGCTTATTTCACTTAGCATAATGCTCTCCAGTTCCATCCATGCTGTTGCAAATGGTTAAAATTCCTTTTTTACTGCAGTATTCCTTTGTGTAGATGTACCACAGTTTTATAATCCTCTCATCTGTTGATGGGTACTTGAGCTATATCCAAATCTTAGCTATGGCAAATTGTGCCGTTATGAACATAGGGGTGTATATATCCTTTCTGGTTGGTGTTTCTGTTTTCTTGGGATATAGTCCTAGAAGTGGGATTACTGGGTCAAATGGGAGTTCCATTTTAGTTTTTTGAGGCAATTCCATACTGTTCTCCACAGTGGCTACACCAGTCTGCATTCCCAACAGCAGTGCATGAGGGTTCCTTTTTTTCCTCATCCTCACCAACACTTGTTGTTGGTTGACTTGTTGATAATAGCCATTCTAATTAGTATGAGATTGTACCCCATTGTCTTTTTGGTTTGCATCTGTTGGATGATTAGTGACTTTGAGCATGTTTTCATATGTCTCTTGGCCTTCCTTCTGTCTTCTTTTGTAAAGTGTCTGTTTAGGCCTGCTGCCCATTTTTTTTTATTGGGTTGTTTATCTTCCTTTTGTTAAGTTGTATAAGTTCCCTGTAAATGTTGGAGATTAAACCCTTATTGGAGACAACATTGGCAAACATGTTCTCCCATGCAGTGGGCTTCTTTGTTGTTTGTTGATGGTTTCTTTTGTTGTGCAAAAGCTTTTTATTTTGATGTTGTCCCATTTGTTTATTTTCTCTTTAATTTCCATTGCCCTAGGAGCTGTATTGGTGAAGAAATTGCTTTGGCATATGTCTGAGATTTTGCTGCCTCTGGATTCCTCTAATATTTTTATGGTTTCCCGTCTTATGTTTAAGTCCTTTATCCACTTTGAGTTTATTTTTGTGTGTGGTGTAAGTTGCTGGTCTAGTTTCATTTTTTTGCATGTATCTATACAATTTTTCCAGACTGTCTTGACTCCATTGTATGTTCTTGCCTCCTTTATCAAATATTAATTGAGCATAGTGGTTTGGGTCAATTTCTGGGTTCTCTATTCTATTCCATTGATTTATATGTCTGTTCTTGTGCCAGTATCAGAGAGTTTTGAGAACAGTGGCTTTGTAACACAGCTTGATATCTGGTATTGAGATCCCTCTTACTTTATTCTTCTTTCTCAGGATTGCTGCAGCTCTTTGGGCCTCTCTTTTATTGATTACATTGTTACATATGTGTCTTTATTCCCCCATTATCCCGCTTCCCTCCCCCCTCATGCCCTCATCCCCCTGGGGTCTTTTTTTATTCCAGATGAATTTTTGGAGAGTTGTTCTAGGTCTGTGAAATATGTCATTGGTATTTTAATGGGGAGTGCATTGAATCTATAGATTGCTTTGGGTAGTATGTACATTATACTGATTTATTAAACACAAGACCTCACATGGATATTTTAATTTTCAACTCACCATAGGTTTCAGGACAGTTTTCTCCCTTCTTAATATGGCTTCTTTGACCAATAGTGAAAAATATGTAGCTCTCTTGATCCTTAATATATTGAATTATCTGATGAATCCAGGCATATAACCAGTCTCTTATTTCATTTTCCACCTCTCCATCTGCACTGGTGCCTTGTCATTGGCCCAGCTTCCCATCCCTCAGCCACATCCCACTCCCCCAGCTTGGACTCTGTCCCCTGTGCCTGACTCTCCCCTCTATAAACAATCTGACACCCAGCCCACTTTGTCACTGTGGGTGAATTTGGCTTCCCGTGTCCTGTGGGTACAAATGCTTCCTTGCTATGCATTTGTTGAGCAGTAAATTCTTTGGGAGGGAAGGAAAATGACAAAAAGGGCAGGAAGAGAGGATGGGACAAGCAAGAGGAAGTGAACGAACACATTTTAAACAGAGGTTATTTATTAAAGAGACAGAGATCCTTTTTAGTTACTTTCTGTGAATCACTTTGTACAGGTTTCAGCAACTTTTCTTCTAATTGTTTTCTTTTTTTTTTTTTTTTTCTCCAACTGTGTTTCAAAGAAAAGATTTCTGGGATTTGCATTTATTAAGGGAATCTTGAATCCCTTAATAATAAAGGTTAGAAAGTATTAAAGTATCTGGAAAAATAAATAAAAGCATTTTTATATTGTTTGTATAAGAATATTTTACCTACCATAAATTTAGCATAAGAATGAGAAGCTCTTACCAATTTACAGTTAACTGGGAAGTAAGTCGGCTTATATTAGTAGCATAACATGCATTTGACTAAAAGTTCCACAAGAGTAGTGAGGAATCGTTTCATAGGATTCTATCAAGGCAAAAGGAGAGGGATGCTAGGAAAACCCAGTGAAACCTCCCACCCAATGCCCTGGTGACTGCTCCCTGGTTGAGCCCTTGGGGTGACAGTTATGCAGCCCTTAAACAATACGAGGAACCTGGCCAGGAGTCTTCCCTACTAGACAGAGGCAGAGGGTCTGGCCTGCAGCCTGTGCCTGTATAACATTAATTTCATTTTAAATATACATTTTGTCTTTCTCCATCTGCTAAACTTCTGTAGATCGGCATGGCTGTCAGCAGGATGCTGACCCATGCTCAGGAATTTTCAGATATTCCTGTTTATATATCACGGTTGCATTTTATATTCGAAACAGACTTACCCTTCTTACATTTTCATTTCCTTGGTATTTATATGAAATGAACCTTCATTTCATATAACTTTTATTTTCCCATGAGAGATGGAGGAATTTGAATATAAATTTACTGAAGCAAGCCAGTTAAATGAAAATCCATATTTATTAAAGAAGATAAACTAAGCTGTGTTTATTGGTTTTCTAACAGGATTACTCACTCAATTTTATAGAAATTACAAAGGATTCTTTTACATGGTGGATACTTTAATATCTTTAAGTTGTGATATAATTGGGAAATTTTTAGATAAGACCTAAAATAGAAAATATAGCCTCTCGTCTTATGGCAGGCATGTAATCAGTAGTAATGCAGATCCGTTACATAACTGATTCTTTTTCAGTATAATTCAGGAACTGTATATTGGAGTCTGGAATTAAATTGCATTTAGCATCTAATCTGAGAAGCTCAAAGAAAAAACAGCAGGTAACCAGCTGCCTGGTTCCTGGCTGTGGAGGAGACTAATTGTTAGGAATTTTGATCTCTGTTCCTACTATTTTGTCTTTAGAGAAACACAGATATTAATATGTTCCGCCAGGGGGGAAAGGAGACTGTACCGCTGTTCGTTCTGCGTAGCATCCAGCTATTGATTGAGAATGATCTACCTTCTGGTTTATAAGTTAACATTTACCTTTTCTAAAAAACTATCTTTTATATGTCCTAAAGATTGTGATTTGGAAGGAGTGGGAATAAACATGGAGAAGAAGTAACAATAGGCAAGTGCTTAATGTGTCTAAATCCTAAAGCAAATCTAAATGCACCTCAAAGTCCTCTTCTTTCTCCTTCCTTATCCTTCCCAAGCCCAGCAGATAAAACGCCTTCTCTAAATGGCAGAAACTGTATGCCATCGTCCCACCAGGGAAACTTCAGTTGGTTGAGCAAATGAACAACAACAAACATTAGTGCTTCCCTGCAGGACACCAAACTACTTTTAAAATGCTCTGGCAACTTTTAGAATGAAACTGTCAGAATGTTGGCGACAGAGAATTGTCATGTCATTCATGGACTATTTCACTCTCATGGTGGAATGAGACCGAGGTTTATATTCCAGCATTTATGGGGCTGCTTGTGGGAGAGGATAGAAGGATCAGAGATGAAGGGAAGCCCTATCAGATCATAAGTTTTGTTTTGGAAATATTTGATCTAAGGAGCATCAAAAAGAAGGGTTTCTTGAAAAAATGAACAATGATGGTTTGTCCCCTATCAGCTACCTCTATCTTCTTTTTGTTCAAAGCAATAGTTTCGTGTCAAATAAGATACATTATTGCAGATTGATTAAATGTGCTATTTATCTTAGCCCAATGCAGGGCAGTTCTGATGGGTCATTTCAGCTCTAGAGCTTGTGGGGTTTTTTGTTGCTGGCTTGTTTTTGTTTTTGTTTTTGTTTTTTTGGTTTTTTTTTTTGTTGTTGTTGTTGTTTTTGTTTTTTGTCTGAAGTTGTCAAGTCTGCATCACAGCTTCAAGTCTCCCTCTGACCAGATTGGCTTCCTTTCCTCCCCACAGGCATTGAGCCAAAGAGCACTCCCGAATCAATGGTAAGCTACTTCAGAATGTGCTTCCTGGAGGATCATGTGGCCGCATTGCATGAACTTGGGCTGATTCTTTAGTTTACTTTTGTCAGTTTTCTCATCTGTAAAATGGCAAGGGCAATGCCAGCCTCATCTCAGTCGTTGCTGACCTTGGTGCTGAATCAGTGAACTCACACGTAGGAAGAATTTATCAAACTGGGCTGATCTTTAGACCTCAGTGAACAGTAGGCAGCAGCAGCCTACTAAATAGAAATGACTTTTACAGAAGCTAAGAGAAGTAGAACATAAAAATGCATTGGAATTGAATTCCAAATGGCCTATGGAGCTGAGTAGGACAAGAGTTACATATGTAAGTCCCTTAGGGCCCACATCTGGTGTGGTTGACCATCCTGCAGTGTGCCTACCCAGACTCAAGGCAGTGAGCTTCATCCTCATGAGGCACTGGAAGCCCACATTCCACTATTGAGTGATGTTGGAAAGTTTTACTAATGCGTGAAAATCTGAGCTCCTGTGGGTTAATAGAACGCCTGGCATTGAAAACCCTTGAGATACAGTTCATCTCTTGTCAAAAGTGAGAAAAATAGGGTATTAACTGGGTCATTTGCCAGTGGGACATCTCGGACTATTTTCTGAAGTGTTCCCTGGAGAAGCCAAATGCTATTCCCAAGCCAACATTGGGGTTTCACGTTTCTCCTCACTCAGACCAGCACATGGCACCTTTATAGGATGGATCTGATCATCCCATGTCGCAGATTTCTGGTCAATGAGACATGCACGGATACATGTACTTGTCCCCACGAGGCCTCCCACCAATATTCCCTCAATTGAAGACCAGGGACGTGGCTTTCACACCTATTGGTGGGTCCTCAGCTGGAAATATGTAGTCTTTAATCATTTCTTTGGTTTCTTACAGTTTCACCTTCTATGCCATGTCTGAGCCTCAAACTCTAGGTCAAGATATGGACCAAGAATGGGATAGGAAAGAAAAAAGGACAGATAAAGAGGCAAAATAGAGTTTTATTACATGGGTTGGTGTCTTAGAAGGTCAGGTTCCCATAACAAGTTTCCATAGACAGGTTGGCTTAAATAACAGAATTTTTTTTTCCCTTCACAGTTTTGGAGACTGGAAATCTAAGATTAGAATGCTAACATGGCCAGGTTCAGGTGAGAGCTCTCTTGCTTGGTGGCAGAAGCTGCTTTCTCATTGTGTCCTCACATGGTGTGTGGGTGGGGGGTGGAGACAGAGAGCACACAGGAGGACACTGTTGTCTCTTTTTATAAAAACAAATGTCCTGTTGGGTCAGAGCTCCACCCTTGTAACCTCATTTTACCTTAATTGCTCTATTACTCCAAATATAGTCACATAGTCACCTTGGGGGTTAGGACTTGGACCATTCAGTCCAAAGTGGTGGTGTTTGTTTTTCTCAGTGTTTATCAGGCCTGTCTCAGTGTTGTCTGAAGAACTCATGCTACAAAGTCTTATGTTTTATTCTGCAGCAGTCTCACTCTCCTTTCTTCTTTTGATTTGTTCTGCCAGGGGATAGACCCAATTAGACAAGAAGCAGGGCTAAGGTGGTGAAGGGGTCAGTACCCTTGGCTCTCAGTGACCAGTGGGTAATCACTGATCTGGAGATGAGGATTGAGGTGGTGGGAGCCCTCTCCTTACTCCCCATTCTCCCAGAGCAGCTGACCTTTGTTCTCCTTATTATTTTCTAAAGACATTATCACATCATATGCAAGGATGCTTATTTGTTTGTATGTCCTCCTACCACACATCCCCTGGGCCTTGAATCTGTGACAGTGTTCAGAGCTTTTTAATATTTGTATTTGTCCCAGCACCAAAGGTACATAGTGTTAAATGGATGTGTGCATGAATAAACCCATGAGGAATTGAGTGAATGGGTGCAAAAATGCATGGCCAAGTGTAGGGACATTGTAAACATCCAAGTACCTTTGGTGTCACCAAACAAGGGAAAGAATGAACGTTTCCATCTCTTTGCGCCATCTCTGAGCATGTCAGCACTGTAAAGTAGAGAGGTTGTGGTATCTTTTAAAGAGAATCCAAAAGAGTTACAACAATCCCAATGTCCTTAAACCTTGATGTCATTTTCTGGTTTCAAGGCAAATTAGATCTTGACATGGATTTTAAATCCCTTTCTGAGCTCTTCAATGTGTAGTATTATAGAGGAATCAGAGGGAAAATGCTAAGATGATAAGAGACATCTAGGAACAGATGAATAGAAAGAAATTCAAGGATCTGGGGTTACTTGTCATGGGCAGAGAAATGAGATAAAAAAATGACCAGGCTCCTGTCTTAGGAGCCCATGTTTGGGCTCTGGGAGCACAGTCATCATGCATTGTTCTGTGAGCCTCATGAGATGCCCTTCTTTGTCATATCCATAGTGAATGAAGGTGAGGTTAATTTTATCTAGTTGGTCTTAATTCCTCCACTCTGATGTAAAAATCAGGTTTTTAATCCTCTTTCCAGCTCTGACTTCTGTGGTGCCCTGGCTGTGTCTGAACATCCTCTTCTGGATTTTAAGCAGATGCTTTGGATTTCATGTAACAGTTACATTTTCTGACACTGTGTAATTGGCTGGGCCATTCAGGCACACACCCCATTCATTTTTCACCTTGGGGTTAGGGGCACTGCTAAACAATTCCCCCCGAATCTCCAAAAGGCAGAAGGAACAGATTCCAGGATCTGCTGGTCAGAGCTTTTCAAGCCAGCATCCTCACTGGGTCTGCTTGAAACAGACAGATAGCTGGTGAAGAACTCCGATTTTACTAAAAGATTATTGATTCGTGACATTCCTGCTTCTACTTCTCACTCTCACATTTAGTCCAAATGGAAGGAGGGGTCAAGGGAAGATTAGAACCTTCTGAGGCGAAAAGGCACTTAAGGATTTTTATCCTGTCCTCTGGGGTCCTCTCAGCTATCTGCCTTTCAGCTGTCAGATTTTGCTGTCTTTGCTGAAAATGTTCCCCAATCTTGTGTTTCACATGTGATTGCCTGTTTACAGTCAACTCTCCTGACCCATGTGCATGATATAGTTACATAAACAGCAGTTATTTGATCCTTTTCCATTTGCAGCTGCTTTGTTTCTCTTTTCATGAAATAACCACCAAGTAATTCTCAGCAATTTCAGCTTCTGACACAATTCACTCTCATGGGGTCTAAAAAGACCATTGAGATATTTTGTTTAGAATGTCTAAAAATTTAGCCTGCAGAGTTTTCATGGTCTGCCCAAAGCTGGCATCTAAAAATAAAATTTAAGCTGACTGGCAGCATGAGAAGTACCCAGATTAGCAGATGGTATGAAATGCAAGACTTGTAAAATGAAAATATGTTCAGGAAAATACAAAACCCTTTCCCATCGAAGATCTGAAGGGAACACATGCTCCTGGTAGACACAGTGGGCTGTGAGACTGGGAGTATTGGAGACAGAGGGTGGCTGTATTTTTCCTGGGAACTTGATGATATCCTGAAGGAAGGCTTGAGGATCAGACAGAGCAATGTGGCCTGGGAAAGCAATGTCACCTGAAGGATCCATCTCCAATGGAGCAGGCAGACCCAGTGTACCCAGTGACGCCAATGTCAAAGTGAAAGACTTCCTTTGACATTGGCATCACTGGGTAGACAGGGATCCCTAGCCAATTTTGTTCAGTGGATAGAATGTTGGTCTGCAGACTGAACGGTCCCAGGTTCAATTCTGGTCAAAGGCACATGCCTAGGTTGTGATCTTGATCCCCAGTAGGGAGCATGCAGGAGGCAGCTGATCAATAATACTTTCTCGTCTTTGATGTTTCTACCTCTCTCTCCCTCTCTGAATATATTCCTCTCTAAAATCAATAAAAAATTTTCTTTAAAAAATCAAAAAATATAAAGGAAATATAATGAAATATTATAGAAAGAATAGGTTTCTTCAAAGCCTAGAGCAGAACCATTCCCACTTTTGTGATTGATTATGTGTGTGAAGCAGAAATATGGGTAGTCATTTTTTTGTGACAGGGACAGGGAGAAGACACTAACAGGGACACAGGAGAGAGTACTGACCTGGGAGTCTGGGGGTAGACCAGTGACCCCAGCCCTTCGCTCTCCTCCCATGCCAATGCCCTAATCTGTAAAACAAGGGGTTTGGATAAATTGATCCTGAGATCTCTTCCAGCTCTACCCAGTTCTGTTTATATAAAGAAAGTGCAGAGCACCCATGTGAAAACAGCCTTATAAAATAATGGCAGGGGAAAGAGCATGGCTCACTGAGAAGTACAGGGAAGTTCCTGGTGGTGGTGTGGTTATGACATTGTTATGGAACCATGCTGAGAACATTCAGTTAGAGAAATATTGCTGGTGTGGTCTCAACTTAGGAAGACATCAACACCATTCATTACCCAGAGCCAGGTGAAAATCACTTGGAATTCTCTTTCTTCTTTCCTTCTGTATTTGTTTTTTAATGAGAGAGAGAGAAAAAAAAAAGCAAAAAATACCTTAAGAACTATAATCAGTTTACTCTGAACAACCCTTGGAAAATCAGAAAACCTTTATGTGAAGTGAGTGTGACTAGCTAAAGCAAAGGACTGGTGTGCAAGAAACAGACTGATGCCACACAGGCCACCAATTTATGGATCTCCTCCTAGATCCCCCCCCCCCCCAAACTGTACAGAACTCTTCATCTAACAGCAGTACACAGGTTTGGTGAGTATATGGCATTCAGCAATGCATTTGTTTTCACTGTGCTGCTTTAGACCCTGATTCAGTAATCAAACTGGGAAGCAGAGGAGAGTAATTCTTTTAAATTCTAAAATATTGGACTTGATAAAACATATATGTTTTAAATCTCTCCTGTTATTCTAAGATTGTTGATTAGCCCAGAGAGAAGTTGATCGATTTTATTGATCTTTTCAAAGAACCAGATATTATTTTTCTTGATTTTGTCAACTTTAATTTCACTAATTTCATCTCTAATTTTATTATTGCTTTCCTTCTAGCTTGCTTTATGTTTAACTTGCTCTTCTTTCTCTACTTTCCTGAGATGGAAGCTTATGTTATAGATATTAGATCTTTACTCTTGACTAACTTGTGAAATTGTCAATTTCCCTCTAAGTACCACATTTGCCACATCTCACATATTTTGATAGGTGGAATTCTTATTTTCATTTTGTTCAAAATGTTTTTAAATTTCCCTTGAAACTTATTTTTTAACTGATGGAATATCTAGAAGTATAGTGTTTAATTTCCAAATATTTGGGTTATTTTCCAATGACTCTCCTGCTTCTGATTTCTAGTATAATTCTTTTATGGCCTGAAAACATACTTTATATGATTTCTATACTTCCAAATTTATTAAAGTTGGTTTTATGGCTCAAAATGTGGTTGATTGTGATGAATTTTTTCTTGCATTTTTTAGAAGAATCTATATTCTCCTGTTGTGAGATGAAGTGTTTTCTAAATGTCAGTCAGGTCAAGTTGATTGATCATGCTATTCAGATCCTTTCAACCCTTACTGATTTTCTGCCTGCTTGATCTATCAAGTCCTAAGAGAGGGATATGAAATCACTAAGTATATGAATGGGCTTGTCCTTTTAGTCTATCAGGTTTTGCCTCATGTGTTTTGACCCGCGGTTGTCGGGTGAATACACATTTAAGATTATTATGTATTCTTACAGAATTGATCCTTCTCCATTATGTAATGTCACTCTTCGTCCTTGATAATCTTTGTTGTTCTGAAGTCTGCTTTATTAAAATTAGTATGGCTATGACAGCTTTCTTTTGATTAGCATTAACAGGTGTTTCCATCAGTGTTCTCCATAAAAACAGAACCAATAGCAGAAATATATATATATAGTGTTTATACCTCCAGACAGTTACCAGCCCTCTTTGCACATAAGAAACTAATTAAGGCTTCAGGAGCACATGCCATATTAGACTCCTCTTTTTTGCAGAATCAACTGAGAGATACACTTATGACTCAGAGAGACAGAAATAAAACTATCTCCATTGGACCTGAGAAAAAGTGGTTTACTGGCAATTTACCTAGTCCTTCTGCTTTCCCCACCCATGTTGGGCCCCCTCCCCATGAAAAACGACTTGCCCATCAGAATCCATGTTCCCTATGGAAGGAAGATCCCACAGAGCCAGCAATGATTGCCTAAGGTGAGCAGGCATTATTGGTTTCCTGTGGCTACTATAAGAATGTACCACAAATTTGATGGCTTACAACACAAATTTGTTCTCTGGCAATGTGGGAGCCCACAAGTATAAAATCAGTTTCATTGGTGTAAAGTCAAGGTGTTGGCAAGGTGGTTTTTTTGTGCAGGTTCTAGAGAAAAATTATTATTATTATTATTATTATTATTATTGCCTTTTCTAGCTTCCAAAAGCCACCCAGTTCCTGTCTCATTTCAACTTCTTGCTTTCATCACCACATCTCCTATTCCCTCTTATAAAAATTCCTGTTTAACTCAGCCCACTAAGACATATCAGGGTGACCTTCCCATCTCAACATCCTTAACTTAAATCACATCTGCAAAGTCCATTTGCCAATTCTGAGGATTGGGATGTGGACATCTTTGGGTCCTGGTTCAACCCTCACCTAAGGATCAGGATATAGAAGTTTTGGGGAAGGGAAGTGTCCAACCCACCACCCACTGCTGTGTGGGTGGGTGAGCGAGGTGCCACGTGTGGATCCCACATGAGTGTGTGTGGTCTTGGTGTCTGACATTGTGTCAGTTTACATGATTGTGTGTGGGGGCTGTGTCTTAGTGAAAGCATGCATCTGTATGTGTCTTTGGCCTTTGTGACTGAGTGTGAACCAATATCACCCACCACATCTCTGTTCTCTGTTAGTGAAAGAGCTGGCTGTGGGAGGATCTGTATGCCTGTGAAGAAGGGAGATAAATGGTCATTCCATTCTGGCAGCGCACAAAAGTTCTAGCAGCTGTGCCCAGATTATCCTGCCCAACCCCAACAGTCACATACTTGGGAGCTTAGAAAAGTAGTGCTGGCCTACTAGTATATTTACTTTAAATTATCCAAGATTCTGAGCTTAAAGAGGTTGGCTTGACCTTTACAAGGGCAGTTGCTTCTCCCTGAAGGTCATATTGATTATGATATGGCGTCATAGTCCTTCAGCCTACAACCCATGGAGTCTGTTCCAGCTGATACGTGGCCTTCTTGCACATTTCGCTGTTCTGTGCAATTGCTTTTCCTAGAATTCCTACCTTCTGTGTAGTTCAGTCACAGGCACTGAAGGCCTGGAAATTTGATTGGCTTGTGTTATCAGAGCCACCACAGGTATCTCAAGTGAGGTCTGTACCCTTGGTCTTTTCAGAGGGGATCGTTGCAAAAGCTTGAAGATATTTCCACTTCCAAATGACCAGTTTCCAGAACCACTGGTAGAAACTTACTTTTTCTGCCTTAGGAAAGCTACTCATTAAAGACAGGCTTCCTCCTTCCTCTCACTGCTATCTGTCATCTAGAAAATAATAGTGCCAGAGAGTCCCCCATCAGTAAATGTGAAATGCCTTAAATGTACACTGAGTAAGCTCTTTTCCCTGTACTGATCTCTGTGGTCTTCCTTACACAAGATGGAGCAGAAATACAGTTCATCTAACATTTTCTCATAGATCTTCATTTTCACAGTGCCATGCCCTGAGTAGGCCTTGGATGAGTGATAATGTATGAATAAATATGACAGTAATAGACACAGTGATGGATATCAGCATATTTATTTGGGGCTTACTGTGTTTAACATGTTTCATTTTACTTAATCCTGGTAATAATATTCCTCCTTCCTTTTTCCTGGTGTGAAAACTGAGCCTTGGGGAGAGAAGCAACTTGCCCACAGCCAGACAGCATGTAGGTGGCAGAGCTGAGATGCCAGTGCAGGCACACTGCCTCTAGCTCCTGTGCCCACGGCCATGCTGCCCCTGCCCGCATTCTCACACCGCCAGGCTCCACGTTTGGGTCAGTTTACAATACATCTGGAAGCCCTACACCTGCTTCCTTCCCTTAGCCCCTTCTCCTATGAGAAGTGATCTTGTAAATCAGACTGCATTTTGCATGCATTATAATGCATACCCACTAGACTGAATTCAAATCTTTGTAAAGCCTTCTTGGTATTCTGACTTTGGTATTCTCCCTGCATACCTGACCTCCTTTAGTTCACAGAATGTACCAAGCCTGTCCACCTGAAGTGTCCTGGCTCTTTCTTGTCCCTCGGGTCTCAGCTCAAATTGTTTCTCTCCTTAGAGAAACCTGACTCCTCTGCAACCCAAGTAGGCCCCCATTATTCCTTCTCCCAACCCCTTTATGCATTTGCCGTAAGGGACTTTGCATAATTTCAAGTACATATTTCCTTTTTTATTCAGTTACCTCCTGAGCCTTAAGCTCCATGGGCTTATGATATCAGCTATGCTTTCAGCACATGCTAGTTCTGCACACTCTAAAATGCTAGCATCCCCACGCTGCTGTTGCTTCTCGTGGAGAAGCTGCATGGAAGTAGGATGTCTCCTCCAGGGAAGGGATGCTGTGTCACTTTCCCCGGCTTCCTTATTGTGTTCATTCTCTCATCAAATGCCCCTTTGATAAAGACTTGGGTCAGGAACTAGTCAGTGTCCTCAATGAATTCGAACCTACTGGACTAGATGGACACTCAGATATTTACATAATTACCAGGTATCAGATAACTATGATAGTGTGATTTGGGGCTGCTGGAATTGAGCATGGGAGCTGGGTGGCATGAGTGGGGAGGCCCTCTCTCACTCTAGGAGGTTCCAAAAAGTTCTACTAAAGCAGATACTGGCCTGGGTTTTGCATCTGTGTCTGTCCTCTGTGAGGGCATCCGCTGGCATGAAGATATGCTTGGGGAGGCCCAGAGTCTGCCAGGTGCCTATGGTTCTGCAGCATAAGCAGGAAAGGGTGCTTTCTAGGAATTTCTAACAAGACTCCAAAACTAGACAGCTTCTGATCTCATTTGCCTTCGTGTTCCTCTTATTATCAATGACACATCTGGTGGCACCCCCCTCCTGAGCAGATTGTCCTTAAGCCGTATCAGCATTTTGCACTGAGCAGGTGTGTCAGCTGCTGCTTACCTGCTTTCTATGTTAAGTTGCTTTAGTTTTTGAAAATAGACTCATTTCCCATCCTTACCACATTTCCTACTGGCCTTTCACATCCTCACTGTCGTCTCTGAAGAAGCTTGTGGACAAGGGTCTATTATTTCCTTATGCTCTGAAACACATGCTCTTTGTTATGGAAATGGCCACACCAAGTTTCTCCATCATCATAAATTCCATGGGAGGGAGTTTCTCAAAGTCCCAGGCTCTCCCTCTGAGATTTATGCACTGGTTGGATTGGAACATGCCCATTCTGTGGCTGAACCTGGCAACAAGGAGCAGCATTTGTGAAACTATTTTCATATCTTCTATGACCAAATCAAATAAACAGATCACCTCAGGCATGCATCAAACTGGTGTTTCTAAATTAGGAGGACAGTTTTGCAAAGAAAGCTCAATATTTGTCATTGAAGTTTTTTCTATATCAACGATTTCTTCATACATTGATTTTCTGCAATCTGCTTAAAGTAAAGATAATGAATCTACTTTTGTAAACTATATTTATATAACGTTTTATAAATATAGATGCCAATATTGAAAATTGGATGAAAAACAAAATCCCACAAAGAAATAATTATGGCAGAAAGAAGATTTGCCACAGATTTGGTCTTGCTCCACTGGCAGGAGTACCTACATCTGTACCTGTGGGCCACTGGGGCTCGATGTCTGTTTACAGAAACTGCTTGTACTTCAGTCTTGCCTCAGCGGCTCCTAATTATTCTGTCCCTTCAAGAACAAGCTATTAGAGTCTTAGCTTTTACCAGTAACTTTAATATTTCTTAATAGCCGTGGATCAGAAATCTTTCTTCAGGCTCAAGCACTTTAATCATTGAAATATTTTGAAAGTATAGTCAAGACTATACCCTCAGACTTTTAGGCCCTAAAGAATCTTCTTGGCAACTTGCCCCAAATGCTAAAGCCATTTTTGTTTTTCATGTAATGAACTTTGTGAGATTAAAAATAGAGAGGAGGCCATGCTATTTACTCGTCTGCCTTTGTTGCTTTCCCTGGGAGGAGAGGCGGTAGCTGATTGCTTTCATGTTCAGTGAAAGCCTGTGCTTGAGCAGCTCTCCTGCCTCTACAATCAGCAGCACACAATGACAAGTGGCGATTTTGTGGGCGAGGATAATGATGCTAAAAAAAATAAAAGTTAGAAAGGCACTCATAAAACCAACAGTGTTATGTAACAGTGATGGGCTCTGTCCCACTGGAATTATGTTTCTATAAAGGATAATAGATGCTATGAACCTGGTGTATTTATCAGGATAGGTGAGGCCCTGGAGGACATCTAGTTTTGTCCAAGGCATCCATAGAGACATTTGGTCCATGCTATAAGGTCCTTGACATCTGGCCCTGTGGTTTACAGGCGACAGCACATGTTCTAGCATGCCATCACAATCCCACCATCATCACCTACCATTCCACTCATGCTCAGCATCTCAGCCACGAACATCTGCTTTAAAATGCTCCCTGGGGCCCCTGGAACTTTTTGGTTCCTACTCTAAGGCATTCTCTCTTTTCTCTGTCCCTCTCTTTATCTCTGCCTACAAAATTGCTTCTTGATGTTTTGAGTCATCCCAAGAGTCAACTGCTTTAAGAAATATTTCTTGACCCCCTCACAGGTAGAGTTAAGTCTTTATTTTTGTTTAAATTTATAGATATCATCAAATTTAAAATCTTCAAAGTTTGTTCTCCAAGATCAGTCTTTGTTACGTCACATTTCACTTTATTGATGCCTCTAAGGATACTGTTTAGTAATGGGGCAAGCAAGGAAGGGAAACTACTCTGAGTTCATGAGAGTTAGGATTCAGGGGCGATATCATTCACATTCATAGTGATTTTAGTCCTCCTGATGGTTGTACAAAATAAATATTAATAACCCATTTGAACATTGGAAAACAGAGGTTCAGAGAGTTGAAATGACTTGACCCAGTTGAATTGACAGGAAGTGTCCAAGTCCATGTTGTTATTTTGCATCACTGTCAGTGGGATCAGGCTTCTATCTAAAGGCCCAAAATGCATGTCATAATGTCCATGATTTTCTTTTGAGCATATATGAGTAAGTATGCATCTTCATGTGTTTTTTTAAACTATTTAAAATGTTTAATAAAGCCTGTCATGTGCCAGACACGGTAATCTCCCAGAGATTCAGTGATCACCGAGCGTTGCCAATGCTGATATTTGAACACAAGTAATGTCAGTGTTCTCATTAACTCTGGAATATCATATTTTGGGGGGAAGCTTACTTTAAGAGATGTTACAGGGAACAGAAAACTTCCATTGCATACTACTATGTATGTACCTTTGAGTGTCCAGAATGTAATTAGCAGATGTGGTTGAAAAAGAGTTAGAGAGTCCTACAGAGGTCATTTAACTCTGAAAACCAGTTCGTGAATAGACTGTGTCTAAAATTGTGCCTAGTATCTTTTACTATTTTTCTGGTTTAAGTCTTTCAGGGATGTATTATTTTTGTTTGCTGTTTAAACTTAATTTTATTACCTGAACAGTATGTTAGCTGACATAATGAAATCAGTGCAAAGTTGTACCATTTAACTAACATACTACTATCAATGGCTTAATGAGAATCTTATAATGCTTTCATAGCAATATTTTAATAGAGCTATTGATTAGAAGGAACAATAACTTTGTCATAATTGCTCTCCTGAATAGGGCTTCATATTAGACTTCCAAGAGACTGTTTCTTATGAAACCAGCTGAAGTACTGGGGTAAACCATTTACAATAAACTGACTTGTTAAGACAGAGAAAACCAAACTTTTTTCCTTAACCCGCATTTTAATTACATTGTTTTTAAAAATGTAATGAGGATCTGGATTCAGAGTCTTTCATCAGTGAAAATCAGTATTCTGATGGTTGACAGACTTTTCTTCCAATGTCTTTGCATGTGCCAGGACTCACGGGTATGAATCACTATTTGTTGCAGACCTTTGCATTTCTCTTTCAAAGGGAATAAAATTATGCAAATACCATTTTTAAAGATTTTTAACCAAAATTGGATGTGCTGTCTCACATGCTTGAAAGCCTTTGAATATAACACAATTTAATCTCCCAACAAATATTTTCTTGAACATATTTTATAAATGTTCTTTTGTAGCTTTTTACAGTCCCCAGAAATCCCCTTTCAATGTGGTCATTAAAATCAGATGGTAGAAAAATGTGTTTATGCATAGGTTCTTTTTTATAATGTTTTATTGTTTATTATTTTGAACCATAAATAGACCACAATAGATTTGCCTTCTTACTTACTTTTAGGAGATCTCAGAAGATAAGAATATTTGTAAAGGGAGTTATATATTTTTTCCTATTAGTAACCCTCTTATACTAAAGATTTAAAACCAGTATATAATGTTTTGAAATACTTTAATTAAAATATATTATTTATTATTATTCTTTTTTAATGAGAAGAAACTCTATGGCCCACCTCATTCTACTGAAGAAAAGGGCCAGTGCAGTGCTGGTCAAGCCTCAGGACATTAACCATCCACCGGCCACTCCTGGGGGTGGTCCTTCCTTGGGACCTAGTTTGAAGGCCATGGGGGAGCATACCGATGGCTCTTCTCACAAAGTGAGCAGCCCCATAACCCGTGTTCCTCTAAGACTTCAGGTGAACTTTACTGAGGTAAAGCATACATAGTGTATGTACTATCTCAAGTATACATCTCTTTTTTTTTTATTAAAAGTGTTTTTATTGACTTTTTTAGAAAGAGAGGAAGGGAGAGGAAGAGATAAATGGAAACATTAATGAGAGAAAAACATCCATTGGCTGCTTCATGCACACCCCCTACTGAGGATCGAGCCCTGGGAATCAAACCAGCAACCTCTTAGTGCATGGGTCAACCCTCAACCACTGAGCTACACCAGCCAGCCTCAAGTGTACATTTCAGTGAGTTTTGACAAAATTGCTGATCCCTATATAAACACCAGAACATCTAAGACATAGAGTATTTTCCCCCTAATGTATTTTGAAGCTCATGGAGTATGAGTGAAATACAATAGGGTTCTCTCATCATATTCTTTCAATGGCAGGTTCTTTGCATATAATTGTTGAAAACTCTCAACCTGGGTTAGGAAAGTTCTAGGTCTTATTAGTAGGCCTTCAAGAAAGGAAAGAGGAAGAAAGCAAAGTAAAAAGTCAGAATACAAAGCAGTAGCTTATCTGACCTATCTGGACTAAATCTGGTCTAAAATACACCTAACTCATTTGGGCCTGGATACATCAGGAGGCATTGTGAAGGCCTTTCAGGCAAGGAGCACATCCCTTCAGATAGCTCCCTCCTCCAGGAGGGGGCACGGTGAGCATGCAGTCACAGCCAGAGAGTATAGAGTTGCTGTTAACTGTGGGGTGAACCAGGGCTCCGGTAGGTGTGGCCCTCCAAGCACATGGACACCTCTGTCATAGTGATGGCTGTGCTTTCCCAGGCAGCACAGGGGACCTCTGCAGACCCACAAAAGTGGCACAGAGAACTGTTAACCAAAGGTACTCACTGTGGTGCCAAGACAAAACCCTCCATTTCTTTCTCAAAACATGACAAAGTGCAGCAAATGATGAGTCTGCTAGTGTTACGATGAACATCCCACCAAGGCATAAACTAATTAAGAAACAGGGAGGGCTTAGAAGTTGGCCAGTAAAAACAAGTCATTCAAGTATTCTATGTCTGCAAAGAAAAACGGCGTCACATTAAAAAGGTCAGGCTTAAATAAATAAATACGAATTTGCTTATTAGTGATTTTAGTGCTGAAACAATTTATGGCAAGGCTATTTATAGAAAAGAAAAGGATTAGTTAAATCACAAATATGCTTAATTTGCATTTTTCTTCCTTCAAATTAAAAATAAATAAAGGGATTTGCCTTGCTTTATAGATAAAAGAGTTAATTAACCTGAGTTCTTTTGCCCCGCATGAGAGAACTAGAGTGTTCCAATGACATTCTGAAACGTGAGCATGCTCTTGCATTTGGCTATAGTGAAGACAATGTGCTATTTTTAATAAAGAAGTGGTTCTTTGGGGACGAAGTACATATTTGAATATAATGACAATCACTAAATGTTTACTAGCTGTAAATCAGGATATGGGTGAGGGTTGGTGAACATGTGTATTTTCATACTGTGGTTCTTTCAAAACAGTGTATGTGCAAAGCTCTATTAAGCCCACAGAGAATTCAGACGGATCCCTTAAGGCTGAAGACTATGTCAGCTGGGTAGCCCTACCAACTTTACTCCTCAGTTTTAGAAAGTTGCAGAAAAGAGGGTCTTGATTCAAACCCTCTGCCCCCCTTGTTCAGCTACTTAAGGCTTTCAACTTGTATCAGACTCTCACTGGACATCTGTTTCCTTCTGACCTGGTTCTCTCTCAGCTTCCCAGGTATCACCCTAGTTTCACCACCCCCAGCTCTCCTCTTAAGATGTTGTAATTAATGGAAGGAAATGGGGCTTTTATAATCAATTCATCATCAAATTACAGATCAGGTCTCTTTGTTGGTGATGGGGGTGTGCATCGTATTCCCTGTGTGTCATTCTGTTCTTGAACTATTTTTTAAAATACGTCTTTCACCCTATCCGATTTGGCTCAGTGGATAGATCATCAGCCTGTGGACTACAGGGTCCCTGGTTTGATTTCGGTCAAGGGCATGTAACTAAGCTGCAGGCTTGATCCCTGGCCCTGGTTGAGGCTAGTGCGGGAGGTAACCAGTCAATGTGTTTTTCTCACATCAATGTTTCTCTCTCTATCTCTCCCTCTCCCTTCCACTCTTTCTAAAAATCAATGGAAAAATATCCCCGGGTAAAAATTAACAACAACAACAACAAAAAATGCATTTTTCAAGTCATATCCAACTCATTGTTATGTGATAGCCTTGTTGAATCCTCTTGTAGCCTGTGGACATCTCTTCTTTGAAAGTTTGTTGTATGGGGAGGGAGTTGCATCTTGTACTATCGATATTACAATGTTTTCATCAATCATTGAATGCCTATGATTGCCTTCAAGTACCTTTTCTATTAAAAGTTATGAAAATTTACATAGCACTTGATATTCACCTTGTTCGTATTTTGAGGGTAGGACTACATTTTTGGCAAATTGTTAAGACCCTTTGCTTTTAAATTGGTAAAAGTTGGTTCCTTGCCTTAATTCTGTAGAAAAGATATGCTTCATACACCTGTTGGTATGTCATAGCTATTTATTTAAGTATAGTTTTTATATGTGCATAGACAAAAATCATTTTAAATTTTAATAAGTAGGAAGTTAATTTAAAAGATGCATTTAAAATAGGGGGGTTAGATACTTTCCAAGCATGTATAATTTATTTCAGGAATATTGCATTTCTCTCACTTTAGGTAGCATTTGTATCTTATGAATATTTGTGGCTGTATAAGTTTCATATACTTTTGCACAGTGGGACTTAATGTTTGTTTTTTTTACTTTTAATTCCAGTTTTACTTTTAATTCCAGTTTTAATTCCAGATTTTTAATTCCAGTTTCATTCAGATATCATTGACCTATAGCACTTGTAAATTTAAGGGGTATAGCATCATGATTTGACTTACAAATATCGTGATTACCACAATAAGCTCAGTCGACATCGCTCATCTTATATAGAGAAGAAAAAAAAGAAATAAATGTATTTCTCCTTGTAATGAGAACTCTTAGGATATACTCTCTTAACTCTCACACTAGTATATGTTGTACAGCAGTGTTAACAGTAGTCATCATGTTGTACAATTCCAGTACTTACTTGTAATAGGAAGTATGTTATGTACCTCTTGACTATCCTCTTTCAACTTCCCTTCCCCACCCCCATCTCTAATAACCACATCTGATATAATTTTCTATAAATTGGTTTTAATTTTTCATGTAAGAGTGAGATCATACAGTATTTGTCTTTCTCTGTCTGACTCATTTCACTTACCATAAAGCCTTCAAGACCATGAATATTTCAACAAATGCCAAGGTTTTCTTCTTTACTATGGATGAATAATATTTTAGTGTGTGTGTGTGTGTGTGTGTGTGTGTGTGTGTGTGTGTGTGTGTGACATTCTCTTGATCCATCCATTCATTAATGAACACGTAAGTTGTTTCCATGTCTTGGCTGTTGTGAATACTACTGCAGTGAACATGGGGATGCAGCTATATCTTCAACATAGTGTTTTGCTGGATGGTATGGTGGTTCTATTTTTTTAATTTTTTGAAGAAACTTCATACTGTTTTCCAAAGTGTTCTCACCAATTTACATTCTCACAACAGTTGTGCTTCAATTTTTAAATCTTTTTCTTTATGGCTCCTGCTTTTGTACGAACTTTAGACTCCAAAAGTATAACTAAAAAGGCAAGGTTGATAATTTTAGAACATTGAAATTTAAATTTTCAGTTGCACAAAAACACCATTAAAAAAGTGAAGAGTCCTAGCCAGTTTGGCTCAGATTGAAAGGACCCACGTTCAGTTCTGGTCAAGGACACGTACCTCGGTTGCAGGTTCCCTGGCCCTGGTGGGGGTGTGTAATCAGAAGAATATGTATTACTATATAAGCAGTTTCCATTGCACAACCACCAGACTGGTAACATTTTGAAAGTCTCAGATACTTGAAGCAAGATTGCATATAAAAGGAGAATTGCTGTACTGCTGCCGGGAGTGAAAATTAAATAACTACTTTAGGAAGATATAATTATACATACCTTTGATGCAGAAATCCCACTGCTTATTCTACTTAGAGAGACTTCAGTGAGTATCCCCAAGGAGACAGGTTCCAGAATGCTTATTTCTGCATCATTTATTCAAGTGAACAATTGAGAGCAGCTTCTAAGTGTCCATGGGTTGGGAAAAAAATAATTCTCTTAAGCTATATTTAGAGACAAGAATGTTAATCAGAAATTAACATAAGAATGTTAATCAGAAATTATGAACTGGGTTTGTATGTTCTAACAGAGATGAACATCCCATACATCAAATTGAATAAAAACAAGCAAATAGCCAAATACTCTGCATATGTCAGGATGCCATTTTATACGGTTAAAACAGAGAGAGCAACACTGCATTTTGTTTATGGTGATATGTAGATGTGGTGGAAGTATAGAAGATGGAGTGCCAGTTGCCTCTGGCAAGAGGAAGAGAGTTCTTAGAATTGTTGAAGTTTTTTCTGGAGGTGTGGCTGACAGGTTCACTGGTGTTTTTATAGTATTTTTTTATTTTTCTTATCTTTAAAGGGCTACATTTTTTAAAGTAGTTAAAATGAGTACTAAAATATATCTAGTTTAAGGGGATGTAAAATTACCTAGTATAAAAAATAGCCACTTTAAAAATTCTTTATGTATTTCCATCTTGAAAAAACTGCCCGAGTTTCTTTTCATGGTGTTCAGCCTTTATGCACACAGTCAATATTCAGATGTCATTTTGAATGTTATCGTTTGAGATTTTTGACCTTGAGTCTTCAGAATGAGCCTAAATGAGAGATATTCAAGTATATTTCTTATGCGCTACAGTGATGTGAAGAAAGGTCTATCTGAATTCACTAATATTTTTCTAATATTTAGCTTTTATCATTTGTTTTATTCTTTCTTTTTAAATATACATATGGGCATTGTGTTCCGATTATTGATGCTTTTATTCTCTTGGATTTTCAATAGTGTGTAAGGAAAGTTCTGATTATAATTAAGTATGGCCTAAAAACACATACTTGGCCTCCTTCTGGAGTGAGGTACTATATAGTATTTACTTGTTTGTTTGTTTATTTGCTTTCTCAATGACTTATAAGGCATTTTTCAAGTATAAGATGGATTTTTAAAATGTTAAGGCAAATAATAAAAGTCTCTTTGCAGAACTATTAGAATGCACACATAAGTCAGAGCCCAGATTTCCTTAGCCTTCACATATGGTTATTGTAATGTCATGAGGAATGGCTTTAGATGGTGCACATTGTATGTATTTGGCAGCTACATGGCCTTGTGGTGGGCACTCATTCTCTTTCAGGATAAAACTGCATTTATTACCAGGATCCTATAGCAACCCCCTTTATGGTGTGCTCTCTTCCTTCCAACCCTACTGAGTTACTCAGTTTCTCCAAAGCACCAATTTTGATTAGCTCTACACTAATTCTGATTGTCTGCAGCACTAAGCATTTATATCCAAGAATATTATTTTGTACCTTTAGCAACACATCCACATGCTATTTTCCCTATACAGCAGGAAAATCCTATAGTTTTGTTTATAGAGGCCTTGTCCATTTCTTGTAAATTTCTAAGTATTATATATTTTTAACTCTGTGAATGGGTTTTTAGTTTTTCACAAATTATATGTACTAATGAATTATTCTGACATATAGGGAAAACTCCCAATTTTAATATTTTCAGCTTCTAACAGGCCAACTAATTGAAAACTCCTAATCCTGTTTTGTTCCATTTTTTTTCCCATATGGATGGTCATGCCAGAGATTAATACTAATTTATAATTACACTAGAAGCCCAGTGCATGAAATTTGTGCACTTGGGTGGGGGGAGTCCCTCAGCCCGGATTGTGAGAGGGTGCAGGCCAGGTCAAAGGATCCCATCAGTGCACAGTCAGGACGGGGGAAGGATGCAGTAGGTTGACCTGCCAGGAGGGACTGCAGGAAGGCTCCAGGGCATGTCTGACCCTTCTTACTCAGTCACAATCTGCCGGATCCCAGCAGCAAGCTAACCCACCAGTCAGAGCATCTGCCCCCCTGGCAGTCATTGCAACTGCCAGGCCCCTGGTGGTCAATGCACATCATATTTAGAGGTCGAGTGGCCTTAGCATAACATTAGCATATTACACTTGATTGGTTGAATGGATGACTGGACACTTAGTATATTAGACTTTTATTATGTGGGATGGTACTTTATAATAATTTCAGTATTTATAACTTTTACATTATTTGTTTTTATTTAATGAAGTTATTTTTTTCTTTGATGAAGTTAACTTCTGGAAAGGCACTAAATAAAACGGGGGAGTGTGGACATTCTGTGTCATCTGGGTATAATGGATGAGCCTGTCTTGCTCACTGTCATCATATTCCTGTGGCATTTTATTTGCTGTGATAATTCAGTGTTTAGTGTCATTATTATGCTCAATGCTGAACTGTAAATATGTTAGTCTTTCCTACTCCACTGAAAGAATTTCCAAAAGTAATTCCCTAGGATCATTGCTATCTATAACACACACACACACACACACACACGATGAAATTGATGAAAACATGTTTCAAATAGCAGAGCCTGTTAGCTGAAAATCTAAGAAACCCCCAAGGCTTTAAAGTTTTATAGAATGATTTCCTTTTCTTACATTCTCAGTGGATTTATGAATTATTTTCTCTACTCACCGTAGGAATTCATTAATAAGTCATAAACTTTTCTCTTTTGTGTGTTTTACAGAACTGCTTTTATAGGACATTATCAGATACTCAGTTCAGCTAAGAAAAAATAACGAGGCATTAGCATTCACTGCATCTCCTTTTATCTTCACTTTATCTTTTGAAATTCTGGGTCTTAGATTTAGCAAGCTTGTATTGCTACCCTCCAGATTGCTTTAAATGCATTGTGCTGTTCTTGTTCTTTTTCCTGACATTTGGGGGACAGAGTTAACCTTTGATCTCCCCATATTTGGATTCTATTCATAAAAGATGTGATCTGTGATATTTATTTTTTTAAGTAAAGTTAAAAATGAATTAGCAGACATAACATTTCAATAGGAACCAATATGAACTAGCTAAATATTTATGAATGCCATTTTGTAAATGTTCTCTGCATTGATGATTGACAGAAATCCTCCCTTCTCTACACTTCTCCAGGGTCCAGTGACACAGAACTTCATAAAAGGTAAACAAAAAGTGAAGGATGCAGGTGGGACTTAGAGATGAGCCCGGAAAAGAGAGCCCTGCTTTCACCTTGAGCATCCCTGAATCCAGAGGGCAGCTGCCTGTGCACCCTTTAGGCTCAGGACTCTTTTTTATTCGATCTACTTCAAAGTAGCCCATTTCTTTGAAATCTCCTGTTTGATTCTTAAACTTAAAACGTGCAGACTTCTTGTGCTGTGGTTTTGATAATATATTTATACTATCTGTCTTCAGATATGGAGGCTTTTTTAAAACCATAAATATAAAATAGACTAGCTCTCGTTATGACTTCATATAATCCAGATGAAAAGCTACAACTCCTTTGTGAGCATGCCTCCTGGGTCAGGGTAAAAAGCACAACTCAAGGACATTGTCAATGAGAACAGGGAGCTTCATAGCTTCTTAAGGTTTCCAGGGCCGCCTGAGGGAGTGCCTGACCTTCGCTTTCACTGTGTATCTTACAACGGAGAGCACCTAACTCTCTCCTTGCTCTGGCTTTGGGGAATGAGGACCCTTGTGTTTTCAACTTTGTGCCTCCACGGCACCTTACCTATTGTTTATGGTCAGTAAACGTTGGTTGGTTGAGTGATTAATCAAATAGTACAGGTGTTATCATTTAATGAAGACTCCTCTTGCTCTTATCATAAGTACCATCCCAAGCACAAGCAAAGCAAAAAGGTGTTTTGTTTTGTTTTGTTTTTATGACATTGCACCTCAGACAAATTCTGATCATACGCAATTCTTATGACCATATTTCTATTTGAGTTGAAAGTGAATTTAATTAGATTTTTAAGGATTGATTCTATAGAAGATAGTCTTTTTAAAAAAATATATCTTATTGATTTTTTACAGAGAGGAAGAGAGAGGGACAGAAAGTTAGAAACATAGATTAGAGAGAAACATCGATCAGCTGCCTCTTGCACACCCCCCACTGGGGATGTGCCCGCAACCAAGGTACATGCCCTTGACCGGAATCGAACCCGGGACCTTTCAATCTCCAGGTACTCTATCCACTGAGCCAAATGGATTTCGGCTAGAAGCTAGTTTTTGTAGGCACTTTTAAGATATTCTTTTTCCACCCAAATACCATAGCTTTAGTTACTTACCCAACACTTTTTTTCTAAACACAGTTTAATAAGGTTATCTGTGGATCTGGTGACATTTCTTCCTGAGCCAAGAACCATCATAGAAATACAACATACGGACACATTTCCAGACTAGGTTAATGAAATAATGGAATTAAGATTCACTTTGCATTGCAACAGGGAAGGTATTATAATATGAGTAACATACCTATAGAGAAAGCCAAGGAATTCATTGAAACCTAAGTGAAAAAAGTGAGGATAACACACCCACAAGTTTCTCAATATTCCTGGCATGGCATTGTTTTAATTCCTCTACGTACATTAACCCATTTACTCCCTATTGCCTGTGAGGCATAGAGAGGGTGAATTATTTGCCTAAGGCCACACAGCTGGCAAGTGGGAGAGCTGGGGAGCCCCCTAGTGTGGGGTCTTCTGAATATCATCTTTATGGTGGCATCATGTGGCCTCCATGAGCCACTCTCTGACCACGGTCCCTGTTTCTCTGCTGTGATGGACTACTTTCCTGCCCCTGAATGGGCCCTGACCACGGAACCTGCCAAAGGCCCTGGCGTGAAGGGAAGGTCCATTGTAAGTCATTTCATTGGCTTTCATGCACAGCTTCCACCCAACAAAGCTCAAATAAACCACAGGGGCGATCACCCAAATGAAATGGGAAGTTCATTTTAAAGATTTCCAAAAATAAAACATAAAAGCATGTAGGACTATTACCAAGAGGCATTCAGTAAATGTGAACTGATACCACAAATGACAGTGAATGACTTGAATGAATTCAAGTGCAATGTTGAATAAAGGTCTCGACAGGTTTTAGAGAAAGTAAATTTTCTACCGGGCATTCGGATGAGAAAAATCAACACTTTATTTGCCTTTTCCCAGTGAACAAAGGGAAATGCTGAAGCAGGGCAAGTGAATTTGCTCCTAATGAGGGCAGACACTCAGAATCAGGAATTAGCACACAGGGGCGGTACTGCCCCCCGGGCCAGCGGTGGGCTGACTCTCATGCTGCACCCAGAGGAAAAGCCCTGCCCTTCCTCTTGCTGGTCTGTGGACACTCTGAAGTGAATTGGGAAGTCATGTCATTCACGAGCCTGTCAGAGCACACAGAAATGAAATGCTGGGCAACTCATTCAGACTTTTATCAAAAGTGCTTTCCGTTGCTTTTCAAAGCTAGAGAAATAAATGCAGAATTGGGAGTTTTCATCAGGCTTATCTTCTTTATACGCTAACATGGCCTCAGGACTCATGCATTCCCTTGATTGTTTTCAGTGCTTTATGACACCCACCTTATTTACTATTTATAGGGAAGTAAGTAATGCCTGGGTCAAAACTATCTTAAGCCTCTTATTTTCTCCAACGTCAGTTTGCTGCACAAGTTTTGAAAAGAGCAGCTTCTCTTCAGAATATAAAAATTTTTCTCACAAAGTTGTTTGAGCTACAAAATAAAAAATAGATATATTCCGGGCCAATGGTCTGCCTTAGATGAGTACAGGGGTCACCTGGATATATAATAACCTGGGCCAGAGTCTTCCAAATGTCTTTGCACACCCACATCTTCCAAGATGTTCCCCATAGAAGGAAGGTCTTATGTGCAAATGCACATTTACATATATGCTCGCCTGTGAAATCTCATTCCCAACAAGCATCAGCAGCTCTGGAAATGCCTGCCACATGGAGTCCTGAGCAGTCCAGCTTTTCCCAATGTACTTGACCATGGAAACTTATCCATGTAACACCTAGGAACGTACCCAGTCTGCATACCTTGGGGAAATATAACTGAGCTTTTTTTCAAATGTAAAAAAAATGAATCTAGAAAGTTCTTACGTGTCTAATGAGTAAAAAGGAGTTTTCTTCCAGAGGAAGGGAAGCATTGAGTGAAGAAGGATTGGGGTCCAGCAAGGAGTGAGAGCACTGGGTCAGCACTTCTAAAGGCAGCATACATAGCCACATGTGATGCTTGTCTCTGATCAGCAATCAGAGAAAGGGCCGCTTTCCTTATGACTCACTGAGCACCCCAAACTCATGTTCTCACAGTGATTTTGCAGAAATGAGCCTCATTTCGCATATCTAAAATCTGCAGCACCCAGAGCCTCAGTGTATCATGGAAGGCATTAGATTGAGAGACACTCTTGATGGTCAGGAGCTAAATGTGTCACCCTGTGAACCTCAGATTCCACAGTGAGGGATTTGGTCATGCATGATCTCATCTAATATTCTAGAATTTTGGCAGTGAAGTTGCATAGTACAAATTTGGAAGTTTCCAAGTATTATAATATGATGAGCCTTGCCAAAAAAATTAAAATGGTTAAATCTATAGTAACTTTTCATTATAGAGTCTCAAAATGTGTTTATTAGTCTCAGTAAGTTTTTGGTACAATTTACCTTTAAGTAATTTTTAGTAGTTTACATGAACAATTCTGTCACTTAGCCAACATTTATGTTTGTGAGGTTCTTTTCAATTTGTGTCCATCTGTTGCCATGGCACTTTCTTAGGGGTCATCATGCTCTATCGATCAATTTTTCTCTACTTTTTGGATAACAATTTAGATACATTTTCTGCATGATATGATTGTCATCTTTATCTAAGAAGACTTTGATTTTTTTAAAATGTTGCTACCGTATTGTCTTTGGACATACAGGGTAGTTAGTGTTGCTGTCAATGTTCTGAATTATTTCCTTGGAAGAATAGGATTGTCTCAAAAAATTCTTCCCTAGTTTCCATTGTTTCAAGCACAGCAAATTTGGCTGCAGTGGATTTTGGCATTTCCTTTTTTTTTTTCTTTTCTTTTTTTTCTTAAAGGAATAGAAAAATGAAACCTCAGGAATTTGTGTCCTTTTTACTTTGATTATCAATGCAACTGATATGTTTTTTCAAAGACTATTCACATTTTTGTGGTCCATATTATGTCACCCTGGAACTTTGTGCCTTTTAAGGAATGGTTTTGTTAATGAATTTAGTTCTTATTGCAGCTTATAGATTCAGCCTCACCAGTTATATTTATCTCTTGTGTTTCCTAATTCCTCTTTTAATCCTATTTTTGTTGGATTTCATTCTACCGAAGTATCCAATGTTTATATATTGTTTCATTTCTAAATTTAGTCAATATGCATTTTCTTATTGATAATAGCCATGAAATATCGTTCACTCTGTCAGATAACTGAAACACAAAGGTAAGTCTGACCTGGAACTGCCTCTCAAAAAAACCTGGGACATGTTAATCTCTATCAAAGGAAGACCTACCGTTTCTCTTATAATTAACTCTGTTCCTCCAAGAGAGAACAGCATTCTGGATTTTGTTTTTAATATTTTGTGATCTGATTTTTTAAAAATATTTTCTTTCTTTTCCATTGGGTATTTAATATAATATGTGGTGAGAGCTCAAAATCAGAGTTTTTCCTTTACTAATATGCATTTATCCTAGCACCATTTATTTTATAATCATTCCATCTCCACAGTACCATAGCAGATTTACTTTATATTCACTGTTTTATGTCACTCGGTGCTGGTGTTTGAATATTTGGGTTTCAATGCAGTTTAGTAATAGGCATAGCTCTTCCTTAAGCTCACAGTAAGATAAATCTAAGGGAAGTTACAGGACTGAAATGGTGTTATCCTTGTAGCTGGTATAATAATTAGCACGTTGAGAGCCCTTTCATTTTTTTTAAGTTGTTTCTCTCAGTTTATAGAAATTATTGTTATCTGAGTGCCTAGTCTCACTTCTAGAGGTGTTCTCTAGTTTTATGGTGGAATTTTTCATTAGGATTCAAAAGAAATTCCAAGGTCCATGTGTTGATGTTGTGACCATGGTTTCTGCAAGAATTCCTCACCGGAGAGGTCCATGTTGGCTGCTGCTGCCAGAGCTGGAATCAGAGAACATTCACTATCCCTGTTCACAGCACAGTTCTTGATTGAGATGAACTTTTACTTAATTCTATTCAAGTGAGACTGTCCTAGGAAATGGCTTATTTCTTCAAGCGACAAAGCTTCCTTTGTGTGCGTGAAGCCATGATTCATTGGACCAACATGGCAACTAAGTTAACATTTGTTGACTTCCATCCTTTCAAGTTGAATTGGGGCAATAAAACCTGCCATGACTCTTCATGTGTTGTTGTTAGATGGTTTAATGCTTATGATGGAGCTTCGATTGTAAGAGATTATAGATAAGAATGTATCATATATAGGCCACATGGTCTCTTGGATGGGTAGGCATGGGAACAAGCAATTCCAGTACAGAGTGGTGAGTGCCATGTAGCACCAAAGGGAGAGCTCCTCAATGCTTCGGTGGTCGAGGAAGGCTTCAGAGAGGAGGGCAGCCCAGAACTACATCTGGAAGACTGACACAACCATACATGTCAGTCCAGGCATGTTCAAGGATCCTACACCTATTACTAGTGGTTTGACCTGGCTCAGAGATGTAAGTGAGAAAGAACTGAGAGATGATACTTGAGAAGGGCTCAGAACATATCATTAAAATCATATATAGACTATGACAAATTATCTGGCCTTCATTAGATAAGCATTGAAGAGACAGGTAAGTTTAAATAATGGAAGGGCATTACCCAAGAGTCCTGGAAAACATAGCCAAGCATCTGTCATTCAGATGCACCACAGCTCCCTCTCTTCCTCTCCTCCCCCCACTCCACCATGCAGTGAGGTTTCTTCAGTCTCCAAGCTACGTCTTAGCTGACTCCCTAATATTTCTCTTTTCCTTAGTCACCAAACTGCTTGGAATGAACAACTTTTGAAGCTTGGTTTTACATAATAAGATTTATTTTCCTAACTTCTCATCTAATTGTTCCTCTGAAATACTGTCTCAAAGGTGGCTCTGGTTTCCCAGGCACCAAGCTCATAGTTAAAATGATGAACTCAGATTTAAAGGGAAAATAAAGATTGGTTTCCTGCCTTGGGAGAAGCAAAGAAGATTGGTGCTAATGACCCAAGATGTGACTGAGATTTAAATCTCCATTTAATTTAGCTAAGCTATGTTAGTCCTCTGTTCATTTACAGAAATATAGGAAATTTTATTCTGATTTGAAGATGAAGATTTTTCAATGGGTAAATATTAATAGACCCATTAGTAATTAGAGCAGTATAAACCTTGCATATTTTTTAAACCAATATCATTGATTTCATAAAAGAGGAAGTAGATTAAATGACTTGCCCAAAGTCACATACCTGTTTTCCCCTATAGATATAACCATCTGGCTTCTGCTTGAATGCTTCCCTTAAGCTTTTCCCTAAAGATTAAATTCCAAACCAGATCAAAATCATGATTCATTGAGAGGCTGTGACCACAATGTCTGGCTGCCATATGTTTTTCAGGGACAAAATGAAAACACAGAGAAATATAGTTCAAAACTGGTTGGTTTCTGTGACTTTTTGAGCAGAACAATTGAACTGTGGGTTAAATATTATCATAAAAAACTTTAATGGACCTGCTAAAGTATTTTAATGGCCTGTAACTTTGTTGTAATAAATATAGTTTGACAAAATATTTTTTATTCTATAGCATTTGATGTAACCACTGCAACTTGGACTTCTGTGGTACTAGGCAGCATGGAATGGAGGATCCCTTTTAACTCAGTGTGCCAGGGCAGTGAAGCAGTATCTTGTGAGGTTTGGAACATGAGTAGAAGCAATTGAAGGTGGGCTGCAACGAGGATGAACTGAAATAGAAACGCAGAAGAAAAAGAAAATATTGAATCAACAAATAGCTGTGTAGGTTGAGGCATTTAAAAAGTGCATGTGATTAGAAATCAAGAATTAAGCCACAACGGGATAATATTTTTAACCTCCACACTATAGAATTCACCCTCTCTTCTAGAATGTGTGTTCTGGAAACTTTCTTTTAAATCTTAATATGTTAGTCTCAATTCAATATTGCATTGTTATATATTATATATATATATATATTGCATTAGGTCAACTGTGAATAATACTGTGAAAACGGGTCATGTGACCTTGGGCAAGTCACTTTTTTGAAAGGTAAGATTTCCTTCTCTTTTTAAAAATATTTTTATTGAGTTCAGAGAGGAAAGGAGAGGGAGAGAGAGAGAGAGAAACATCAATGATGAGAGAGAATCATTGATCAGCTGCCTCCTGCACACCTCACACTGGGGAATGAGCCTGCAACCTGGGCATGTGCCCTGACCGAGATTCAAACCGTAACCTCCTGGTTCCTAGGTCAATGCTCACCCACTAAGCCACACTGGCCAGGCTGATGCTATTTTTTTATGTTTAAAAATTGTGACATAGGAGGGCAGCAGACATCTTTCCTTGACTGTTGTGATGTTCTTTCATTAGTCAGCACTCATACTTCCGCCTTTCAGGGTCCCATGAACTCTCTGTATTCATGCATTCATTGATTGTTGATTCTATTTAAATATTCTCAGCTGATATGTCACTAGAGATTTATTACAAAAAGTAAGAAACAATAATGTGTACTTTGGAAGATATATACTTTATGAATAATTTTATTATATTATTAGCTTAGGTTCAATCTATGAAAAGTAATTTTGCTAGCATTTTTAAAGCATCTGCCATTAAAATGGCCAAGTTTGCAAATCCATGTAACACCCAGGGTTGGTGAGAACCTGTGCCAATGGACCTCTCCTACTCTATCCATGACCTTTAAATCTGATCCCATATTTGGAGGGCAATCTGGTAAATATAGGAAAGATTGTCACACATAGAATGCCCTTTGACCCAGCAATAACTCTTGTTATTATGGATCCTTAAAAAATGCCAATGGACATGTACAAAATCTAGCTTCCAAAAATATTTGGAAAAAAAGTGAAGAAAAATAAATATTTGACCATAGGGCATGAGTTAAATAAATGTTGTTACAGTGAAGTAAAATAATTAAAAAAAAAAACTTTGAAGGTTAAAATATGGAAAATTATGTATTTACCTTATATGAAAAAAAGTTCCAAAATTATATGACTATTACAATTCCACTTTTGTAAAGAAAAATGAATACATATAAGTACAAACCATTGGAAAGATGCACATCAAAATACTGAAATGGATTCTTTTGAATGATAGGTGTTTAGATTATAGGTGATTTTTAACATGTTTTGGATCAGGGGTCTTCAAACTACAGCCCGCGGGCCACATGCGGCCCACAGAGGAGTCTGATCCGGCTCGCCAGGTTTTTTGGGCAGTGAGCGCAGCCGAGGTGTTACAGTAGGAATTAGTAGTTCATATAGTCCGGCCCTCCAGCTCTCTGAGGGACCGTGATCTGGCCCCCACTTTAAAAAGTTTGAGGACCCCTGTAAATTTGGATTATCTCTTTTCCATGATTTAAAATAAAAATTCAATACTGTTTTTAAAAAACTCAGTTTAATTTAAAACTCAATATAATTTATGTAAATAGAAGAAAGATACCTTGAAAAGATATAGTGATGTAATTGCTTCCATTTACAAACATGATGATGTAAAAATTCTGAAACGCTGAGTGCTTTTGTATTCATTTCTTAGTGGTTAATGACTTGCTCTTGTTAACTGATAATTATCATTTATTTTAACTATTCCTAAAACTTAGGATTTCTAGAGTCAGATTAATAGATATTCTGTTGTTATGCATACCTTTGATAAAGCTATGTATTTTATATTAATCTTTTGGAATGAGACTATCTTCTGCATATCCAATTATTTTAAGAAAATTAGATCAATATGGAGATAAAAGACATCTCTGCAATATTGAATCTTTTCATCCATGAATATGATCTATCCTTTCATTTATTAATATAACTATAAATATAATATTAAAAACAAGGTCTTGTAAAAAAATAAATTTCCACTTTATTTTTATAATCAAATATGTACCATGGACCATCTTTCCCAAAGTGTTCTATTTTAAAACCAAGGCTAAAAAGAAATTCCAACGTACTATAAATAATCAGATCTATTGGAATCAGAATTACTATCTTTAAAATGAACTACCTCTATAATATCATTGTTTTTCAAGAATTAAGAAATATTGAGTCTGTTCATGCAGGTGTGCCCATGTATCTGTGTGTGCATGCCTGGCTATTTTTGGATCTATTCTCTTCCTATTTATGAAAGCAACAAGGAAGTATGATTTAGACTGGAGTGCGTTGGAATTGATCCTCTGGGTACAGTGTCCTGGGGTTAGACTCTTCCAGAAGCCGGCCAGGCTGAGCATCCTGTGCCTGCCCTTCTCCAGCCCCCATGGCAGTGGAGCCAGAAATGTTTCTCTCTGGCTCACTGTGCTGAACACAGGCCCTCCCAGGAGAGGAGTGGTAGTAACAGAGCTGTCACAGGGCTGCCACAGATGGTTCTGTGCTAAATCTGCAGCCTCAGTGGATGCCTCTTTAGGGGAGGGATGAGGTGGCTGGAAACCGTGTTCATGTCACTCCAGAGACTGTCTTTGTGGGTTAGTGAGCAGAAGGAGGCCCGTTAATTACAGATGGCAAAGGCCTCCCATGCTCCCTCTTGCATCTGCATTTCTAGTTTTGCATCTGGAATCAACAGGACAGTGACATGCTAGATGATTTCGGTGAAGCAGGATTACCAAAACGAAGGAATCCTCTCATGATGCCTTGCATAAAAGCCTGAAATAAAATCCAATAATTCCACGGGTTCTTGGTTAAATAAAAATAATAACTACCAGAGAGTTTGCTGTGTGCCAGGCGCTGTCCAAAGCAATATTATTCAGCATATTATTTTGTTTTAAATGTACAAAACTGCAGCATTCCTGCTTTATGGGACATGCAACTGAGACTCAGATAGTTTAAGAAACTTGCTAAAGGTCATACAATTTAAGTGAAGACAGAAATTGAACCATTTTATTCACATGCACACATATTAGTAGCAGCAGCGGCATTGTTAAGGACTTCCTTAACTAGGGAAATAATTTTAAGCACATCCTGAAATATAAAACATTTCACTTACCAAGTAGAACTAGCAAACCTCTTTAAAATTGACAGTCTATCAATATATTTAGGAACTTTGTGTGCATGTGTGGTTTAGCTGAATAGATTCACCTTTACTGAAAACGCAACTTTTTCATTCCGTGGCACCTCTCAGTGTATGTCTTCATTAAGAAGTTCCTTCTTCTCAGGATGTCCAGTTCCTTTCTCATTCATTTTTATTAAAAATCATTCCCTTTTTCCTTCAGTTCATGATAGAGATGTTGTTATTCTCTCTTTTTTCTTCTTCATAAACTATCTCATTCTCTTGGAGCCAGATAAATAGAATTGCTGCAGTGTTCGGTGTGTCCAAGGAAAGCCAATCTGGTCACATTTTAGGGCAGACCTCTGGGATTAGAATGATTATAATACATTAAAGTAAATGAGCATTTTTCTATTTGAATTTAATATTAGATCCATGATTTAAAAAACCAAGACAGCCCTAGAGCATGTGTGTGAAGCTACTCCGTGATCTGTGGAATGCATTAAGCTGCATTAACCCTGCATTTGGGATATTTCCAAGTAATTTACCCTCCATCAAATTGGCAGTTATCACACATACATGTAATTTTGATATGCATGTAACTGGTATAGAGACTTTTTCTAAAAGGAAAGAGTGTCTATGGTTGGAATTCAAGGAATAAAGTAACGTGATGACTTTGGCCCATTGCGGGTGGAGCCAGCAGGACCCCTGGCTCCACCAAGTATCAGAGAACACCCTCCAGCTGGGCTCTTTTCCCTTGACATATACTTTCTTATCACTACCAGTATTAAGATAATAAATAAGTTAAAGCTTAGGAAATTAAGGAACAGTTTGCCTCCCAAAAAAGAGGGAAAAGGAAACTTTGGGAATCTGTAACCAGACCTCAGTGCACCAGAGAAAGGAAAGTGAAAAGCACTTCAATTTTGATGGCTGACCAGAGTGAGAAGAAGGTGGATCCCCAGGGGGTCTGCAGAGAAAGAAGGTAGGAGATGAGTAGCTAAGGGCTGGGACAGAGGACAGGGGCAGACACACCTACACGTGTCAAAGGAGGAACCTTCCTCAGTTCTCAGCAAAGGCCTCCCATTTCAGCAGCGCTCCCTCATCTAAGCCAAGGGCTCTCGCTGTGGACTTCTTGCCATCCCGGACAACTTATCCACAAGACACGTAGATCAGAACTTCTGAAATGAGAATGCTTCTCATGTGGGTCACTGGCATTTTATTTCCTGGCACGCAGTGTCTCCAGGAGCACTCTGAAGTGTTAGCTTGTGCCGTGTGGTGCCTGTGGTCACAGGGAAAGAAAAGTCTGGAGTCAGCTCCCAGCACTTTTTTTTTTTTTTTTTAGGAAGTTCTATAAATGCGGCATTGAGGTCTCCCCAGCGTAACACTTAGCTGTTTGTGCTCACCTTTTCCATACACTGAAATATGTTCACATGTTCCTACGTCCTGCCTGGGTATACTCTTTTAAAGAGAAGTTACTCCCTTTAGCGAGTTTTTTGTTTTGTCTTGTTGTTTATTTTTGCAAGAACTGTTTTCTTCATTTACCTAATTTCTCTGAAGTCACTGTTTTTGAATTGTGAGTGTGTTATTTTCAGAGCTTGCTTTTACATAACTCTACAGTGTGAACAGGCTTAATTCTGGGGATTCCCCTTTGTGTCCCGGTTTCATATTTGGATGTCAGTGTGCCAGCCTCGGTGCTTACCCTTCCCCATTCTTTCCACTCCTCCAGGCTCCCCACAGGGTAGCGCTCCGTGGAAACTAATAGTGGAAGGTGATGGGGTACAAAGTCACTATGAGAACCCTTGTGGTCTGTCCTAGTGGCCTAGTAGGAATGTTGGGAGTAAAAGCAAACAATGGCAACTAGAAGTGGCCCAGACATATTTACTATCAAAATGATAAATGCTTTGTCTTTTCCTGTAACAATATCCCCTTGGATTGGTGAGTCTTAAAAAAGTTATTTAACCTCAGTGCCTCAGTTTTCTCATCTGTTCAATGGGGTAATAGAGAGCCATAGAGGGAGAGCTCCTGATACTAACTATAAACACACAGACTTCAGGCCCCAGTGGTGTTTGGTGCTCAAGTGACGTCAGGAAGAAAAGTTAGGGATGCATGTTGTCATCACTACATCAACCACTCAAATAGAAATGCAAAGTGTTGTAGCTAAGAAAACAACTATTGCAGTGAATGGAAAAGGCACTTTGAAAAATACATTATCACTTATAATAATAAAGGTATAATATGCTAATTAGACTGGACAGCAAAATGAACTTCGGGACAAAGCCACAGTGGTGAGGGCCAAGGCAGTGGTGGTTAGGGGTGATCAGGCAGGCGGGTAAGCAGTTAGAGGCAATCAGGCAGGCAGGTGAGTAGTTAGGGGTGATTGGGCAGGCAGGCAGAGGTGGTTAGGGGCGATCAGTCAGGCAGGCGAGCAGTTAAGGGCAATCAGGCAGGCAGGCAGGCCAGCAGTTAGGAGCCAGAGGTCTCAGATTATGAGAGGGATGTCCAACTGCTGGTTTTAACCCTAAACTGGCAGTCAGACATCCCCCAAGGGGTTCAAAATTATGAGAGGGTACAGGCCAGGCTGAGGGACTCTCCCTGCATCCTGTGCATGAAATTCTTGCACCGAACTTGTAGTTCTATAATAAAAATGCTCATCAATTTAGAAAAGAAGGAACACTTTCAAACCATTAGCAGGCATAGGTGAAATACATACAGCTAACATTTTATTCAATGGCCAAGTATTAAAGACTTGCCCTTTCAGATCTGGAACAAGGCACCTCTGTTCAATATTTTACTGCAGGTTAGACAAGTGAAATGGGGTAAGAAAAAGAAATAAAAGACCCGAAATATAGAAAGTAACAAGGAAAACTGTGTCTCTTCATAGAGAACTAATTATTTACACTTGAAATCTGAAAGAAATAAATCAAACACCTAGGAGAACTAATATGCAAATACACCAAGGTTAAAGAGCACAAAGAAATATACAAAAAGCAATTGTATTTTTATATAACTGGCAGGAAAAAGTGAAAAGGAGAAGTAAAAATGTAGTTCCCTTTTTAGTTGAGTCAAAAACCAAAAATTTAATAATAAATTTCAAAAAAGACAAGTGAGATCTCTCTATTTAAAACTACAGTTTTCAAAAGACATTTAAAAAGACTAAAGTAAATGAAGTAATACACTGTGTTCATAGCTTAGGAACCTCAAAATTATTACAATGTAAATTTTCTTGATTATTGTTTATATTCACTTAATCCTAAGTGTAAATTCAGCAGGCTTTTTGTAGAAATATCAAAACATATCATAAAATTTATGTTGAAATATAAAGGACTTAGGATATTCCAAGTACTTACTTTGGTTAGCTTTAGTATTCAAGACAAGATGGTGTTGCATATAGACCAAGGGGTTAGTCAATGGGACACCACGGGGAATTCCTAAACAGACCTGTATATATGCGGAGGGAAAACAAAAATCCCTCCCTCTCGCCATATAAAGAAGTTGAATCCATATGAATAATCTAATTGTAGGTAAATGCAAAAATTAAAACTGTGAAGTTTCTAAATGAAAACGTAAAAATCCATCTTTGTTGGGGGCTAAAATAGATGGCTTGGGTGTTGTTTTTTTGGGGGGGGAGGGGTCAAGCCATGGAAAATAATAACTTTGAAAACCCAAAATGTTCTCATCAAAAACACTGTTTAGACCATGAATAAGAAAACCAAAGATAGAACAACAAACATACATCTGACAAAAAAAAAAAACAACAACTTTGACCCAGAATATATAAAGAATTTCTATAATTCAATTGAAAAAACAACCTAAATAAAAACAAAGGACAAAAGTTCTGAACAGACATCTCACAAAGGATGACATAAGCACGTGAAAGGGGGCCCAGATTCATTAAAATCAAAATGCTGTAAAAGCACTCACAGACCAAAATGGCTTAGTTTTAAAAAATGACACCACCAACCGTTGGCAAGATTGTCCTATGTGACCAGCACCTACTTACTGCTTACAATTGCCATGTGTAACACTGCTTCTTCTGGGGTGACAATATATTCTTCTTTTTTTTTGTTTTCTAAATACCCACCTTATATTTCAGTAGCTCTAGGGCAGAGCAATAATCATAAAGGTGGGCTTTATATATGAAATGAGGAAATACATGCCTTCTTGTGAAAGAAAAACACTGTACTTTTGTATTAGATAAGAATAAGCTTGCCCCCAGATTCAGCCACCTTACTTCATATTTTTTCTGTCTCAAGACTGATATATATTACTGTATGATTGTATTTTGAAGGAAAATGATGCACTGATTTTATTTATTTTATTTATTTTACTTTTTTTGTGTGACAAAGCAGCATTGTAAGTATGAACTAATCCATAACAAGTTGATAGATGAAGTTTCAGGGTTGAGAATAACAATTCTATTAAATTTTTGATGGGGAAATTCATATCAGAATTGTAATTTTTAAAAGCAGTGAGTTTTAAGGACATAGATGAGTTTACATACCTGCCTGTTTGTCAACTTCTCTCACTCATCTATCCTTATCCCCATATCTTCCTCTCCCCCCCCCCCCAGGGTCTCCTCAGCACAGACATATGTGTGTACCAGGTGATTCTAAGTCAATCCCTGAATTCTGACAAATGTGATAGAAAGAAAAGGCACAGCTAATTCAATTCTGCCATGTTTGCTATAGGGCTTGATTTAGGCAAAGGAGACAAACTAATCTAATAAGCCACTGATAAGGACCTTGAGTGTACAAGAGGCCAACTGGCTGTCCTTAATTTGCCCAGACTTTCTATACGCAAGACTGTCAGCTAAAGGCCTACCAGGTAGCTCTGTCTGCAGACAGTGGTAGATGGTCTGTTATCACACCACACATGGGAATGAAGAGAAATCTTGAAATGATGGCAATGGGCTGTCAGTCTTTTCTCTGTATCTAGCCTCTGTTTCTACTTTGTTTGGTAGTTCATTTTTTTTCATTAGATTCCACATAAGAGTGAAGTCATATGGTGCTTGTCTCTCTCTCTGGCTGACTTATTTCACTGTGTGTGGACCTCTTTCACAGCACTTCCCTTGTTTGCCATCTGTAATTAATTATTGACTTAATTAATGAGTTTGCACATCCATTGCCTTTGTCCCCAGATAGAACTTAATCTGCACAGGAGCATTTTTCCATCTTGTCCTCAATTAAATATTTGATGCATAAATGACCCCATGAACAGACCTTCACCAGGAGAGTGGGATTTTCTATATTTGGGAAGTATTCACCTAAAAAAAAAACCCTAAATTTATTTAAAAAAACAATCAAAGCTCTTATAAAAAGAACTGACCACTTTACCTTCTTCAACCAATAGATCAATAGCATTAACCTTGTTTCATAGTAGGAGGAAGGATTATGTCTAAGAAAGAGTGGAGCCTCAAGGCTAGTGTCTAAAGATGGAATCCAGAGCCTGCTAAATCCTATCTATTTGTGCCCTCCCTGCTTCTCTAAGCCAATTATTTGAGACATTGATATATCCTTCTAAACGTATTTGCCTTTATTCCCCTTCTTTTTAATGCTTTCTTTGTCCTTAAACAATTACTTTCTACTAGGCAAAGTAGTTTACAGGGGGATAATGGCTTTGTTAATAAACTCATTATAATTGTGCTCTTATAATGAGCACGTGGCAGCAGGCACCCAAACACCTGCCCACACCCAGCTCATGGAAATAAAGTAGGAGTCCATTCATGAACAACAGTGTTTTTGTTAAAAAGTGGTCAACACCCGAGTTACTTTCTATATTGAACAAGCACATTCCTTAGTGACCATTGTCATTGCTAACTTCCAATCATGATTTCAATATGTATGTTAATATTTTAAGGAACAATTTCCCATAAATCTTTATTTATGTTGTTTCTGTTAATCTCGTAAGCCTCAGAAATATTTAGGATCATTTCACTGGGCTTTTTCCAAATCCACGTGAAGTGTTTTTGGTTTCTGGCTCTGTGAAATGGTGAGAACCCTCAAGGAAAGAGCAATCTGTTATTTTTTCTCTCACATATCTTCTGGTTGGAGATAAAAATTTCTCTCTGATGTTCAAAAACAGAAGTACAAGTGTTTGACATCTGAGTTCTGAGTGACTGCAAGTTACAAACCACTTAAATACTAGCAAATTATGAAGGCATGCCAGATATGTTAGATACTAGTAATGGTGTTTTTAAAGCAATACTTTGTCAATGTTCTCAGAGTCTAGGGAGCACAGTCTTTCTGGAGGCCTCTCCAGCAGGAAGTCTCTGCAAGGTCCCTGCCCTGTTTTTGAAATCCCTTCTGCAGAGTGGAGGTGGGGACAAGCCCTGCTCTTAGGGACTAAGAGAGACAGAGAGGGTACACCTCTAAAAAATTCTCAGTAGGTGTCATTCTGCCACCATATATTTCTTTACATGCTGAGGAATTGCTATATATTTTCTTCCTTCCAGCCTTTCATGATTGGCAAGCTATATATGTCATAGTTGCTTTTGCAAAAAAAAAAAAGGAGAAAGTAATTGTTTAAATGTCCATTTATCAGATGGATAACCCGAGGAACAAATTTATAATCTTGCTAGGAAATATATTTCCATAATGATCAAATGCCCTATCGTTTGATTTAGCCTATGGGAGGGGCATTGGAACTCAAGTCAACACAAAACTTCAAGTTCATGCTCATAAGTAGCTTCCTTGTTCCCTCACTACCAACACAATTGGTATTTATAAGAGGAATCCAATTACCAAGTGAGTAGTTTCTGGAACTGTCTATTAGCTCCTTGAGAGCATGTGAACAAAGAGAAAGAACCTAAAATGTTGTCCTAAAAATTAATTCCGTGATTTCCTTATCTGTGGGTGGCAGAGGAATGGAGAGGCTGAGCCTGTGAGTTCTGCATTCTGACTGCATGGGTTCCCAGGGTACCCGAGAGTCAGTCTCTTTTCTCTCTTACCCCACATTCCCATCTATAAAGTGGGCCATTAAAGCAATTAAATGGATTAATAAATGGCTTTTACTTGAAACAATATTGGGCCAATGTAAATGCTGTGTATACCTGAGCTGGCATTTCAGCTGCTGCTGTTATTATTTTTATTGTTGTTGTTATTATTATTATTATTATTATTATTAACTAGTATTCACATAATTATCATAGATTATGTATCCCTGAGGTTATGGTCTCAGGGATATTTTGTTAGTGAATTGGAGTCATTAATATTTTAAAATCAGTCCTCTCTTTATTTCAAACAGCAATTAAGATGGGCTACATACAAACAATACAGCCATGTTATTCTGATTTCTCGTAGGCCAGGAGAGTGAGGTACAGGAAAACCAAGGGACTGAGGGAAAGCAAAGCAGTTCTATGAGCAGTTTCTGGAGCTCCCTTAACAGCCAAGCTCAAAATACTTATTTCAGGTCGGAGCTGCACCAGGAGCAAAACTCAGAAATCTCTTTCTTGAACATTTTTTTTTTAACTGTCTGAAGGGCAAGGACATAAAATTCAGCTTTTGCTGTTCCTCTCTTTCTCTACCAATTGCTATTTCTGATATCTGCCTGAAGGTAAGGGAGCAGGAGGCAGGGGCCAGGGTAAGGCTGGGACGGTGGTTTGGGCAGGACTCAAAGCAAATGCTCAGGCAGCTTCTGGTGGAAACCACACAGAGCCCTCTTTGAGAAGTAGGTACCCCCAGACTCCATCCTCTGAAGCTCCTTAGCAATTGGAAGGATTCGGAGCTGCTATGAATAGCTCATGGACCATCAGGGGTCCTAGCACTGCTCCTTGCTGCCCCCTTCACTCAACTCTCCCAAAGAGAGACTTGTTTTCTTTTCCTAATAGTGAAACAAGATGGGATGATATATGTAATAGGAGCATCGAGTTGGTATTGACCAGTGGTCGGCAAACCACAGCTCACGAGCCACATGCGGCTCTTTGACCCCTTGAGTGTGGCTCTTCCACAAAATACCAAGTGCGGGGGTGTGCATACAATGCAATTGAAACTATGTGCAGAAGTTGGGGGTGGCCAAGGAGAGGTCAATGGGGGTGGGGGGAGACATATGTAATACTTTAAACAATAAAGAATTTTTAAAAATAGTACCTGAGCAAAATTTGCTTTGACATTATCCTCCTATATAATAAATCAGCAGAACTACCAGTTGCTATGATGTGCACTGACCACCGGGGAGCAGACACTCACGGTAGGAGCTGCCCCCTGGTGGTCAGTGCACTCACACAGGGGGAGTGCTGCTCAGCAAGAAGCTGGGCTCACTGCTGGTGAGCATGGCGGCAGTGGGAGCCTCTCCCACCGTTCCTGCTGCAGGCAGGCGATAAGGAATGAGGGGGCCCAGACTACAAAAGCCCTGGACTGCAACAGGGCACAGGTCAGGCTGCAGAAGCCTCCCTCTTCCAGAGCATAATTCTTATGCACAGGGCTTCGAGTTTTATTATATTCTCATAACTATACAGTCAGTTTTTTTAGGGAAAGAACATGTCTCCTTGTTCATAATATTCTCTCTTAATCCCTCTAGCTAGTACACTCTGGATGTCTTCCCAGTGTGGCTGGATTTGCCTCCTCTCAACTTACAGACCTTCACACATGGAGCAACCTCATCCCCACCTTTTAGTACTTATCTCAAGGCCAACCTTCTAGAAGTTGCTCCTACACATAACTCAACCCATCTCCCCAACTCAAACCTCTGTTGACATTATTGTCTCCATAAAGAGGTTAATTTTTCTCAGATTGGATTGAATTTCTCCTCTTATTGGTTTGCCAGCCTCGGTTAGGTGCTTTTATGTGTAATCTCAAGTCTTTAGCAGTATACCAAACATTCACAGAAAACTACATGTAACAGAAGCATATGCCACAACATAGGGAAGGCCATGTTTGCTGACTCAATTGGGATAGCCCAGTCATATGAGTCATACTTACATTTAGCTGCAGGAAACAGAAAACCAGATTCCAGAGGTTTAAACAAATAAGAATGTAGTTGTCTCAAGTAAAACGAAACATGAAGGTAGAGGACTCCTGATGTAGGTCCAGCAGATTAATGAAATCGGGATTGATGCTTCCAGGGGTCCACTGGCTTTTCTCTCACAATCCTGTGGGGGCTGCTGACGATCTTGCCATTTCATCTACATTCAGAGCAAGCAGAATGAGCAGGAAAGTGGAAGTTTCCCATGAGTTACTTCTGCTCCTTTTCATAAGGAGATTAAAGCTGACACAGGGATTCTTCCTCTTCTAAAGCCAATTTCATTCACATCTTCTTTTACTCCTAGTTATATAAAAACTTGGAAATGCAGAAGTATGGAAATTTCCCACCCTTTGTAGTGGGAGGTATCAGGGGAGAAAGAGAGGGGAAGATCTTGACTGGTTATTCAGAAAGCTCCAGCACAGCCATCCGTAAGCTCCTGTCAAACATGAGGAGGATGTATTTAGACAGAGTACACACCATGTTTCTGAGGGTACCCTCAGGTGTTTTACTACCTTAGGTTCTGCTGCAGCCCCTGCTTCAGTGTTCTCCTGTGATCCTGCATCCAGTGGTGAGGTGGGCGAAAATGACAGAGAAACCTGAAGAAATTATGAAGATTATGTTTTCTTTGCATTAGCTAACTAATCAATCATTCAGCAAAATGTAATAAAAGTAAAAATATTTTTATAACTTAATAAAGTGTAATATTGTGCATGAAAGATATAGCTTACCATGTAAATCTAAATTTGGTCAATTATCATGTAAATGCGATGATTTTTTTTTATTATTAATGAAGGCTACCCCTGTAAACTCTGAAGTATTATCCATCCCTTAATATTATCCAAACTTCATCAGGTTTGTTCATCTAAATGCTATCAGATTTAGGATGCTGATTTTCTCTAACAAAGGAACAAAAGATTGAATTCTAACTTTAGGATGTTCATTTATTAACTAGTTTCAACTTGCTAATTTCTGTTTTCCAGTTGTCTTAGAAACTACTGAATGTTTGCTATTTGCTTTCAAAATTATACATATGCTCACATGATAGGTAAAAGCCCCATCACTCTGAATGTGCATTTGAGAGTATTCTTTTAGGAGTTACAGGGGAACTTGCCCTTCCTAGAAGTGATGCTACCCTATGTGCATAGTCTTCAATCCCTACCTCTGGTCTTAATTCATCTGTTATTGAGGTTGTCTGAGATTCCCTTTGACTATTTAGATGGGAGTAAGTGAGATTGGCCTTGCTCATCGCTTAATAATCTCATTCTGTTTCTTTCCCCCCATCAGATCACTTAGTCTCAGCTTTATCCAAGTTAATTTTCTAGTTTTCTTTCTACAGCCTTACCTCCCTCCCCGAATCAATCTAAGAGCCCTCCTAAAAGAGTGGAAGCCTGACTTTCTTATGGATTAAAAGAATTATACCATAGCTCGCATTGTTATTGTAGTTTGAATAGCAAGGCCCACCTCCTTTGGGAGAAGCTCATCCTCCTTAACATTATCCATTATTCCCTCTGTTATTAAATCCTCAGTTCTTTTCCTAATCCGAATTCTTTCATTATTCTGGCAGTATTGAAGTTTAGTTAGTTTAGTACATAATGTATTCACTTGGGGAGGTTTATGTTAAAAAAAAAAAAAGTCTGAGTTAGTTTCTTCAATGGTAGTACACAGAGTATTCACTTGGGGAGGTTTATGTTAAAAAAAAAAAATAATACCCTACTGTCTCTCCAGGAATGGGCTGTGGGAACATATTTTTTAAACTTCTAAGTGATTGTAATGCATAGCCTGTTTCAGAACCATGGTACAGTGAGCCCTTGTGAAGCTTTATCTTTCCAATTGCTAAAAGTAAATCAGAAGATGTATTTGTAAGGCACCTACAGTTGACAGCATGCTTTTAAAAGCTAAGTCTTTGGTTCTCTAAATAAAGCACAGTGTGTGCATGAAATTTACATTTACATATTATGGTGATGTTTTCATTAGATTCATTATAATTCTAAACGATGGCAAAGGTCATGTGCAGAATTGGATATAATTTATGTTTATTACCAAATAGGAAAGGTAAGCAGGTTGTGAAAGGTATATTTAAATCTGTGGCTAGTGGAGTTATAAATAAATTGCTCTTAATTTAAAAAATGATGTAATCAGACAGAAGACCTGTCTCCTGGGGAAGCCTGTCCACACAGGTAGTGTCTGTCCACCTGGGAGTGTTCACTCCAAAGGGAGTGGCCCTCAGTCAGCGAAGCTCTGAAGTGTGTTGTTAGTAATCCAAACTTGTTCAGACTTGAAAGGCTACTTGCTCTAACAAAAGCTTAGAAGAATGATATTTAAACCCAGAATGCTAACTGCTTAATTTATCATGAAGAATCAATTAGGCCAGATAGCTGTATGAAACTACCTCCTGCCTTTTCTCTTTGAAGCAAAAATCTATTCTATCTGAAAGTTACCCATGAGCATGGAGATAGGACAGGTGTCAGGGGAACTAAATGTCTAAAGCAATGTTTCTCCACCTATCTCCATTACAATCCCCTAAACCTCTTTTAGATACTTTTTCTCTAACTCACCCCCCTGAAATTCTATTGCATATTTATTTATATGATGTATGCATATCTGTGTTTTATGTAGTTAGCACATTTTTTTTTCTCTCCCCAAGAGCCAATGTTTGCCTCCTTGGGAGTGAGATGGCCCACATTGAGAATGCATTGTTTAAGACATCAATTTTCAAAAGCCTAAAGTATAATTCCACTAGAGGAATGCACGAACCAGATGGGCCAGGTAGGCAATGGCCTTGAGCCTGGAGAGATGGAACCCTGAAAGGAAGGAATGGAGCTTCAGGTAGGACATGAGGTCAAGTTGAATATGCAGATAGGGGTGGGAGGTACAAAGAGTTCAATGTAAGATAAATCTGTGAGACATTAAAGTGGGGATGCCAGCACCTCTCAGTCCAGACATCAGAAGGAGGATCTGGGTTAAAGGTCTACCTTTAGGAATTTGTGCTATTTGGATGGTTTTGGAAAAGCCAGGTGTACAGATGACTCCATATGAAAGAAATTAGGGGGGTTTAAGGGGAAGTGGGCATACACAGAAAGCTGGAGAGTAAGACATTTAAGTCACAGAAGGTGGAGTCACCTAGGCAGACCCTAGGGAAAGCAGAGCCTAGGTTCCCAAGAGAGGTCAGTATTCTCAGCCAGAGAAGGGACCAGCTGCTGCTGAGAGTATTGCTCAGGAGTCGTGGTAGTGAGGGCACAAAGAAGTTGATGGGTTTGGCAAAATTTAAGGTGATCAGTGACCTTGACAAGAAGAGAGGTGGTATCTTGTGATTGCTACATCATTTGAAGTGGGATATGGACAGTCAGAGATCAAAAAAGTAGAAAGAGCTTAAGCAGACAAACTTTGAGGGTTGGCTATAAAGAGAAAATGAGAAGTAGAGAAGAAGGAAAGATTGTATGTGTTAAGGAAGGGTACTTCTTGGTTAGGAGCTGGCTTACCTGCTGCTGGGAGAGATTGATGACATAGAAGTTGTCAGGAATGAACTAGAGCCTGGAATCCCTGTTGCCTGGTGACAACTGATTAATCAAGGTCATGGGCCAGGACTGTGTGGTTTTGTTATGCATGGAAGTTAAGTGTTCTTCTTGCAATTGGTGGAATTTGGTGGTCAAATTTCAACTACAAAAAGCAATTTCTAAATGCGTCTTCTAAAATCTGTTTCCTCCATTCCAATTCTCCCATGTGGTTCTGATGCCTGGCATATTTTCCCCCTTAGCATCTTTCAGTGCAGTGATTGCCGATAGAATGTTTTTAAATTTTATTTTATTGTTTGAAGTATTACAAATAATAATACATATGTCTCCTTTTTATCCCCACTGACCATGTTAAACTATTCCCCGTAGCAAGCCCAGCATTTTAAATACTCTGCTCAGTGAAACACAACCATCAGAACCCAGGACTATGGGAAGCTCTGCATCCTGCATGCCTTTTTTTTTCTAGTGTAAAGATAATTTCTCTGACTACTTTCTCTTTTAGATATTCAATCAACTTTTCGGCTGCTTCTATTAACTTCATATCTCACATGGTCTTATTAAATCATAAAGACAGACTGTTCCTCAAATAGTTAAAATGCACAGTGAGAGAGTAAATATTGCTCTAATTGGTTAAGCCTGATTTACATATAATACAAAATAAAAAGAACTTCATTAATTGTCGAGTAGGATTTCAACTCTTTATTATGCTCCTTAAAAATTCGTATTCTGGATTGCTCATTTAATAATTTCGCTCTCAAATTTTTTTTTTTAGTGGACATGTTTATTATGTAATATGTCCACTGGAAAATGGAAGTGAGTATTTTTCATTTCTTATACATGTTCTCTGGAATTCTAGTAGCCTTGGAGGGATTTGTTTCATTCCTGGAGTAAAATATGTCTTCACACCATCAGGAAGCATGTTAATGCATTGCAGAAATAACATTTAGACTTGGAACCACTAGAGAGTTTTAAAATATGATTAAGATGGTCCCAGATGAGGGCTTGAACTGTGTATCTTATTTTATTTATAGGCTGAAAAAGTGTGTGTGAAGCCCAATCTGGAAGCCTTTGTGAATTATCATTTCATGAGACTTTTTACCTCTCATGAGATAAAATGTATAGGCCATTTGGGGCAGTGGTGGGAGGGGGGATAGGGACGAGACCTTGAATGGAACTGAACTCATGTGGTATGTTAGATTGCTGCTTCTTGTCTCTCAGGAAGATGACCCAGGCAGGACTTTAACCCTGAAGGTTAAACCCATAGCTACTCTGAGATGTGTCTTCTAAAAATCTGCACAATACTCCTTTCAGATCAGGTTTACTTTGCAGAAACAAACACCTCTGTGGAAGCTGCAAGTCTCTTATATTTTTTTATTCAATCAAACGTACCTTCTCTGAGTTTACAAATGTGCCCATTATAATTTGAATAGCTTTCTATTCTGTTTAATTAATTAATATATTTATTTACTTTGTGGAAACTGTACTTCATTTGTGATATGGTTTACAAACTGTGTGCCAGGGCACCCAGGGTGCCTCATCATGTTATAAATGCTCAAGGGAAACACAGCAGCACTTGACATCTGCCAGACATCATAAACCACAAGCTCAAGGTAGTTCATGATTTCAACATCAGATGACACTGCATTCCTTTTGTTCAAAAGCTGTGTTTTGGGCAGTTGTGACAAAAACCAGTACATGCAGAAATCAGGACAAGAATGAGAAATGTGAGTGGTGATGTCAAATTGGAATCTAAGTCTTATGATGTTACACAGTGCTCAACAAGCACAAAGCTACTGAAGGCCCATAGTAAGTCACTGGTCATTAAAGAGTGAATTAAAATATTTTATTTCAATATAGGTGTTAGCTTCTCCCCCAGCCCCCCAATAACCATGGAGCTGTCAGGGCAGAGTAGTTACTCCAACCCACATTACTTTAGCGTCAGCAAATCACGTGACTGAGATAAGGGAGGGACTGCCAAGTCAACTATCAAAGGGCATGAATCCAAGAAGGAGATAGAATCCCTAAAGGCAATAGCTGTTCCTGTTAAGTAAATAAAAATGTTCCTTTGGACATAGAAATGAAATTAACTTCCCACAGAGACATCTCTTGGAAGACTATTGCTAATGTGCATTTTGTTGTTATTTCTGTATCCAAGAGTTAAGCACCCCCCCTCTACCCCATTGAGTGATTCTTTCTGTGTCGTTAGATCCTGGCCAACGTGATCATCTTCATCTGTGGGAATCTGGCGGGAGCATACCACAAGCACCTCATGGAACTCGCTCTGCAGCAAACATATCAGGACACGTGCAATTGCATCAAGTCCCGGATCAAATTGGAGTTTGAAAAACGCCAGCAGGTAAAATGCTTTCAATCTTAATTCCACAGTTTTTGGGTATTTAAGATGATGTTGTTACTGTTAATAACAAATATGCAGTTCATTCATTCACAGGCATCAGAAAGAACCCGAGTAGCCTGTGCCCAGTTGTGCACTGAGCAGAGTTATAAAACCAAGAGCAGATTCCAGTCAAGGGCACATGCCCAGGTCACTGGCTCAGTCCCAAGTAGGGGGTGTGCAGGAGACAACTGATCAATGATTATCTCTCATCATTGATATTTCTATCTCTTTCTCCCTCTCCTTCCCTCTCTGAAATCAATAAAAATATATTTTTTAAAAAGGAAGAAAGCGAAAAGGGATATTCTGAAGAAAAATAAGACTTACATTAAAGATGTTTAATAATATATAATTTTATACCACGAGTGTATTTTATTTTCAATGTTGGGAGTCAACTCTCAGGATCTGGTGACTCGAATGTAGTACTTTTTTTTATTAGGGCTACAGGAAATATATTCCTAGGATTATAATGAATGCTTGTACTTTTTTCGGACCAACAAGTAAATAAATAGGAATGAAAATTTATCTTAATAAAATCTATAGGATATGATCTGGTATATATAAGGAGACAAATAAAAATTGACGAGTGGCAATCTGTGTCCTTCATACAAAGGAACAGGCCCTGAGACCATGAGGACTGGTGCCTCCACAGACCAGATTAAGCATCTCACAAACCAAATTAATACCCAAGGGTTCTGAGTGTCACTTCCAGCCCACCCTTCGCCACATGCCATCTTTGCTTCTTCTACAGTCACATGACAAACAGCAGTGTCCTTAAAAGTGCTGCCTGCAGGAGTAGGATGGATTCTAAGCAAAAATAATTTGTTTCAGCCTCAATTTGGGTAAAATTACTACCATTCATTTTAATATTACATAATCCATTCATTAGAGAAATAAAAGTACATTGGAGTGGAACACAAATAGGCTTAGCATGAGGCAGGGTGCCAGGTGATGGTGCCTTGCCAATGTCTTAGCCCTAGCATCCGCCTCACTAGCTGCCTGAGAGCTCACTGCCACACTAAGTAACTCAGGGATCTATTTTCCAGGGTCATCATCCTGAAACTAGACTGTGAATTGTTTGGTGACAAGGGCTATCTATTAAGTTATTATTTTTCTTAGGCGACTCGGATAGTGGTTCTCAACCTGTGGTTCTCAACCAGCAGAGTTGCCTAAGACCATTGGAAAACACAGATATTTACATTATGATTCATTAACAGTAGCAAAATTACAGTTATGAGGTAGCAACGAAAATTTATTTTATACAGTTCTTCACAACATGAAGAACTGTATTAAAGGGTCACAGCATCAGAAAGGTTGAGAACTACTGCACTATAGTAACACTGGTCATGTTAAATCTGCAAAGAATAAAACAAAGATGAAGAGCAAAACTGTGCACCTCCTTATTCTCCTAGGCCTGTATTCCTCTCTTCAGAAATTTCAACTATAATTTGGCTGAAGTATTTTTATGACCTTTTAGGCTTGTTGTCTTGTAAGTGATTGATATCCTTCCAGTAGGGAGTATAGAAACAGAATTTTGAGAGTATGTGTTATGAATGACACAATTTTTATGTCAGAGATAAAATACAAGCTTGGAATCACCAGGCCTGCTAACTTGATCCAGATCTGCTAAGAGCACACATTTAAACAAGCCTTTATTAAGATGATTGGCTCATGGGTACAGCTGTGGTGACAGTCTGTAAGGTATGGATCTTTAAAGCAGTACTAGATTTTGACATTGATGAGTTTAGCACTTAACATAATTTCTCTTTTATTCTTTGCCAGTAAATTTTATTAACAAGTTGAGGGGGAAAATATAAGGGGAAGAGGGGTTATTTAGGAATGAATGTTCCATAGGGTGGGTCAGAACAAAAAGACAAATGTCCACAGCAGATTCTACTCTTTGAAAAGGGGCAGATAGCTCCATAAACACTCAAAACTTGGACTCTGAGTACAAAACTTTCAAATGGGTGTGCTCTCTAAAAAGTTATGAGTGGGATTTTGAACGTTTTATTAAAAAACAGAGGGAAATTCTTTCATTAGAGAGCAACATGCTTGATCAGCTAACATAAATGAACGAAAAATATGCCAGCTTCCATCTGAGAGAGAATTGATGGATCTCTCAAAGTTGGTTGCTAATGAATAATTTAAAACTTAAATTATTTAAAACTTGCCTTTAAATAAAGTTTGCTTTTTATATGCCTTCCTGAAATACAGTCCTGTCATTTCCACTGTAAATTAGAATTTTAGCTACTGTCTTCTGCCTTTAGTGACATCATGATTTGATTTGATTTCATAGGAAAATGAATAATAAGAGAATGAAGATTAGAGAGGCCAAATCAAGAATATTATTGTGCAAAAAATAGAAAGACACTGATTTTATGGGTATTTTCTCTAGAGAATGATGAGTTTAATCATTTCATCTCTTACTATCTTTTTTTTTTTTTTTTTTTTTTTTTAACTGGTGAAGAAGAGCGATGAGCTGGATTGCCTTCTAAATCTAATGAAATAATGGCTAATACAAACTTCCAGCTGAGAGTGGGTTTGGAGAACTTGCTTTCCTGTGGCTTCAGTGAAAGTTCTGTACTTGCTCCCTATTTAGCCTTTCTTTATTGGAAAGGGTAAAGAGATGAGGAATTTCAAAATCAGATGCTAACAGGTATGTCTCCAGTGTCACTTAGACCCTGCACGGCAGGACCCAGGCCTGATGTTCCTGTCACACCCCCTCTCCCAAGGGCTTCTGAAAGGCAGGGAACCCACATACTTCTCTGAAGCCCGGAGCAAGTGGGAGGTTTGGCACCTGTCAGGGATGTGGTTAGAGGGTTCATGTGTTATGAGGGAGCCTAACTGTCCATTATACCTGCCCCGGGATTCTCGAGTTCTATGAATGTTAATTCGGTATATTCTGCTGAGATTAGATTTGAAAAAAAAAAAAGAAGAAGAAGAAGAAAGAAAGAAAATGAAAAACACAGAGATTCCCCAGCACCCCAAGCTTAAAGAAAAACAGTATAAGATACAAACGTATTTTCTTTTTTCTTGCTGACAAGATCACAGCGTGAGATGCTGAATGTGCCTTTTTTCTTCTTAATGAATTGTCTGTGTTCTAGTATAGAATGATGTTTCCTTTGCTGTATATTTATTACTAGTGGTCTGGTGCACAAAATTCACGCATGGGGTTGGGGGCGTCCCTCAGCCTAGCCTTCACCCTCTCCAATCAGGGATCCCATGGGCCCAATCAGACATCCCTCTTGCAATCTGGGATCACCGACTCCTAATCGCTCACCTGCCTGCCTGCCTGATCACCCCTAACTGCTCTCCCCTGCTGGCCTGACCTTGCCCAGGCTTTGTCTCTGTTTTTCTCAGCAGTCCACCAGACCTCCCTGCCTCCCTGTCTCCCTCTTCCTTTTTCCCAGCTGGGAGGGGGTGGGGCCAGTGGGGGCTGCTCCACCTTCTGCCCGCCCTTCCTTCCATCCAGGCCTCTTCAGGCCCAGTATGTTTTGTTTCCTCATTCTGAGAGAGGCTCTGAGAGAGAGGGAAAGAAAGAGAGAAAAGGCTGTGAGCTGGTGAGTGCTATGTGTGTCTGTGCATGTGTGCTGTTGTAAGTGAGTGTGAGTGCCAGCTCTGCCTCCCCTTTCCCTGTCTCTGCTGCCACAAGTCCCCACCCACCAGAGCCTGGTGCACTCACAGCCTGAGCATTATGCAGAGCCTCTTGTCATTGTGGATGTGACAGACCCAGGGTTTTTATATATTAGGATAACTTTTATGCAAAATCTATTTTAGCATGATTTTGTCACTATGCCCTTGTCCCAGTAACTTTATGATTATAATTGTTGTGTTTTGCAATACTTTTGTACCTTACACAACTAGATTTTACGTCCTCTATCCTATTCTTTGTATGTATTTTTGTGTCTTTTTTTTTTTTTTGCAAAGTTCTCACACAGTTTTAATATTTTTTTTTTCTAAAATCTTGATAGGTTTTCATGCTCTTATGTAGAGGTTATCTTCTTTTCAACTTGACTTTTGCCAGATTATAAATAGTGTTATAAATGCAGGGACACTGTTGGAATAGAAGCAGATCTTGTTTCCAGACACTCAGAAAATTCTCTGTTCACTCTAATCATGCTTGCTTCCTGAGCTCATGTGCAATAATTACCTGCAGACAACATTTTATGTTTTTTTTACCTTTAATTTTTCTCGTTGTTTGGTATCAGAAGCCTTCAAAGCTGCACTGAATGACATTATCCTATTGAGCAGCTTTGTTGGTGCCTGTGTTTACAGAAATGGCCATTGTTTTGTTAAAATGTACATTAAATACACATATCTTTCAAAACAATTTCAATTATTCTTTTTTAGCTTCTTCAAACATTCTTTTCTCTTAGGCACGTCACTTGGTTTTTCTTTTAAACCTAGACTTACTTTGTTTTCCAGAGAGATAAAGCTAGGCCATTTGCATTGTTGTCAAAGTCATGATTCCATATCTAGTATCTCTCATTCTGTTTCCTGATACATAGTGCTGTTTCTTAATTTTCTATAGCAATGTCATTCTGGTTTGTATTTCTTTTTTATTTTAAGTAAGATTTTTAAGTCCTCTATCCTATTTCTAAGATATCTTGTAAGCACTTTAGAATATCCACCAGCATTTTAACATTATCATTATTACTTATCCAAATGGTCCCAATAATGCTTATCTATGTCCTTTCTTCCAGTTTATTTTATTTTAAAATTAATAAACTAAGAAAAAAAATTATATTCTCTTAGATATATCATAATAAGTCTCTTCATTTTTGCTTTTTCCACTCACCACTAAATTTCTTGAAAAATAGAAATTTCGATTTCTCTCTCCCTCTTACCCACTTCATAACTTTACTATTCAACTGCTATCATAATTTACCATTCAACTTGCTAAATTTAAAAGCATTTTCCATCCTAGATTTGTGCAGTATTGATGCTTTTGCCCTCATTTTTTTGTCTATTTGGGAGAAAGTGTTTTTTTGGGGAAAGCCAAACCTCCTCTCCTGGTTCCCGCCATCTGGAACCAGTCTGGTCTCTGGCAATTTTCTCTCCACATCCTTCATAGACGCTTTTCTATTCCTACCCACAAACTCACACATGTGTGGCTTAGGGCTTGGCAGAAAGGCGTCTTTTCTCCATCCTTGTGTTGGTCAGCTTTCAGCTCCTCACACATTTCCAATCGTCCTGTCTGGATAAATGCTCTCAATGCACTCATTCTACCCTCCACCTTTTCTGGAGTTCAAAACTTATTTTCATTAACATCACAAACTCAGAATGTTCAAACTCCAGCTTTCCTCACACCACACTCGACTGTCATCCTCTATATTTCTATTAGTGAATCCATCCTCTCTCCCTCCCCCTAACTCTGCATCTTCGCTTTTTGCACTTTCCCCTTTATTTCCCCCATAAAATCAATTGCTCTATCATAGTTTATATTTGCCATTTTTAGTGTCATGGCCTTAGGATTTCACTGCACCCTGTCCTTGTCAAATTCATGCCATACAATAGTGTCATATTAATCTTTCCAAGGTTAGTGTCAGGGTGAAGCTAGATTGTAAACACCCTGGCTTGATTTATAATGCAGGACCTTTAGCAGGTGTTCTCTGAGTTGTTTACTGAGGGGCAGTATTGTGTAATTGCTATGAGCATGGCTCTTTTTCCTCATTGTTTGATTTTGAGTTCTTTCTGGTCCTCAGTTTCTTCATCTGTCAAATGAAAGTGTTATTCATTCAGGCTGGCCTGACCTTGAATACTATAAACTGAGTGGTTTGTAAATAGGTGATATTTATTGCTTAGAGTTCTGGAGGCTAGAAATCCAAAGTCAGGGTGCCAGCATGATCAGGTTCTGGTGAGAACCTTCTTTCCTGTTGTAGATGGCTGACTTCTCCTTGTATCTTCATATGGAAGAAGGGGGAGCTCTGTAAGGTCTCTCCTTTCTAAGAATATTGGTCCCATTTATGAGGGTTCCGCCTTCATGACCTAATCACTTCTCAAAGATCTCACTTCCTCAGACTTTTACATTAAGGGGTAGGATTTCAACATATAACTTTGGGGGGAACAACATTCACTCCATATCAATGTAGTAATGATATTACCTACCTCAGTAGAGTTGGCGGTATCCTACACATTTTGTTATCACTCAAGGAGCATGTGTTTACTAAAATATAAATATGTGCATATATATATATATATATGCTCATATTTGTATTTATTTAAAGTATATATACTTTAAATATATGCTTTAAATATATACTTTAAATATAATATATATATTTATTTATTTATATATAAATATATATATATTTATATAAATATAAATTTAAAGTATATATACTTTAAATATATATAAAGTATATATATTTAAAGTATATATATATATATATACACGCTTTATTTTTCTCATATATGTGCTTGCTAAAGATATATGTGTGCTCACTATATAAATAAACATGTTTTCTAAATGTATATTTATACTTTTGCTTACTTATTTACTAGAGGGTTGTGCATGACATTCATGTACTTGGGGGATCCTTCAACCCAGCCTGTACCCTCTCACAGTCCAGAAGCCCTTGGGGGATGTCCAACTAATGGTTTAGGCCTGCAGTTGAACATCCTTAGCGCTGCCGTGGAGGTGGGAGAGGTTGCCGCCACTGCCACTGCACCCACCAGCCATGAACCCAGCTCAGGGCTTCTGGCTGTGCAGCGCTCTCCCTGTGGGAGCGCACTGACCTCCAGGAGGCAGCTCCTGCATTGAGCATCTGCCCCCTGGTGGTCAGTGTGCATCATAGTGACCAGTCATTTCGCTGTTTGTCCTACTGTTTTCTAACATCTGGTGTTGTTTGTGAGAAATGTAAATCTGACTTTGAAAAACAGTGTTCTGTCGATTTGCATATTAGCCTTTTATTATATGGATTTCTAAATATATATTTAGTAGATATGTTTTATATATTATATTTCCAGTCTGTACACGTTATCTTCTTTTTAATATATATAATATTTAATATATTGATATAATAATGTATTTAATTCATAACATAATATATATCACATGTTATATATGTATGTATATATATCATATATAGCATATATGTGTATAATATACATCCTGAATTCCAAGTGGTCTAAAAAGAGTCCACAGAAAGTAGCTGTGGACTACTTTATATCAGTGCAGGACATCTGGCTTCACTTGGAAACTTTCAAGAGTGATAATAAAAGGAGAGCCAGCATCTGCAACTTTAAAGTCCTGAATAAAGAAGAGCTAGTCCAACCCCTGAAAGGTAGAAGTTACTTTTGCAACTGACAGATTATGAAGAAGGGAATGTCAAAAACTGAGAGGATTCAAGGATGTCCCAGTGAGAGAGTGTCCAGAACATATAAGCGTTTTGAGAAGAAAGATGCCGCTTCTAAATCACCAAGTTACCAGTCAACAAATTCCTAACTATGTGTATTGCCTTCTTTTTTAGTAATGTCTTAATTCCCATCCTCTTTTAAGTCATTATTTAGAAACATTTTTATACTGAAAAAAAAATAGGAGAAAATAAGATATTCAAGTTAAGGCCTGCATCTTCATTTTTTCAAGAGGCACTCCAGATATCCTCACCAGACTCATTCTCCTGCTGCTAACATGTCAATATTAAGGATAAAGAGAGAAATCCTGAAAGCTTCCAGAAAGAAATTTTTTTAAAAAAACTAGATTAACTGATGTGGGACAAAAGTCAGATTTGCATTTCTCACAAACAATACCAGATGTTAAAAAAAACACACAGTAGAACAAAATCTTAAAAGTATCCTAAAAATGTATCCCGCACTTTGATTTATGCACCACGTCAAACTATTATTCATAAATGATGTTTGAGTAAACACTTTCAGGCATACATGGACTTAAAGTGCAACCCACACACATATTTTGTGACATTGGAATTTGAAGATTTTTTTTCCCAAGTAAAACACACAAAAATGAATTCAAACAATAAAGAAATGTTGTGAGCCATGAAACTGGTAAAGCTTGAGAGTGAAGACAAAATGTTATGTAATATAAAAATAGCACTATTCATTAAAACAGAAAGAACTAAAGTCTAATGTTTTAAAAATCAAGTCAGTCCTTGGAAGTTATTTAGTTGATGGCTCGCTTGGCTAGAAGAAATGATCACTTGTAGGCCATCACCAACAACATAAGAAATTATTTACCCACTGCTTTTAGTCATGGTGACAATATTAATTTCAAACACAAAAGAGCATATTATATTGTTTTGTACATATCAAAATAAATTATGTTTTAAGTTTAAAAAACTATCTCAGTGGTAATTCAAAATTCAGTGCAGAAGGAAAAAGACATTGCTTATATAAGAACTAGTTATATTGAATTATGCAGTTTGATACACTGAATCTTTAGTATTTTTCTTCCATCATGTGCAATAAAATCTTAGCAGAAGGACCAGGTAAAATAGTGCTTATTATGCTTAAGCTATGGAAGTCAGAATCCTCTGAAGCACATTCTACATTTCAGCATTATTGGTATTTGCGTTTACATAACATTTTTCATCTAAGGGAACTGAGTTCTTTAGAAACATCATAAATACCACATTGCATAGAAATGTCTCATATGGTGGTGCAATTGCCATAAATGCATAGGGTGGGAATTACTGAGGTATAGCAAAAGCTTGTGCTGATGGGCCATTCACATAGTCTTTCCTACAGGCAAGACTCATGTATAACTTTTATTTGGGAATAATTAGCTCCTGGGACCATCTGTCTTCACCTCATTCTACTGATGCGTTCAGTCTACTGCTTTTCCCCTGTAAAAAGTAGCTCTAGGAAAGTTTGGTGTCCTCAGAAAGGGTGACGGCCTTCATTCCCCCACCAAGCAGACCCCTGTGCCTTTCTTAGGAATGTATGGGTGTGTCTTTCAACCTAAGGAGCTCTGCCAGGTAATGTGACTGACCCTGGACAGGTGTTATTTCTGTTTTAGTTGGTTGATGTTTTAACTTCTCTGTACCACTGTTTTGTGGTCTGTAACACATAAGCAGTCATGGTATCTGCCCATAGGGTCGTTCTGGGGATGAAGTGTATATGAACAAGTCTGGGGCAGTCTGACACAGTGAGTGTGCAGTGCACACAGGCCCTTAGCCACTAGGTGAAAACTATATAGAGATTGAACCTCACAGGCTCTTATTTCCTAGAGTTGTAAATCCAAGGCTTTGTACAGAGATCCCATATATTATATGCACACTCAGAAATGTTCTAAATGTTACAGGAAAAAAATTAACCACAAACATGTACGTTTGGGCCCTAACCAGTTTGGCTCAGTGGATAGAGCATCGGCCTACGAACTGAAAGCTCCCAGGTTCGATTCCGGTCAAGGGCACAACCTTGGTAGCAGGCACATCCCCAGTAGGAGGTATGCAGGAAAAACTGATCAATGTTTCTCTCTCTCTCTTATTGATGTTTCTAACTCTCTGTCTTTCTCCCTTCCTCTCTCTAAAAAAAAAATCAATAAAATAAATATTTTAAAATACACATTTGGAAATTTGCAATGCTTTTGACACATTTTAAAAATTAAAGAAATAACAACCTTATGAAGGTAAAAAGGTACTGAGAATGAAGGCACTAAACCTGCTAGTGAGTTGCTCGACATTTGGCCAACTAATTGTGCCTTCTCTTTTCTCTCCACCATCATTCGACATAATTTTGGAAAAATTTAGGACATCAATCCTAGTTGCTGCAGGTCACACTGTGCTTGACTTTTGCTGTTTCCTGATGTTCTGTCTTTCTGTCTGCATTGAAGTAGGTCAGACTTGAAGTGCAAAGCAAAGGGATAATCAGATTCTCTGCCTTCCTTCCTCCTTTCCTTGGAGGAGCTCTTCCAAAGGCAAGGGTAAAATGCTAAGAGTGATGTCAGTGCTCAATGGGCTTCAGTTTCTTCAAGTGCAAAGGGGTTAAGTACATGGTAACAAAAGGAAACTAGACTTCAGGTGGTGAGCACACAATACAATACAGATGTCATATTATAAAGTTGTACCCTGAAATTTATATAATGTTATTAACCAATGTTACATCAATAAATTTAATAAGAAAATGAGGGCTTTAGCCCCCAATAGATTTACATGAATTATCTTTTCTAATATTACTTTTGGTTTCTCAGAAACTTTCAAAGGAAAACTCTATGACTGGTTTTTTTCTTCTTTTTTTTTTTTTTTTACTTCATCTCAAATTTTGGTTATGATTTTGTGGTGTTTCCATTAAGCTTTTCACTCCTTGCTCTCTATGGACCTTCATTTGTATTCTGTGAGCATGGAGTTCATTTCTCATGGCATATTACTCCTATTTTAGCTAATTATCTTCATGAATTATAAATATTCATGCATGCTGGTTAAAAGAAATTCTTCAGAGCGAAGCTTCAGGATTAAACTGTTTTTTAAGTGAACAGTTGGTTTTATATTTACAATGAAGAGTACTACTATGATACATGGAAAAATATTATTTAGCCTCAACTTGTGATCCAAAAATATTAATATTCTCCATTCTAGTGGTTTCATTTGCCATTCAGGTATGTTTCGTGGCAATAAAAAAAGGCAGAGTCAGTAGGACATCCCTGAGGGCTCCCGGACTGTGATGGGGGCAGGCTGGGCTGAGGGACCCTCCCCCCAGTACATGAATTTAGTGCACCAGGCCTCTAGCCCTATAAAATAAAAGGGTAATATGCAAATAGACCAAACAGTGGAACGACCGCTGGCTATGGCATGCACTGAACACCATAGGGCAGATGCTCAACGCAGGAGCTGCCCCTTGATGGTCAGCGTGCTCCCACAGGGGGAGTGCCACTCAACCAGAAGCCCTGAGCCGGGTTCATGGCTGGCAAGTGCAGCAGCAGTGGGGGGAGCCTCTCCTGCCTCCGTGGCAGCCCTGAGGATGTCTGACTGCCTGCTCCCCCTAAGCCATCAGTTGGACAACCCCTGAGGGCTCCTGGACTGTGAGAGGGCACAGGCTGGGCTGAGGGACCCTCCCCCTCCAAGTGCACAATTTTGTGCACTGGGCTTCTAGTATATTAATAACATAATACTGAGCACCTCCTTGAGAACAGAAATCATTCTCTTTTGTCTGTGGGACAGTTAGCCAGGGGAAAATGTTTGCATAAAAAATGCTGACGAAGAGTTGCTCTGTGAATAGTGGGCCATTCCTTGGTGACATGGCAAAGACAAGGGAATGGTGTTGGGTAATGGTGTGTGGACTTTGTCCAGCGTCTTTGCAGTCTCATCCTCATTCTGGATCATGGACCTGCCTGGGTGACCATCATGGGGGTGTCAGCCCAGGCCCCCAGAGTCCGATTTGAAATGCAACATCAAAGAGTTCTTTTTTAAAGCCATTTTTCTGGCAAGAATATAGAGGGAATGATGTAAAAAGTGCAATTTCCTTAATGACTGCCTCTTCTAGTAAATAAATTGCATGTCCATTAATAACAATACCCACCACCTCTACCTCTCATTTCAACCTGCTGCGGTTCCCAGCTCTGAGCAGAAGATATACAAACATTTATCACAAACATAAAAGCTGATCAACAGAACTATAAGAGGTGAAAGTTTTAAATCATTCTCTGATTATAGCTGTGGGCATTTCAATTATCTTTTTCATTAAGTAGTGACATGTATAAAAATACTGAGTTATTTACATTACCAGAGAGGGACAAAGAATACAGAAAAAGAGAGACTGACTAAAATTTCTATTTCTCCCACAAAATGAAAATCCAGCTTTCAAGTATTAACCACAAACGTTTTTCTGCCCTCGATTATTTTTAAGATGTGGAGATGTGATGAACATTGTAACAACAACATAGAAAAATATTCCTTTTATCTACCCTTGAAGGTTGGATGCATTTTGGGTATGCTGCTCAAAAATTCACATTATAGCCGAAACCGGTTTGGCTCAGTGGATAGAGCATCAGCCTGCGGACTGAAGGGTCCCAGGTTCAATTCCAGTCAAGGGCATGGTTGCAAGCACATCTCTGGTGGGAGATGTGCAGGAGGCGGCTGATCGATGATTCTCTCTCATCGATGTTTCTAACTCTCTATTACTCTCTCTTCCTCTCTGTAAAAAATCAATAAAATATGTATATATTTTTTAAATTTACATTATGTTTTTAATTTAATTTTTATCAGTGTTGATGGTGAAAAGAAATCTTTGCAGAATGCTCTGCATAACTTCATCTTTTTCTAATACTTTCTTTTATCAGATTAAACCCATTGTTCATATGAAGAGATCAAAGAGGTTGTCAGGGGCTGATGTTTAGGTCGCTCTTGGGACCCTGATGTTATTCTGTTAAGCATGTGCATGTTACATGAAAAGGCTGAGGCTTGCAACGAGTTCTTTGGAATTCCTTGGGATTGTTGCTTCCCTTCCTTTCTAGGAAAAGATCTTCCTTATTCCTGTAATGTGCCCTAACCATGACCTGCTAACCTTCATCGTTATATAAGCTCAAGAACTTTGTAGTCAAAGCCATAAACTGTTATCCAGAGGGAAAATAATAAATCAGGAGGAAAAATAAAAAAGAAGGAAAGAGATTTTAGGATTGACAGAAAGAGGAACTTCCAAGATTCTGGGTCCTTCCCATGTGCCTCTGTGTTGGAACTGATACTGTTTTAATTCCCTTGAGCCCTCTATTGCTCTGGGTGTAGACAGGGGAGGGCTGGCATTCGAGTGCAGAGTAACGGTAGTGCTGTTAACAGGGTTTATTTTTTAAACTAAGTATAATTACTAAGAAATTTGGATTTCAAACCATTTTCTTCTATGTTTTGTTTTTGTTTTGTTTGTTTTTTTCTCTGTTTCCCACGACATTTTCCATAAGCCAGGCCTGAAGTGTGGTCTCTGAGTTTGGGTTTGGCTCTTTTCTGAGATATCAGGCAAATTACTCTTTTTAAAAAAACCCTAAGATGTAAAAATGAGGATGATAATCATCTCCATCCCATGTGTCAGCATTGCGTGAGAATTAAATTAACAAAAGGTATTAGTAATTTTCCAGTGTATAAGACAACCCCCTAATTTTACAGTTAAAACATAGGTTTAGGCCTATATTCGCTGTATAAGACTACCCCCCACTTCAAAGAAAAGACTTACTTTGCCGTCAAGATCTGCAGATAATTTTTGTGCAATTTCGGTCTTTTGCCCCCGATTTTCGGTTGACTTTTTTTCGTTTCAAAAGTCGTCTTATACGCCGGAAAATACGGTATTTCACTCATGTTTTGGCACATAGATCTCAATAAAAATTGGAGAGTTTATTATTCTTTAGATATTCTAACACTGGGATGCCATCAGAAATATTTGCTGCTCAATTCAAACAAAAATTACCTTAGATAAACTTCTGCAATTGAAACTAATTATTTTCATATGGCTAACGGGTATAAAATATTCTTATGTGGATATCTTTCTATCATGAGACATGAGGTTTCAAAAATGACCAATTCTCAGCCAAAACCAGTTTGGTTCAGTGGATAGAGCATCGGCCTGCATACTGAAAGGTCCCAGGTTCAATTCCGGTCAAGGGCATGTACCTTGGTTGTGGGCACATCCCCAGTAGGGGGTGTGCAAGAGGCAACTGATCAATGATTCTCTCTCATCGATGTTTCTAACTCTCCATCCCTTTCTCTTCCTCTCTGTAAAAAATCAATAATATATATATATTTTTTAAATGACCAATTCTCATCACTCAGGATAAATAGATCTTGATTACTGGGAGAAGGGCTCATTTGTGGGGCATATTAAGAGTTTAGTTTTAGATTGAAGTGTGAGGGTTTATTATACATCCAAGGAAAAGTGTTGAGAAGGCAGATGGAGTTGTAAGTCTGGAAATTGGGGTCATGGGCTTGCCCAAGGATGTGCATTTGAGAGTAGTTGGCAGATCGATACTATTTAAGGTCCAGAGATTGGAGTCAGCCATCGATGGAGCCTGACCATTAGAGTTCAGGAAACAAGGAGGTATCAGCAAAGGGCATGGAGAAGCTTGCTTCCTGCAGCAGGAGTGTGGTGCTCAGAAAGCCACATGTCCGTAGTTTCAGGAGGAAGGGAAGTAGCAAACCATGTCCTTACCAACAGCGGTTCTCATGGTGGGTTCAACACAAATGAGAGGAGAGGCATCGGGAAAGGGTGCAGAGTTACTCTTCGGGGGAGTTTTGCTGGATAGATGGCCAAGAAGGAGACATGGTGTCCAAGAGGGTTATTGTAAGCATGTGAGAAAGAGCTGCACAGGAGTACCCTGTTGAATGATCCAGTGGAGAAGGGAGTATGGATGTTGTAAGAGAGACATGTGGATTGCTGGAGCCACATCTTTGCAGGAAGGAAGTCATTGTGCATGGGGGTGGAGCTTACACAGAACACAACCATTCTGGACTTACAGGGGGAATGTCAGGTTCATAAGGATAGATGTGGCCTATGGTTATCCTTTCCACTTTTATTGCTTCCTTTTGCTGTTTGGTTTACCCATCTTTGTGCCTCTACACACCCCTGCCACTCACACAGGCTAGAGGGTGCAAGATGTGGGCAATCAGTAAATGCTGCTGGGACTGAAAATGTAAATGGTGAGAGAAAAGTGATTGCCCAGATACTGACATCAATAGTATCATGAGTAACCTATGAAGTTTTGAAATGGAGAAAAGTGGGGCCAAACTAGACACATAGAAACAGTCATTTAGGAAAAGAATACAAATAAGGGTTGCTTATCAATAGTTGTACTGGGAATATGTACTGGTGAGACATTAATGGCTGAAACATACAGGTTTCCCTCAAGTTTTAAAAGTATTTATAGATCCCTCTTAGGCTTTGAGACTAAATATGTAGAGACACACTCCTGGGGATGGATATGCCCAGAGAACGCCCCTTGCTGCCGTGTTCCAGGAGTCCCAGCGATGTCTCCTGTGTCTCAGGGTGGAACCCAGTGATCCAACAGTAACTGAAGATTGATTGTGTCTAAGGGAGATTCCCCTTTGATGGTGGCTTATTGGGTTGTGTTTCTTTGTTGCTTTTTTTATTATTATTTCTTTAGGACCAATTAATTGTACTATAAGAAAGCTCAGGTCTTAATTCCAAAAAGTAACTACATGCTATTTATAATTATGTTTATCAGGGGTTGGGAATTGTAGAGAAACAGAGGGAAGCCCCACCCACCTGTGTCTGAACCCCACTTGGGAGCTGGGCAGTCTGAGTCCAAGGCTACCCCTGCCCCCCATGAGCTGTGTCCTGTACAGGAAGGCTATCTGTGATGTTACTCTGGACAGCATGTAGAACAGCATCTGGTCCAGAGAAAGCTCTCCGCAGGTGTGAGTTGCTATCTTTTGAAAGGCTTTCTTAAATACTTTGCACTGATTTGGTACCAATTCTAAGCTCTGAAGATGTCCAGGCATGTTTAAAACAAGAGCCATCGGTGGACTCAGAGGAATAAGCACACTGAGAGAATTGATTGGGGAATATAGATAGGTTCACTCACTAAGTAAGACAATTGCATGAAGGGCTATAGGTGGTTGCCAACATTGTTCATTTGTCACATCAAAGTGAATCTGGGATCCACATCATCTAGGAGTAAATAACCAGGCAGTCAAGCATCCTTTCCCGCCTCACCATGCCTGGAGGGCCAGCGTGCCCACTTCCGGATGGCAGCGTTTTGTTACTTCATGACAAGAGCAGGATGGTGCCAGATGTGCTGCAGTTCCTTGAGACTCAGCAAGGTGTGGTAGGAATCCTTCAGGAGGAGGAATAACGAAGTTCACAGGTCCATGTATAGTAAGGAAAAAGACAAGCACCTGGTTGTATGGTCTGCAGCCTTCTGTGATGGATCTGTCGAATCTGGGACATGGAATAATGACATATGCCCAGTGAAGTTGCGGAGGGAATGGGAGCCCACAGTATGACTGGATGGGCAAGGCTGGTGGAGTTAAAAATCAGGGAGGCTCATTGAGTTCCTGCCTCCTTTGTCGTGTGCCTTTCACTACAGATGTGTGGAGTAGGGTGAAGCCTTCAGGAAAAACAGGAGGAGCTGTGTGCTAGTAGACTCTGCTTTGAATACTCAGTAACGTGGAGGATTGGGCAGGGTTCAATAAGTCACAGGATGATGGGCAGTGGTTCCCCATGCCTCCTGTGCCTTCCACCTGTGTCTGTGCTCTGTCTTCACCCCATCTCCCCCATGCACACACGTGTACACACACTGCACTTTTTTAAAAACCAAAAAGCAAAGTGTCAATAGAACGATGTTCTTTTTACTAATTTAACTTTATTGTTGAAAGTGTTATATATGCTCTTTTATTCCTTTTTTTCCTAAGAAAGAGGATTAATGACCTAAGTTATTGACTCAAGGACCAAAACAAAGGACCACCCTGTGTCTCTGAAAAGGCCCCTTGGTGTGAAGCATCCAGGCAGGGCTCAGAGCAAATGTCCAGATGTGTACAACCCAGACCTTTGCCCCCTCAGCTGAAAGTCGGATGCCAAAATTCCCAACAAATGTATTTTCTGCAAAGTCATGCGACCCTGCAAAGGGGGCAGCTGTGACTATGGTGTGATATAGCTGCCCACAGCCTTCAAGGCCAATAGGGAGAATCACACGTTGTCACATTCAGGGCCCCCAACTCCACGTGCAGCGACCACCAACCCCGCCTTCCTAGGGTTTCCAGTGGTGAATGTGGGGTCTCGCCTTAAACATGAGCCCTCCTCCAGGCAGAGAGTAGCAGCATTCCTTTTTTCTCAGGCCCTCTTTCTGTCTCCAGACTTTCCTCATGAGAAGGTTCCTCTAAGCCCTCTTTGTGAGATTTCTCCACTCTTGGACTGTGCTGTTCTTTGCCATGATCACATTGTTCTTCCAAGGACAAGTTTAATTTGCCTTTTTGCCAGTGAAGAAAACTGTATGAACTGCAACACTTCTGCTGAGAATGCAAAGCTAAGGAACAGAACCATTAGTTATTGTTAATCCTACACATATGAGGCAGGGTTCTCCAGAGAAACCGAACCAATAGGACGTGTGTACATATGGAAAGATTGTTTTTAAAGGAGTGGTACACATGATTATGGAGGCTGGTAAGTCCAAAATCTGCAAGATGGGCCATCAAGATGGAGTCCCAGGGGCAGGCCAGGGCTGTGGTTCAAGTCCAAAGGCTGCTTCTGCAGAATCCCTCCTGCTCGGCAAGATCAGTCTTTGTTCTGTGCAGACCATCAACTGATTGGATGATGGATCTGTCACATTAGGAAAGGTACTCCGCTTTACTCAGAATCTACTGACTTCAATGTCAATCTCATCCCTAAACACTCTCACAGAAGTTGACCTATACAATGGACTCTCACACCGAGTCTTCTTGGTGCTTCAGTTTAAACACTAAGATGCAGTTTACACAAAGAGCCTTTGGAAAATCAGATATTTTAGCATGCTAATCACTCGGATTCTGAGATGAAAGAAACAAGAAATGCCATCGGCATTCACTTTGCGAGGGTTTGCTTGTCAGAATAGGTACCAGTTTCTTCATTCTGCAGCTATTCACCCCGTTCCATTCAACCCGTCGCAGTTAAATAATGTGTAATTATGTAGCTCTCTCCAACGCAGTGTAATTTAAGATGTGATTTGACATACACAGAAGAGTCTTCCTGTGTGTGTGTGTGTGTGTGTGTGTGTGTGCACATGCGTGTGTGTTCTATTCAAGAACTTTATAATACCCAGATTACCGTACTGTGTTGGGTATGTCATCACTTGCTGCCAGCATGGGAATGGAAATGAAAGCAGTCTGGTAAAATTGATACCAAAATCATTGTCATTGCTCAGTAAACGTGCTGAAAAACCTCTAGCTGTTGGCCTTGAAACCCTCAGCTGTGTGAATTCCAAGAGTTAATCCTCAAGTATCCATGGCTTGTAACAGGACCCTGTGGGAGCAGGACACTGAGTTCTAAGGACAAACAAGGCCTCTGCTGTGAACCAGCTCCGCCAGAATGACCCAACGTGCAGGAAACAGTTTCATTCATCTCATCAGCATACACGAGAGCAGGACTTTCTTCGAATGCTTGGGAGGGTCCCCTTTATATTTAGAATGGTGGCCCCGCTGCACACACTGGTCGTGGGCTCACAGAGAGCCTTCATTCATATCCCCCAGGCTTTCCATTCTGAGGTGGGAAGCTAATTGGGTCCAATAGGCCTGAGTAAGCACGGCCCTCAAATATGAAGCTATTATATAAATGTGAACACTTAACTTCCATGCCTCTTGTCCTCACTCCCGGGTGCTTTTGTGCTCCCAAACCTAGGCATTTCAACTTGGGCTGTGGTAGCCATGGCAACGCAGGAGCAGATTACAGGGAGAATGGGAGTAGGGTAAGACCCTCTTCAGCATATGAACCTCTATCGTTAGCCACCACTGCTGCCCACAGAGCCCAACGACCTGCCACTCCCCAATGCACAGATGTCTCCCTCATGCCTCTGTGCCTGTCATCTCTCTCTCTGCTTCCCTCTGCCCGTCTCCGACTTCCCATCAACCTGGCCGACACTGTTAGCCTCAACCGAGGTGGCACTGCCAGGGAAGCCACCCCAAGAACAACAGCAGTCTATAGCCCTGCGGAAGGGGCGGCTTGTACTGTCTCTCACAGCATTGCCTGTGAAACCCCATGCTTACGTTTCACGCCTAGAGCAACCTCCTGCATGTCGGCCATGCCAGTGACCTGTGTACTCCGTGCAACATGAGGGGTTCCAGACACAGCCCCTTCGTTGCATTGCCTATGATCAGAATGAACTGATATATAGACAGAGGTCAAACAGATGGAGATTCAGAATTCCACCTTTGTTCTTGATGATGCATTCTGGGAAAGCTTGGCTCAGATGTGACCTCACATGTTATAGGTTGGTTAGCTCCAGTCCCTGGTGGAGCTAAATACCGTAGTTGCAGGCTCCCCTGATGGGAAATGTTAGGAAACTGAGGAGCAGATTAAAAGAGATGTGCGGTACCTGAAGGGAAAAGGAGATCTGGGCCTGTACCGAACATGCTCAGATCCTTCACCTCTAAAGAGTGAGAGGCATGGCCAGGAAAAGGTATTTAACCTGTAGCTTTGGTCCCTCCTATGTGGGTTAGTCAGGGCTCTTCAGGAAAACACAATCAATAGAGCTAGGTGCATCATGGAGGTCAATCTGCTTTACTTAAAATGAACTAACTGCAAATGTTAATAACATCTTTAAAAATATCTTTATGGCAATATCTAGATTGGTATTTGGGCAAGCAGCTGGTTGCCATCTTCTTGCCAAGCTGACATATGAAATTAACTGTCACAGCATGGACACAGGAGAGGGAAGTGGGGAGTAAGATGAAGAGGCACCCTTCCACATGCTCTTAGAGGCAGAATTCAGCACCATAGGTCCTCATATATTCGCTGCATGTACAACTTCCCCAGATCACAGAGCAGCATATTTTTAATTTTTTTCTGCTATTGGGGAGCCAGTGCAGGGTGATTTGGGAAGGGAGGTGTAGCTGTAAGCAGTGGGCATTCAAGTAATTTTAATTGTAAATACTTAAAGGTAAAAGAATTTAACCATGTATCTTGATATGTATATTTCTATTCTTAAAATATGTTAATATTTATGTGTATAATAAAACATATTAGAATTAAAGGCCAACAACAATGAAAATTATATTTCAAATTATTTACTTTTTATTCAAAAATATACTAGGCTTTTTTAAAAAAAAAAATTTTGGTAAGAGCATTATGATGGAATATGCTTCATTGCTTAAGAAATTTTTGGTTAGTACTTTGCAATCTAATGCTTTTTAAGTTCTTTGCTTAAGCTCAGTTTATCCTGTCACTTGGTTTAATAGCCAAATTATTCCAATGAGAAAATGTTCCATGATTGGGTCTCTAAATCATGACACTCATTTTCAATCCTATCTTACTCATGCAGAGGTTTTTTATGAAATTCAGCTGCAAACTCTCCAACTTTTTCCTGATGTCAGTCAGTTCTTGCAAATCAACTGGAAGCTACTGCATTTTTATTTTTTAACAGATGGGTTCAATCTGTACTGAATTTTCATTTGGGAGGTTTTTCACCGGATTTTAAAATTCCATTTCTAAGAATTACAAGTACACATATATGAGAGTTTTTATATTGTTTTAGCAAGGAAATCACAAGAGAGATTTCTAAATACCTGATTTTCAAATTGTTTCTCTATAACATGCCTTCTTATAAAAAAATCATTTCTCTCTCATGATGAAAATAACAATCTTACTTTGAAAAAGATTTATGAGTGTGTGTATATTCAAAAATATCTCTTAGCTAGTATGATATTAGAAGTTCTTTGTCATATTAAGAAAGATCAACAAATTTGGACTCCATTAATTTTGGACAAAACAAAACAAAGAAACAACACCCCTCTTTAAGTTTAATGATGTTATTACTGTGCACAGGATAACCAGAAACTACTGTGTGGTGTGGAAATGCATCACATTCTGGAGTTTTGTACAGATTTGCTCTCTATAGAATTAACCATACAGAACATTCTAGAGCGTGTGCACACCTCATATTGCGATATGCTATAAGTTAACATACCAGAGTGAGTGCCAGTGCTAGACTTCTACTCAGGAGGTCCTCTTTTCTAGCCAGTGTGCCCGCTATTGAAGGCGATACATTGTGTTAGCAGTATCTGAAGAGGGTGCCATCACCAATCAAGATATTAAAGTGCTGGATGTCTTTCTTACTTTTAATTTTAAAAGATGAACATAAATAGAAGTTTTAATTTTTTCTTTATGCACTCTGTTCCCAACCCAACCCAGAAATGATCATCGTACCCTCATTAGGAGCATAGTGTGTCCCTCTTTCTTTTCTTTTCTTTTTTTTTTTTTTAATATATTTTATTGATTTTTTTTTTTTTTTTTACAGAGAGGAAGAGAGAGGGATAGATAGTTAGAAACATCGATGAGAGAGAATCATCGATCAGCTGCCTCTTGCACACCCCCTACTGGGGATGTGCCCACAACCAAGGTACATGCCCTTGACCGGAATCGAACCTGGGACCTTTCAGTCCGCAAGCCTACGCTCTATCCACTGAGCCAAACTGGTTTCGGTTAGTGTGTCCCTCTTTCATCTAATTTGGTAAATTTTATTAAATTAATCACATTAAATAAGTGTTAGTAGAAGCAAGATGGGTAGATGTCAAGCTAATAATGTCCCCTGGAAACTTGTCCTGGGTCTGAAGTTCGTGCTCTGTAACTCAATGCTGCATCTGATTAATGTAGCCCAGGATGAGGGCTGAAGAGCAGCGCTGTCAGCTGAGACAACCTGCTCACATGCCCACAGCCACAACATAAGCTGCATCCCACTTTTGTTCAATGACCCTCCCATAACCCCAAGCCTACCATTGGTGCAAAGTTCATGTCAACACCCATCAGTTTTCTTTTTTTTTTTTTTTTAATATATTTTATTGATTTTTTTTTTGCCCCCCTCCCTCCCTCCCGTACATACCCTCCCTCCCCAGTGTTCCATGTCCATTGGTTGTACCCATATGGATGTACACAAGTCCTTCGGTTGATCTATTATCTCCCCCAGATCTTCCTCCCCTCCCCACTGTAATTCGACAGTCTGCCTGTTGTTTTACTGTCTCTATATCTGTCTCTTGGTTCATCAATTTATAATGTTCTTTATCATCCACAAATGAGTGAGGTCATGTGGTGTTTCTCTTTCACTGATTGGCTTATTTCACTCAGCATGATGTTCTCCAATTCCATCCAGGTTGCTGCAAATGATGAGAATTCCTTCTTTTTTATGGCAGTATAGTATTCCATTGTGTAGATGTACCTTTCCAAGAAATTCTAAGTCCACTGGTTCCATATCCATGTCTTTATACATAGGTATTGGTTTCCTGTGCTGCTATAACAAATCACTATAAATTTTATGGTTCAAAACAACCCAAATTTATCATCTTACAGTTTTGAAGACCAGAAGTCTAAAATGGGTTGACAGGTCTTATTCCCTCTGAAAGCTGTAGAGGAGGATCTGTTTCCTTGCCCTTTCCTAATGTTAAGCGCATGCGAGCACGCGCGCGCGCGCGCGCGCGCGCACGCACACACACACACACACACACACACACACACACACACACAAAAGGAGGCAATTTAGGGCAGACAGTCTCCATTCAGAGAACTGAAAAATGTAGCAGAAGGCAGGAAGATATTATAGGACAGAAAACAAGAAAGAGAAATATAGAAAGCATCTGATTGACAGGGCAGCACAGTCAGCTTTGCTTGAGGTGAGAAGAAACAGGAAGTGTAGGTATAGAGCCTAGAGTTGCCTTTGCGTTTGAGGAACAGCTGACTGGATAGACTGTTTCTGGTCAAGTAGAGCATTTACAGGGACATGAAAGTTGTCTGAGTTTTGTTCTGCTGAGATAGCACCTCAGGCAGGAGTGGCTCCATTTTGGGCCAAAAAAAAATTATTTTAAAACTAACTTCTACATGCTGCCCACAAACCTTGGCTCATGGCCCCTCCTCTAGCTTCAAAGTGTGCCATCTTTCTTTCTGCTTCCATCATCACATCACCTTTTCTCTGTCTTTGAATTTGGCTCCCTCTTTTGAGTCATGTGATTATACTGGGGCCAACTGGATAATCAAGGATTATAACCTCACCCCAAAACTCTTATCTTCATCATATCTACAAAGTTCCTTTCTCCAAGCAAGTTATTCTTTTCACATGTTCTGGGGATTAGGATGTGGATATCTTAGGGAGATCATTATTAAGTCTACCACACCTGGCCTCATCACTTTTATGAATAACCATCAATCAAGTGGTAATGTAAAAGTTGCTGGTTCAGCTCACACATACACCAAAAGCAAAAGAAAATGATTGCAGATTTTAGGGATACAATGATGGGGTCAGAAAGATAATAGAACTCCTTAGGCTAGGATATAATAATTTCCCAATCAAGCAAATGTTCAAATTTAATCACAATAAGTCTTCTGCAAGCAAGGGGCCATTGGCAAAGTTAACTCCCATTCCAAGGCAGAATCACAACTGAGATTCCTTCCTCCAGCTGTTGCAAATGCAGAGAACAGCTGCTGCCACCTTCCCCTTACCCCAGCCTCCAAGAAACCTGGTCCCTCCCTTTCCTGCCCTCCCAGCAAACAGATGCCTTTTTGCCTCCTGGTGCCCAGCCATCTAGCTGGCAGCCATGAATCACAGTTGTAGGGCTTTCTGTTCTATTTTTAATTTGTTGTTCCAAGGCCATGGTTGTTTTAGTAGCATTTCACATGATTTGGAACACACTTTGAGTTAGGTCCCGAAGAGCTTTGCCAAGAATGCTATTCCCTTACCTCCAGAAGCCACTCTGGTTGGACTTGTCATCCCCAAGACCCCACTTACCTGGATGATCTTGCTCACTGATCAACCTAATAGACAGTGCTTTCTGGTTGTCATGTCTGAGTAAGGAATCTCCTAAGAATAACGATTTGGGGGGCTTCTTAACAAAGAGGACAGAAAAGTTCTGAGTACTCTGCCATCCTCAGAAACATGGTCATAAATTTAGCAAGAGAAGGAACATCATGAATCAGGAGGGTGATCACAGATTGTTCATATCTTCTTCTATTTGATGAGTGGTCTCCACATGGACCTTGCTTCTTAGATCTGTAGTGAAAATTTAGGGCATCAGTTCAACACATTCACATATTTGGTTTGAATTAGCAAAATATAGCCAAACAGTCTTTAGTATATTAACATATCATACTGGAATAAGTAGATGTTAGAGGCCTAATCGAGTAATCCAAAAGAGTTAAAATCTGTGAATATGTCAGTCTGTTCATCTCTTGATTTTTAGAATCACTGGCAGAATTACTAATGCTACTACTGATAGGCATCTATTAAATGGCTATAAAAGACAGAGTTATATACAGAACTTTTAGATTGATAAAGATTGAGCCATGAAAAATAAAGACATGCTATATACTAGCACCAACCCACTGCCCAGGTTTTTCACGTGGCAGGAAATATTGTGGGCCTATGAAAGCACTTTCTGCAAAAGATCACAGCGCCATCACCATTCACTCTGATGTCAGAGTTGGCTCATGCCCTTGGGTATACTCCCTGGGTTTGGCATCCTGTCATTGCAGAGCCTCATTGTGGAGCTTCTAGATTAATTCCTGAGGTCCTGGTACCCACCAGGAGACTCCAGGATTGTACCTTTTAACTGAGAACCTTTGAAAACATCCATGGTTTCTGCACTGGTGGGCCAATGAAATCCCATGTTGGGGAAGCAAATGAAGGGTCCTTAGGAAGTACCTGGAGTGGTGCTCATTTATGAACCACTTTAATATTCTTGATTCTTAAACATTGGTTCTTCTGGAAGACCAGTGGGAACCTTCCATGGGACAAGGCCTGATCCAAGTCTGGAGGAAGGAACAGTCAGAGCAGACCCAAATACCTTGGGTCAGGATTCTGGCAACAGGGAGCTTGACACACCCTAAATCTGGTTTTGCATATCCCAGATCTCTTTTGTGTTTTTTATTTATTTATTTATTTAAAAACATACTTTATTAATTTTTTACAGAGAAGAAGGGAGAGGAATAGAGAGTTAGAAACATCAATGAGAGAGAAACATTGACCAGCTATCTCCTGCACACCCGCTACCAGGGATATGCCCGCAACCAAGGTACATGCCCTTGCCCAGAATCGAACCTGAGACCCTTCAGTCTGCAGGCCAACGCTCTATCCACTGAGCCAAACCGGTTTCAGCCCAGATACCTTTTAGAAAGAGATTTGTGCTCCACGTGATCTTGGAACTCTTTAGTCTAAACTGAGAATTGCAGCAGTCAGGGAGGCATCTGAATGAACTCAGCAAGTTGGGCTATAGGGTGGTTTCCAAAGAGTGACTCTTTGGAGAGGTCTCTGTCTGGATCTCTGAGGTTTGAAATAGCCAGTCCATTCCATTGAGCTGAGGCTGCAAGCTTCCAGGTTTAATGTGCCAAAGCCCTATAAAGTAGAAATGGTTTTTCAAGGTAACACTAGCAGTTTCTGTTTATGGAAACCATCAAAATTGAGGTTATATGGCCATTTGAAAAGAATCTTTTCATAAAGCTTCTAATAAAAAACACTTAATGCCAACAGAATGGGGCCAAAGAGACATACCCACAAATGGTTCAATCTGAAAAACAGATGAGTTTTATTTTCCCCTCACTGCTGAATTGAAAAGTCATTTTTAAAATTCCACTTCAATTGTAAAGAACAATTTCTGCTCTCCAGTAAGATTTTTACTTTCAGAGGGGCGATAGCAAAGGCTCTCTTTTTAAGCCATTGAAAGGAGACACTCTGAGCCCAGGGGTACTGCCCTGCCATCTGTTCTCTTCTCCCTTTTGCTGCATTGAAAGGTACCATGTGATCGCAGCTGTCTTTCCCAGGTGCCCATCTGAATGTCCTCCAAATTAGTTTCCCACATAGTGGATGATACTTTCTCTCCCACCCGGTTGGCCTCTCACTTTGGAGGCTCAGGGACCTGACTTGTCAGCACCCCAAGCATGTGCTCAACTCCTGTGAGGAATTTCATATGCACTGAGCATCAAAAGCAGAGAACAGATGAATATAGACCAAGAAATCTCAGTCACGAAATAAGACACTCATATCTGCAGCTCCGCTCATGCTCCATGTGTTGGAGGTCCAGTTAAAGGTGTTTATTGTGCCTCAGGAGATAATAATGCATCAGAATGAGCAGATGAGAGGGTGGCGATAGTGTCTGGGTCACATGCTCCCTTGCTGCCTCCATCTCCTCTGTAGAGGCCACACGGTCTAGACTCTGTGGTCCTGTGCCTGCCTGGCCTCTCCCTGGACAGACAGAGACCATCCCCACTTGCCTCTCCTAGTGTCCTCTTCCTTCTGCAGCCAGGCTGGTTCTGGCAAGACATTCTGCAGTGTATTATTCTCTGAGATATCTGTTTGGGTTTATTTATGTTTGATTTGTAGTATAATTTTTAGAGAAAAATATTGTATCACCTTTTCTGGGTTCCAGGAGAGAAAGCAACCACCTCTCCATGTGCTCATGTGCCGCCTACACATTAGAGGCTGCCTGAGAGGATGGCAACTGTGTTTATTTAGTGCCCACATCATGCCAGAAACATTTCATGTTTTTATCGGTAATTTCAATGAAACCATGCAGAGTGGGTAGAAATTTTTCATATCGTTGACGATGAAACTAAAATTCCGAATGCGAAGTCCGAGTTCCACAGCAGTGGGGATTTTAGCCTGATTGTCTGGATGTACTTGCCCAACCGTCTCCCCCACATGACAGATCTCAGCGCTGGGGCTCACCCTGCCCCTCCTGGCTTCCTGTCCCATCCTCTCCCACTGTGCGTCATGTTCACTGATTCCATTTCCTGGACTTGTCTTCCCTCCAGTGTCTCACTTGTGCTTTGGAACAGAACCCTAGTAAAACAGCCAGCAGGGTCCATTACTAGGATCTGTTTCATGCCCAAGCTCTTCTACCCAGATCTAGAACTCCTGCAGCAGGGTCTGTGTTGTAGGCACCTTTCCATCCACAGTAGCTATGGTGTTTGATGAGATAATCAAGTGTATATCAAGAGATGTATAAGATCAATCAAAGGACTTGTATGCATGCATCTAAGCCTAACCAAGCAACACAGACACCAGGGCGGGTGCAGGCATGAGTGGGGGTGATGGGGCTATGGAGGGATAAGGACACATATGTAATACCTTAATCAATAAAGAAAAAAAATTAAACAGACATGTATGGAAGGAGTAAAATACTAATGCCAGGATAAATAAAAGAACTGTTTAAAATAAAGTGTCTCCCAAGTTGTCCAAGGGGAAGAAGTTTAATTCTCAGATCCCTGGGCATTTGCATTTCCCTAATGAGCAAAAGAGTAAACCCAAATTAAAAATGGTGTAATGGCAGGGATGATTAACATGGCTGGGAAGGAAAGGCTTAAGCCCTCTCCAGGATAGTTCCACCTTCCGGTTCTAATATGTACAGGCTGTTTGGGCAAGAACCACATGATCCACTGTCAAACCTCCTAGGAATATGAGTCCTATTGAGATCGCAGAGGAGGAGGTGTTCTTGGTAACTTCATCTACTTCCAAGTCCAAAACATACTACTTTTTTCACTACTTCTCACTATTTATTGTGATTCATTGACTTTCCTTAATACCTTTAACAAAATAATATCCTCTTCTAAAATAATAAAATAACTTGCTAAAGTCTTGGTCAGGAAGAGAGAAACCATTCTCTTGGTTGGGATGAATACATCCTATACTGATGTGGGTAGAGTGATAAGATGATGTCTTTGGTCCAGAATAATTCTGTGTTTTACTTTTCACTAACTAAAATTAACTAAATTTTCTATTAACTTAAAAAAACTAAAGTATTCAATTGGTTTAAAGGATATAAAAAGTGAAATCACTGCTTGTTTAACTTCCCTCCCTTCATTGTGAATGAAATGTTCTAAGTGTTGACCAGGTAGGTAGATGTGGGGCAGGTCAGCTACAGATGACATCAGGGATACAGGATGATACCTTGGTGATTAGTTTGAATTCTCCAGATTAAGAATTCCTTCTATGCTTGTGCCATTTTTTCAATAATTATGCAACTTCTCTGGAGGAAAATTAAATGTGTAATATCTCCCCAGTTCCCCCAGAAACAGTTCTAATGAAAAATTGATAGAAATAAAATTAAATACTTTTAATAGCATATTGTGCTTTATATTTAAGTTGTCTAAAACCATGGTGCAATAGTTAATTTTGTGTTAGCTTGGCAAGACCATAGTACCCAGATGTGTGATTAAATACCAGTGTAGATTTTGTTGTGAAGATATTGTTAAGAGGTTAGCATTTTAATGAGTAGACTTTCAGTAAAGCAAATAACCCTTCATAATGTGAGTGAGCTTCATGCAATCAGTTGAAGACCTTAAGAGAAAAGACAGATGTCCCCCACGGAAGGGGGAATCCTGCCAGCAGATTGCCTTCAAACTGAAGTTGCAACGTAATTGCTTCCCTGGGCCTTCAGTCTCCTGGCCTTCCCTTCAGAATTAGGACTTCACAGCTCCCACATTCATGTGATCCAATTCCTTAAAATAAAGATGATTGATAGATAGATAGATAGATAGATAGATAGATAGATAGATAGATATGTAGATATAGAGTCTATAAAATTTAGAGATACACATATCTATTGGTTCTGTTTTTCTCTGGAAAAACCTGACTAGTGCACACATTTGAAAGTAAACAACGGTATTTTCTAATTGTAGAAAGAAAAGATATATGACATTGTGTTATAACTGAGAATTTCAGCAGCCAGAGCCCTTATTTTATTCCCCTGAAAGAGGCAAAGTGGTCTGAAATTCTGACTCAAGACGTGAACTGTGATGAGAGATACGATATTTATCAATGATCTGTTCAGTCTTTACTAATTCTGGAGAAGCCCAGAATCTGTCACATCTCTACTAGCTTTCTAAAACATATTGATGAATCTAACTGCAACCCAGAATTTGAGGGCAGAGTAAAGCGACATCATGGGTCTCTACTAGTATTTGCTTGTGCCATTTTTCAGTGATTGTGCAAATAGTGTGTCATATTTTTTTTTTTTTTGGAATTACCTGAACTAGTGGTACTTCCAAAAGGGGAAATAACAGGGAATTAGAGGGAATAAACACAGGAAGAGCCAAAGGAATAAAACATAGCTGAGTCAAACCTAAGCTGTCCAAAAGCACTGCCACCTCCAGGTGATGTGGGCTTGGGTCATTTTCCATAATAACGTCCCTAATGCACAGGCTCCTGTGTGGGTAGACAGTTAACGCACACTTAATGCACAGTGCCTGGCATATAGTAACTGCTCCAGGCCGATGTAGTTGTTAGTATTGTTTTGTCATGTACTGAATGTCCTGGTTTTAAAAGCATTTAATTCAGAGCCTAGTACATGAAAAACATTGCATAGTTAACCTAAAAGCAGGCCTTGTACCTTATGAGATGTGTAGAGGAGGGGGAAAAAAAGTCACATGGCACTTGGGGAGCTGTGGGCTTCCATCCCAGAGTAGCAGCTCTCTGAACAATGGAGAGCCTCAATTTCCCTTGATTCACATGAAAGATGAAGATAGTCCACCATTTCACCTTTCTTAGGCACTCCTCTTCTTTGCAATCTGTGCTATGTGTATCCTGTGTAATAAGGTGCTGTAAACCCAAGTAGATGGGACTAAGCTGATGTCTCAAAATAATACTTATTCTTTCAACATTTATTGAGGGCATATTATTGACAAGACATTTAATAATATTTTAAAGAAGTTATATAATCATTGTGTGACAAAATATTCATGTACTGAAGGGATTTACTAAATACTGTCATTTAACATAATTAAAAAACAAAAGCTTGCTTTATATACCAAGACTATATTTCTCAATGGTATGTGAAATGTGTGCACACACCTTCACATGTTCTAAAATGTGCCCCCTCGATTCCATAGCATAACTTCTCTAAGGTTGAATTTAGTTCTTTATTGCTTGCTGATAAAATCAGCCCTCTTATCATTTTAATTATTTAAGAATCAAATAAGACAGAGAAATGATCAGCAAAGAAGGAACTTTGCTACTAGAAGTTAAGTGATAATTAACACTAATTTTTCAACTATTAATAGCATATCCATTCTTATTTTAATCCCCATATTGCAGCACCTTGATTTCCAAGTCAAACATTGGAAAACACTTTGATTCATCTGGTTTTTGATAGAATGACATTATTTTAAAATTTGCTATGGGTTTAGAAGTATTGGTGAAAATGGAAGAAAAAGCTAAGACATTTTATATTTTGTTCTTTATTTTGCATATTTTACTGCTGCTTACTGTGGCTATTTCCCAAGCATAGAATGTTGCAGAGCAAAACACAGTAAAAATACATGTATTCAGTGGTTTTCCCCCTTAATGATCCATCACAGAAGGTGATGCTCGAGTGGGCATGGGGTATTCAAGAAGAAAATGGAGGAGGATTTATGTTTAGTATGAATTACACAACTGAGAGCTAGTTCTCTCCATCAAAGAGCTGCCTTGAAAACGTCGTATTGTTCCCTGTGTGTTCAGTGGAGACATCAGTGACAGCGTGTGAATCAAGCTAATTGTAAGTCTTACTTGGTTATGAAAAAAAGATGACATGTGCGTTCTTCTAAATTAAGTCTTTCTCACACAAATTACTGGTTGCCACTGTAAATCAAGCAACATGCATTATGAATTCTGACTGCTGGAGTATTAGCTATTGAGTGAGGAAATGAGATACTTTGTTTGCAGCTAAACGCAAGTTGACTTTTACTTTATCTAAAAGTAAGTGTTATAGAACGATTCCTTCACCAGCTTCTAGAGCAAGCAGACTGGGATGGTTAGTCCAGGCACCTCATTCGAGGATGAGGAAAATGAGGCCCAAAGAGGTCAGAGATGACCTGAGGTCTCATTCCACATAATGACCCCCCCAGGCTTGAATTTCAACCTTCTGGTTTGTGTGCAGTGGTCTTGCTGGCCTGCCATCATTCTGAATCATGATGCCAAACAGCCACCTCCAAGCCACCAGCCACAGAAATCCAGGATGTGGCCAGACCCTTGCACAAGTCAGTACCGTCAAGACATGATGAGGTGGAGAAGCTGGTATTTGCTCCCAGACTTGTGATAATCCAAGCCCATGCTCTGAGCCACTGCACCCTCCTCCTCAGCTGACAACTCAGTAATAACTTGGAAATTATTATTTTCCAAGAAGATCCATTTGATGGTTTTTATTATAGAGCCCAGCATGTTAAATAACAGATGAGAGACAGATTCTGGAAATCATAATAACAATGCCCTCTGGAGGAAGGATATGCCTTTACTTCAGTTGTCAGTGACACTTGCAATGTGTCTGCAGCACCCTTAAGTATGGTTTTCCATAGAACTTTATCTATACCAGTAGTCACTCAACTACAGCCCCAGGGCCAAGTCTGGCCCACCATCTGTTTCTGTGCAGACTCCTGAGCTAAGAATGTTTATTTCTTTTCCCATTGTCAAGTTTAAAAATCAAATAGAAATAATATTTCATGAAGATTATATAAAATTAAAGTTTCAGTTGCCACAAATAAAGTATTGACACACAGCCATGCCCATTCATTTGCTCCTCATCTATGACTGGTTTCCTAGTAGGATGGCAGAATTGAGTAGCTATGACAGAGATGGTACAGTGCACAAAGCCTGGGCTATTCATTTCCTGGCCCTTTGCAGAAAGAGTTTGCCCAGCCCTGCTGGAGACTCTGTGTCACGGGCTGGTCCTTCCCGGTGGTGTAACTCCACTTATTCACTGTGAGGCTATAAGACCCTAGAATTCCACAGCTCCCCAGAAGAAATGGCTCCTTAAAACTGAGCCTCAGAGCTGTCCAGCAGCCTCTCCTGTGCATAGTTTAGGTGGACAGAGACTCAGGAAGACAACAGTGCAGGTGCAGGACAGTTAGAGGAGAGATAGGAGAACATTTAAGGAACCTTGAGGGTATTTGAACAAGTGAGGCACTGGTGATGAAGAAGCAGAGGAGAGAAGCCTGCACAAGGAAGGGCAGGAAAAAGCTCATGAGTCTGCAGCAGCCTGTGGATTGCCTGCCTCCTTCTCTGCCCTACAGACGAAGATTCTGTTTCAGGTGAATTGTATCTCCACAAATGAATATGTTGAGGCTCTAACCCACAGTACCTCAGAGTGAGACAATATTAGAGATGCAGCATTTAAAGAGGAATTTACACTGAGTGGCCAAGATTATTATGACCATCTGATGTTTATAGGCAAAGTAGCCATACTCTGCATCATATGGGATATGGAAGCCGAAGGCCTGTTCGAACACCTTTGCAGTCTGCAGTTACCAAGATAAAAATGTCTCCAATTCATACAGGAACACAAGGATTGGACAGTTGAGCATTGTAAAAAAGTCATGTGGTCCGATGAATCACATTTCCAGTTGCATCATGCAGATGGCAGAGTAAAATTTTCGCAGAAACAGTATGAAAGCATGCACCCCACATGCATGAGTATCAAGCTGATAGGAGCAGTGTTATGGTTTGGAGCATGTTTTTCTGGCATGATTTGGGCCCTTTAATTCATGTGGAACAACATTTGAACAGCACAACATACCTAAGTATCGTTGCTCTTCAAGTTCATCCTATCATGTTGATGGCATATCCCAAGGGAGATGGCTTCTTCCAACAAGACAGTGCACCATGTCATGGTGCTCGTATTGTGCAAGAGTGGGTTTCAAGACCTTGAGGGAGACTTTACCTTGCTTAGGTGGTTTCCACAATCACCAGATCTCAATCCAACAGGAGATGAAGTTAAAAGAACCATCAGGCAGCTGGTTCCATAACCATCATAGCTCATAGAAATGGACAGTGCTATTCATCAGGCATGGTGTCAGGTTCCTTGCATCACCTTTCAACATCTCATGGAGTCAATGCCAAGAAGAATCACTGCAGTATTGAAGGCAAAAGGTGGCCCAAGGAAGTACTCATGGGGTGGTCATAATACTATGTAAGTTAGAAGAGATCAGTAAGCTGGGTGCTAATACAATCTGACTGGTGTTCTTATAAAAGGAGACTAAGACACACAGAGGAAAGCCCAGATGAAGATGACACAGGGAAAAGAAGCCATCTACAAGCCAAGCAGAGAGGGCTGTAGACGTTATTTAACCCTTGGCTCCTCCATGCCTATGGAACCATGAATGCTGGAAGTGGCTCTCAGTTTGCATCTGATGGAGACAGTCATTTTTGAATCGGAGGTAGGCTTGTTTCTCACTGTGACTGGTAGAAATTGGGAAGTGGTGCTGTGTGAATTCTGGAGCCCAGGCCATATGAGGCCCTGCAGATCCCCTCTCAACTTTTGGGGACTGCAGCCTTGAGATAGCCATTAGGAAGCCAGTCCTGCCTAAGGGAAGATGAATGGCCACATGGAGGAGACCAGGGCTCAGCCGCCTGCTAGCAGCTACTGCCATATGGACATGTAACTGGAGCCACATTGGGCCTTCCAGCCAGACCACCCCCCTCCAGATGAATGCACTCAGGTGACTAGCCCACAGCAAAACAAGCGAAGGAACCATCCATCCAATTCACAGAATTATGAGTGTTCTGAACCACTGGGGATGTGTTTGCAGCAATAAAGTCCTGAAACATTCCTAATCCAAACCAGGCCTGAGCTCAAGTCAGCATGTGCCCAGGAGCCAGTGAGAAAAATGTGCTATTTTCTTTAGAAATCATTGCATCGGATTCAGATACCAGGCTTTCCTGTGTCAGTTTAGAGCTCTTAAAAATCTGCTTACTAGAGAGAATCCAAGATGGCTGCTCGGGTAGGCACCTAGCCTCAGCGGCACGCAACAATTTCAATAAAATACAACTAAAATATAAAATGGACATTACCCAGAACTACAGGAAAGTCGACTGACTGGAAATTCTACAACGAGAAGCAAGGAGAAAACCAGAAGGAAGCACGGAGGAGCTGTAAAAGCCCAAGGTACGGAGACGCGGCGCGCGGAGAGGACGGAGCCGGAGAGGAGGGAGGCTGAGTGCCTGGCGGGCGTTCCCTAGCGGAAAGGAGATAAACACTCCGACTGTGCTGGGCTCCCGACTGCTCTGAACCCCCGTTCTAGGCCAGACCCCGGGGACCCAGGCTCATCCAGAGGGAGCTGGGCTGTAAGGCGGAATCCGGGGCGGCGAGAGGAGGTCCCAGAGGCGCGCAGAGAAGGGACGGCCGGCTGTGCCGTAGGACTGCCCTGGCGGGAAGGAGACAGGCTCCAGACTGCTCTGAACGCCACCTCCAACTCCACTTCCAACTGAACTGAACCCCAGTTTCGGGCCCATTGCGGGAGAGCCTACACTGTTTGGTAGCAGGCGAAAATCGAGGGCACCTTTCTCTCAGAGGTGCTTGCAACAAGTACTGAAGGACCCTGAGTCTCAGGAGTCGCATAGGGCGGGGCTGACTGAAGCCAAAGCTGTAGGCTGCACCCTGAAACCCCGCCCCATCAGGAAAGCTGCCTGCGAAAATGCCTAAACCAAATAGATCACAAACGAAAGAAATGGAGGACAAAAAGCGACTGGATATAGAATTCAAAACCACACTTATAAGGTTTTTCAAGAGTATCCTAGAAAAGGCCGATAAAATAAATGAGACCTATGAGGATATGAAAAGGGATCAACAAGAAATAAAGAATACATTGTCTGAAATAAAAAATATTATACAGAGTCCTAAAAACAGAATAGAAGATCGCAAGAATCAAGTCAAAGATTTGGAACATAAAGAGCCAGAAGACACTCCTCTGCAGAAGCTAGAAGGCAAGAGAATCCAGAAAATTGAAGATAATGTAAGAAACCTCTGGGACAACTTCAAACGATCCAACATCAGAATCATGGGGGTCCCAGAAGATGAGAGAGAGCAAGATATCGAAAACATACTGAAAGAAATAGTGACAGAAAACTTCCCCCACCTGGGGAAAGAATTGGACTTACAAGTCCAGGAAGCACACAGAACTCCAAATAAGAGGAATCCAAAGAGGACCACACCAAGACAAATCATAATTAAGATTCCAAGAGCAAAGGACAAAGAGAGAATATTAAAAGCAGCAAGAGCTAAGCAGGTGGTTACCTATAAAGGAACACCTATACGATTGTCAGCTGATTTCTCAACAGAAACCATGCAGGCCAGACGGAAATGGCAAGAAATATTCAAGGTGATGAATAGCAAGAACCTACAGCCAAAAATACTCTACCCAGCAAAGCTATCACTCAGAATCGAAGGTCAGATAAAGAGCTTCACTAATAAAAAAAAGCTAAAGGAGTTTATCACCACCAAACCAGAATTATATGAACTGCTGAAGGGGGTTCTTTCAGAAGAGAAAGTAAATAAAGATAAAAATTATGAACAACAAATACGTAACTATCAACAAATGAATCTAAAAACCAAGAAAATTAAAAAAAAAAATCTGATGAACAATATTAACTGTTGAATATAATAGAATCAGAGGTATGGAAGGGGAGTGAACTAATGATTCTTGGGGAAAAGGGGAGAGGGGAATGTGGGAAGAGACTGAACATAAACTGTGCACCTATGGATGAGGACAATGGGGGGTGGGGAAAGGGCAGAGGGTGGGGTGGGAGGCGGGGGGAAAGGAACACTTGTAATAATATGAACAATAAAAATTAAAAAAAAAAAATCTGCTTACTATTTGATAAAGATTTTTATTAGTATGGCAAAGTTGAGAATTCCCAAGCCCATCAGCTTATACATGCTGATGTAGTTATTTCAATTAATCAATACATATTTTTTTTAATGCAGTGTGGCCATAGTGTTCACTCCCATACTGGTCCCAGTTTCTGCTTCTTGGCAGAAACCGTGCCCTCTTTTCACTTTGGCAGGGCTGCAGCTCATAACTTATTCATTCATTCCCTCTTCACTCCTTCACACCACATCCTGGGCTGTGCGCCTTCCATCAGGCCCGGGGCTCTAGTCGGTGACAGGAGGAGCCTGCATGATTTACATGAACACTTGTATTTGTACCTGCAGAATAATGAAGAGGAGAGTGACAGTTCTTTAGCTTTAGAACAATCAGATATCAGAAAACCTATAAGAAAAAATATATAAAGGAAAGTAAAGGCCCTTTATTCTCTACAGTTGCCCTGGAAATCCATGCATGCATGCATACTTAATGCCTATTGTGACAAAATTCAAAGATAACTATTTATATATCTACTAGTGGCCCAGTGCACCCTCTCCAATCCAGGTCCCCTCGAGGGATATCCCACAGGGATCGGGCCTAAACTGGCAGTCAGACATCCCTCTTGCAGTCCAGGATCACTGGATCCTAACCACTCACCTGTCTGCCTGCCTGCCTGGTCGCCCCTAACCACTAGCCTGCCAGCCTGATCACCCCAGCTGCCCCCCTTCCAGTCTGATCACCCTAACTGCCCCTCTTCCGGCCTGATCACCCCTAATTCCTCCCTGCCAGCCTGCTCACTCCCAACTGCCCCCTCACCAGCATGACCACCCCCAACTGCCCTCCCCTCCTGGCCTGATTGCCGCTAACCGCTTCTGCCTCGGCCCTGCCACCATGGCTTTGTCCAGAAGATCTCCCAGTTTACTTAGCATATTACCCTTTTATTAATATAGATATCTATATTATATAGATATCTATAGATATAATTCCACTCATATATAATATATACATATATTTATTAAATATAGTCTTTCATTTCTTTTATTGGAGAAAATCATAGGTTTTTTAAAGTTACCAATAAAATAATTTTTAAAAGTATTTCATTTCTGCTGCCACACTCGAGGATGTCTCCCCATTTTCTCCCAATACCTAACAGAATGGAAGAAATCTAAAAGTGGGACAGGCAGCAGGAATATACTCAGACACCTCCCAGGCCCCAGGAAGGACACTGGGAGCCAAAGATTTACCCACTGTACATGATTTATCCACTGTCCACTCAATGAATGGCAAAGCAAGGCCAAAATGTTATCCTGGATAATCATTGAAAAACCAAACTTTTAAATGAGCTGCCCAGTGGAAATCTTATTCAAAGTGTCATGAGGCATTAGCCTCACATTCAAATGTTTCTTCCTGTATTCACTGGAGAAATGTTTATTGGGTGTCTTTCTTCTCTGTGCCAGGTTCTGTGTCCCGTACCCAGAACATTATGTTGAAGAAAGCACAGCCTGGGCACACTGGCACCTACAACCTTGGGCAGAAAGGAAACATGGTTTCAGTAGAGTGTGAGGGTGACAGTGGGTGCCAGAACAGCAATCAGGACCTAACCCCGTTGGGATGGGAAGGCCATGCAGGACAGCTGTCAGGAGGAAGTGACGGAGGAGGCAGTATGTAATTAGAAGTTTAAGGAAGAATTGGCAGGACAGCCTTAGGGAAGGAAGATGAGCATGGGTGGGAACAGTATGACGGATCCAGCAGTCCAGGTCCAAGGGGAGCAGGCTTTCCAGCAAGGAGGTGAGCACAGTGCCCAGCGGGGCTCTATATGATTCAGAAGAGCTGGGCCTCAGGCTCAGGAGGAGGGCAGCAAAGTAAGGAGGTGGAGTTTACAGGAGTAATTCATATTTCGTAACATACTGGCAAACTTCAGATTCGTCAGTACAAGCAGTCAGCTGGGACTGACCTGATTTGGCTACTTCACCTTTTAAAAAGACCCCTGCTGCAGAAGAGGAAGGGTGAGGAAGAGGGGTGGACAGCAAGTAAGAAGTCCATTAGGAAGCGATCCACCATCAGAGGATGGCACAGGTGGCCAAGACCAGGGTAGTGGCAGTAGGTTGGGAGAAGGTGCAGTTTCCTAGCATGAGGAACAGGAACTGCTGCATCACTTGATGGGGGATGGTAAGAGGGAAAGAGCAGTCAATAATGAGAGCAGGTAGCAGCTGCTGGTCAACTTTTAACTGGATTTAGGTTGGGGAGAAGGGGCAGCTCTGGGAGGGACATTGATAGTTTCCTTTTGGAAATGCTGCATTGCTCACTCTGCATGGGACAGAGACCACTGCTTGTTTGTTTTTCCAATGCTTACTCTCTTCTTCTTCTATATTAAGAGGATCTTCATAGCTGGGCACATGCCTCAGCATCCTTAGAGAATATCCTTGTGACCTCTGGCCAATGGCAGGTGTGCAGAAGTCATGGTGCACTTTTGAGAGATGCCCTAGATAGCTGTGCTCTTTTATTCTGGAAAACTGGGAGCAAGACAGTGGTTAAAATGATGGACCACATGTAGCTGTTCAGTGCATGACTTACCTGAGAATAATTCGTTTAACTTGCACATACTGAAGCATGCCTGTGTGCTCCCTGCAAGGCAATCAGAGCTCACTCCACAGCCTGCTAGTTTGCTTCCTCTGGACTTAACATTTTCACGGATCATAAGAACTTACATGCTCAGAGTAAATAAATGAGTTAGAAAATACACCAAATCAAGGCTTCCTTCTACATTATGTGAATGATTAAACTTGAGTTAATCATTTTTAACTTGAAATAAAATCTGTTAGAAGGTTTTTTTTAATTATAGAAGCGCCAAGTCACAACTTATTTATTTTTGTAGGTAGAGGTGCACTGAACAAGAATTACATTTTTTAATTATTTTTATATATGATTCTCTCAAAAGCAGATGTATTATGGAATGTAGATAGGTGAATCCCTGGAATGATATCTGCAATCTGATTACCAAGAAGGTGTTTTCCAAAAGCAAAGATAAAGCTTTGAAAATACTTCGTGCCAACAATAGTAACGCAATCAGGTGTGCAACAAGTTTACAGTCTGGCAAACTGTAGCAGACAGGCACCTTTGTACTTGAGTGTGAGCATGGTCATCTCATTTATGTTACTTTTTAAAAATATATATTTTTATTATTTCAGAGAGGAAGGGAGGGTGGGATAGAAACATCAATGATGAAAATCATTGATTGGCTGCCTTCTGCATGCCCCACACTGGGGATTGAGCCTACAATCCCAGGCATGTGCCCTGACCTGGAATTGAATCAGGACTTGGTTCGTAGGTCGACACTCAGCCACTGAGCCACATCAGCTGGGTTCATTTGAGTCACTTTTACTAAAATTCTAGGAATGTGATGGTCCTTGAGTTTTCTGTTGTGCTGATTTTGCTGTACAGTTTGGTGCCTGCATCCTTACTTTTTATCTGAGAGAGTTCAGGACTTTGTTTGATTAGCGGAATGAGAATGAGTGCTGTTCTGCCAATTCCCTTTCCTCATGTATTATTCTTTCCCTGGAAAGTTGATGTCATGCAGAAATGATGGGTCCCGCTTGCCCTATCAACCACATCGGTGCCCATGGGGACAGTTAGTGTTTGAAGGCAGGCACAATATTTGACCGGTGTGACCTATGGGATTGTGTCTTTGGAGGCTCTGCTCTGGAGGCTGGCATCTAGCACTTCAGGTGTCAGGACAGATAAGCAAAGCTTTAAAGCTCACCTCCCCACTGCAGTGTCCTTGAATCACCCCACCCCTGCCCGCCAGTATTCAGTTTCACATTCCCAACGATGTAAATGCCCACTTTGGGACTCAGTCATGTGCTTAGGAGAGAAATGTCACTGAGTTTCTTTTAGAAATTGCCTCAGTTAACCCCTTTAGAGAAAGCCTTGTGATACTGCCTGTGATTCAAACTGTGCCCCAGAGATGCCCTGGGAGCACCTTGTCAGAGGTTTGGACAGGAAGGGTGGGAAGAGGCTGAGGTCTGCTGTCAGTGGGAGCTGTAAGACTTGCCCTTAGAGCAGTTTTGATCTGGGTTTCAAGTGTCTCAGTTCAGCATAGTTAGGGAAAAGGACCATTCTCCCTATCAAAAAAGTTTAGAAGTTTCAATTTAACATCATCCATCACTATGGCATAATTTATAATTGGACTTGATTAGCCCATTATTCTCTGATGTCTCTTAACTACAGGGTCATCAAAGATGAGTGATAATTTCATTCTTTCACCTTCTATTAATGATTTACTTTCTAAAGGCATTCCTGTCATCTCATTGAGTTTATACACTGAGTAGCCAGATTATTATGTTCTCTGAATGCATAATAATCTGGCCACTCAATGTATCCTATATAATAAAAAGCTAGTATGCAAATTGTCCCCTCGACCAGGAGTTTGACCAGCAGGTAGGCTGGCCAACCACCCATGTTCCCTCCCCATGGCCAGACTGGCTGGACACCACCCATGTATGAATTTATGCACTGGGCCTCTAATACACACACACACACACACACACACACACACACACACACACATTGAGTAGCCATATTATTATGTGTTCAAAGATCATAATAATCTGGCCACTCAGTGTAAATCAGAGTGGAAAGAGCCAACAGTGGCTGTGAAGTCAGAAGACACACAGTGTCTACCTAGTGTCTATCATCCCTCTTTACCCTATCTGAGCCACTCCTATACCTATTTTTTTTTTTTTGCCAAAAATGTTTGTATTTAAATGAAATTGTATGTGATCAGGGTTTTTAAAAAGAGAAAACAATATATGCATGCAGTGAAAGGACTCAATCTTTTGTAAAAGGGAATAGTGATTGGTTGACGTGCATATTGGTTTTAACTTGCGCAAAGCACTCCAGTTTTCCTAGACTATAAAATAAACAAGCTAACTTTCACTATGCATGCTTACATTGGCCATTAATATGGCCCACCAAACTCTTAGCCATCCTTCTTCATCCTCTTTTCACTCATGGAAGCCACTCTTCAAGATGAACTCAGTCTTCTCTGTTAAGATCCCAGTGGTCTCTCCTTACCCACAATCCTTCTTACAGTCTTGGCATCATGTTTGGATCTGAACACTTGGGTTCTTTCCTCTGTGTCACTAATTATTTGACTCCAAAAGAGTAAGAGTTGCCCTGACCAGTTTCTCAGTAGTTAGAGCATGAGCCTGCGGACTGGAGGGTCCTGGGTTCAATTCTGATTAAAGGCACCTACCTCGGTTGCAAGCTCAGTGTCTGGCCTGGTTAGGGTGCATGTGGGAGGCAACCAATTGATGTGTCTCTCTCAGATTGATGTTTCTCTCTCTCTCTCTGTCTCTCCCCCTCCCTTTCATTCTCTCTAAGCAATCAATGGGGAAATATTCTTGGTTGAGAATTAACAACAAAAAAAGGAGAGAGCGGTAACATCTAAAAAGGGCCTCTTGTGTTTCCATAAAATGCTACGAACTTACACATACATGGAGACCTTCAACTCACCTGGGCCGATGAATGTATTTTTTAGACAAACAAACTGGGATTCCAAGGCTGGAGTGATTTGGTGGAGGTTTTCTAGATGGTGGCAGAGAATGGGCAGGAACCCACATCTCCCATTTCAGTGCTGTTTCTACCACAAAGTGCTGCTGCTCTCCATCATTCATAAATATGATGACTTAATCTTTTATAAAAGTCAAAGAAAGATAAAGCAAGCTCTTCCAAATAATAAGAGTATTCAGTGCCTTCTGACTGAGTGATGAGAAGCAAGATTTCTAAGGAGGGACCGAAGAAAAACAAACAATGTTATAACGGGAAACAACATTAGCAGTGGTCCCTAGAACTTACATTTGGGGACATGCTGGTGATGGAGGTTGGTGCCAAGGGAGATGCTTGTTCTCTGAGACCTGCAGACGTGAAGCTGGCTGGTGCAGGAGATATGAGAAGGCGCTGACATATTTTCATGTTCCTGGCAGGTATTTTCTAAGTGCAGCGTTTTCAGGTTTGATTCGGAATGGGCACCTGGTATTTTCATACTGCAGGACAGTATTGAAGGACATCATCTGTTTTCTCAGCACCACATGTAACCCAGTGGCTGCTCTGGAGCCTGGTCTGTCCATTCTGATAGCTACTTTCTATTGGAAGGAGAAAGATTTATAACAATATGCCTACTGTTCATTGCATTGGTTTGGTAACCTGATGCAATTGAATTGCATTTAAAATAAGAACTAAATAGAAATTTTGAAGGAGAAAAAAAAAGCTTGAATTCTTATGAGAGGAGCACATCACTGTCCTCCTGCCTTTTGTAAAGTGGGTTTAAATATTTATTACATGCATGGTTTATTGAAGGGATAAGATAGAATATGCATTACTGCATCTTAGTTCAAAATTTAAATAGAAGTCTTCTTTGCTTAAATTGGATTTTCCTTTCCACCAAAATAATCACAAAAATAGCATACGAATATAAAGTTATAATATATCTGCTCTGTTTTATATTAAAAACACTTCTGAGCTCAGTGTGTCCTGAACTTAGATCGATAGTACATTGAAAAATACTAACTCTTTGCTCTTGCTCTTTTATGAGGCATAATTGAAAAGAACAAATTCTAGGAAAACTATTGCTAATGAATAATAATTACAGGTTTAATAAAGGGATGTGTTGAAATGGAACCTTCAAACCAAGGCCAAGTTATTCATCAGATAACCTTTGAGTATGCCAGAATTAGCCAAATTCTCTGTAATTATACAATCTTTTCTAGCAAGAGAAAGAAGTAATGGTATGCATCAATCAGTCTAATGACAACTTTATTTTCCAAAAGTCCCCTTAAGGACAGCTTCCAATGAACTTGGAGAGGTAATAAGGCTAGGTCATATCTGGGATGGAAATCACTTAGGTTTGTATATTATTTTCAGATAATTTGGCAGCTCACACAGCTAAATTAACAAAAAGCTAAAATGTTAACAGGAATATTAACCTTGTCAGATTATGAATTGAGTCAAAATTTGTCATATATGCCAACATATTGAGCTTTTCTTTCAAGGTATAACATTTTGTAAGAGAAGAAAGACAAATGTAAAAGTGTCTTGACTCACCACATTTGAGTGTAGGCTCCTATTTGAGGCTCACCCCATGGTCCAAGGCTGGGATCACTGAGCAGACACATGCTGACCTCATCACACAGATTCTGTGCATGAGCTCTATAGGAGGTCTCACAGTCCACCAGGGCACCAGAATCGCATGGTAATGGAGAACTTTGGGCTCTTATATTTCTCTGGTTGGGTGTTGGCAAAATCTTTCTTCCAGTCTAAACTCACACGGATTCATGAACACTTTTAGAAAGGAAAATCTTAGTTCAGTTTAGTTTATTCAACATGTATTTTTCAAGTTAGCTTAAAAAAAAAAAAAAAGCCAGCCAGCCATTCATCTACATTTTGGTGTAAAATACATAATTTACATTGGGTCATTAAGTGATTCTACAGCCAGGGAAAAGAATTACTATATTTGATTCTTATTTTTTGTTCATGGAATCTGTCTTTGGAAGTTGGCATATTCTTAATAGAGAATCCAGGAGGAAGAGAGAAGAAATTTCTTTTTTAGGTTTACCCCAAGAAGACCCTAAGAGAAGGCTCCGAGTTTAGTCACTAGGTTGGGAAGTGGTTTCAGGTAGGAGAGTGAGGGAGGGAGGTCAGCTATTAAAAGGGGCTGCTGGTGGCAACAGGGGCTCAGAACTACTAGAGACCCTTGGGAAAATGTGTAATATGCTCAGAACTACTGGAGACTCTTGGAAAAGTATGGAATATGCTCAGATCTCCCCAAGGACGGTGATGGATACAGAAGGTGGGGACAATCCCATTAAATTACTTTTCCTATTGGTTGGGATACAGGAACCCAGATTTATAAAGGAACAGGCTGCAAGCGACTTCTAAAGAAGGTATAGGGAATGTGGATAGGCCACTGACAACGTTGACTATAAGAAGCATAAGTAGAAATGAATGTAGATGTTAAGAAAGTCTTCTGGTTGCTTTAAATTCAACAGAAGACTGCGCTGAATCTTCATGCACACACAGGTTATTGTCATAAAATGGCAAAGTAGAACTAAGCTGAGCATTGTGGCCTGGTGCATTTTATTTTCCTTAGCCCTGGATTCATCTGTCACCCATCTGAAAGAGGACAAAATTGGTTTTAATCTAGCTAAGCTGATTGTCAGACATCTCTATAAATACACAGAATCCTCTGGGATTTCTAAATAGATAGGCTAGGTCCAGATTCATAATCTGCTGTGTTCTACATGCTAACATTCCTTATCACCATTTTAGAAGTTAACAGATTTATATTCAGTGCCTATTTGCTTTGATAATGACAGAGATTTTATGGCATTTCAGAGCAATGGAAGAAAGATCAACACTCAGTTATGCCAGTTCATGGAGAACTGAAGTCCCTCTATATGCATGTACTCTGTCTCCTGTTGACTTTGCACCTAACTTTACCTGGAGCAGGCTAGGATGGGCTTTGATGAGAGTCATCCCATCTCCATTAAGATGCACTCCTGGACCACCCTCTGTCCCTCAGGGGTAGTTCCCAACAGCCCCCTTAGTGATGTGTATAGGAGATGGACCACTGGCCCTGAAAACCTGGGAGCAAAGCCCAGTTTCCCCTCAGCACCTACTTTCTCACCACTTTGTTCATAAACACACATATGAGAGAGAGAGAGAGAGAGAGAGAGAGAGAGAGAGAGAGAGAGAGAGAGAGAGAGAGAAATGTGGAAGATGGAGACATATTTCATTCAAAAATATTTATCAACATGGAATACCGCAATAAATATTAAATCTATAATACTTGAAGAAAATGTTTTCTACAGTAGATTAACATTTAAAATACTTTAGGATTAATATAAACTATCAAAAAAAAGGTTGCCCATCTGTCATACTTTTCATAAAATATATGTGTGTGTGTGTGTGTATCACATTTTTCTTGAAGAAAATGAAAAAGTACAACTCTAGCTAAATAAGTACATATTAAAATAAGTGTAATATTGCATGCTACTCTGTACTGAATTTACTGAATTTAGAAAACAAACATACAAGAAAAGCTCATAGCAGCTTTTTGCCTTCCACCAGTAGTTTTTTATAGATGACATTTTGCAGAAGCTAATATTCCTGATATTCTGTCTTTATAATAGTTCAAAATCACTAAAGGAAATTGAATGTTCATTATAGAGGAAATTAAATAGTTGAAAATATTTATCTTATTTAGGAAATGTGGAGTATTGGTTGACTTTCTAAAGTGCAATAAAGCACCTCATCTCTCATATGAGCAAGCCAGCAAAAATGAGTGTTTTCTATCTTAAACAAACCACTGGTTTCTGGCATTCTAAATTTATTTCTGTTTTACTACATTAGAATCAAAGTGGATAAATAATAATATCCTTGGGGAAATAACTTTGCCTCCTTTTTTTCTCCCCACTGAAAAACACATGATTATAACTAAATAAATAAAACAACACACTCTGACCTTAAACATTTTGATTTTTTTTTCAACATGTAGTCCTAGAATCTGTATTTTTAACTCGTTGGAAATAGTCCTCGAATTGGCTGTGCTACAACTCAGTGATGTTTTTGAATATTACTTGATGCTCCCTTAGTTATTGGAACTCTCTGTCTTCCTTCCGCACCTTGTTTCAGGAGCGGCTCCTGCTGTCCCTGCTGCCAGCTCACATAGCCATGGAAATGAAAGCTGAGATTATCCAGAGGCTGCAGGGCCCCAAAGCCGGCCAGATGGAAAACACAAACAACTTTCACAACCTGTACGTCAAGCGCCACACCAACGTCAGGTATACTGCTCTGTTCTTTCTCAGCAAATCCGGGGAGCCTGTTCGCTGCAGTGGGGACATTTTTAACTGGAAGCCCACATCTTACAATGGCATGTCTCCTTTGCAATCGTTAAACCTTGGCATGTAGAGTAGTTACCCCTTCGCTCACCCTTGTGCTGCCTCTTGGGGCCTTCATGTTAAGAAAATAGGATCCTCTAATTTATTGTGTTGTCCCACTTAGCCCTGATTTCTATGCTGACTATCACAAAAGGAGAATAGGTGGACAGTGGTCCTTATTCTGGGAACTCCATGATCTGAACTCATGTTCCCAGGGGGGCCTAGGACACTCAGCCTTGCAGGGAGATTGGAGGATGGGTTGGTGGCTCTCAGCACAAGGACGAGTTCTCACAGTGGGTTTGGCAGACAGGTCTCAGAGAAGCCAGCACTTTCTAGAGAATCTAGATGTTCATCAGGATTGAAGGGTTTTTGGAGTGTGGTCAACCAGTGACCAACATCCCAGGAGACTGATGTACAGCATAATTATAGTCAAAGTTACTGCTTTTCAAAGTCTGGCTTAGTCATATCTCCTCAGGAGCCATTCCTGGAATCACAGTCCCTGGAATCAGATGGGATTGGGGTCAGGAAGGAGAACCCTGTGGGGCGGCTTGTTCTCATGCATGTATTTGGTCTCATTCATTATGTTTTGATGTTAATACTTCAGCTGTTAGAGTTACCCACCACCCTGTTCAATAGTTCAATGCTAACAACTACAAAAAAAAAAAAAAATTTGTTGAGCATTGACTAGAATTGGGATAATTGGGGTCAGCCTGTTCTTTCCCAAGTCCAGGCTCTTTCCAATACATGATACTGCCTTCTGGTGTGGTTGCTTCAGGTCAAGGATTTAAAAACTCATTAATAAGAAATAAATTTATTTGCAAAATAAATACATTGCTGAAACAAATCTCACTTTGACAACAGATTTTAGAAAAGGTGCATAGAGCTAGTGATATACTTAAGAAATGCCTATTGAGAAGGAGATAATAGAAAAATGGTTGCATATTAAATAAGAACTGTGAAAGCACCTTTGGATAAATGAAGAATCGGGAATGGTTTTTTCTTTTTAAGTCCCACCATTTGGGGAGATAGATTAAAAATTAAAGAACATTTACACATGTTTAGGAGTAAAATTATTTAAAATAGTATCTTCCAGTTTTTAAGTTTCATACATACATAACTAAAGAAAAAAGTTTGCATTATCTGGCAATGTATATTATACTAGAATTAACCTCTTACAACCTTGACTGTCTGAGAGTCAGCAATGCCCCTCCCATTTCAGGAAATATTTTTAAGTCACATATCAGCTATTCAAAACATGTGAAGATACATTCAACTATATCTAGGATCACAGAATATCCAGGATCACAGAATATCCATAAGTAGTTATGACACAATGCAGGAACCAACAGACCTATAAAAATGACTAACGATAACCACTAATCTCAGGTTTCTCCTGCTATTAGTTACCAGTTTCTTTGTAATGAATTTCCCCGAAACAAGAATAAATATTGTCTCCCAGTTTCTATGGGTGGGAATTTGGGAACATCTAAGCCAGGCAGTCATTAGTTGTTAGTCATTTCTGTGGGACCCCACCCACTATGGGAGGGGACAGTACAGGTGTGAGCGGCAGAAGGTGAGGATCCCTGGGGCCACCTTGGAAGCTGACTGCCTCACTGGCTATGGCAAAGGGTTTGGGAAGCAGCTTCAATGCCCTTAATTTCCCTCACACATTGTCTGGAATATGTTTGCAGTATTGAATTAAATTTAAATTCATAAAATATATTTGGAATCCAAAAGTGATTTAAATACTTAAAAATGTAAAACCTTAAAAGGCATGAAATAGCAATTTTTTAAAAATTTATATGTGAATACTTGGCTTTTTTGTCCTGCAACAGGACATATGCAAGCAAAGAAGCAGGTAACACAGGTAATACCTGAGTGTTTGGGGTGGGGGGTCTTTTAATGAGAATTATTAGGTTTGTAGATAGTACTAAAGAGATCAATTACTTACTTTTTAGTTTTGCTTTGACTGTTCATTCAACAAAGCATTTATTCTCCATTAATAATAATTACTATCTCTTTGTTATGCAATGATAATCAGAACAACAATAATGATTATAATGATAAGGAAATGGCAAGGAGGGGGAGGAAAAGACAATTTATAGCCATAAAGGTAAGAACTACCAGCTGCTTCCTGAATCTTCCTGGTCTTCCTCCAAGTCCCTCCCACTGGTGCCGAAACATCACAAACCCATCAGATCTTTGAAAATAGACAGTCTCTTAGCCCAATGCCACCACCCACCTCTGAAATGACCTTTCTGCCTTTCAGAGCTCAGATTCTAGAGATTTTTTTCCACTCTCTCTGACTAATCTTTATTTTCTCACTCACCTCAAATCAACACTTTCTGGCTTTAACATCCCCATGTCACAGAACTCATTCTTGCTAAATTCACCAACTGTCTTTTCCCAGATCTGTGTCTGACAGACTCCCACACCCTTCTCTCAATGACTGCCTTGGCCCTTGCCCTTGCACTCACAGATTTATCCCCATCCCTCATATTCCTGACATTCTATCCCCTTGGTTTTATTTCTACAGTTTCCTTGGTTGTTTTCTCTTCCCTAAATCTAACCTCTCCTGTAAAATTAGTGTCTTGCTCTTTTTTGTTCTCTCCAGCTCTCTCCCAGGATTTAATTATCATCCACATGGTGCTGAGACACAGAACTCAACCATAGTTTTCCGTACTCATCTACCTAATAACGGGCGTCTTCCTTTTGGGTGTTCTGCAAACACCATCCAACTCCATGCAATCAAAGCTGAATCAGACATCTTCCCCTGCTTTGATTTGTCCCACTGGCATTAAGGGAGGCTGCACTCTCATTCCCTAAGAGTGACTTTCCTGGACTCCTTACCATCTAATTCCCACCTCCTGCCCAACCCCCCCTCCCCCCCCCACACACACACACAAACCCACACACTATTCTTTCTTATAGCAGCCTGTTGTTTTCTTTTATAGAACTTATTATCATTGTATTTGGACATTTTTGGTATCTTTATTTGTTTAATTCATCCAACTAAACTCTGAGCTTTAGGAAGATGTACCCTGATTGCTTCATCCAGGCAGGTAGTAATTAATCCAGAATCTTTTGTTAAGAAGACTTTCTTTTAAGAAGCTTATTATTTCAGGAAGCTTTAAATGAATAAAAACAGGATTTTAGTTTTTATTATTTTACTGTTTCTACTTTTAGGAATTCTAATAGTACAAATTATGTAACAGATGGAAGCAAACCTATTTGATAGCAGGATTAGAACAGTGTAATGGACTGTCAGGATGACTACTAAGTAAACCAGAAGGAGAGAGGGCCTGAACCTCAAATCAACACTTTCTGGCTTTAACATCCCCATGTTAAAGAGACAAGTGATCAGGAGAAATAGACTACAATAGAAAAATGCGTCATGTGACTAATTTTCTCTCATTTTAATTATAAAAATTTAACATAAAAGTGTACTGGGAATGTTTAGCAAAGTGTTTATTCCCTTTCCAGGGAAATGACATTTTTCTTTTGAAAATATAAAATAAAAATAAAAGAGTATATACTATTTTAATAGAAAAATCTAGCATTACCTTCTTAATGAATATAAAGTTGCAAACACTACCCCCTTTGTTCATTCCCACAGTATCCTCTATGCTGACATTGTTGGGTTCACCCGCCTGGCCAGTGACTGCTCCCCAGGAGAACTGGTCCACATGCTGAACGAACTTTTTGGGAAGTTCGATCAAATTGCAAAGGTAAGTATTAGTGATTCTCTTTCACTTTGAAGATAAATAAAAATTTAGCTTACTTTTCCTCTGGCCCCTTATCAACTTTTTACTGTTTTACAAAAGGCTTCCTTGAGGAATGTTTGTAAATGTGTTGGATTTATTTTCCATTGAGCCCTCCTGATAAGTCTCCAGCCTAACTCAAGGGTGAGAAATGTCATAGCATGTAATTAACACATTTTTATCTATTTTAAAACTTCTGCTTATATATAATTCAGCACACATATAATAAATACATTTTGAATGATGAGATTTAATTTGCATATATCTGTGCACTGTGCTATTTTGAAGGTCCTTTTTTTAGGCTTTTGATGTCAAGGAGTTGGAAACATGGTTTCCTCTCATATATATATATGTGTGTGTGTGTGTGTGTGTGTGTGTGTGTATCTATCTATATCTATATCTATATCTATATCTATATCTATATCTATATCTATATCTATGCAGCCATCGCAACCAAAACAACTGAATGGATGACCGAACAGACTTCTTGGGGTGACTAGGCCAGCGGGGGAAGGCAATTGAGGGCGACTAGGCCAGCAGTGGGGGGGGGGCAGTTAGGGGCAATCAGGCAGACAGGCAAGTGAGCAGTTAGGAGCCAGTGGTCCAGAATTGTGAGAGGGATGTCCTACTGCTGGTCAGACATGCCCTGAGGGGTCCCAGATTAAAGAAGGTGCAGGCTGGGCTGAGGGACACCCCTCTAGTGCACGATTTCCGTGTACCAGGCCTTTAGTCCAGTTATAACTATCATGTTGTAACTCACATTATTTTTTTTTTAATATATTTTATTGATTTTACACAGAGAGGAATTGAGAGGGACAGAGAGTTAGAAACATCGATGAGAGAGAATCATCGATCAGCTGCCTCTTGCACACCCCCTACTGGGGATGTGCCCGCAACCAAGGTACATGCCCTTGACCGGAATCGAACCCGGGACCTTTCAGTCCGCAGGCCGACACTCTATCCACTGAGCCAAACCGGTCCCGGCTGTAACTCACATTATTAATAAGCATCCTAAAAGAACCCCTAAAGTAGGATGCATAACTTCTCCCTAAGCCCTTTAGTTACTATTGTCTCACTTTCATTCATTGATCCTTGTGCCATCAAGAAAGAAGTGAGTTCAGTAACTGCTGTTTATTTGTTCATTTATAAGAAATTTTATAGAGAGGAAATGATGACAAGTGATCTAAAACCACATTAAACCTTATTTATTGGAGCTGTTAGGATTTGTGGTGGGCCTATTGATAAAACATTTTCTCTCTCTTACCCTTTCTCTGAAATTGATAACAATAATAATAAAATATAGAAAACATAGCTGAAGGCATCACACATTTTTATTTCAAAATATATTATGAAGCTACCATAATCAAAACAGTGTGGTACTGGCATAAAAATACACTTATAGGCCAATAAAATAGAATTAGAGAGCCCAGAAATAAACCCATGCATATATGGCCAACTGATCTTTGATAAGTGTGTCAAGAATTCACTATGCTTAATATTGCAGATTTCTGTATTCTAGATTCAAAATATCTATGTAGGAAATATGATAGGGAATCCTTATCAAAAAATATTTGTTTGCCTTTTTATTACTTATTAGATGCCCAAGTAGCACAAATGATCTAATTAGCATATTATGTTTTTATTATTATAGATGATACTGATATCAGGAATTGCTAGCAAGCCATCAAAAGTGCTGTAGATAAGCTTGAAAGTACACCCACTCTCCATCAGACAGGGAAAGAATTATGCAAAATCTCTATAAATCTACAGTATGCTTTAGAACAAAAAAATTTATATTCATTTTATCATTTCAAATGTGTTCAATTTATACATAAGCCTGAGTTTGTGTTAGGAAGGAAAAGAAAATCTGTGTTTGGTTTTGGTTTTGGATTTTTTTTATTTTAGTGAAAAGTCTATAATTGTAGATGCAAAGATTAGAAATAAGTGTAAGATGGATGCATATGAATGAAGTTGATCTCCATATTATAAAAACAACCCAGACAAGAAAAATGATGAGTTAGTCTGACTTTATAGTTAACTGGTTGAATCTGTCAGAATTGTTTTGTTTTTTATTGGTTGATTTTAGAGAGAAAGAAAAGAGTTGGGAAAGAGAGGGATTTGTTATCTACTTATTTATGCATTCCTTGGTTGATTCTTGTATATGCTCTGACCCGGGATCTAACCTGCAACCTTGGCATATTGGGCTGGGACAATGCTCTAAACAACTGAGTTACCCAGAGAGGGCAGAATTGTTTTAAATTACTTTACAGTAATGGATGGTGCTTTATTATATGATGGAAATGTGTATCAGAAGCTACATGTCTGTAGGTAAGAACCTTTCATATAAACAAAGACTGTGAGCATAGTAGGGAATGACATCGATTCTAATTCCATTGACATTCTGGTCATTGTTTTCTGCCCTGCAGAGAATGTTTCATTTCAGCATCAATGTTTGGGGATGTTTACATGAAGGAGAATGATCCTATCTGTATATTCCTTTGCTTGTATTAACAAGAAATAATTCCAGAACATTCTCTGTTTCCCCTTTCATTCCCTTTCCCTTCTCCCCCTATTTTGGCAAATGGGCATGTGAGTGATGGTGGCTCATTCCTGATGGGTAGTGAAAAGAAACCCAACTTGTTCTCATTTCTCTCCCCATGATTTCTACTCACTCGGTCAGTAGGATTAGCTCTTGGTGATATTCTGCAAATTTAAATTCTTATATAAGTGCTTTAATGCAACTGAAATTCTGTGATTTTTTTTTCTTCCAGGAAAATGAATGTATGAGAATAAAAATTTTAGGAGACTGCTACTACTGTGTGTCTGGACTCCCAATATCTCTCCCCAACCATGCCAAAAATTGTGTGAAAATGGGACTGGATATGTGTGAAGCCATAAAGTAAGTGCAATGCTTTAGTAAGATCTTCTTTAATAGCCGAAACCCGGTTTGGCTCAGTGGATAGAGCGTCAGCGTGCGGACTGAAAGGTCCCAGGTTCGATTCTGGTCAAGGGCATGTATCTTGGTTGCGGGCACATCCCCAGTAGAAGATGTGTAAGAGGCAGCTGATCGATGATTCTCTCTTATCGATGTTTCTAACTCTCTATCCCTCTCTCTTCCTCTCTGTAAAAAATCAATAAAAAATATATTTTTTTAAAATCTTCTTTAACAGTTTAATAATTTTAGTTGCAGTTCTCAGATGCCACTACTTGTATTTACCAGTCTATTAGCATTAAATGCATTATTGTACATTTAAATGTAAATGTGCAGAGACCCATTTACTAATATGTGAGTAACTTGATCCAAAGTATGATTTCTCTAAATGTTTTCTATTATTATTATTAGCTTTAGATTTTTTTTTTTTGCTAAACTGAATTAGGAAGCTATGAAAAAGAACATTGTTGGTTTTTTTCAAAAGTGATTTTTAAAAATTTAAGTATCTTCTCTGATCTTTGGGAAACTGTATTCTTAGGATCCCTCATGATTTCTGACAGATAATATGGCTACACACAAATTGTAAGAAAGAAAGTAGTTTATCACCAAGCAGCAATTAATATACAAACGCAGCCCAAAATTACTTCAGCTAGGCAACATTCTCAGCTTTGAGTAGTTTCAGTTATAGGTCACCTGTTTGGCTCCTATACAGCTCACAAAATGATCCTTAATGGGTTGTTTTATTACACACCCAATAAAAGGCATCTCAGCCAATTTCAGGAATTCTCCCATGTTCTCTCTCACATGCAAGGGCAAGCATTTCATTCCCATTTCTTAAAGCACAAGGTGAGGATGGATAAAGGCATTTTAATTTTTTTAAGATGGTGAGGAGAAAGCACACACTTAGCATTGGAATTTTGCCAGATCATCTCAGGTTTTGTCACAGGAACCAGAAACATGGGTCCGTGAATGTTTGCCTGTATTTTCCCCTCTGTATGTGGACTCCAGACTTAACCTAATCAGCGCCTCGACACCTATTTGCTGAGGCTCCATGGCGGAAGCACTTTAGCTGAAGTTTTGGAATGTTCTCAAAGCTTGGAAAGGGGTGTGTTTTGTTTTTTTTCTGTCATGAGAATGCAAACTGTTCTTAATCAAGGAAGTGATATTCAGGATCCTGATGTAAGTCATTAAGGTTCCTCTTAAACTAGAAAATGTGTCTACTGCTGTTGCAAGTTTTAAGCAATTGCTTCAGCATTTTTCTAGAGATGACATAGATTGCATCTGCATGCATTAAAACACTTAGTCAGTGAATTCATTTGAACATTTGACCCACTATGCATCTACAAAAGATGCATAGGACTTGGAGACTATTTTTAAGAATCAAATCATTAACCAGTCAATTCTGTCACAATGGCCATTGTAGAGTGCCTTCTCTTCCCTTTTTATGCCCTCCTGGCTCTCTGCTGACCATGTTTCCATACAGAAATGCCACGTGGTTGGACCTGTTCTCTCTCCATGAGGTAAAATCTTAAGAACAATTATTGGTTTTACAACAATTTATTTACCTCCCAAAGATGAAACAAAGTAAATTCTTCTAAGATGACCCAGGTCAATAAACTTGTATCTTGTATTAAGTGTCTACATTGCCCCAAGCCCTGAACCCACTGATGGGTATACAGACCATTTGGACAAGGTCTGTGTCTTCCTGGAGCTGACACTCTGAGAGCAGATGTGAACCCAAATGGGAGTGTTAGCTGAGCCCTGGGAGGTTGGAGGACCTAGGAGGGTTCCTATATCAACCAGAAAGCCTTCCTGGGTGAGGAGAAGGTCATGCCTAAACCACAGATGGAAGAACAATGCAAACTGGTCCTGTGACATCCACACCCTGTCAGAGAAAGGAGCCTCAGGGGAGTGGGGAGCAGAGAGAGGAACCATCCTGAGCAAAAGGCGAGGATCATACAAGGCCTGGGCCGCCATAGCACTCATTGCTGATGGAGGGCAGAGGGTTGGGGGCAGACCTTCTACATTATGTAAATGTTCTGGCTCCTCCTGAGGGTGGGAATGAAGGGTTTGGATGGCCTGCATTGTTTGTTGTCTTTGGGGGTGTGTGGGAAGGGACCATAAAAGGAAGAAAGAGCAAGAGGAAGAGCAGGGAAAGAAAGGAAGAGAAAGGATAGGAAGGGAATAACTTTCAAATTTTTTTTTTCCACAAAGCCATTTATTTTTACATTGTAACTTTGTTTCTTTTCTTTCTTTTTTTTTTTTTTTTAATCATTTTTAGCATACTCAAATGTTGTCTTTTTACCATTTAAGCATGACATCTATGCCTATGTCATTTGAGACTTTTAAGTTTCATTTACTGCAGCCACTCCTGGTAACCCTTCCTCTTTGCTGTGTTGCAACCAACATCATTGTTTCCCTTCCCATAGCCTCCGGGGGTGATTCTCTCGGTAACTAGGGATACCTTCCTGTAATGCTTCTTTTACAGCCATGTTAATTGATAAATGTACTTAGCAGGCAGAAATAAATAAGCATTGCCAAGCATTGTCATTTTCCCTTAAAGGAAATTTTTCATTTGCTCTATTAATGAGTGTGTCCTAAGGTATTTTTCATTTGCCTCTGTTAATAAGACAGTGTCCTAAGGTATTTTTAAAGCTGTTAGAAGGAAAGGGTTGAAGGGATTAGATAAAAGCCTCATTAACATAGGCAACAGTGTGATTACCTCGGGGCAAGTGGGGGTGGGGATAGAAGAGGGTGAAGAGGAGTAATCAGAAAGAAAAACTATTTTTGTGGCTCAAGGCAGTCATCTGCTACAGAAGAATCCGTGATCATATTTCCAACAGTCTGAGAAATTCTGAATAATCACATGCCCTGAAAATTGGCCAAGAGTTAAATGGAGAAGCTGTTCCTGGATGGTGATGTAAGTTTCCTTCTCTTTAGGAAAGTGAGAGATGCTACTGGCGTTGATATCAACATGCGTGTGGGAGTGCACTCCGGGAATGTCCTCTGTGGAGTGATTGGCCTGCAGAAGTGGCAGTACGATGTGTGGTCACATGACGTTACCTTGGCCAATCACATGGAAGCTGGAGGGGTCCCAGGGTAAGGCCTGACATTGGATTTCTCTCTTTAAGTTGGCTGCATGGTTAGAAATGATAGGTCAGAAGGTTAATAACTTCTCAGTCTTGGGTGATTTCTATGGTATTTATGTCCTACAGCCTCTTACATTAATCAGATAAACATGACCTGTCAAGTCCCAATCCCACCACCCCCATGACTCCTGGTTAAAGACTGTGGATATCAGATTCTAAATTACAGACTTTTACTTACTTGCAAAAGTATGCATAGGGGCATAAGTTGAAGATGTTTTATACTGCCGTGCAGATATGGCATTTCTCTATTATTAGTGACCTCTGAAACCAGTACTATTAAAATGAGGTTAGAGCCTCTTTCAGTCAAGAGGTTTTCAATGCAAGCGCTTTAATTTAGAGCAGTGGTCAGCAAACTCATTAGTCAACAGAACCAAATATCAACAGTACAACGATAGAAATTTCTTTTGAGAGCCAAATTTTTTAAACTTAAACTTCTAACGCCACTTCTTCAAAATAGATTTGCCCAGGCTGTGGTATTTTGTGGAAGAGCCACACTCAAGGGGCCAAAGAGCCGCATGTGGCTTGCGAGTCGCAGTTTGCTGACCACTGATTTAGAGAAGCATGAGAGCAAACTTTGAGAAAGAAAACTCCTCTTTGTATACAGATCAGCATGCTTTTTAAAATGCCTCTGACCGGCATTTCAAAAAATATCCTTATATACTAAAATTCTTTATGCTCAAGCTTTCTTTGCTGTTCTTCACCACACCCACCAGACAAATTTCTGTGAGTGCAGAGACCTCCAAGGAGGAGGAGCTCCTGACCTCCAGAAGCATCTTTCTAAAGCCCTGGTTAATAGACTGTCAACCTTATCAGAGTCCATTTTACCAAGAACCTACAGCCTTCCCTTCATTTCTGAAGTCACAGAAATAATCTCCCTCCGTAGATAGCCTTATCTATCTTGATTGTGGTTTTAAATGGAATTTCAGACGTGTCCATATTTCTTCTGTCACCCTGGAGCATCTGAATGGAGCTTACAAAGTGGAGGAAGGAGATGGTGACATCAGGGACCCGTATTTAAAGCAGCACCTGGTGAAAACCTACTTTGTAATCAACCCCAAGGTCAGTGTTGCAAACAGTCTATACTGTAATTGGCCTATGACTTCTGTGATTAGAAGGCAGAGGAGCAAATTACGTGTATAAGTGTTTTCAATTAAGTAAGCCTTCGCCTCTAAAATTACTTTAAATGCATATAGCATTTTAATTATGGAACATGTTTTAAATAATGCATTTAAATTTACTTATTAAAGAAACAATTGAAATAATTGCTCTCTGTGACAGGGTTGTATTGTTAGTTAATGTATATGTTAATTTGTGGTGCTTCTGAGAGCAGCCTGACAGATGGGAAATTAAAGAGAAATATTTTGCTTAGGCTTTCAGATGATAAAAAATCTAATGAGATGAAATAAGATAAACATATAAGAAAAGGGAAAAGAAGGAATTTCTAAAATATTAATAAAGTATCACATATACATTTGTGCGAGGACAGATGTATACAGACATGTTTAACTTCCATACAGTAACATCCTCTGTTACTGGAAGAACTTCACACCCATCCAGAAGGCTGGGACCTGACTCCTCCTCTGTTCACACCACATGTCCTCCAGAATGAGGGCCTTAGAGCCCTCATGTCCTTTAGCCTCTCATCTCCTGCCAAATGGGTATTATTGCTATTTGAGACTCAGATTCCAAAACTCTGAGTGGTGATGTAACTTACCCTAAATCACACAGCTTTAAACGGTGCAAATATAAGCAAGAAACATTCCTAAACTGTCAAAACCAGTATCACAAAGTCAACAGGATCAAGTGTGTGGATGTGTGGCTATCAACTCACAGTGGCCTCCTTCAAACCCTCGGCTTGCCTTTGGTGGCAAACTTTAGTTCACTGTGACAAGCAGGAAAAACTGAGATGATGGGGGAACCATAAGGAAAAGGCAAAAAACAGAACATGAAAACATTGTGTTCAGTAAAAGAACACCAAATCATGGATAGGTAAGACCATCTTAGCATTAGAAAATATCTCCAATCTCTATTCCCATCACTTTAGTGAAACTCACTGTCAAGAAAAAGTTGGAACAGATCAACATATTTGTTTAAAATTTTAGTTTATAAAAATGTTTATTAAAAATGGCTATTTTTCCTAAGTCTAAATTACAGGTAACTTCCTGCCTGGGGGGGGAATGACTCAGCACAAACAGCTTATAACACTGCATGTCTGTAGCACTGAAGGAGTGAGGGCAGAAGCCGTAGAGGTGAAGGGGTGATGTTAGAGGAAGATGCTTAATCAAGGGACACTTCTTGATGGGATGGAGCAGGAAGGAGAGGCTATACAGCTTTCCTAAGCCAAGTGTAATGATTGATTTCCCTACTCCAAGGGAGAACGAAGGAGTCCCCAGCACCTCTTCAGAACTCGTCACACCCTCGATGGGGCCAAGATGAGGGCCTCTGTGCGCATGACCCGGTACCTGGAGTCCTGGGGGGCAGCCAAGCCCTTTGCACACCTGCACCACAGAGACAGCATGACCACGGAGAACGGCAAGATCAGCACCACGGTATGTCCCCCCACGTTCCAAAACATCCTAACACTGAGTGAAGGCTTGTCCCCCAAACAAAAGGCATCGCCTGCCCAAATAACTTCAAATGAAGTGAGTTTACCATCTCTGACTTTTTGGAGGCCCCTTAAAAATAGCTATTAGGATATGAATGAGTGCCAACCCCCCATTGCTAGGGGTTTTAACCCAGAGTGATTTTGCATTGTAACTTCATAACCCTAAGACTGTATTCTTGACAACTGACTGTAACAACTGAATACAGTTTAACTCTTTTGAAAATCCAGGTGTGTTTTGTGTTTTAGTTTTTCCATTATTAAGTAAAAACCTGAGCATCTTAATAAAAGAACAAGTGGAGGCATAATGTCCTTGAAGTTTGAGCAGCATTATTAAGACAGTCTCTTCATTGCCCAAACATTCAGGCTGCGGCGGCAGCAGTGTACATTCTATTGTTGTAGTTCCTTGTTTATATCTCTCCAACTTTCATCAGAGAATAAAGTCTCAAGGTTCTTTACAACAGGGACATTTTCAATAAGATGGCTGCAATGCAGATAGAAAATAGAAAGAACCATAGAGGAGAGAGAAATAAATATAATTAAGCACTTAGAATAATCCCAATGGTATCTTTAGATTTTAATAGGACTCTGAGTAAAATTAACTCTATTCACGATGGAGTTGAGGTAAAGAAAGTAAATGGAATGTTACGTAATTCCTATTAGCTCCTGAGAAGAAGCATATCAGGTTGTCAGGTAAAAGTGGGCATTTCCAGTCTTCTGTGTCCCACACCTCCCAGCATGTCACAATGACACACCGAAGTCTTGTTTGACTTAGTTATGTTTCTCCTCTCAACTTCCCTTGTTCTTTTTCAAACTAAAAAATAAATGTGGCTTGACAGAAGACTATGACCACCAGACCATCAGGAAAGGAGACCACCAGGACGAGTCCTAGAGGAATTTGTGTTCTATTGGGAAGAGAGAGAATAGAAGTAGGAAACAAAGGAACATGATCATTTTAGGAGCTGCAGAAGGCCATGATAAAGATAAAATGGAGTGATGTTCATGGGAGTGCATGGGTGATTACTCTGGGTAGGACAGTTGGGGACATCTCAGAAAAGGAGAAGAGGAAATTGGAAAAGGATGTGGCAGAACAATAAATTCAGTGGTTCTAAGATGGAAATGAATGTGGTCAGAGAGGATCCTGTGTGGCTTTAGTGTCATCAACAATGAGCAAACAATCAGGCTGAGAATGCAATAAGGTAATTGTGTTTAATTCACTCTACTAGTAAGTATACTGGGACGTCACTAGAGGATCTTAAGTGAGGAACGGGTATGGTACATATAATGTGAGTTGCAATAATGGCGCAAGAGCGCAGGGAACCAAGTGAGAATGATGCTCACTTATGCTAAGATTTTAGTAATGTATACAGTGAGAAGCAAATTCAGGATCTAATTTGAATGTAGAGCAAATCAGACTGTGGTAGAGTGGATAGGTGTGAAAATGAGGATCAAAGATGAATTCACATTTCTTTTAGTGGCACAGCTGAAAGAATGATGATGACCTTAACTGCAACGACAAATGCTATAGGGAAATCAAGAGATTTAAAATGGAAAAAATCAAGATTTTGCTAATGGACATCTTCAAATCAATATGCCTTTTAGAATCTAAGTGCAGCTAGGAAGTTGGCAGATGTGCAAGTTGAGAACTTAGGAAAGAGACCCAAGCTGGAGATGAGAATGTGAGAGGGATCAGGTTTTCGATGATATTTGAAGCCATGGAGCTGGATGGAATTATCAAGAAGAGAAGAGGTCGAAAGAGGAGGGCCAGGAGCAACTGGGTCCTTTAGCATTCAGAGCTGTTAAAGGAAAAGCATCCTAAGATGCTAGTATCAAGTTGTCAGTGAAAGTTGATGCTTTTATCACTCTTATGAAAAATAATAATTTGGATAATTTTGCCTCAATGTTACATTAATTATTAATGCTAATGGCTAATAACCATATTTCTCATTGTGTTTGTTGTTCATCAGAAGTTGGTTGGTTGGTTTTCAAAAAATAAGAACCATGTATAAATATTAGAACATGATTTCCTGTGCTGTTTCTTAGGTATACCTGTGAAAATGTTATTGTCCAGGTGTTATTGATATTGTTGTGGTTTTTTATTTCTCATCAGTCTTACTGTCCAGGACTTAACAGTACCTGTCTCCCTCATTATCTCTTCATGGGACCACAGGAAATATTTTACCTGACTTTAATCTGTTATGTTAGTGAAGATGCCTCCTTCAAAGGAGTGTTGCAAGGTCTAGTGCTTTAAGCTTCCAGAAGTTTATGAAATCAGAGGACCTCTTGAACAAAATCAATTTTCTTAACTGGCTGGTTTCACTAGTCACAGATACAGAACCTAGGGGCTGCTTTAGCAGCAAGATAGGATATCTTAAGACAATTCCAAGGCTTTAACACTTGAAGCCCATATGATGGTTACTTAGCTATGACCCTCACTCACTTTCAGAAATTATTAATAATCATTCTTATTAATACATCCCAAGATTTTATTCAGAAATTATTAATAATCATTCTCATTAAGACATCCCAAGATTGAACAGTTGTCATTGCCAGAAGTTATTTTTTTTATCCAATCTCTTATGAAAAGCTCCATAACATTTGAGGTGTTATGGTTCAACATTGATAGAGCTGGTATATAATGTATTATTTTACTTTATGTAAGAAAAAATGGAATTTTGTTTTGTTCTTAATGTTTTACCTTTTCCTAGGTAAATGTATTCCCTTAACACATTTCTTACCCTAACCTTGGAGATAAAGCAGCAAAGAGGAGTTTTTTTAGAATCATTTTGATTTTATTTTAATTTCCACTGAAACTGTATAAAGGTGAATCTTGTGGGGGTTTTTTAAGTCTACTATTGAACATTAACAGTGGGTGTCCCATTGATAAACCCTGACTGGTGTCTTCCCCTCATTCTGTTTTCAGGAACGAGAAGCACTCATATGTCAAATCTTTATTTTTTGATTACAGTTTATATTCAATAATTACATTTAATATTCTGTATTAGTTTCAGGTATACAGTATAGAGGTTAGACAATCATATACTTTACAAAGTAGTTCCCCCAATACACATTCTTAAACAATGGCACTACTTATTAATAGAGTTTAATGATAAGGGTTGACTATAGACTTTCTGGTTATGTTTATGTTTTTTTAAAGCACATTTAAATATTTTTCTGATGTCAAACTACAGTTTCAAATGATTGTAAGCTGTTTACATTACTCTAATAATGATTTTTCTGTAGGCCATTGTTTGAAATCATATCTTTGACTATTAGGATGTAAATGTTAAAAATCCTGACAACCAGTCTGATAGTTTTGGCATCCACAGTTTATAGATGACACCAATATTTTAAATATCAACTGAGTTTTTAGTCTTGTTTTACATTTATAGTTAAGTCTTTGCTCCACGTGGTAATTATATGTTACCTAACTAGAATTTCTCATGATAAAAGAAGAAATGTGTTTTATATAGTTATCATCGCAATGCTATTTTAAAAGTATATTTTTGGCAACTAATATCCTTTTTTTGTAGGATGTACCAATGGGCCAACATAATTTTCAAAATCGCACCTTAAGGTATGGTATATGATCCATTTTCTAACTGTTAAAAGCTCACTTTTTTATTTATTTCTGAAAGTAATTATCATCAATTATAGTAATTCTGAAGGCTACTTCTTCTAAAAGAGCAGCTACTTGTGAAGAGCCCTATTAAATTGCTCTCAAGCTTCTAAAAATAGGATTATTAGTATCGTGTTATTAGGATTAAGAGAGGAAAAAAGAAAACACCACCTGGTAATCACTATAGAGCTTGAAATTATTTTCCTAAAATGATTCTTCCTAATATTAATATATAGCAAAAAAAAATGAAATTTCTTAAAATGAGTATGGTCCTTACAATTACATTTTTCTGTTTTGAATCTTAGAGATAAAAGTAAGATAGACCTAGCCTTTCTATGGTAAAAAGTAGGGCTGCTCAACCTCTCTAAAAAGAAGAAGAAAAAAAAACTTCCCACACATGTCTCCAGGCCCCTGTCACCATCCATGGTAGAATTACAGGCACTAATATCTTTTATTTCCATGTTCCTCTAGCTTTGGGGGTCAGAGTAATCCTTTGGTATTGGTTTGGGAATGAAGTATTTCTTATTGAAGTAAGTAAGATAATTCATGAAAGGCCCAAAACTCAAGCCAGTCTTTCTTTCCCCACAAGGAAGTGGGTTTATTCTTATAGAAAACACATTGTATCCAAGTAAAAAGGAAGCACAATTAAGTAGATCATTCCCTGCAAAGCATGGCAAGGGGTGCACATCACCCCAGAATCCCTCTCTATGACTTTGTTGTAAGGAGCTCTACTTTATATTTTGTGTAAAATCGCAAACCACATGCAGCTCTTTGGCCCCCTTGAGTGTGGCTCTTCCACAAAATACCACAGCCTGGGCGAGTCTATTTTGAAGAAGTTGCATTAGAAGAAGTTTACGTTTAAAAAAATTTTTCTCTCAAAAGAAATTTCAATCGTACTGTTGATATTTGGCTCTGTTGACTAATGAGTTTGCCAACCACTGCCCTAACAGAAGTCACCAAATTATAGGAGCAAGAAAATTGTCTGTAGGTCAATTATTTTTGTCCAGATAATTAGTGAATACAATGGTGCAAAATCACATGAATTTATTGGCTACTGCATGTGCCATGCTTACTGCATTGATCCCTGTACAAGCTTTCCCCAAGCTAATCCCAAAACAAATTCATGAAGACAATGCCATTGTTAGCCCTGGACATATCATTGAAGGATTTTGTTTTTCTGTGAATTCAAGGACCTACAACTGTTTCTTCTTAGACTTAGAGATATTTTGAGAAAAAGAAAGCCACCAAACTGAAGTAATAGAACTCAAGTCCAATCAAGGGCTGATTAAAAACAAAACGAAAGGTCTAAAGTAAAGATAGCTCCTCCCCGTAAAAGAGAATTAGCCAGAGTAGATGATTGCTAAAGTTCCTGGCTTTAAAAAAAAAAAAAAAAAAAAGATAATTTGTCTTTTTCAAGCAGCTTGGAATATGGCATGTCAATACCTCTTGGCTCTGTATCTGCATCTGGATCACTTAATATTATTCTGGTTTTGAACCAAGATTGCCCTTGGCCTGTTTATTTATTTATTTTTTTATTGATATTTTACAGAGAGAAAGGGAGAGAAATAGAGAGCTAGAAACGTCAATGAGAGAGAAACATCGACCAGCTGCCTCTTGCACACCCCCTACTGGGGATGTGCCCGTAACCAAGGCACATGCCCTTGACCGGAATCGAACCCGGGACCTTTCAGCCCGCAGACCGATGCTCTACCACTGAGCCAAACCGGTTTTGGCATCCTTGGCCTGTTTAAAGAAGACAAGTCAAATCCACAGATGCTGATGGAATTGCAATGCCCATCAGCTTATTAATGATGCTTCTATGAGATTAATTATAGATAACTGTGACATTGCATATTGATTGGCTCTTATTGTCTATACCTTCGGCAGTTCTGAACTCAGAAAAGTGTGAGTCTTATCCCAGAATAGAAAGTCTATTCGATTGGTAATTTAACCAATCAGAACACAGACAAGCCATGTGCTCATTGCACATCCCACTCAGGGACCTGTCACACCTAGACTTAGGCACAGGCTAGTGCAGGCCAGTTGGTGAGGGCCAGCCTGTGTTTTCACTCTTAGCAGGTGCTTAACTTTTAAAAACATTTATTATTATTATTTTGGTTTTCTCATGCTAATTGTCAAATTAACCTTGTGAAACTCATTATGATTTTGGCATAATTTATTTAAAAAACACATTACAGCTGACGGTTATTTGCTTCCACCACCAAGTGAGTGATCTGCAAATATAAGTGGGGTTTTCTGTGAGTTGTGCTTTCAAATACTGAGGAACATTTAAATACATACAATTAAGCTTTGATATGCCTAAAAAAGGATGGTAGTTCTACAAATTCTTGAAAACAGACCAGTGAAAACATTAACAAGGAGTAACTATTTTGTCAACTAAACCGAATTTTTGCAGGGGAATTTCCAAAGCCAGTGTGTTCTGTCATAAACTAAAGTTTATAGAGGCAACCAGTCAAGGGCTAATGTGCCTTATAGGACAAAAAGTTCTTTCTTCTCAAACACCAAGCACCTATCCTTCAGTGTTGCTTTTGATTACCAAGAAAAATTTCACTCTAAGTGAAGTAAGGCCACATTTTACTGCACCAAAAACTCTAGTCAACTCTGTTGATTCATAGAGTGGCTGCTGTTAATAAAGAAAAGGCTGTTCATGGGTTCATTCTTTTTACTTGTTTAACAGAATTAAACAGAGGTTTTGGCATCACAGAAAAATTGGGTTAATGTTAGTAATAAGATTTCTTACCCATTACATTTCCTTTTTCATTGTAGAACCAAGTCACAAAAGAAACGATTTGAAGAAGAATTGAATGAAAGGATGATTCAAGCAATTGATGGGATTAATGCACAAAAGTGAGTTCTTCTTAATCTTAAATTAGCATTCATCTCTGATAATTTCAGAGACGATATTTCAAACCCTATTATTTGAAAAGGTTGTTATTTTCTGCCTAATAAACACACTCCAAGTAAATTACTAATAAAAAGCATGAATTGTAAATATGGAGAGAAAAATCATAGCAAAATGTGTTCAGGAGGTCATATAAAAGATCAATAGGAATTCCATGTGGGAAAAACTTTGTTATAGTAAGTTATAGTAAGTAGCACTATCCGTTCAGAATGCATTTATTCCCATGCAAACCCAGAGAATATTGACCTTCCCAGGTTTCAAATTGTGGAAGAGTGTTATGCTTTAGAATCTGAATTTATGAGGGCAATGGGAAGAAGACTAGGTTTTTCCGGGGAGGGGACACAATATTGTTCAGTCTATGAAGTCCATAAATTCTGTGAATGTCTATTCAGTCTATGAATTGCTGTTGTAGTTTTAAATGGTCCAAGAAATGCCTTAAAAATTAAAGGAAGTAGTGGCATTCATGGCCTGGACAGAACAGTCACATCCATCAGCCTCTGAAACCACACCAGGTGCATGTGCCTTCAATAAATGTTTGTTGAATTAAGTTGTAGTGTAAACATCAGGAGGTCCAAATGAAAATCTCCATAAAAAAGTTTCCATCTTTTTTTTAATCTAATTTTTTATCATGAAAGTTAACTCTTGAAAAATGTAAATGATGCCAAAGCCGGTTTGGCTCAGTGGTAGAGCGTCGGTCTGCGGACTGAAAAGTCCCGGGTTCGATTCTGGTCAAGGGCATGTACATTGGTTGCAGGCACATCCCCGGTAAGGGGTGTGCAAGAGGCAGCTGGTCGATGTTTCTCTCTCATCGACGTTTCTAGCTCTCTTATCTCTCTCCCTTCTTCTCTGTAAAAAAATCAATAAAATATATTTAAAAAAAAAAAAAAGAAAAATGTAAATGATTTTCACCTAGAACTCTGCCTACAAAACTAAATTGCACATCTTTACAAACTGTGTGTTTCTTCTACATTGTTCATTTTAAGTATTTGTTTTAAAATATTTATAGGGTTTATGAGAAAATTACATGACTGTGTGTGTGTGTGTGTGTGTGTGTGTGTGTGTGTGTGTAATTGAATATATACACAATAAAGTATCTTGGTCAGGCTACAGGTGTAATTCAGATATACTGGCACATTGAATTAACACCTGCCTAGAGATCCTTTGTGTGCTCTAAATGCAACATGTGGCTTGAAATAAGTCATTTTCTCAAGTATCAGTCCAGTGTTCATGGCTTACAAAACTTAGTTTTTGGTGCTAGGGACACCAGGAAAGTGAAACCTGGTCTTGAGCACTTCCTGCTACTTGCAGGACACAGACAGATAGGAAACTGAAACCTGGACTGGAATTAGGGGGTCTTGCAACTTAATGACGAGCTGGTTTTATATCCCCTTTATAAATTTCACTCATTTTATTCCCAAACTTATATAATTCAGGAACATTTTTAAATTAGATCTTTCTTTCTCAATAATAATAATAAAAACTTTTAATAAGTTACCTGTATACATAATTCATAGTTTCATAACTACACAGTTCTGGAAATGAATATAGTAAAAATTTATCTTAAATTTTATTTTCTGTCCTTTTTTTATATTAACCAACCTTTGATTCCTCGAATTAGTCTCATAAAAGAGGACAATTACATAGTTCTGCAGCTAATGTAATAACAACTGCCAAAAATATCTATTTCCCTGAATTTGAAGATTATACCCTTGAATCAAAAAATATTATTGCCTTTTCAGCATGGTTTAGTGGTTGAGCAACAACCAATGGACCAGGAGGTCACAGTTTGATTCTCCATTGGGGCATGTGTCGGGTTGTGAACCGGATCCCCAGTGGGGGGTATGCAGGAGGCAGTCAATCGATGATTCTCTCTCATCATTGCTGTTTCTATCTCTCCCTCCCTCTCTCTCTTCATCTCTGAAACCAATAGAAATATATATTTTTAAGTATTGTTATATATAGTTCTCAGTTGTTTTTTTAAATATATATTTTATTGATTTTATACAGAGAGGAAGGGAGAGAGATAGAGAGTTAGAAACATCGATGAAAGAGAGTCATCGATCAGCTGCCTCTTGCACACCCCCTACTGGGGATATGCCCACAACCAAGGTACATGCCCTTGACTGGAATCGAACCCGGGACCCTTCAGTCCCCAAGCCGACGCTCTATCCATTGAGCCAAACCAGTCCTGGCAATATAGTTCTCAGTTTTAATGGTGATTGTTCTGGGCTACATTACTGACTTCTGTGCCCCGACTGAAAGTGCATGGCTTGTCGTTGAGTCTTGTGGGACATTCACACTCATCATGGTCAGCACCATGAGAGTCTTCCTAACTCTCCAGGGGTTCTGGGCACAGCGTATCCACATAGACCTGGAGATGTCCCTCCTCAGATGTGCTGGTCTCCTGGGTAACTTGTTAACCCAAATCTGAGACCTCTTGTACATTTAGGGGCTCTAATCTGAAATCAATAAGTGGCTGGTTACCGGATAAAGTGTAACAGTTCACCTGGCCTTTTCTCCTGGATCCTTAAAGGCCTTCATCTTTTATTTCCTGAATACATCACAGAATCCAAATCCATAGACAGATGTGCAGTGGATTGGAAAGTTCTATATTAATAAATTCATGTGAATTGGTTTTTGTTTGAACAGATGTAATGTTTTTGGAATTTTATGTAAAATATCATTTTATCTCTAATGTTTACCTATCTGTATATGTTCTCTCTCCCTATATAGATATAGATATAAGCAAGGTGATATATACTTGTAGAAATATACACATATATGCTTATTCATTATAATTCAGATTATTACATTTGTAATTATAAACATATTTAAGAGAAGTTAGGAAAATAGAAATATAAATTCATCAGTTAATGACTCAAACCAGTTGGTCATTGTTGGTATTTATTTTTAGATACTTTTCTTGATGCACACATTGCAATTTTTTTCTTACTTAACTTTGTTTCAGAAAGTGTATGTTAATTTTATGGCCAAATGTATGATTATATTAGGCACTGTGTACCCGCCTTGCTTGGTTATATATCTGGTGTCTCCGCTTAGCTTATATATTGCATTCCAGTGAAAAGTTCTGTCATTAAGCTCTTTCTCTATTTCAACTACTTTCTTAAGATAGAGTTTTGTGAGTCAATCAGTGAGTAAGCATGCATACTTCCATATAATTTTTATTTTTTTAACATCTGATACGTATGTATATATTCACATATGTGTTTATGTTAACATATTAGTGATCTGAACTGCTTGATTCTTATATTAATATTTTCCACTGATACTTTTGAAAAACATGTTCAAATACTATTTTTACTTTATAGAAATAAAAATAACAATGATTTTACTTATATGTGAATTTGAAAAACAAAATAAATAAACAAGCAGAACAGAAACAGACTCATAGATACAGAGAACACTTTGATGGTTTCCAAATGGAAGAGGGTTTGAAGGATGGGTGAAAAAGGTGTAGGGATTAAGAAGTGCAAATTGGTAGTTATAATAGTCAAGGGGATATGAAGTACATCATAGGGTACATAATCAATAATACTTCAATAACTATGTATAGTGTCAGATGAATACTAGATATATCATAGGGACCACTTCATAAGTTATATAAATGTTGAATCACTAGTTGCACACCAGAAACTAATACAATATTGTATGTCAACTGTAATTGTATGTATTTAATTGAAAAAAATTATTATAAAGAAAACAAAACATAACAATGAAAGTATTTTCAGTAAGTGTAAAAGAGGCAAAATCTCCTCACCCAGAACTTGAAGGGACTCTAAATGGGCTTGACATTCTGTGATATGATGCTTGGTATAAACAGAGAAATACAGTGCTTCTTGTGAACCAAATGCTTCAGGACATGACACTACCATGTGATTTCAGTAAAACATCAGGGAACACATTTAATAATGTACTTTAATCCCTAGTTATTTAATTAGGATAACTTGAGTTTCAAGCTGGTACAACAGATGGTTGTTAATATCAAATTTTCCAAGGAGGGCAGTGTGAATAGGAATATTATATTTGCGGATTCCATATCCAGTTATTTGGCATTATGCCTTTTTTAAAATATTCAATTTTGGATGATTTGCAATAAAGAAAGAAGAATGCAAGTCACTTTTTTTAAAGTAGTTCCAGATGTTTGGTTGGAGGTTTGATTTTATGATGTCTGCCCTTTTTATTTCTAGGCAATGGCTCAAGTCCGAAGACATTCAGAGAATCTCATTGCTTTTCTACAATAAAATATTGGAAAAAGAGGTAAGCTATAATTTTTCTTTAAAATCAATCGTTTTTCTGACATTTTCATTTTTCAGATTTCTTCATGAAAGTATACCCATGTTTTTTCTTACTTGTGACATTTAAACTGCCTATAGCTACATCCGAACTCTTTATACCTTTTCTATAATTCTTCCATGCATATATTGTTTTGTCATAGTTCTTGCAACCAAGCTTCATTTCTGGCTAGTCATCATTCTCAATATTCCTGGTGGTATGTGATGTCTGGAACATGTCTGATATTTGGAGCTTAAATAAAGGAGCATTAACTAAACAAATTCTTCCTGATAAATGTACAGTGGCTTTGCACAAATTATATAAACTTTTTGACAAAAATATGAAATTTACATTCAACATATTGGGAGAATTAGGAACCTCAAACTTTTAGGTTTTGTTGCATCTAAATACATTATGACTCATAAAGTAAGAGCTATTTCAGGTACACATAATAAGCAGACATTTAATTTTTACATGTCAAGTTTAACATGGATTTGCTAAAAATGAATTAAATAATTATTACAGAAAGGACAACTGCGCTAGGTCAGCTTTGTTTAACTTGCCTTTTGTTTTGTGTTGATCTAGAAAAGGAACAAGTGAGAGCTGATTTTTATTATCCAACCATGTAATTACAGTCTTAGTTTGAACAAAAGCTACTGTAGTAACAATGCTATTAAGGGAATTCAGTTCATTGTTTTATGGAGATTGAATAGAAAAAAAACAAATACCAAAATTTCTTCCAGAATTCATCAGAGTTGGATTATGCAGTTACACCTAAATTTTCGTTTTTTACTAGTGGTCAAGATCAATTGTCTGCTTCTAAGTCCACATATTGACTACAGATTGTTTACCAAATTGATGTTTTATATAAGTCATTACTATTATTTTGATCCTTTTTTCCTTGAATAACTTGAACACATACTGATGGTTACTTAATGTGTAAATGGTAAAGTAGTCCCTTCCTGGTAAAAGTCCATCTCCTTTATTAATACTATAACTCATAGCTCTGCACAAAGCCCAGGAGAAGGGAAAAGATAAGGATGTAATTGAATGCGTAGAATGTAATCACATTTCTGCGCCTTTGCTAATGTAGCTCCTTCATCAACATGTAAATTATCCCAGCTAGTAAGCCATAAAATTCATCAAAAAAATATTCTAGCAGATAGAAGGTGGTCGTAATTTTAAATGCCACTTTTGCTGACATTGCCCATGAGGGCATATTTGCAGAGGCCAACTTTCAGGCGAGGTTGAGAGGGCATGGAGATTTAAGCTTGCTTTATGCCCATGTATATCCCCAGCCTGCTCCTCAGCCCTGCAGGAAGGGTGCAAGGTAGCAAGGAAGCAAGGAAGAGAAGCCTCAATTCACCACCCAGAGATCACTAAAACCCCAGTGGCTAAAACCCCGGCAATTCATACTATAACTTCCTGTAGCTTGGGGAGCAGTCTGTGCAGACATAGCTAATGCAGTCTGCCAGTATTGTCAGGGTTTTCAATAGCCACAGAAACTTAATTTCCTTTTCATTTTATTATAAAACTCTTTTGAGAAACAGTATAGTCTCAGCTGCAACTTCAGTTGTCGTTTTTCCTGCATAACTCAGACAGGGGCAGTCACAGGTGGGCAGCTACACTGGTCAGTGTACCGTCCTGGATGGGATGGAAAGCCGCGTGGACAAGGGGAAAGAGTGTCCACCAGCCAGGCTGAGACAAGCAAACAGAATGAATGTGGACCCAGACAAAGCCCACTGGGCTTTTCTATCTTCTAAATCTACACATTACCTCTCAGTATCATTAAAATAAATAACAAAATAAAAGACTAAACCAAGTAAATTAAATGAGGAAATTACATTTCCTCAGTAGCATCCAGAAGTTAAATATTAAGTGAAAATGTATTTGCTTTCCCCAAATCAATGTGGGCAACAAGGGAAGCAGGGCTCCCACACAGTTCACTCGGTTGCGCACTTGTCTTTCTGGTCAGGTGCTCTCTCTCCATGATGGAGTAACTGATTCAGTTACCTTAAAATGGGTTTCTGAACAGGTCAGCATATAAGTCATGGTCTTTGGAAGTCACAGCTCATTTGGAGGGAGGAAGTACTCATTGCCCATGATGAGCAGCCATCGTCCTTAGCTCCTTTGTGCCACAGTCTACCATGTAGGCGTGTGATGCATGAACTGGGTAGAGTTAGGCTTCAGCCCTTCTCTTTCTGAACTGCCAATCACTCTTTCCCTCTTCTCCCCTTAGTACCGAGCCACAGCACTGCCAGCGTTCAAGTATTACGTGACCTGTGCTTGTCTCATTTTCTTCTGCATCTTTATCGTGCAGATTCTCGTGTTACCAAAGTAAGTGCATGCGGTTCTCCATTGGGATTCTTACCTGGTACTGTCCTCCTGGCCCACTGTGCTCAAGGGTGTGAGAAGATGGGAATTTCTAAATCGGAGGGGTTATGTACCATACCACAGTGATGGTGGAAGGGGTAGACCTCAGGATCTGTAGAGTTATGTGATCTCCATGCATCATGTTTAGTTATAGAAATATTGGATTTTCAAAGCAGGCATGTGGATTCATGTTCCAGTGTTTCCTTCTGCCTTTGACTTTCATATTACTCTGATATGAAATATAGAGTTTAAGAAATATAGCCCAGGAAAACTTTAACAAAAAAGGCAAAACTGCCAGATGTTGTTTCTAATATACAAATAACATCATTGTATATTGAAAGGACAAAACCTGCTCTGGGCACACTTCCCACCCATTCATTCTGATTTTACAGTCTTCTCCATGAAGTCCATGCCCTGCCCCCATCTCTGATTGTTACAGGTCACTGTCCAACTCACCTCTCCCAGGACAGACCTGAAACAGACAGGAGGAACCGGGGGAGCTGGATTTCACAGGTTCACACTTTGGGGTGGACTCCTGCAAGTCCCACCTATTGGTGAAAATCCAGTCATTCTATGATTCCTGGATTGTCTTTCTCCCTCACTTTCTTAATGAATGAAATATACACCAACTGACTTCCTTTAAAGAAACAGATTTTTGCCCTGGCTGGTTTGGCTCAGTGAAGGGTCTGGAGTTCGATTCTAGTCAAGGGCACATGCCCAGGTTATGGGTTCGATCCCCAGTAGGTGGCATGCAGGAGGCAGCCAATCAATGATTCTCTCTCGTCATTGATGTTTCTCTTTCTCTCCCTCTCACTTCCTCTCTGAAATCAATAAAAAGGAAGGAAGGAAGGAAGGAAGGAAGGAAGGAAGGAAGGAAGGAAGGAAGGAAGGAAGAAAGAAACAGATTTTCCCCATTCTAAGAAAAAGAAGACAAATCTCTTGTCTTTTGATAATTGGGGATATAGACATAAATTTTAAGATAAATGTTTTTTCCCTTATTATTACCTACTTTGTTAAGGCAAAGCAATCATTTTTAATTTCATATAAATTAGAGCATTTGCATTTAACTTCAGGGGCACAGCCAGCATTTGTGGGAAACTTGAATTGCTAAAGCTGGGTTACATTTTGTCTCATTGATAGAAAGCAAACTAGAAATGAAATTTGCTAATGTCAACTTATAAGTTTTTTATTTTCTAAAAAGTTAACAAATTAAGTTCCTTCTAAGTGCCAGGCCTGTGCCATGTGATTCAAGAGAGAAACAATGGTCCCAGCAAGGTTTACAGGCTGGGCATTGCTCTGGCTGGGTGGCTTAATTGATAGGAGCATCGTGCCATACAACAAAAAGGTTGTGAGTTTTATTTCAGTCAGGGCACATACCTAGATTGCAAATTCAATCCTTGGTCTGGGCATGTGCAGGAGGCAATTGATGGATGTTTCTCTCTCTCTCCCTCTCCCTTCCTTTTTCTCTGAAATCAATGGAAGCATATCTTCAGGTGAGGATTAAAAAAAAAAAAAGTTCTTACATCTCTGTCAGGTATTTGGATTAATAATTTATATAATACTCTCAGAGAGAAAAATAAAACATTCTCTTTTTTAAAAAAAATGTTATGTAGATGATACAAGTACTACCAAGGGAAATGGACCCTTATTATTACTCTAAAGTAGATTAATTCATTCACTTTTCAGTATTTTCTTAAGTATTTTTTATATTTTTCTACATTATAATTAAGATAGTTTATCATCCAGTAGAAGGAGTTGGAAGAGAGGAAAGTGAGTCAGCATTTTAAATGATGATGTCAGCCGAAACCAGTTTGGCTCAGTGGTTAGAGCGTTGGTCTGTGGACTGAGGGGTCCCAGGTTCAATTTCTGTCAAGGGCATGTACATTGGTTGCGGGCACATCCCCAGTGGAGGGTGTGCAGTAGGCGGTTGGTCGATGTTTCTCTCTCATCGATGTTTCTGACTCTCTATCCCTCTCTCTTCCTCTTTGTAAAAAATCAATAAAATATATTAAAAAAAAAAAAAAAAAAGATGATGTCAAAGATGCCCTAGCTGGTTTGGCTCACTGGATAGAGCCAAACCAAAGGGTCCTGGGTTTGATTCCAGTCACAGGCATGTACCTTGGTTGTATGCTCCTTCCCAGCTCTGGCTCTGGTGGGGGCTCATGTAGGAGGCAACCAATCGATGTGTTTCTTTCACATGGATGTTTCTCTCTGTCTTTCCCTCTTTCTTCCACTCTCCCTAAAAAAATCAATGGAAAAATATCCTCAGGTGAGGATTAACAACAACAACAAAAAAACACAAAAAGATGAAGTCAAAGATGACAGACTTCCAGGGACAAAGAAGAACATCTCACCGCATTCTACTTTGAAAAGAACACACAGGAGATGTCTTTTCTGTCGTGGCTTTTATTTTCTTGTCTCTCTTTTATTGAATTGTGTATTTATGAGGACCCATAAATATGTTATTTAATTATGGCAGTTCATTCTCTCAGGTATCATCACCAGTTATTATGTGTGTCCAGAGCATCAAGTTAGACTTCAAGGGTGAACATTGTGAATTCTGTGCTGGTTGCATTTCCTTCTTTGTGTTGGCAGTCAGAAACTTCAGAGGAAGGCCTGTGGGCTCCTCAAGTAAAAAAGATTGAAACTTGAGTGTGTGTGTGTGTGTGTGTGTGTGTGTGTGTGTAACTCACCGACTGACTTATTACAGGGAAAGGATACATTAAAATTAGCCTAAGGAAGAGACACATAGAGTCTAGAAGGGGCCCTAATGCAGGGCTTCTGGCTGTTCTCTCCCAGGGGAGCATGGAGGGATTACCTTCTCCCAGCCACCATGTGTGGAAATACCCACCAAATATCATCAACCAGGGAAGCTCACCCAAGCCTTTGGTGTCCAGAATTTTTATTGAAGCTCAATCACGTTCTGCCCATGTGACTGCCTGTTGGTCTCCAGCCTTCTCCTGATGTGGGGCTAACATATTGAGTCTCCAGTCCCTTCCTAGTTGAGAACTGCACCTCCTGTACCAGTTTTATCTTGTTTTGTGTTATATTATATTAGCCTTTTCCCTTCATTTTCCTTTCATGTTAATAGCCTCCCTTTTTTCTTTCAAAAAAAATTATTGCTATTAAATACTTCAAACATACAAGAAAAGTACAAAGCATAAGATAATAAGCATACATGTGCACAAAATGCACATTTCACAGATGTTAATCTGGTGGTATATTTACTTTAGATACGTTTCTATGTTCTTGTGGTCATTATTGTTTGGATAGCTTCCTATAGACAGCATCTGTATTTATTTTGTTTGTTTTTTATGTGTTCAAACTGCTATCTTTATATTAATACTAGAGGCCCAGTGCCCCTCAGCCCAGCCTGCACCCATTACAATCTGGGATCCCTCTCACAATCCAGGACTTATTACTCCCAACCACTCATTGGCCTGCCTGCCTGATTGCCCCTAACTGCTTCTGCCTGCCAGTCTGATCACACCCAACCTCTCCCCTGCCAGGCCTGATCAATGCCTAACTGCTCTCCTGCCAGCCCAATTGCCCTTAACTGTCCTCCCCTGCAGGCCTGGTCACTCCTAACTGCCCTCCCATGCACGCCTGGTCCCCCACAACTGCCCTCCCCTGCAGGCCTGGTCTCCCACAGCTGCCCTCTCTTGCTGGCTGGTCCCCAATCTACCCTTCCCTGCAGGCCTGGTCCCCTCCCCAACTACCCTTCCCTGCAGGCCTGGTCCCCTCCCCAACTACCCTTCCCTGCAGGCCTGGTCCCCCACAACTGCCCTTGCCTGCTGGCCTGATCTCTCACAACAGCCCTCTCCTGCCAGCCTGGTCACTGCTAACTCCCCTCCCCTACAGGCCTGGTCACCCCCAACTGCTCTTCTCTGACAGCCTGGTCACTCCTAACTGCCCTCCCTTGCAGGCCTGGTCATTCCTAAATGTCTTCCTCTGCTGCCCTGATCTCCCACAACTGCCCTCCCCTGCTGACCATCTTGTGGTGGCCATCTTGTGTCTACATAGGGGCAGCCATCTTTGACCATATAGGGGTGGCCATATTGTATGTTGGAGTGATGGTCAATTTGCATATTACTCTTTTATTAGATAGAATGTTTTATCTATTTGTATTTTTTTTATATATATATAGACCCACTTTACCCTCTTATTTTCATTTACCTTGCTTTTTTTGTTATCCATTTTCCTTCCTAACTTCTAAAGAATTGATGAGACTTTTTTTTATTCAGTTAAAAGGAAATATTTGTATTCTTAACTTAGTAAGTTCTAAAGGTAATCATTATATTTCTTGTATAATTATTTCTTATCATTTTATGTCCAGATGGTAATTATAGTCAATATTTATTTAGATTTACCCATATTGTTTACCAATTCTTTACTCATCAATGCTTTTTTAAAATTTCTTTCTTCATTTTTCTTCTTACAGATGTATATTATTTATTAGTCATTTTATTGAGGGTCTGTGAGTTCCCTCAGTTTTCATTGTCTTTGCTAAATACCCTGTGTAGGAGGTGCACAGAGCATTGATGGAGAGACCCATATCACTACTTGAGGGAGGAGAAGTGAGAGTACAGAGGGAAGAGGGTCATGGCACTAAATGGAATTCCAGAGAAAGGCTTTATTATTTACCCAATTAAATGTTTTATAACTAATATAACTTTTAGACTTTTTTGGTGGGGGAGGCATTGGTAACCTCTGCTGGTTTATTTCTCAGCAAACGTGCTTCCTTATCCCTGTCAGAACCATCTTTAAGCGATGAACTGGCTGTAAAAAAACAGAAAGGAGAAAGGATCTAGTCCTGAATCAGCCTTTTCCATTTACTGTAACAATACACTTGATTAAAGTGCCAAAGTCAAAAATCCTCACTAAAAAAAAAAAAAAAAAGGGGGGGGACTTTTCTTGCCTCATGACAGGGAGGAGTCAGCTTTGCTTCTCAGTAACTACATAAATCAGTTATACTTGGGTTTTAAAAAGAAACAGCTTTGCAACCAGAATGTTAATTAAAATTGGTTATGTTACATAACATCATGGTATGCTCAATGGGCCTGAACATGCTTTTGATAGAACAGGCATGATAAATGGTTATAATTAAGAGCTTTTGAGCAGCCATTACTTTTGCTTGGTATTTCTGTTCCCCAAGATAAAGGGTACCTCCACCTGAACAAGAGGGTGCGCTAGGGACTCGAACACTGGACAGCCTCAGGTCATGCATGTCAGTGAGGATTCGAGCCACTCTGGGTCTGAATGCCAAGTTATGACATCGTATTCTAATTACAAGATCATATCATCAACAAGTAGAGATAGTTTTACTTATTTGTTTATAATCTAATGCCCTTATTTTATTTTTGTGCCTAATTTCCCTAGCTAGCTCTTCTGGTATAATATTCAATAGGAGTAGCCATATATTCTTGGAACAATTAACAAGATTTTTATCGTTTCCATCTTTATTAATCTTTTCAAAATTTATTTCACTCTTTTCATTGTTAAATTATCAATATATACTTTTGAATACACTAGTCAAATAAGAAATCACAAGAGAAATTAGAAAGTATTTTGTATTGCAAAACATAACTTCAAATTTTCTGGTATGTACCTTAAAGTCATTTAGAGAGGAATTTGTAACTTTCAAATGCTAAAAAAAAAAAAAAAAAGAAGAAGAAGAAGAAGAAGAAGAAGAAGAAGAAAAAGAAAAGAAAAGAAAATGAGACAGTTAAAATAAAAAGTCTCCGTTTCCAATTTAAAAAGCCAGGAAAAGAAGAGCAAATCAATAATGTAGAAGGGAATAATTGGTAAAGAAGAAAGAAAAAAAAATAGGAACCAACCAATACAGAAATAGCAATGCAAAAGTTGATTTTTTTAACAAGTTTAATTATTCTTAAATCATTATCAAAAGTGATCAAAAAAGAAAAAGAGATAACCAGAAAGTACCCAAACTAATAATATAAGGAATAAAAGGGAATCCACTGCAAAGCCTACAGACATTGGCAGGATAAATATGGGATGTTATAAATTACTCAAAGCCAACAAGATTTAAAATTTAGATGAAATGGAGAAATTCATTGGAAGGAGATTCTATCAAACCTGACACATAGTAGAACAGAACATTCAAATGTGTATGTACATATTAGATATATCAAATTTAATTGTTTTAAATCTTCACACAAAACTTCACATGCAGGTGATTTTCTGTATTAATCCTACTATACATTTTAAGAAAATAAGAAGGAAGGAACTGGTCAAATGTTAACGAATTTTGTAAGTGTGAATGGATAAAACTATCCTATTCATGGACAGAAGCTCAACAATTGAGGCTACAAATCAAAGGCCACACTTTTGTACTATATATGGGAGATCAACTTAAAATTTAAAGAGAAAGTTTGGAAATAAAAATGGAAAATAGTTATTCTGAGAAACAGCTTACAGAAAAAAGAAAGCAGCAGTAATATAAATTTCTGACAATACAGAATTCAAATGCAAGACATTCAACATGACAAAAAGCCTATTGTGGTACAGTCACAAAGAAAGTTTAACAACCATAAATCTTTGTACACTCCAGCATCTCTTTGAAGTAAATAAAAACTATTAAAATGTTCAGATATATTGACAAATCCACAATCCTATTTAGAAATCTTAATGCATTCTAAAATTGACAGACTAAATTGAGTCAATAAGTCAGCCCACTGGGGATTTGACTAACTCTTCAGGCCCTCTGAATAGATATATTTAGAGAACATGCTTTGTTTCCAGAAAAATAGAAAACACACATCATTTTTAGAAAGCCATAAATCATCATACAAGTTGAGCCTGTTTATCACAACCCAGAAGAAAAATAAACTGTCAAAGTATAAATAATAAGCACAATCTCTGATCAAATCTGTTGAAATTAGAAATAACAAGAACAGACCAAAAATAGGCTCTTTGTAGAATTTATAAATTAGACTTCTGAATTACTCTTGTATTAAAAGAAAATTGAAATTGAAATTACAGGCCTTTTAGAAAGGAATGACAATTGAGTAGCTATAAATCAAAGCTATGGGATTTGGCTAAAGCAGTAATTATAGGAATATTTATGTGCTTAAATACATTTATTAGAAAATATAAAAGATTGGCAACAAGTGACAATTAAGCAAAAGAACAATTTAAGTTTAAATAAAGAAGGAAAGATCTTTTTAAATTTAAGTCAGAAACTAATAATCTAAAAAACTATCAGAATGCATAGACTTTAATAATATTCCAAAAGCTTTGAGAAAATCAACAAACATGAAAAGTTTTTAAAAGTCTGATTTAAAGAAAAAAGATAAAAATAATATTTAGTACAAAAAGAAATTACTTTAAATATGAATACTATAAAATTTTTAAGAGACTAATATAATTTTACATTTGAACATCTAAATAAAATGGATAATTTTCTAGGAAAATTATCAAAATTTACTTTAAAAATAAAACCAGTAAACATGACAGAAATGTGACATATCTACTTCTAATCATGGGTCAGAAATATAATTTCATGAACGCAAATGTCACCCACACAACTTAATAGTGAAATAGCTTTTAGGCAAGTCTCCTAAGATATCTGAGTCTCAGTTTCTCATCAATAAAAAGAAGTGATAATATTAACTGCTATCCAGGAGTAAATTAACTATACATGTGAAGTCCTTAGAAGAGTGCTTGGCATGTAGTAAATGATCTATGGATGTTAATTTGCATCATCGTATCATCATATCACCACCATCACCTCATCAGACAGATGGTTTTATAGTTGAGACTTATCAAACCTTCAATCAATGATTACTCATTTGTTATCTAAACAGTTTTGGACCCAAGAAAAATAAATAATGTTTCTGAACTTAACCTTATGAGGCTGACATTACCTTAATATTTAGAAGGAACCAGGTGAACATAGACTCAAATGAAACTCTTGAGAGCTTATTTTATAAGAATAAAATGGATGAGAAAGATGGCAAACAAAAGTTCAGCAGATGAGTTACCGTGCCCCTCTTTCCATCCCTCTGACATGTGCACTGCTTCACAGTCCCCTCCCTCCTCACTGTCTGTCTAAGCAGGAGCCTCTGAGCGTGTGTAGGGGAGAGGATAAGGCTGGGGCAACTGGTGGTAGTCAGGGCCTCTGTGGCCTCTGACCAGGGTCTAAGGACTGGAGTGATGTCTTAAGGAAGGATGTTCTAGAAGGTAAGAAGACAGACAGTGTTTATCTCTACTAAACTGTAAGCAGCTAAAAATATGGTTGACAACTTACTCATCTTTGTAACATTGCAGCCTAACATAGATGCATGAGATGAGTCAATAATATAGGTGTATTTGGTATATAAACACCTTCCCACTAGAGATTTATTTCAACTTGTTGGTGACTTGCATCTAGATCTTCCATCTGTCTGTTGACATTCGGGTGTTGCTACTCTTCTCAGTATCTTCTCTCTCTTCAGTTTCTCCAGCCAGTGTCATTGGCATGCGTTTTATTATGGTCTCAGACACACCTGACCTCTCCTTGGATGTTCCATTTGAATTTCATTTTTGATTATTCATTGTAGTTCTGCTCTTTTGATACCCTCCAACCCCTTTTACCTTTGGAATAAATGAAGGCTTAAGAGGCTTTAATTTTTAATTTTTTAAAGGACCGCTCAGAAATGTATATAATTCTTATAAAGACTTGTAACCTGTTTGATAGCATAATCTGTAACTCAGTGGGCACATTGTTCACATGATCATAGAAAGCTTGTGGGTTCATTGACTCGTGCAAGAATGTAAAAGTCGTAGCCTGGAAAATCTTGGGAGGATATCAGAAAACATTTAGATGCATTTATTTTTTAAGGAAGTTGAATATGGTTGGATTGTAGTGGGGAGGGTGAAGACTCAGTGTTTCTTAAGTGAGCAGGAGTAAGAATGCTCTGGAATAGTAGCTGCCAAAACATCAACAGCAGGGAAGAGGACAGAGATAGAAAGTGCTATTTGCTTAGGTGAGTCCAAAAAATATCATTTTTAATAAAGAACTGTGGATAGGGTGATTTATTAACAAGTCAACCAGACTCAACTGTGGACATAGTTTTCTGTGGACATATTTTCGGTTTTGTTTTACATTCATTTTCATTTCTCAAAAAATTTAGTGAGGATTGAAGTCCTCATTTAATTAAGTCCTAAAGATATTGCTGATGGCTTTCCAGGATAAGAGAAACTCTCCCCACACTAACCCATTCTTTTCTGTCTCCTGGTAGAACCTCCATCCTCGGGATCTCCTTTGGAGCTGCGTTCCTCCTGCTTGCCTTTATCCTTTTTGTCTGCTTTGCTGGACAGCTTTTGGTAGGTACTTCATATATTGAACTTTTTTAAAAACTGCTCATTGAATGAAAACTGATTTCTTACTTAACACAGGGAGGTTGTCGACTTACCATTTCAAGATATACAGATCTCAGTAAAGAAACATGTGTCCTTCCTGTCATCTGCCAAAAATACAAACTGACACAGCTCACACACAACCAAGACACTAATTTGAAGATTATTTGAGATGTTGGATGTCACATCATAAAATTGTAATTAGGTGCACTTGCTTCTGTCAGCAATTTTTATCATCTTCTCAACATTTTCAGAGTATTTATAACTGTGACTATATAGATATAATGGGAGACTTTTAGTATACAGGAGAATTAAAACTCAAACCAAATATGTCTTTTATATCAACTTTCCAAATATAAAATCTTAGAATATCAAAATAGCAAATGTAAAAATATTTTTTAGTGTTTTAATTTAAGGCAGTCATTGCAAACTCTTATGGTTTAGATGCTTGTTCTGGATATAAAAAGTAAATCTACTTGAGTCTAAAGCAATGAGAGCATCCTAAGAAGGCCAGCAATGTGATAGAAGTCACAAAAGAGAGCTGATGTTCCATGTTGTTCATTGGAGATGGGTTGAAAGAGGAGAGGCCACTTTTGAGCAGAGTTCATGGGCATCCTCTGTGGAGACACTTCCCATACTTTTGTTAACCAAAATGTTAATGTCACAAATAGTTAGTTACACATAATAAACAGGAATAATCCTTAAAATATCTGCCAATGAATGAATGCATTTTATGAGATGTGTGAGGTTAAGGAAATTTCCTATTTCTGAAATCATGATTTTTTCTTCCAATTAGACTTTGACAAGAGCAAGTAGATGACACAACCAAGGAAGCAGACCTAGAATGTGCAGGGCTCCTGGTCACTACACCCATAGGAGGCACTGTGGCTTCTTGGAGAGCACTTCTCTCATTCTACCCAGTTTTACACTTTTCATGTGTTTCTTCACTGTAATGTCATTTTGCTTCTTAAAGACATATGGTAGTATTACCTCCAGCAACATCAGTACAGTGACAAAATGGCCTCTTATGGTTGTATTCTAGTCTGTGTTGAAATCTTTTGCCCTAAAAGTGCTAAGATTGCAAAGCATGTCTGTCTCCACTGCTGGCCTCCTCTTCCTTGTACCTTTACAAACTTGTGTGGGTTTCTATTTGCTGGATCATAGTTTAGATTATTTACATTGGTTTGGAAACTCTCCAACAAGTGAGACTATGGTTTCTGATTTCCTGGCATGCACACAGCATCTCTTAAAAATCCCCTGAAGATACAAAAGGTTGTAGAGAATTGGGTAAATATTGACCCATACAGATCCTTGTCAAGTTCTAAAATGCTTCGTACACAAAGAAGCCTGATTTCCTACGTTCAGATTTTTCTTGGGTGGAAAGCATTTGGCTCCACCCTCAGTCTTCCTGGACTCCAGATCCTTCTTGGAAGCTCATTTTTTTAAGTCTATAGAACAGGAACTGTCATTTGTGCTTCTGTTGAAATCTAAACCTCATTGCAAAGCACCTTATATTATTTTACCTCAATAGCCATAGTTCTCATTTTCTAGTCCAAGGCATCCATCTGTGGGATAAAGGGATCATCTTATATAATAAAATGCTAATATGCAAATTGACCATCACTCCAACACACAATATGCCCCCCCCCCCATGTGGACACAAGATGGCCACCACAAATAGTCGGCAGGGGAGGGCAGTTGTGGGCAATTAGGCCAGCAGGGAAGGGCAGTTGGGACAGACCAGGCCTGAAAGGGAGGGCAGTTGGGGATAATCAGGCCTGCAGGGGAGGGAAGTTAGGGGTGACTGAGTTGGCAGAGGAGGGCAGTTGGGGACGACAAAGCCTGCAGGGGAGGAAAGTTGGGAGAGGATTCAGGCCTGCAGGGAATGGCAGTTGGGGGGCACCAGGCCTGCAGGGGAGGGCAGTGGGGGAAACCAGGCATTCAGGGGAGGGCAGTTAGGGGGAACCAGGCCTGCAGGGGAAGGGCAGTTGGGGAGAACAGGCCTACAGGGGAGGGCAGTGGGGGAAACCAGGATTGCATGAGAGGGCAGTTGGGGGGGACCAGGCCTCCAGGAAAGGGCAGTTGAGGGGGGGCAGCCCTGCAGGGGAGGACATGGGGGGAACCATGCCTGCAGGGGAGGGTAATTGGGGGGAACCCAGGCCTACAGGGGAGGGCAATTTCAGGGACCAGCCCTGCAGGGGAAGGCAGTTGGGGGAACCAGGCTTTCAGGGCAGTTGAGAACAACTAGGCCTGCAGGGGAGGGCAGTTAGGAGTGACCACGCCAGCAGTGGAAGGAAGTTAGGGGCAAACGGACTGGCAGGGGAGTGCAGTTAGGGGTGACCAGGGCAGCAGGGGACAGCAGTTGGGGGTGACCAGGCCTGCAGGGGAGGATAGTTATGGGTGACCAGGCTGGTAGGGGAGGGCTGTTTGGGGCAATCGGGCTGGCAGGGGAGCAGTTAGGTATGGATCAGGCTGGCAGCTAAGTGGTTAGGGGCAATCAGGCAGGCAGGCAATCAGTTGGGAGCAAGCAGTTCTGGATTGTGAGAGGGATCCCAGATTAGAGAGGGTGCAGGTTGGGCTGAGGGACACCCCTCCATGCACAAATTTCGTGCACTGGGCCTCTAGTAGTGTATATTTAGGTTTTCAAGTTGAATTTTTTTCTTCCCACTAAGTTTCTGTAGAAAAGGAACACAGGGCTGGAGACTGAAAAAATGAATCTGCAGAGCAACTTTGGTGTCTGTGTGTGTGGAAACGGTCTGCTCTCATGAAGTCTCCCCTCTCGGCCTCATTATAATCCAACCTCACTGTTGAACTTTTCACAGCTCTTGATTCCTCCTGTACCCGCCTGTGGTCCTTCAGGGCGATGGAGAGAGAGCCCACATGCACAGTGCCTGCTTCCTCCAGTTCTGGGGGTCAGGGGGGACGACTTTTCAGACCTTGACACTCACACACCAGATGCTCAGGAGTTCTTTTTAACTCTTTGTTGTCTCGAAGAAAAATTTCAATGCAGATGAACTGGTGCCTGCCTCATCCTCACAAGAAGCCTACCTATATTTTGACAAAATGGTCAGGAAGGTTGGACTTAAACACAGATTGGTCTTTCTAAACTTGAATCAGTAGGATCCATGAATGAGTCTCCCCCCAGTGGCCAGCTGGAATCCTTGATCCAGAGGTAATCCTGGTAAAATTCAAAAAAGAATTCTTCTCATTCCATTAAGAGATTTTACTATTTATGTGATTCTCTAAGGATTTTTTTTTAACCGTGAACATCAAATATATTAATTCACAGCCAATCTAAGAAGGCTTTCTGTATGCTTTCTATTCCACCCTCCAAATTCAAGCAAAATCTATGCATAGCACAAATACTCCTTGGTGATCTTGGAGAATACATTGCTACATCCTAACTGCCCATTCCCTGGCCTCTTGAAATCCTACCAAATTGTATGAGGTTTCATTATGCTTTGCATTTAATTATGGATTAAATACTGAGTTTATGAAAAAATACTTAATAAGCCAGACTCACCTTCTAGTAACTTACGTTAACTTTCTGAAAATGTAAATGTCAAAGGCATTATCCATACTAATATTGAAATTAAATTCTTTTTGTGAAGAATTAAAGTAAAATACTTTCATATAAAGGAGGTTAATAGAAAGTGTGCCTGGCTTATATTTTTCCACCAAAAGCTTTACCTTTGTTACCCTTTGTTATACAAAACATACATGGCAAATAAATATGGCTAGGTTTGATTTTTTTTTTTTTTTTAATGGTGGAGAAACATCAAAATGGGGAAAAAATAAAAGTGCTAATGAAATGCAATTTCTTTCCATTGATTAAAAAATCACACAGATGTTCATTCAGTGATACATCCCGATAAAATGTTTCAGGAAATTTGTTAGTGTCGGTATTGTAGTGAGAAGCCCAGTCTGTCCCTCATGCTCACCACTGCTGTAGGGGCTAAGGTAGCCATGCTCTCCCTGCCCTGCCCCCTGTGGCCCACTTCTCAGTTCTTGCCATGTGGGTGCTCTACACTTGCTTGTCTTTCTAGAAAACTTTTCAGAAATGGCCCCTGCCCTTGTGAGGTGTCCTTTTATGAGCTGCATGAGACTTAGGGTCTGTACCACCTAATTTGGCACTTGATTACATGGCAGCTCATTTGATCCCTTTTTGTGAGTGTGACTGCTTTCTCCCCTGATATTTAACAAGAATCGTTTCCTACACCTGCTTCCTCTCTCTCAGTGAACCCAGCAGAATGCTAACCACGGAACTGTTTAATAGCATGTGCTAAATCACTGCTGCTGGACTCCTATCATTTCTATATTCCTTCCTGCTCCCCTCCCCCTGAGCATATAGCACCCCAACGCCCTTGTCTCACCAACGCCATCACTCACGGGGGGCCCTTAGAGCCCATGTTAATCCCTCTTTCTTGAGATATCCTTGCAAGGAGCAGGTTCTGTGTGTACAAGAATGTGTGAATGAGAGAGCAGTGGTGACAGTGGCCCCATCTTGCTGCCTTGGAACTCCTTACATGTGCCATGATTCCTTGACTCCGACATGCTTCTGGCTGACTCCTCAGTGGGAAATAATCCTCTAACCTGCCTAAGCCAGCTCTACGGAGTCCACTGCCAGCTTTCCCAGTGCCTGCTGGCTGGGCTTCCTCTTTGGTATTCTTATTTGTATTATTTTAGATGGAACGATCCTCAGTGAGTTTGCGTCAGCCCTGTTTTCTTCATTGTCGTACTTTAGGCACTTGAACCACAAGATAAATATTTAATATCAGTTAGCTTGAAGGAATGTTGGGTTGCACCCAAATGCAACCTCCTGGCACCACTGCTCAGAAAACGTCCACCGTGTCCTCACACACCCTCAGTTCTTCCTTTGCTGGCAGCTCTGAATTCAGCTCACCATCGCTGCATCCCTGCTCCCAGTTCTGGCAAGCTGCTGGCCGGGGACCTCCTGGCCCACCACCCTGGAGTCCTCTCATGTCATATCTCACTGGGGGCCTCGGCATCAGTGCCTCCAGAGGCACTTAGCTTCCTGTGGCAGAGGCTGGTTGGCACTTCAGAATTGTAAGCTCAGGAGCTGAAACAGAACCCAGGACACTGGGGTGCCATGGGCTTCAGGGAGTTTCCTATTCTGATCATTCAGAAGTTTCTCCCCATGGAAAATAATGCAGAAGGATCTGTGAGCAGATCTCTTGAGGATGGAAATGGAGACTGGAGCAAGCTCATAAGTATGATAATTATAAGACCTGCAAAGGTTTCCTACCCTTGGTTAAGATTCTTTGGAAGCAATATACCTTGCTTATGGCAGGCAAGATCACCATTAATAGTTCTGTATGTGACCTCCTTGTAGTTCTCTAGTAGCAAATATTACCTTATATTAAAAATGAAGACTGCATCTGCCGGGCATTATTTATATTCTCATTTGTCCTCACAAAAGTCCTTGGAAGAAACACACATTCTGCAGTTAATGAGATAGAAGCTTGCAATTACTACAAACTTGCCCTGCAATGTACAACAAGTAGGGATTGGAGCCAGAATCGGAATCCAGCCTGAGTATTCTTAAAAACTAATTGGAGACAGGTTCCAGGGGGCTGGTCTGTGTGTGGAGTCCCCAACAGACAAGTGCCTAGCACTAGACAGTGATGTCTATGTTCATGATCACTGGCCAGCACATAGGGTGCCTTGTGCTGCTGCTGAACACCCATTGATAAAAATCCTACATAATAAAAGCCTAATATGCTAAGTGTCCACTCGTCCATTCAACCAATCAAAGTGTAATATTGATTGCTAAGGCCATTCAACCACTCGCTATTAAGAGCACTGACCACTGGGGGCAGGCGCTCTGACTGGTAGGTAAGCTTACTGCAGGCCAAACATGCCCTGGAGTCCTCCCACATTCCTCACCAGATTCGATTGTGCACCAGTGGGTCCCTCAGGCTAGCCTGCACCCTTTCGCAATCCGGGAAACTCTTGGGTGATGTTGGAGAGCCAGTTTCAGCCCAATCCCACAGGCCAGGCCTAGGAACCCCACTGGTGCACAAATTTGTGCACCTGGCCTCTAGTTCCATTCATAAATTAAGATAACCTCACATGGAACCTATTTTGTATTCTCCTCCTCTAGTCTAATTTCCTAAAATACATTTTTCAGCTGTTGTTTCATTTGATTTAAAACTGGATTCTGAGGAAAGTGAACTCTATCTAAAAAGACATTTGGTAAAATGGAAATAAAATGTTTACTTATAAATATATGTATACTCTAAAATATGCTAGTAAGAAATTATCCTTAATATTAATACTTTGCAAAATGTTTTCTCAAATATGATCCCTTCAAGGGGTTTTCATATATATTATTTAATAAAACAATCCATTTTATCTAAGAAACTGAGACATAGAATAGGAGATTCAAGTTCACATTTTCATTATAATAAGCAATAAAAAAACTGTTATAATAGTAATAAAATGTGTACATATTCTGCCAGATTTAACTTTCTAAACTATCTGAAATGAGCGTACATCTCAGTAACAAATAGAGCTCAGTGATTGAAATGAAAAATACTACCAAAATAAAACACACACACACATAAGGAAACACCACCAAAGCAACTTTTAGAACAAGTACTCCAGATACACCAAATGAAAATGTTAGAAAATGTCAGAAGATCTTTTTCTCTCGACATGGTCGTCTTGTGCTTTGTACAGTGGAGATAATATGATGCCAGCCGCCAACCTTGTTGCAGGCAGAGATGAAAGCACAAGTCCGAGGTCTCCTGGGGAAGAAAAGTCGGTCACACACCGGCTGGTAGAAAAGCTTTATGCCCCACAGGAGTGTTTTTTCTTGAAGTCTATTTTCTCTAATGTCAATATAACTACCAGCTTTCTCTTGGTTCGTATTTTCCAAGAGGAAGTGTCCCTGTTTCCATCTTTTTTTTTTCCAGCTTGTCCTTGTCCTTTTGTAGGTTTTAGTTTTGCATGTGATAAGCAACATGCAGCTTTATGTTATTGCCTAGACCCAAAATCCCCCCCCTTTTTTTTTTACCTGATGAGTGTTATACACTGCAGTGTGTTATAATTACTGCTACAAACTCATTTTGCTTTTTTTTTTATCCATCATGTGTCTCCTTTGTTTCTATTCTTTTTTCTCCTTCCTGCCTTCTCTTGAACCAACAGAATTTATTTATTCTCCTATAGTCCCTCTAGCAACTTGGAAATTTAAATTCTATTTTCTTTTGGTGATTAACTTAAAGCATGTAACTGTGCACATGACCCACAGACTCTATTACTATATCTATTTTCTGGTTGAAGAATACAGGGACTAAGCTCTAAATCTCTAAATTTAATCCATCCTCTCCATCTTTTGTCTTCTTGAAATTAAAAACTCAATAGAAGCATAACTAATGGACACAGACTGTAGAAGGGTGAGGGCATGTGCTGGGGGGGGCGGGGGGCTAGAAGTGGCCAGGCAGAGGTCAATGGTGGGGGGGGGGGGGGGGAAGAGACATATATAATACTGTAAACAATAAAGAAATGAATTTTTTTAAGTCCTCAATAGTTATACTAAAGGTGTGATAAGAGCTGAAAAAATAATCCATAAAATAACACAGAAAGACAAAGAATGCTGTTTAAATTTTTCTAAATTTAAACTGGTTTTATTATTTGTTGTTATTTATTCCTGTTGTTTACCGATTTCTCACCATTCTCCATGAATATCGTTCCTTTCTCAGGACTCGGTGTCCATATTCTCAAAGGAATATTCCTTTTGTAATCCTTTCAGAGAGTGACTGTGCATGAAATATCCACTCACCTTTTGTATTGGAGAATCATCTGGTTTTGATAGTTTTTATAACATTTTGAAAACACGAGTCTGTATTTTCCTGGATGATAATATGCTTAGGAGAAAGCTACAGTCTAGTGGCTGTTCCTTGGTAGAAAATACATCTTTTCTTCCTGGTTGTTTTTATAGAATTTATTATTTTCTGTCATGGGCAATAGATTTCTTTTGTTGAAGTGTAGGTATACTTTTATTTTTCCTGTTTGCAACTCAGTGGGTCACCTCGACCACAGAGCTCATGTTCTGTCCAGTCCCACAGAATGTTTGCCCATATCTCCTTGTATTTTGCCTCTTTCCCAGTCTTTCTGTTCTGTATTTCTCAAACATTCATTACAATTATGTTGAAACTTTTTATTATAGCTTCTGTGCAACAGTGTCTTTTTTATATTTTTCGTCTCTTCATTTTTCTGTGTGGTTTTATGTATAATTCCTCACAGCCATCTTATCCTCTTTAAAATAACTCTCTTGGCTTTATAATGTCAATATCCCCGTTTTAGTCTCCAGAGAGTCTATAGGCTCATTAAAAAAAAAAATCTATTATTTTCTTTTAACTGCTCATTTATTAAAGACTATAACTTATCTTTATTCCTTCAATCTTATAGGCTATTTCAGATTGATATAATATCTATAGATCTTCTTGTGCTAATTCTACTAATACAATCTGGTATGTCTGTTGAGTATTCCTTGTCAGGTCCATTGTCTTAGGTAGTTTGTAAATTTTTTTTTATTATTGTGAGTTCGTGTTCAGTGGGAATGGCTTCCCCACATCTGGGATGTGCCCTACACGCAGTAATGTAAAGTATCTATACTAATAAAAGGGTAATATGCTAATTAGGCTGGGAGGCCTTCTGGGAGACCTTCTGAATATCCTTCCAGACAAAGCCATGATGGCAGGGCCAAAGCAGAGGCAGTTAGTGGTGATCAGGCTGGCAGGGGAGGGCAGTTGGAGACAAGCAGGCCAGTGGAAGGGGGGACAGTTGTGGGATCGGGCCTAAACCGTCAATCAGATATCCCCCAGGTTAGAGAGGGTACAGGCCAGGATGAGGGACAACCCTTGCCCTGCCCCCCCCCCCTTGCCCATGCACAAATTTCATGCACCAGGCCACTTATTTTTAATAAAATAAAATAAAATTTATTATTTAAAATGAATAAATTCAATTGGTTCAACTATATAGTCTATATAATAGAAGGCTAATATGCAAATCAACTGAATGGTGGAACAACCGATTACTATAACACACACTGACCATGATGAGGCAGACGGTCAGTGTAAGAGCTGCCCCCTGGTAGTCAGTGTGCTCCCAAAGGGGAAGCACCAAGCACTACTCAGCCAGAAGCTGGGTTCATAGCTGGCAAACCACTCGGGGGTCCCAGACTGCAAGAGGACACAGGCCGGGCTGAGGGACACCCTACATGTTCCCTGCCTATGTACACAAATGTGCACCAGGCCTCTAGTCATTTATAAGCAGTGTTCTTTCTTCTGCCACAGCCCTAAAGACTGCTTCTGTGTTTTTTTAACTGATTAACAACCCCTCAACTTGAAATTCGTATTATGAAGCAGATCACAAAATTTCAAACCCAACACCTCCATTTAGAGTTTAAACTTATCATTAAAGTTTATTAGTGCTTCCCTCCACCAATTCATGGAGTTCTTCTAGACTTGCTTACATGGGGGGAACAGCCTTTTGACGCTTCTGGTTTGATTCAGGGGTCCTGGTTCCAGTTGCCCACCATTTGCAGACCCAACGCAACATCTTCCCCGTGTTCAGTCCCAGGACAGTTTCTCAAGTCCTGAACTGCTTCTTTGTTTCTTGCCCTTGGGGACTTCCTTTAGGGTTCATCATTAAGACAATGGATGTATTGAGTAATCATCAGTTGAGTTCCTACTAGCTGCCAAACACTGTGCTGCCTGTGGGAGTACAAAGACCTGGGTAAAGTGGTCATTGTTCTCAGCCAGCTCTTCCTGTGGGCAGAGATAAGCATTTCAGCAAAGACAATGCGATGTGGACAGGCTGTGAGTGCCACGAAGTGGGTGAGGAATATGGCTCACTCAGGAAGTACAAAAGAAACAGGTTGATTTTGTAAAATATGATTGATTGAAATAAAGCATTCTTTCTGAAGGAAATTCAAGTACAATTAAGTAATCAAAGCACACATGGCAGCCTCTTTGACATTAAATGTTACAAATAATTATTGCTGCCATTCAAAAATAAAATCCTTGGCCAACGAAATGCCAAAAAGGTGTTCCTCTAGGCAAATACACAAAAGTACATATTTATATGATAAACTTCACCATATTTGTTAGGCAAGATTTTAAGATAAGTTTTGTGCTTCTAATAATGCAAGCTCGTTAGTTGGCTACTATAACATAGTTATAATTTTTCTGAATGTTGTTCTGAATTAAAGCTTCATTAAATATAAGTATCTAGTTATTTCCAGATACTTCATTTTATTTTTTTTAAATGGACACTAATGAAACTACAAAAGCTTTTATAATTACTGCATTAAATTATATGGTATTTTAGAGTGAGAGACTACCAATTGTTTCTAGTGCAAAACATTAAAGTCAAAATATAAAATAAAATAAATAAATAAATAAATAAATAAATATATATATATATATATATATATATATATATATATATATATATATATATATATTAGAGGCCCAGTGCATGAATTCATGCATGGGTGAGGTCCAGCCAGCCTGGCCAAAGGGCGGGGACATGGGCGGTTGGCCTGCCTGCCTGCTGGTTGAACTCCTGGTTGAGGGAACAATTTACATATTCGCCTTTTATTATATAGGATATATAATAAATAACATATGTGCATATATGTATACTATACACACACACACACAAACACACACACACTGAGTGGCCAGATTATGATCCCATGTCCCCTCCCCCTGGCCAGATGAATTCATGCACCAGGCCTCTAATACACACACACACACACACACACACACACACACACACACACACGTGTGTGTGTGTGTGTGTGTGTGTGTGTGTGTATGCATTCAGAGATCATAATAATCTGGCCACTCAGTGTATGTATAGAAGGAGAGGAAGAGAGAGAGGGAGAGGGAGAGGGAGAGGGAGAGGGAGAGAGTAAAGCAGAAAGAAGATGTGAAAGATAAAGAAATAAAAGTGCTGTTTATTATAGCTGTCAAGGAGTATTCTCTGAGTTTTATGGAGGTCACGTCAGTTTTACCATTGTATTCACTTAGTTGTATTCCTATGATTAGCTACATGTTGGTCTGTTTTCTACATCAATTGGCTGAATTTATGACAACTGCTTCATCATAGCTGTGATCTAAGACCCAACACATCCCACAGAATGGTTTAATTAACTGACATATTTGTTTCTTCAGCAGATTTTTTTAAATATAATTTTAGGTCTATTTTAAAGGTCAGATAGTCGCAACTTACATTTATTATAAAAATTTAAGCTGTTCTTACTTTGTAACCGTGATGCCAACATAATGTAATAAGGTGTATGATCTGGTCTGAGCCCCCAGCAGAGGACAGAGCCTACTTCTTTACTCTTAGAAGAATATTGGGGCATCTTATGGTTTTAAATATCATTAACAAACTTGAGATAACACATACAATAACCACGCTTTTCCTTTCATTTTTTCTCTCTCTTCCTAGCAATGCAGCAAAAAGGCATCTGCCTCTCTCCTGTGGCTTTTGAAGTCATCGGGCATCATCGCGAACCGCCCCTGGCCGAGGATCTCCCTCACGATCATCACCACGGCCATCATTTTAACCATGGCCGTGTTCAACATGGTGAGTCACGGAAGGCTCCTACTGGGCAGGTCCCACTAGCTAGAGGTCTCGCTGATTCTGACAGAGTCACGGTGTTCACTCTACAAAGGATGATTGCTGCAATCCCCTTATCATTCAGCATTCTTATCCCCCAAGAGGGTGCTCACTCACCTGGGCAGGCCCAGAGCCAATAAAACACACTTCCTGAGATTTGACCTTCTCTGTTGGCTGCACATATGAGAACAAGACATTTAACACGCCATCACACACCTAGAAAAGTGCCTTCCGTGTAAGAGGTGGCTACTTAATAGTTACTGAATGAAAGAATGAGTGAATGAGCACACAACCCTTCCAGAAACCAACGATTTATTTTGGTAAAATCCAGTGTGACCTTATAAAATCAGGATGTATCACCTAATTTTCTGATGACAAGAATCTACATGGGAAATAAATCGGTTTTAGAAGCTAACTGTATTTCACAAAGGGTAATTAGTAATGAGTGGTAGGCAGTTCGGTCACTGTCTAAATGTTTGATGAGCTGAGCATTTGGGAGATTGGTTTCACAGTAACGGTGATCCCTTTGGAGAGAAGAGATACATCTTCAGGACCAGAAATATGTCTTCCAGGGCCACTTTTTCCTCACAAGGAAAGGAATTTACTAGTATTGCCAAGTGAGATAGAGAAGTCTGTAGAAGACATGCTAACACTATGATGGATGATGCATGAGCGAGGAAGGTAATAAGGTTTTGGTCCACATCCTGAGCTCCCTTCTATGGCAGCCCAGGCTGTGGGGCAAGGAATAAACAAGAGTACTTTTTCTCTGCCCAGTGGAGAGGGAGAGGATGTCAAGACCACTCAAGCAGGTGCTGTCCCCATCAATGCAGAAGAAACAGCATTTTCCTTGATACCCGGGGTCCTGAAATGAGTGGTGGTTCTCCGTCTGAGCTCCTCATATGTGTATTTTAAAGAATCATCATAAAATACTATGAACGCAGACATATGGTACAGAAAGGAACTAATTTTTTCTTACTGGAGCTTACTGATCACAGAAGGGGAAGAATTTGTTCATGTGAGTGCTGGCTTTCATCACAGCTGCAGATTTATAGAGAATGTTGTCCAGCTACATGGGTCCACACCTTCTTAAATTATGACTACATGAGGCAGACAGGGTCCTGTGTCCCCAACCTCATTTATAAGGTGATGTGACTATGGGCCATGAGCCTCACCCAGTGGTGCTGACACACATTCAGACACTGGCCAGTCAGAACTGAGCATCAGTGAGGTGACATGCAAAGGAAATGGGCTCCCAGGTCACTCACTCATATCAGGGGACATGGCACCTACATTTTAACAGCACTTAGGGGGTCAATAGGAATGGTGTCTCAGAGATGCTGGCTTTTAAAATCTCAACATGCAGTGATATAAATGACAAAACACCCAGGTCCGTTGTATTGAAAATGAATTGTGAGGTATTAACAGGACATTTTAAACACTTGAAACTCACCTATGTAACACCCCAATAAAAAGTGGAAGAAATAGTTATCCAGATTTTTATCAAATACAGAGTTTCATCAAACTGCCAGTGACCTGCGTGTTTTGTTCTATTTTAGTTCCAGCTGGCTTAACCTGTATGAGACGCTCAAATTCTCTGCCATTTTTTCTGACATGTTGACAGTGTCATCCTGTGACTTCCCACGTTATTTTGCAATCTCTTCTGAGAAACTTCCAGAGAATGCAATCAATAACAGCTTTATGAACCGCCTAGCCCAGGATTAGCCTTAGTCAAGTGGTAGTCTAGCCAGACTTCTAATTCCAACCAAATGGCAAGCAAAGCACAATGATGTCATCAGGCATAAAACAATATCACATTGCATGTTCATAATTTAATATTGCTTGGAAAACATAATTCTGAGACGTTTTAAATTTTCTGAAAAATTGTAAAATTTGGAAGTGAAGGTAAAAATATGTAGTGTTCATATGCCCTTTTTAAGGACATCTTGTCCAGGATGAAGATATTTTCCCAATGATGACAAAGTTTGATGAATGTTAAAATTGGTCTAGAGAGGAGTTCCTCAAATAATTATAATTAGAAATTCATTCTGTAGAGAAAGTTGTGGCAGTTTAACCTGGAAGGGAGAGAAAGGGGATTAATAACAATTGAGGATTTGCCGGCTCTATAGAGGATGACATAAGTGTGTTATTTTAAAGTGACTAAGAAGAAAGACTGGGGAAATTGACTCACAATTGTAGTGTGATGTCATATAAACATTTCTCTCTTTTCTGCATCCAGCACAGCTAGAGAGCAGTCCTGAGTAGGGGTGGCTGGAGATTGGGAAAATGAAAGAAAGAGACGGATACAGAGATAGAAGGAAAAAGCTGGGACTGGGTAGGACAGCTGTCCTCGATGGAGAGACAGTGACCCAGAGCCCATACAGTGCATTTATTTTATACAGCAAAATACCAGGAAGTTTTACTAAAGCCCAAGACCAAGGAGATTATGTGCATTCTTGTGGCTTCCTTGTAATAGTCACTTCTGGGTGGGCCTGGAAAATCCATGCTTGTTCCTGGTGCTTGGCTGGATTTAGATAATGAAACCCACCTGCTGGTATCTGACCTGAAGGTCAGGCTGACAACACACCTGCCTCTGGCAAGATATGTTTCCAGGGCATGGCTCTACCTGGCACCGCTGGATTCAGACAACAATCAGCTCAGGGGCCTTTCCCAGGCACTCTCCACAATGTCATATAGACACAATGAAGAGTTTCTTGATTTGGGGGTAGTTAATAAATACTAGAGAGAGTTTGTGCAAAAGGGGCTTAATGGAGCATTGTTAGGTATAGTGATTGAAGTTCTCTATTGAACTTCTCTATTGGTTTTCAAATTTATTTTTTAATATATTTTTTTCCTTGATTTCAGAGAGGAAGGGAAAAGGAAAAAGAGATAGAAATATCAATGATGAGAGAGAATCATTGATTGGCTGCCTCCTGCATGCCCACTACTGGGGGTTGAGCCCACAACCCAGGTATGTTCCCTTGGCCAGAAGTCTACAGGCTGATTCTTTATCTACTGAGCAAAGCCAGCTAAAACTGGTTTTCAAATTTAAACCATCATGTTTTTTGTAGAGCCTCCTTACAAGACTAAGTTTTCACAGGATGTTTTCACCCATTGTACAGCAAGAATTTATTTTCTTCTCTATAGCATGATATAGCCAAGGTGTTTTTGTTAATAATTTTAAGATCCCAGGTGCTTGAGACTAGTAACCTACAAGCTAAATTATTTCTTTCTATTTTTTTTATTTTCTCATTCTTTGGTATTTGTATACATTTTATTTGGGATCTGTAAAATATAAATTTGTAACATTTTGGAGCCCAATTTTTACCTTTGCTGCTCAAACATTTTTTCTGACATAAGTTTTCCCATAGAATTAGCACATTTATAGTTCAACCATGGGTTGTGATATTTTTGACAAATTCTTTAGTAGTAAATAAAGAAATCTCCAACATTTGAATTTTCAAATCAGCATTTTTATTTTACCAAATGATATAATGGGTAGAAACACTATATCTAGTATCATTTTCTCAGAATTACCTTTTTTTTTTTTTAAATATATTTTATTGATTTTTTACAGAGAGGAGGAGAGAGGGATAGAGAGCTAGAAACATCGATGAGAGAGAATCATCGATCAGCTGCCTCTTGCACACCCCCTACTGGGGATGTGCCTGCAACCAAGGTACATGCCCTTGACCGGAATCGAACCTGGGACCTTTCAGTCCTCAGGTCGACGCTCTATTCACTGAGCTACACCAGCTTCGGCAGAATTACCTTTAAAAAAAAAAAAAATAGGATCCTTTTTCCAACAATGCTAAGACTATGCATCCTTTGAATTTTAATCACCTTTAACCATGTGCTGCCAAGCATTCACAAGTAATAGATAAAATGTTGATACCAGTTATTGCATTTTGCTCATAAAATTAACTTTTTTTCTTAAATCAAAAACTCATAAACTCCATTGATTCATTTAATGTTTGAAGCAAGATGGTGAAGAAGCTGCAAATACATTCCAAAGGCTTGTGTTTCAAGACAGGGAGTTGGGTGTCTGTATGCATGATGATGTCAACCTCAAATGTAATTCTAATCAAGTCATTTTTAATATAACATTTAACAGAGTGCTTGTGTGTTCTTTAACATCAATCCTGCAGTTCTATAATTCACTATTAAGTACATTGCACAACAATAAATAGTCACTTACTTACTCAGTAGAAATTCTCATAGTTTGAAAAGTGAATGGAGCTACTGGCATCTGAAGCATATCAGGGGACTGGGGTGCCCACATAGTGCTGCTGAGATAACACACAGGCACCAATAAACAGCACCACCTACTAACCCGTTCATCTCCTTTGCACTAATTCATTGAAAAACAAACATTTTTCTTTGCAGTTTTTCCTGAGTGACTCAGAGGAAACAACCCCTCCAACTACCAATACATCAAACACAAGTCTTTCTGACTCAAATGAGCAGGCAGCGATTCTGCGTGCGCGAAGCTTGTTTTTTCTTCCGGTAAGAGCATTTTCCTCATTATTATGGCTTTTCTTGTTTTCCACCTATGTGATGGTATGCCCTCCACTTTCTCACCTGTCCTGGACTTCACTTTTCTTCTTTGGTGTCAGTACCTGAGTAGGTTCTGACCGCTTAAGAACTACCAACCTATCTTTCTTTCTTTTTTCTTTTTTCTTTTTCTTTTTTTTTAATAAAGCTTTATCGACTTCAGAGAGGAATGGAGAGGACATGTTCCAACAGTATGTCCTCAGGAAGAGGTTTATGAGAGAGAACCATTGATGAGCTACCTCCTGCATGCCCCATACTAGGGATTGAGCCCACAAACCTGGCGTGTGCCCTTGACCAGAATTAAACCCGGGACCCTTCAACCCACAGGCTGACACTCTATCCACTGAGCCAAACTATCTAGGGCCCACCAGCCTTTCTTAAGAGAAGTCCTGGCTGGCTGGCACTGCTAGGCACAAATGCAAAGTCACAATGTCATTCTGATGCTCTCACAGGTGACTCTTGCCTTTATTCTCTAAACTGGTGCATTTTATGGCATGGATCTCAGCATCTGGCATTCAATTACACGTCACTGAATTCCTGGGTTCCTTGCTCATAAATTTAACGATTTGTTCCAGTGAAGTCGTGTTGGCTCCCTGATGCTGTGATCACAGGACCACATCTCCTCTCTCTGCCTCTCCTTGTGCTGCAAATACCGTCCAGTGATTATATCCTCAGATAATCCTTACAAACTGACTCATTTGAACCAATGTCCAAAAATTTTAAATTGGAATTTTAAAACTGACTAACACGTCACTGTTTTAAGTAAAAAGAGATAAATCAGTTATTTACTGCTTAATAAGTCTTACCCGTGAATCGTTTGTGCAAAAATATTTTTTATAATCTCCTTTTCATTTTATGAGTAGTCATCTTAAAGTAGTATAAATTAGTAACATTTACTTTCTGTGTTGACAGTGCTGAAAGAACTAGTTTGGAGGCTGAAATTGGTCATTTAATATGTGCACTTTTAAAATGCCCTGCCAAATTTTAAAACTCCACTGGCAATGGCAATAAAGGTGATTTCCTTGCCTCATTCTCCTTTTGCTGATTTGTTCTGTTGACATTTGGCTGGGATACCTTTTGCCATTTCAGTTTCTGGGAAGCTCACTGCTCTGCGTACAGAGAGTGGGGAGGAGTGTCTGGTGTTCTTTTGGGGCCAGGGCTGTTTCTGAGGCAGGGTGACCAGGGTTCCTAGGAATGTCGCTGTGGGCTCGGGAAGAGAGGATAGCATAAGCTTTGTCCCTTATCCAAAGGGTCCTAGCCTTCGTTTTAGGCATTAAACACCATCTTCTCTATACTAGTTATGTGACTGGTGAGAGATGGGACTCATGATGATTTATTGGCTGTGACCTAACTGTGCATCCTTGAATGGATGGCATTAGCACACATGGTCCATAGGACAGTGGAGGGAGGACAAGCCGTCCTCATGTGACATTCACAGGGCACTCTAAGTTTTACATTTTAAAGTTGCATTTTCATAGGAAAGAAAAGACTGGCAGGCAAAGCACTTTTTTAAGTCTCTCCATCCAATATATCTGGGTAGAATGACTCACCATGCTTGGCACCACTAACAGCAATTGGGTGATCATTCTGAATTTCATCTAGGTACATTGTATAATATATTATTTTCAAAAGAAGAAAATCATTAGAAACCCAAGATGGGGAAAGGTAGTATTTTCTCAGCCTTAATAGATCCTGAAAAAAATGCACAATAAGCTCTTTAAAATCTAGGCCCCACTTAGTCAAAGGCCACTGTTGTTCCAACAGCATGTCCTCAGGAAGAGGTTTATGCTGAGCTTCACCCAGGAAGCCCCACATGCTCACGAGCTGTCTGTATAGACACAGCTTTATCAACTCGCAAGTTTAATGGTTCCCAGGAAACCGGAAAACACCCCATCTTCCCCCTTAACAGATTTTTAGAAATATTAGGAAAGCCATTTTGTAGAAGTACATAAAGTACACCTTGTTCCTCTCAAACCTCATCCTCCGTGATACTGAGTCTGACGAGATGGGGAGAGTCCTCTTCATGCTGTGGGTGGTACAAAGTGACATAACCTCTTAGTGGTAATTTAATAGTTCTTGAAAAGCACAATACAGATGTACTTTTTATTCTGCAATACTAATTCTGCAAATTAACTTTACTGATGCACAGATTTAGCTACAAAGCATTCATTCAATTGTTTATGTAACATCAACAATAAACAAAGTAAAAGAGCCCTCGCTGGTATGGCTCAGTGGATAGAGCATCGCCCTTTAGACTGAAGAATCCTGGGTTCAGTTGTGGTCAAGGGCACATGCCTGGATTGCGGTTCAATTCCCAGTGGGAGGAATGCAGGAGGCAGCCAATCAGTGATTCTCTCTCATCACTGATGTTTTTATTTCTCTCCCTTCCTCTCTGAAATCAATAAAAATATATTTTTTAAAAAGAAAGAAACCTGAAAGATAAAATAAATGTATTTGAATAGATTGTTATTTAGTTATATCTGGCCATTACAAAAAGATGTGGAAAAACATTTAATGACACAGAAATATATATTTATGATGCTATTAATTTAAAAGTACCATTTAAAAACAACCAAAACAGTATAATCCCAATTTTATAAAATAATTGTACCAATAATAAGTAGGGGGGGAAAAAAAGGCTGGAAAGTTATAGACAAAATAATTATAGGCTCAAGTTGGATGTTGGGGATAATTGGAAACCCTTATTTTTATCTGTGTGCTTTGTATGTCTCCTAATTTTTAACATCAGGTGTGTAATTGCTGTAGCAGGAAAAAAAAGCTAGTTTTAAAATACCCAACAAAATCAATCATAAAAGGTCTTTGCCATGTAGGCACTCTGTGCTTTACCAGGCATTTATAGCATTGTATTGGGAAAATATCCTGTGAGGTAGATATTGTTGGAATTTCCATTGTCTAGGTGAGGAAACAGGCCAAAGGAGTCTTAAGTAGGGGGCCAAGATGCCAGTGGCTGTTTCCTAGGTATTAAGATGCAAGTTAATTTCATTGATTAACTATATTAAGAGTGCTAATAACCATATTTACTTAGTTAATGTAATACCAACTAATATTTTTATTTACTTTATGAAATAACCATAGACACGACAACAGTGTGATGGTTACCAGAGGGAAGAGAGGTGTGTGTGTGGGGGGGGAGGTAGTAAAGGAAAAGGGACAAATATTAACTAGTATTAATAAATTATATTATTCGGTAATTAAAATATTAGTAATCGCTAATTTAAATATTAATAACTAACAATACAACTATTAACTGTACCCAGACTCTATAAAAATAAAGTTACGAGGATAGTCCCTAGCAGCAGTCAGCTCAGGAGCTGCAGCTGGAACTCTTGGCCATCCGGCGCCTTCCTGGCCAGCTGCCTGGTGCAGCAGTGATGGCTGATCTTCGGGCCTCCCACCTGGCCTCCCAGAGCCATTCCCCCTCATTCGCACACCCTTCTGTGGCTAGGTTCAGGTCCCAACTTACCTTTCATTACCTCCCAGCATACCTTGTGCATGGCCTTCAAGAGTTCTAGAAAGGTGTTTTAATAGGAAATGGACCCAGAGCCTCCTTCTCATTTACATATGTAATTTTGTAGCCACCTCTAAAATGTGAAAGCTTTTTAAAAGCCTAAGAATTTTAAAATATGAAACCATAGGCAGGTTTGCATAGGTATTTGCTGGGTCATATTTCAAATTAGGGGTGCTCCAGAAAACCTTTACAATCCTATCTACACCCCCCAAAAATACCCAGGCACACATTGATACATGTGTTCATATAAGTGGCTCCTTATTCAGCTTGTCATTCCATTAGGCTAAGCTGGGTGATCACTTTCATTCTAATAATGGTTTTCCACCTAATTTTAGCAGCCGAATCCTTTGGAAAACCAGACCTTACAGAGAGCCCCAGTTTATCATCCTAACAGCAGAATCAGTACAGAGAAGGAAACATGGGATGACCATGACCCCTGCAGCTCATTTTCAACTTTCCTTTCTTCCCCAAGAACAGGACTGATGAGCATGGAGTATCAGTAGCCTCCAGACAACTGGCTATGGGTGACCTTGGCTGGGGAAATAAAAGCAAGAGCTAGAATGACAACAATAAGCAGACTATACATGGCTCTGTTCACATAATGAAACTGGGGTGGAGTCGCTTACAAAGTGGGCTGTTTTATACAGACAGGGTTTATCAGACATCAATCAGATCTGTGTGTTATTAACTTTTTTAGTGCTGTTCCTGTTATTAACTTTTTTAGTGCTGTTCCTGTTCCAAGAATGCTAATATAATAGCAAAACTCCCTGTTCGTAAAAAACATATTAGCAACAAAATTAAAAAAAGCTTTGTGAGAATGACAACTGTTTCCATGGCTCTGGGCTCCAAGCTTTACTTGTTCTTCTCAGTGACCTACAAGGAGGACACGATTACCCCCATTTCACAGATGACGACGCTGTGACACAGGCAGGCAAGGTTACTACCTCACGTGAGTCAGCTGATGAGTGAGGCAGGATGGAATCCAGGGGTCTCCTGACTCAGCGATGTCCGCTGTGCTCAGTGGTGAGAACAGTGCTAACAGGCCGGCCTGTGCTGCTTCCAGTGGACTAAACTAAACGAATGGCAGGTGCCCCCCTCTCCCTCCCACTTGGTTCTTCCCATTTTTTCCAGTGCCTGTCCACTTCTGGGATATTCATGGCTCACCGTGGTCAAGGATTTGAGTTTTAAAAATCCTTTCTGTTCTAAATAGTCCTTCTGACAAATAATGTCTTTTTTAATAAAATTTCCACACTTTCTTATCCTTTTAACAAAACTACCAGTAACGACTTATATACACTTAAAGAATTAAAAAATTGAAAGGCCAACAGAGTCTACATATTAAAAATTTTTTAAAAGATCTATTGTTTTTTTCATTTTCAAGAAAATGACGTTGGCTTATAATTATATGTCTTCAGTATGGATTTTTAAAGAATTATGTCTGTTTGGCAATATGCCTGATTTTTTTTTTTTTTAACATGCTAAGCTGGGTCAGCAAGCCATGTGATGAGTAATCCTTTTACAAATCAAGTATGTGCAGGCATTGGCCGCTGTTTCAAAAAGGAGAAAAAGGCATTTGTTTTCCCATGAAGTTTGTGAGCTGACCAGTGAGCTTAGTGGTGGTCCCCAATCTTAATCCTTATTTCAGCATTTCTCAAAAAAGATCCCAAGTGTTGATTCAACGCATTCTCTTGTCCCAGTACTTTATTTACAGCTGCATTCTGGGGCTGATATCCTGCTCGGTTTTCCTGCGGGTGAACTATGAGTTGAAGATGTTGATCATGCTGGCAGCGTTGGTGGGCTTCAACATCATATTTCTCCACACTCATGCCCACGTCCTGGACGACTATAGCCAGGTCTTGTTTGTGAGGTAACCTGCTTCCTCCTTTTTCTCCTCACTTTAGTATGGGATCTCAATAATGTGAGTGTGTCAAGTAAATGCAAATTAACAATAACATTGTCCTTGGAATCACATTGTGTGAGAGTTTCTTTGAAGCAATGCTTCAGAAGGGTGATGTGTGGTTATATTATACATTACACAGAATGTGTATGATCATAAAAGGAAGGTATGATGTGGTTTAGAGATGTTTTGTTATTATCTGTACTATATTACTATATTGATAAGAATAATCTAGGGTTTCTCACCCTCAGCATTATTGATATTTTTTCTGAATAATATCAATAGTGTTCCATTGGGTGTAACTGAGTAATTTTCTGTTGAGGGTGCTGTCCTGTGCATTGTGGGATATTTAGCTGCATTCCTGGCCTCTACCCACTAGACACCAGACACAGTCCCCTCCCCCAAAGCAATGAAAACCAAAAATGCCTCCAGACATATGTACCCTGCAAGGCAAAATGCCCCCCCTCCCCCCGCCCCATCCCCAGACCAGAACAACTGAATCAACACACATAAAAATACTGGGAACTAAGTAGATACATTTACAGTGCTGCATTTCTTATGGGAACATTCCTAAAATACCCTGGTATGGAGAGAGTACTCCTACAACTGTGTCAATTTTCTCTTCTATGAAGAAACTGACTTTCAAGAAAAGATATGACTGTTTACTTTCCCAGCCTTGGAACTGGATGCTGAGAGAATGCTTCTCTCACAGACACTCAGTCGGGTTTATACGAGCTTTCCTGTGACCAAATTGCTTCCATAAGCTTATAATGAATATTTATTCCCTGCTTGAAAAACAATGTTTTAATCATCATGATATCCTCCCTCTCATATTTTAACATCAAGACAATGTTTTATAGCAAGTGTTCGGTTTATTTCTGGGCCCACCAGACTTCACGTTTCTTCTAGGAGCAGGCTGCATAATCCTCCGTAATATTTCTGTGTTCCTTTTCATATAAAGTAAACGCCTTAAGTATTTGCATGGATTTGTTGCTCCAGGAAGATGGTATATGCCGACAGTGTGTGGCCATGTCCGTCTTCGGAGGCCCAGAGCCAGGGACACGGTCTGAACCTTCCATACTGATAAGAATGCTTTCAGAAACACAACGGCAAAGCATTCTCTTCCCCTAATTTAATTTTCGTCATCCTCCACACCATGAAATCCAAATAATCTGTAATCAAGCTCAGGGTAGTGAAGTTGCAAAAAATATATAATTGTGTTAAGGAAATTTTATGATTCCCTTAGCCAAGATGAGAATGAAATCAGAAGTTAATTTTCCAATAAATTCTCAAAAGCGCCCAGCAAACATGCTCCGATATTTCTGTACTGTCTCCAGAAAGCCTGTATGGAATCCCTAAGTAAGTGCGGCATTACTGATTTTTATGCGCAGCCGACGACGCTACTAAATTCCCTTGATTAAATTTAAAGCTCCTGAATGCGCGACACAGCCGAGGCCGAGGGAGAAATTAGATTAGCAAGTTTCTGATGGGAGAGATTTCCGCGTGGGTCTGAGAGCGGCACCACGGCAGCTGTGGAGCAGGGCTCGGGCTGAAGGAGAGGAGCTTTTACCCTCAGAGCCCATTGGTTTAATTCAAGCTCCTTTGTGTGTGGTCTCTTGGATCTGTCTTTCTCATAGCCTTAAAGCTAGGGAGGGCCCGCCTCCTCTCCTGAAGGGATGCACCTGTCTCCCTGTTCCTAACCTTGACCTCAGGGTTCTGCCACTTCCAGACCCGATTCCTGAAGGAGCTGCCACAGCACTCCCAGAGCATTCCTCTGCCAAAAGATAAATGTTCCTGACATAACATCAAATGTTCTCTAATGCCAGCTTAAAGTTAACCCCATATGAGAAATTCCTAAGAGGGGAAGTTTAGAATTCCCTCCTGGTCTCTCAGCCTCTGTCTGTGTTTGATACAACCCTCCGATTCCTGCCAGAGCCCAAATCTACCCATTCCAATGTTTTCTTTCTCTGCTGAGATTCCAGAGATCTCTCATCAAAAGACAGACACAGTTTTCTCATCTTTTGGTTTGTTGATGCTGACACAACGCTTTTAGATAGGAAACTAGGACTAGGATCCTGACATGGATTGATGCCTTGAGAGTGGACATCCCCAAGGCCCAAGCCTCAGGTGTCCTTCAAGAAGGCAGCTGGCTTACAGAGTGCCAGGGGGCACTTCTTTAGTGACCGATGGCGTGTGTGTCATTGAAGTCGCATGCTTGGTCCTTTTCCTCTTCTGACCTATTTCTGCCCCCCACACATGCTTTTCATTCCTGGTGTCCTGGTGTTCTTTCTGGGACATGTGTTTGCCTGTTTGGCAGTGTCCTTGCTGCCCACCTCGGCCTCTGGGCTGGCCCCTCATTGACATTGAATGTTCCTGGTAGGCCTACCATGAGCTTTTGACTTTCACCCCTGGATGTACCTGAGGACTGAGCCACACTCTCAGCCTGGGAGGGTAGAGAGTATCTCCTGTGGACAAATCTGTTGCCTCTGATATTTGCCCATCCCTTTTCTATGGTACATACACTGAAAATTTTAATAGAAACTCTTGATTCAAGGAAAGAGCAGGTCTGAACCAAGTACCACTGTGGTGTCCACAGTGCCTGAAAGGGTGCCGAGCATCTTGTAAATGGGTGCTCAGTGAATATCTACTGAATGAGTGAATGAATAAAACAAGTAGTGCTCCTGAATATACTGGCTCTAATGACACGTTCACCTTACCAGCTTCGAAGGAAGAGGCTCCTTGGAGATGTGGCTTTCTAGGATCAGCATCCGTTTTGTTTATACCTTAAATGTCAAGAGAAAACATAGGAGGGCATCTCTGATTATAAGGCAGTGCCCAGCCATCATCTCAATACACAGTTTGGAGAGTGCTGCTGTCCTATATGTGAGCTCACCATGACCCATGTTTGACAGGGCTTTTTCAAACCAAATTTGACACTGACAATGGACAAGCCAACAACATGGTACAAGCCAACGGGGCAGTTTTTGCCAGCAGGGCAAGCAAAGAAAACAAAAGTATTCAAGTATGCAACTCCAAATCAATGAATAATTCAGAAAGTGACATCAAACATATTCTTACAGATTCATGAATGTGGAAAGTCAACTTTTCAGGAGAAAAAAAAAAAGAAGACTACTTTGAGAGAATATGACATTAAAAATTTGAATTCTTGCCAAAACCGGTGTGGCTCAGTGGAGAGAGCATCTGCCTGCGGACTGAAGGGTCCCAGGTTCGATTCTGGTCAAGGGCATGTCCCTTGGTTGCGGGCACATCCCCATTTTGGGGTGTGCAGGAGGCAGCTGGTCGATGTTTCTCTCTCATCAATGTTTCTAGCTCTCTATCCCTCTCCCTTCTTCTCTGTAAAAAACCAATAAAATATATATTTTAAAAAATTTTTTTGAGTTCTTGCTATTCACAACAAACATGAATAGACCTAGAATGTATTATGCTAAGCGAAATAAGCCAGAAAGAGAAAGACAAATACCACATGATTTCAGTTATATGTGGAATCTAAGAAATATAAAACAAATGAACAAGCAAAACCAAACAGAAACAGACCCACAGATAAAGAGACCAGGCTGATGGTTGCCATAGGAAAGGGGGGCAAGGGGAGTAAAAAATAAAAATAAATAAATAAGCCCCAAAAATACAAGGTATGAAATGAACATAACAAAAATAGTTTCAACTTTAATGTAGTAGTTTAATTGAATTTAATAGTTTTAACTCATTTTGTCTTAATGACTTGACAGCAATATAGTAATTGCAGATTCTTTTTTTTTTTCTTTGTAAAGGAATACAAATCTCTAAAATAAGTTTTAACAGTTTTGATGTACATTTCAGTTATTGATGATAAGTCATATGAAAATTTGAAAACTAAATCTAGAATGAAGGCCAGCAGCGTCTCAGTACTTACCATTACCTGCCATTCTGTGATTCTGCTAAATTGCCTCACGTGATGGAAACTCGTAAGTTTCTGGTATTTAGAAGGGCCAGAACAAGACGTTTCTTAATTCTTTGGCATTTACAACACTCCTCCATCTTGTCTGTGAGGACAAGATATTTTGCTGAATCGATCTATAAGGATTCTGGTTCCTGTCCATGACACTGGCTCCCTCAGCCCTCCGCCAGGGCCTTCGAGGACACTGAGTGCTCTTCTTGGTGATGGATGGTGATGACCATTGAAAGCTGTTTTTGTGTCAGAGACACTTCCCATGACAAATGCTGCTTACAGCGTCTGCAAGACAGTGTCTGATTTTTCTTGGAAGCTTTTTCCTTGCAGAACTGAAAAAAATCTCAAGGGATGGATGTTACCATTTTATATTGACCCAGAAATGTGCTGTTAATTTCAAAGAGGTGTCAGGTATGGAGAACAGAGGGGATGACCAGGGGCCTAGTAGACTAACCAGCTCTGTTTAAGCACTTAACCTCTCATAAAATAGATACTTTGTGGACAGCATATAAATAAAGTATATAAATCAGCAGCAGCCGCCAAAACTGGTTTGGCTCAGTGGATAGAGCGTCGGCCTGCGGACTGAAGGGTCCCAGGTTCGATTCCGGTCAAGGACATGTACCTGGGTTGCGGGCACATTCCCAGTAGGGGGTGTGCAAGAGGCAGCTGGTCGATGTTTCTCTCTCATCGACATTTCTACAATAGCTCTCTATCCCTCTCCCTTCCTCTCTATAAAAAATCAATAAAATATATATTTAAATCAGCAGCAGCCATACAGCAACCCCGCATCATTCAGTGGCTCTGGATTGTTACTGGTAGAAATGTCTACATAATTTTAACTTCCAGATCAGCAAGAGCTTTGTATCAAGGGTAGTGATGCAGATGCTCAAGCAGACATATACCACCACTGAGAGCTGTGAGTTAGGCACCTTCGATGTGGAATTGCTCTTCTTTCCCTGTGTCTCATGGGAAACCCAGCAGCTAGAATTCAAGATATTGTGACATATTTTGACAATGTCCCGACTTGGTGTCAACTGGTGATGAGCCCACTGAGAGTCTGGAGGAAGAACTGCAGAATTAACCACTCAGGAGACAGGCCAGGGAGCAGGGCAGACTCCCTCTGGACACATTCCAGAGCACCTGAAATTTCCTGGAAGTCTTTTCTTTTAAATTAAAACTGCATTTCACATTTGCATTCAAGCCCATAATGTGTCCAAGTTAATGTTGAAATAATATTATTTTCAAATTTCCTCTCTCCGTTTCTCTTCCCCTTTCGAGCTCCCCCACCACATGCCACCACAAGCAAGGAACACACACATCTCTTTGTGACTGGCAGTGGGGCTGCAGATAGGTAATCTGAGATGCCTAATTTAACAAAAAAGCAAGTCATCCTAGGACAACTCAAGCTCTCTTTTCTTCTACAGAAGGCAGCCATCCGTGAGCAATTTTGTTGTCTCACCTAAAACAGAAAATGTCCTGTGATTTGGACCCACCTGCAGGAAGATGCTCGATTCTGGGCTGTTTTGTTTGATTTTAGAATGAGGGAGGGAGAAGATTTCTCAGAGCCTGTGCCCACGGACTGTACAGAATACATACTTATTATCACCAACTCTCCCATCGGTGGTGCTGAAGCTGTGCACATCCCTTACCGTGTTAGTCTGTTTCAGCCCCTGTATGTTCAGCTGGCCATTTTTGAACACCACTCTGAAAGGGCATGAGGCTTTGAGCTGTCTGCCTGTGTTTGGATGACCCTGGGCCATCGTCTCCGGAAGCTTACACAGGATCTCGGCGAGTCTGTGTTCAGCCAGGGGGAGGAACATTGTCTGGAAATGAAACCTCTTAGGTTTCAAACCAGCGTGATTATTTGTCCACTCATTACTTTGTTTCTACAACACGCTTGTATTGAACATTCTCCATATGCCCACCCTGATTCCTGGAGTGGAAGCACACAGAGATGGATAACGTATAGTCTCTGTTGTCTTGAAGGTCACACAAACCTGCTGTAAGAAAACCGTGGTTCGGCACGAGGCCAAAAGGAGGTTGCCAGGGAGTCGTGGTTTGTACCGCTCACCTAGGAAATGAGTGGCATGGAGACTGGGAGCTACCTCAGGTAGCCCAGAGTTGACTCCAATATTGGAAAGACTTTGAAGAACCATGGAGATTCAAAAGCATAGGACAAAGCACAGCATCATGGCAGAATGAGATGTCTCTCATTTCTGCCCTCCCCACCCTCCTCCCACATTAATAATAATAATTTGAAACCTGTCCAAAGAGCAAAGTACTTTGTGAGAGTTGTGGGGTCTGTCAACTATACCAAGGGATCTGGGTAGAGTCTCTCCCACCTGGGCATCAGGTAATGTCATATAGACCTTGGTCCTGGCTGTGGGTCCTGTGGTAGCCCAGGCACCAGCTCCAGCCTTTCTCAGCCATGATCTGAGAAGCTGGGAAAACACTCTCAGCCAGTCACCAGTGGATTAGAGAGCCTTAGGAAAGCCCGAATTTCCAGAGGAAAGTTCCAGCACATTGTGGGAAGAAAAATTAGAATTTGAATGCTTTGAAGTTGGCAATAAGAACAGTTTGACTCTGCCCACATCGCCCCTCCCCCGTGAGAGCACAGCTTAGGCTCAAGAGACATCCCCTCACCCATGGTCCTGAAGGAGAAACAAGAGCATGTAAGTGAGCACAAAGCTTCCCCAGCTGTGCAGGGCATTGCAAAGAGGCCCCTGTCTCTCTTGACCCACCCTGAGTACTACGAAGGGAGCTGTATGACTGGGGGTCAGGAAGAGGCTGGAAGAGTAGCAGATAGGACTCTCCATGGGCGTTTAAAGGGATTCCACTAACTGCACTGAGGCCTCCATCAAGCAGCCTGAGGAACCATCACTTTGCCTGCAGATCTCCCACCTGGCCCACGGGTACCTCCAACTGTTCCCCGTGCCTCCCCACTCCTCCCACCCCTGCTCTGGGGCCAGCTCCCTCTGTGCACTCCCTATGGCAGTGGAGAGTGTGAGCTTTGGCAGGCAGCTAGTGAGCACACAGAGAAAGCTGGTCCACATATGGGGACATGAACCATAGTAGGTTTTGGTGGGAAAACTAAAGAGAGGCAGTCAGCACTTGGCCTGATGCATTGTAGGATGGAGGAAGAATACAAGCTTAAGAATTCTGCCACTAGAGGGAGCAAGAAGCATGGAGCATTTTTTCATTGAAGACAACAAATGGACAACATGTACATGAAAAGATGCTCAATATCACTAATCAGGGAGATCAAAACCATAATGAGCCCTAGCTGGTTTGGCTCAATGGATAGAGCGTCAGCCTACGGACTGAAGGGTCCCAGATTCAATTCCAGTCAAGATCACATGCCCGGATTGCAGGCCCAATCCCCAGTAGGGGGTATGCAGGAGGCAACCAAACAATGATTTTCTCTCAGCATTTATGTTTCTCTCCCTTCCTCTCTGAAATCAGTAAAAATATATCTTTAAAAAAAAACACAATGAGATGTCACCTCACACCTGTTAGAATGGCTATTAGCAAAAAGATAAGCAATAATAAGTGCTGACAAGGAAGTGGAGAAAAGGGAACCCTATACACTGTTGATGAAAGTGTAAATTGCTTCAGCCACTACGGAAAACACCATGAAAGTACCTTGAAAAAATTAAAAACAGAACTGCCATGTGATCCAATAACCCCACTACTGGTATATAGCTACAGAAATTGAAATCTGGATCTCAAAGAGATATCTGCTCTCCCATGTTCATTGCAGCTTATTCGCAGTAGCCATGACATGGAAATGGCCTAAGTCAGTCAATGAATAGTAAAGGACATATGAGATATATAAACAGGTATCAACCTTTACTTCAGTTTATCAACTATTACCAAAACAACAGATAACTAGATTTCTTGAGATGCTTTTTTCTTTAAAAATAGAGGCTCGCTCTTTTCTGGCTGGAACCATGGAGAGTGCAGAAGAGAAGAAGAAGAAGGTTCCTGCTATGCCAGAAACTCAAAAAAAAAAAAAAAAAAAAAAAGGCAGGAATTTTGCAGAGCTGAAGATCAAGCGCTTGAGAAAGAAATTTTCCCAAAAGATGCTTCGAAAGCAAGAAGGAAGCTCATCTATCAAAATGCTAAGCACTATCACAAGGACTACAGGCCAATGTAAAAAACAGGGGTTCAAATGACCAGATGGCAAGAAAAGCTGGCAACTTCTATGTTCCTGCCAACATTGGCATTTGTCATCAGGATCAAAGGTGTCAATGGTGTGAGCCCAAAGTTCCAAAAGGTGCTGCAGCTTCTTCACCTTTGTCAGATCTTCATGGCACCTTTGTTAAGCTCAACAGGCTTCCATGAACATGCTGAGGATTGTGGAACCATATATTGCATGGGGGTACCCAAACCTGAAGTCAGTAAATAAATTGATCTATAAGCGTGGTTATGGCACAATCAACAAAAAGTGAATTGCCCTGACAGATAATCCATTGATTGCTTGATCTCTTGGTAATTATGGCATCATCTGAATAGAATATCTGATACATGAGATCTATACTGTTGGAAAGCGCTTCAAAGAGAACAACTTCTTGTGACCCTTCAAGTTATCTTCTCCAGGAGCTGGGGTGAAGAGAAAGACCACCCACTGTATAGAAGGTGGAGATGCTGGGAACAGGGAAGACCAGATCAATAGGATTATTAGGAGATGAACTAAGGTATCTACCATGGTTATTTTTGTAATCTGGTCAGTTAATAAACTGAGTCCTTTAAAATTGAAAAATAGAATAAAATAGGGGCTCATTTCACCAAGGAAAAAAAAAAACATTTTAAGGATTATATTTGTGTCCGTATGCCTGGACTGCTTTCTCTCCTCAGAGAATGGTCATTTTTACCTCACCAGAACTGTTTGCCTTTAGGTTAGAAACTGGTTCACCAAGTAATTCCTCTATCTCTGCCACCCAATTTGTTAGGTTTCTTTGTTCTTTTGGACTCTCAGAACTTGAGGGCCAGGATGAGAACCCAGTGAACAGCACCAGGGTGAGGACCAACTGTGAATTAGTGTGTGGCCACAGGCTTACTTGGATGTCTACATTTCCAGAGCCCAATTTTTAGGTATTAAAGAAAGCATATTTGCTAACATTTTGGCTGGAACTGTCATCAAGTTAAAAATCATAGAGTCAGAAACTTTCTCAATTATATCAGCTCTGTCTTTAACTCAGTGATAGCACAACCCTCACACGTGAAAGTCTGAAATGGACCTTATTTTCAGACTCCCTTTCCCCCCTTATTTTTGAAACTTAAATGGGGAGAGGGAGAGAAAGAGGCCTCATATCCAACTAGCTGTCATTTTTATATAAATGGCTAACATAATTGTTATGGGTAGAACTGTGTCCCCAAAAGAAGACCTGCTGGAATCCTAACCCCCCACCCCTCTCAACATGAATCTACTTGGAATCGGGGTTATTACAGATGTGATTAGTTAAGATGAGGTCCTACTGGAGCAGGGTGGGTGCTAATCCAATATGGCCTTATGAGAAGATGGCCATGTGAAGAAGGAGACATACTGGGAGGACACATGTGATGATGAGGACAGAGATTGGGGTGATGCAAAAGTGAGCCAAGAAGCGCCAGAGAGTGGTGGCCACTACCAGAAGCTAGGATGAGGCAAGGAAGGATTTCTCAGCAAGTTTCAGAGGGTGCATTGCCCTGCCAGCACCTTGGTTTCAGACTTCTGGCCTCCAGGAATGAGACCATAAATTTCTATTGTGTTAAGCCACCCAATGTGTGGTGCTATGTTTTGGCAGCCCTGCGAAACTAATAGTGATCCACACACTTAACTAGACTCTGCCAGGAGGACATACTACCCTTTTATTCCATCTATTCCAATGTTCCCTTCACAATACACATTCCTTTTCCTCCCACCTCCCCCACAAACACACTGAGAGTAAGGTAACCAGGAACAGATCTGTGGACAGAGAAGTTCATCATTCAAACTACAGGAGCCCTGGCAGCAAGCATCCCTGAGAGCCCCCCCCCCGCCCCCCCCCCTCGTCACCCCCTGCCCCCGCCCTCCGTCGGAGAGAAGAGCTCTGGTGGGAGTTGGCAGCTCTTTTTGGCTGGATGAATAAAAGAAGTTTTAAAGACATATAAATGAAACTCAAGAAAGCAAGATGCAGTTCTTCCTTGTACAGTGGTTTTCAGAAGTGAAAAGGGCATCCATGTGTCGGTACACAAGTCTGTTCTACATCTGGGTTGTGCCTTCTTATGTCTGAGGTCCATTTTGGTCTGTACTTTCAAACCTACTGCCAAGTTGAGCATGAGAGCCCTCCCTTACCTTGCTTCCTCCAAGTACCTGCTTCCAGCCACCACTATTCCTCACTGAGGCTCAAGATGTGGGAGTGGGGAACAGGATACCTCCAGCCCTAAACCAATGCTCAAGAGCATCAATGTCAGGAGTTCTGGGAAAAGATTGTTCCCATAGGTTGCTTACATATATTTTGTGTGAGTAACTGCAAACCCAGGAAGGACCTGGATTACATTAATAGGGACCTCCTCCCATTCTCCTGCAGTGACAGGGACCTGAGCTGGCATATTTGGGGCATCAGGTCCCTTTCCTGGGCCTGCCAATGAGACCTGAGTTCTGATTGGTTATGCCAATAATGCTAATGTAAGATCTTGACCTGGGAGTCAACATTTCACTCTTTGAGGTGGTGAGTGGAAGAGGAAGGTGGCATACTGCTTTCTCAGACCCCTGGTTCAAAGTAATAAGGTGTTCCTAAGACAACATGAAAATTCAAAACTCAGCCTGTGCCAGCTTCTTAGGCTGTTGGCTATGTTGTACCGCTTTTACCAGCTGGTCAAGATCATGTCACTATAGTCAATATAGAAAAAAGATGAGTTTAACATTCATTGCAGTCAGCACTGTTTATAAATAACTGCTCCCCTGAGTCCCTTCAAATGTGCTGTTAGACACAGCTGGCACTGGCTCAAAATGGAGCTTCATTTCTTAAAATCAATATGAGTGAGACAGGAAAATGGCACTTTTCATCTTACTTCATTCTCAGAGAGAAACTGCCGACCTACTGGCTGAAGAGCTCAGATTCTTCCAGTGTTGATCTGACCCCCAAAAAATATTCTCTCAGAAACACCCAGAGTAGTATTTGACTAGCTAGCTGGGCACCCTGTGGCCCACTGAAGTTGACACATAAAATTGACCAACACACATGCCAACTTGGATGCCTGGAATGTTGTGGTGAGGATGTGAGAACTTGGGCAGGGATAATTTACTGATGTCTCTCTGGACCTGAGGGGAAGTGGGCCGGTGGGTGAAGGGTTTCCATCTTCGTTGCACTTTTGTGATACAAAGTCATATAAAAGAGGGTATAAGAATGGGTGCTTTTGAGAAAGTGATAGCTTGTAGAAATAAAATTCTAAGAAAATTTTGAAAATTTAAAAAAGTTATATATGAAATTATCCATAATGATCCCCGAACTATAAAGCAAATAAGATTAACATTCATTCCCCTTATATTTGTTAGAGCTTGGTATAAAATAAGAAACCTTTATCAATTTGGAACAATGTTTTATTAAAATAGGATTGTTTTGTTTTGATGTAATCTAGGTTTGAAAAGATATTTGATGGTGAGATGTGTGTGTGTGTGTGTGTGTGTGTGTCCGTGTCCGGAATGGAATGCAGACATAGACTAGAGTTTCTGAAGTTGGCTGATTCACAGATTCTAAGTCCTGTGTGTATGTTGTTTTGTATTGTTTTGTCTGTTTGTTTTTAATAGACCAGGCATTTGGAAAGACCTGAAGACCATGGGCTCAGTGTCTCTCTTTATATTCTTCATCACACTGCTTGTTCTGGGTAGACAGGTAAGAAGTCTGGTTTTTTTACACAATTTCTCTAAAGTATCATGTTAATATCACTTTGAGGATGTGCATTGTAGTTACCTTCATGCAAACATCTTATCACAGGAGAAACTGGGTGGCACAGGGTACGTGAGCATAGATACAGACAGAAGGAAAAAAGTTGCTACTTTTCACTAGTGGCAAACTTTGAAAATTACAAAGATGTGAATCAATTCATTTCCTTTAAGTCTCAAAAAATATTTTATAGGTTTCCTGAGCCTAAAAAAGCTGACACTACTTGGAAAAAACTACACTTGACTGGGTTTTCATTTGCTTTTCAAATGTGTAATATGCTTCCTTTTCTTTGAAGTGGGTATGAATACCTGTGCTGTCACTTGTAATCACTCCTAGAAATAGTCTTTTGTTCAAAATTTTGCTTTATGATGCAAATGAAACTGTGCTTTCTTCCTTGGGCCCTGTACCTCTTCCTGGCCTTCCAGTAGAGGCTGTGGGTGCAAGATTTTTTATGAAAATATCCTTCCTCTGCCTGAGCACAAGGACGCTCGCCCAAAAAATAGACTCATCTCATTCATCTCATGCCTGGCGGCTCAGCCTCAACCAAAGTTTGAGTACTTTAATGGATAACGTGAAACCAAGTAGTGATTAACTTGGAAATAACCAACTAAGATGCAAAATCATTTACATTATGTACACATCCCTGAACTGTGAACCAATAGGAAGCTGTTAATGGCCAGGGCAGAGACCAGATCTGTGACTGCCAGCCCAGCATCCTGGGGACACTGGAGTCGCCCTCTCCCGGAGTAGTGCCAGTGGCAGCCTGCCCCAGGAGCTCACAGGGCAGCCCTCAGCACTCTCCCTGGAGGTGAGCTGTGGTCCTGCCGCAGAGCCTCGGAGATCCCGGTCTGCCTGCTGCCCTTCCCCGCCTCTGTCCTGGCCCCTGCTTGGTTCTGTTTTCTTTGGCTTGCCTTTTTGACAACCGCACGTTTCTGTAAGCCTTGTTATATACTGTGCTGTCCTTTTTCTTGGTTTCATCTGTTTATCCTGCTGCCCTATTGCCAGTGGAGGTCACAGTCACGGATACTGGAGATTAGGACTTGGAACTATCTTTTGGGGTACACCATTAAGTCCATGACAAGTGGTTTGGGATGGGAACAGTTGTGCAGGTTTCTAAGGTACCTGCACATCAAGGACAGGAATCTGCAGCAGAAAGCACTGGGGAGGGGAGATGTGAAGATTTGGCAAAATGTCACTTTTAGCCCAATGTAGCTGGTCTCAAATCTGGTTTCTTTTATTAAACAGCTTGCAAAATGCTCCCCTGTGATGCAGGAGCGATCACTGGGAAAACCTGAGCAGCCTCTTTGTGCAGTTTATGGAAACCTTTCAAACCTGCATAAATTGGGCTTGCTGCCTGCCCTGCTGGCTCCTTGGTCTCATCTCATGTTCCATTTCTGTCTCACCATTGATTGTTCTGTCATTTCATTCAAAACTAGCCACATCACTGGATTATTCCCCCAAAATGCCCAAATGAATAATCTAATCTCTAAGTGAGAGGCCATTTCTAGTAAGTGCCCAGCATGATGCCATAAAATAGAATGGGGAAAATTGGCATTAATGTAAAAAGTTAATATAAAGAAACTTAAAAATATTCTTTGCAGTCTTTTTTTTAAAAAATGTCTAGCTATATGAGGCAAAAATAAATGCCACGCCAGAGAAGGAGTAACTTTTTAGTGGATCAAACATAATCCAATCAGTTCTAATAGGTGAATGATCATTTTTTGTTGGATTTGAGATGTGGATTTATTTTTCATTGTTATTTGTTCATTAGAGGTGTGTGTGTATGTGTGTGTGTGTGTGTTGTTGTTGTTGTTGTTTTTGTTGTTTTACATCACTGGCATAATTAACCAAACCACAAAACAAACAAACCCCCTGCATCTAGTTCTTCTTTGCATTTGTTTGTCTATAAATTATGCTCTGTGCTGAAATGCACCCTCTGTTACTAGTCTCCTCTGCCATAGGAGGATCTACTCAAGTCTGGCACACAGCTGGCACAGAATGATGCCAAAACCAGCGAGACCCTTTGACAGTAAACAAGTCTCTCCCTTTCTACAATGTTCATAACTTAAAAAACAACATTAAGTTTTAATACATTATAAAGCATTTGCACATGTTTTTTATTACCAGGCACCATCTTAATTAAATGATACCAAATGAACTTTTGTCTAAATATGTCACTCTCTCAGTACAACGAAACACCAAATAAAAAGTGCATATTTTTCAATGAATAGTTAATTATATAATTTGTTCTAGGGGGAAACAGATTTTTAAGTATTATAGGCAAGTTGCCACAATTGAACACCATTATTTCTCAAATGCAAATCATCCAACAAAGCACTCTCGCTACTAATGTGTTTTCCATTTTTCATTTAGTCGTTATTTACATTCTATTATGCCTCTTCAAAAAAATAATTCAAGCCATCTTTTATTAACAAAACTGAGCAAGGAGCTTTCTGTCTTTTTTCCTTGCAAGCCTCCAACATAACTGTTTCCTCTGTTCCTGAGGCTGGTTCTTTCCTGATTTTGCTTTTTTGCAAATCTGTGTTAGCGGTTGAGTGAGCGGCATTGGTGGGGAACAGTGGATTTTGCAGGGAAGATGACAATTCTGTTCGGGGGTTCTTTTTCGGTTTTGTTTTTCGTTCTTTTTATTTCTCTTTAAAACCTCCACTCTCTGGCAGGACAAGATGCCTATTGTTTCTTTACCTCTGTGTCCTCTTGTAACAGAATGAATATTACTGTAGGTTAGACTTCTTATGGAAGAACAAGTTCAATAAAGAGCGGGAGGAGATAGAAACTATGGAGAACCTGAACCGCGTGCTCCTGGAGAACGTGCTTCCTGCGCACGTGGCCGAGCACTTCCTGGCCAGGAGCCTGAAGAACGAGGTGAGCTGAGGTGGGACTGATGGCCAGGACTGGATGGTGGGCCAGGTGAGGGCTGGAAGCTCCAGGCAATCACCTAGATGCCTGTGGTACTACAATCACCTAAGTGTTCAAGTCCAACATTCGAGAGGATATTGATTAGATGCATAGATGTCAGTTGAGAAGAGTTAGCTACAATCACCTGTGAATGTCTTAGCACAGAACTGATTCATTATTCCTCATTTTTCCCACAATCACATAATGTTCTAAGGATACAATATGAGGCACTAGGGTTCCAAATGTGTACGTCACAGAAGTGGCCAGCACCCTCTCCCTGGCTCCAGAGGAGGCCTTGAGTGGCATGTACTAGACACCCAAGTCCAGAGGCAGAACCGAACCACACATCCCACACGTCCACTCTTTCACTTCTCACAGCTTTCCTGGGAGCCTTTTAAGGGTTTTAGAATTTCAAAGATATGAGATAAAATTGGGAAGTTATCCATACAGGACCAGATCAAAGTCTTGAGTCCATTAATTTAAATGGATATAAATGGAAATTTTACAGAAAATATAAAGGTATGGATATTTTTTTATATTTTTTATTGATTTTTTACAGAGAGAGGGATAGAGAGTTAGAAACATCGATGAGAGAGAATCATTGATCAGCTGCCTCTTGCACACCCCCTACTGAGGATGTGTCCACTACCAACATACATGCCCTTGACCGGAATCGAACCTGGGACCTTTCAGTCTGCAGGCCGATGCTCTATCCACTGAGCAAACCCAGTTTCGGCAAAGGTGTGGATATTTAACTCACATTAGAAAGGTTGAAATTCAGTGTTGAAATGTTATATGAAATAAAATGTGAATTTTTAAAATATTTCTGCATGACAAGAGTCAGCAGATATAACTCCAGTGTGACTTTATTAATTTAAAAAACATGTATTTGAGCACTCACTATGTGCAAAGGCCTGGGTTGAGAACAGTGGAGTCTCAATGATGTGTGAGGTGCAGTCCTGTTCTTAGGAAATTTTTAATGAGGTTGGGAATAGATGAGGAATCAGGGAACCTATATAGATGGATAAACTCCTTAATAAATAAGCTCGATTGTGGTCGTGCTAGAGTACAAAGCAACCTTGAGAGAAAAGGCTGGAACAGTATTTTTCTGAAGTGCCAGATGGTGGGGTGAGATACTGGACACTGTCACTGTCATCCTACTGGAAGTGTGCTGGGCATGTGAGCCAGCCCAGGGTTCCACAGCAGGTATGACTGACCACAGAACATTCTTGTAAGAGAGAGACCTAAGGTAGAGTGCAGAGAGCCTTAACTAGAAGGGTTCTTCATATTAGCTGGTTGTGTCAGCAGATTGAGGATTCTGAGCCTACATTCAGCTCATTAGAACCCTTCACCTGTGATCAGTGACCAGTATCTGGAATGGGCCTGGCATTGGGTGGGACAAGTGGTGTGGGGCACTGGGTGACTTTTTTTTACCAACACTAGTGTAAAGAAACACTTGCATTAAAGCATGTGTTTGAAAGGTTTTCTGGTGCTGAGCTCTTCCTTTTCTCCGGCAGGAGTTATACCACCAGTCCTACGAATGCGTCTGTGTTATGTTTGCTTCCATTCCGGATTTCAAAGAATTCTACACAGAATCAGATGTCAACAAGGAGGGCTTGGAATGCCTACGGCTCCTGAATGAGATTATTGCTGACTTTGATGATGTAGGTACTTGAGAGTGACCCCTGAAGGACAAGGGTAGCCCTAGTCCCACCCTTGGGCAATCCCAAGGCCAGTACAGTACATCTGAAGTTGCTCATCATGGTATATCTTAAAACTTTTCCTTTGGTGTAATTTCTCATGGCTGGAGTTAAAGCCTATTGGTTTCTTTAGTTCCCTGAAAAAATTTGGAGTGACAAAAGTATTTTATCTATGAGAAGGTATAATATGATTGCTAGGAACAACTACCAAATCTGTTCAATAAAATACCTATCCAGTGTGCTCATGAATTTTCTCAAAAGGCTTGACTCCAAAGAAAATATTTGCCCATCAGTTTCATATAAAAATATAATTAATATGTTTATCACAAATTATTGGCCTGTCTGTGCATATTCAAAGATCTTTGTCAGATATCAACTTGAATTGTGCATAGATGACATGTTTTGTTATTGAAAAAGCAATATGTACCTGGGATAATATATTTTAGGAGGGACAAAGTATATGTTTTAGAATCTGAAATAGATGTCATTTTTCAATTTTCAATATTCTTCCTACATAAAGAATAATGTGTTTTGTTTTCTGGTAAGAACAAACACACCTCTGATTTTAAGAATGTTGCTGCTACATTATTCTGATAAATATTATGAAAAATATAGGAAAATTGACATTCATGAACATGTTTATCATGATTCATGAAACTTTGAAATACAGTGATGACTTCAGGCCAACTTTCTAAATGTCTTGTGGGACATATACATTTCTCTACTGCCATCACCATCACTGTGAGGTTGACTCAAGACTCATGACAAAATAATGATAACTAGAGATTTCCACTATATTGCCAGGTTCTTAGTGAAAAATTGTAGCATATTTCCTTCAGTTCACCTCAGCAAAATAAATGTTCCCCAGTACCAGGGGATGAGTGACAGTGGTTTTTTAGATTAGACTGTCTTTTAGATAAATGGTATAAGGATTGGCTCACTTATCTTAAATCCTCTGAGATGTAATCTTGAAGCAAACTTCTTTGAAAGCAGAAGTACCAAAGAAGGATCAGGAAGATGTCTCAGACTTTGGTTGATCCCACTATCCTCCTGAGCAGATACATGTCCCTCCAGAATTTCTTTCACTTGTTCCCTTATTTAAAGCCACTATCACATGTGTCATAATTAATATTGGTTCCTTCACTGGCAAATATTGAAATATATCTCATATTAATTAGAAGTAAATCATTATACATTTCCTTCCAAGGACAAGCTCTTTGTGAAATTCATGAAATGTTATTTCCCGGCAAGACCCAACATTGAAGGATGAATAAGCAGTGGTTGAAACATCTCCTATTACTATTTCTGTGAACTAGAATTTGAGGGTGTCTCTTGAAAGCACTAGTCCTTGGGTCAGCACTTGACTGAATAACTTAAATGATTGTCATTGCCTCACAGCTGCTGTCCAAGCCAAAATTCAGTGGAGTTGAAAAGATCAAGACCATCGGCAGCACATATATGGCAGCAACAGGTCTGAGCGCTGTGCCCAGCCAGGAGCATGCCCAGGTACAGACATGTCAGCCATATAAGGGCATATGTGAGCCTCGCCTCCACCTATAGGTCATCCATGGAGCCATAACGGTCATGCAATAACTATAAACTGTTCTGTGTGGACACATAAATATCAATAATTAAGGTCTTATGAGAAAAGATGAGAATTCTGGAGACTTCTGAGGATCTGTCCACTGAACTTTTTCTGGTGGACAGGGAGAGAAAAATCTACTAACCAATCCAGTAGTTGCTTGATACCAGATAAATATACAAAACCAGGATTAGAGCTGTTTACTTAAAGGTGACACATCACAGGATGATTGCTGATCTTTTGGTTAAAAACATGTGGTCAAAAACCAAGCTGGCCATTAGAAATTTGATTTAAAAGCTGATTGGACAAAATTGAGTATCTTTATTCATCTAGGATTTTTTAGGGGGTTTTCCATTTTGTTGTGTTTTGTTTCTGTGTGTGTATATGTGTATATAGATATATGTATGTAACTTTTGGGTTCCTAAACCAGACCTCCTTTCCCCATAGGACAGTGGGCTCCCTGACGGGCACCAGCACAGGTTTGCTGTGGGACAGAGGTGGTGGGTGCAACACAGACAATAAGACCTTACCAGAGCACAGCTTGCTGAAAGTAGGTGGGGTCTTCCAAAAAGCTGAGCTGCATATGCTCAGCTCCTCTCCCAGACCCACCTCCCATGGGTGGAGTGAGAGAGGGACAGAGGAGCAGCAGTGTTAAAACAGCTCCCTTTTCCAGGAACACCAGTACAGGCTCCTCTTTTCCCTTTTCTCATTCATGGGCAGAGAATAGCGTGTGAAATGTACATTAGCGTTTTTCCAGGTGAACAAGTGGAAATAGTCTAACTTTCAAGTGAGATTGCTCATTATTACTATAATAGCTAAGCTTTCTGCACTTTCGTGTCCTTATATGTAAAATGAGGATCTTACCCACTTTAAAAGGCTTAGGAAGACTACATGAACATGCAAAACACTCAGTAGACTCATGAACAAAGTGGTAAGGTAAATGCTAATAGCAACAATAATACAGTTGTGGTTTGTGCACTGTTTTTCATGTTGATACCATTGTCTCCTCCAAGAGACCATATATAAGGGGCTTTGGACATAAATGAAATGTGGTGTGTCATCATGTCCATGCAGGGAGATGTTACTCAATATGAGTTACTTTTGTTTAGAGTGTTTAAGTAGAATCTTGTAAGGTCATCCTACAAGTAATTTGAAGTTCAGCAAACGTCTCCTAAAAGGGGGAAATAATATGCTTGATAAATATTAATATGGATATTACTTATTTTTATAAAGAATGAAAGTCACTTTTGCATTTTGTAACACATCCACTTATTTCTCTAATTATAAACAAAACATTTGACTTGATTTTTATAAATGAAACAACTTTCTGTTTGTTGTTTAGCCAAATATTTCATTTGGCAACAAATGACATTTAATTTGCAAAACAAATTGGTTTCTAGAGGATTAATGTGTTTTCCTTAAATCCCAAAAGAGGCAAAGTTATCTGGACAAAAGCCTTTTGAAATTCCTCTTTATTTGTGACACCTCTGAGTTTTCTCCTGTGGTTGAGGTTTCAACCACTGTTTCTTCCCACCTTTGTTTGCCTTTATTTTGCTGCCTTAGTTTATGTTTCTCAAATGAAGGGGGGAAAATGTGTTCTAGTTCTAAGCTTAAACACAGCATGACTAAAAGTTGGTTGCATAATGTATAACAAGGGACTGCTGTTTTCACTGGTCAAGAAATGGAATATTAACTTGAGAATGGGCCTGCATTCTAAGCCCACTCTCATAATTCCACAGATGAACACTTGGTCAGTAGATGTTCTGTGATAAAGTCAGCGGTGGGAAGCAGTGGGGACTCTGCCGCTGGTCTGCCCTTTGTTTTACTGTCTGGATCTCACTCTCTTCCAGTCCCCACACTGCAGCCTCTGCTTGACCCTTGCTATGACCTTTAGACTTCACTTCAGGCAACGATAGCACACTTGTGCTTGCAGGTGTTTTCCTTGACTTGAAGACTTTTTCTTCTTTTTTCTTTTTCCTTTTTTTCTTTCTTTCTTTCTTTCTTTCTTTCTTTCTTTCTTTCTTTCTTTTTTTTTTTTTTTTTTTTTTTAGAAAAAGGACATTTCATTTAAAAATATCATTTCCAGCTTCTCCTGAAAATTGATAGAAGAAACCATTAGTGTACTGAAAACCAGGCCAAGTCAGGCTAGAGTTGGAAGCTCCACTGGACCCTGTCACAAGTGCGAACAGAGGTCCTTGTAACCATGACAATGGGTCGGTGGTGAGCCATGTGCTCAGTACCTCCCTCATGAAAAATGTTTTAAAATGTTGGGGATGCTTGCCAGTGCATCCTTAATGTGTATTTTAATAAAGCATGTTCTCTGTAGAGTGAGATCAGGTGGAGAACAGTGAAAATCCGATTTAATCCAAGTTGAGTGATTCTAGAGGGATCCATGATGGATTAACAACGGACTGCATTGCACAAATGTTATGCAGCGCCTCTGAGTTTTGACAGACGCTGGGAAGGTGTGAGTCCTGTTCTCTGACAGGTGCCTGAATCTCCAGTGTTTAGAGCCATTGGGCAGGCTGATCTCTGTGCAGTGGTCATCAGCTCACCTGGGAGAGGGTTGATGTCCTTTGGAGGACAGAGAGGTCTGGTCAGATCACCCCAGGAGCCCCAGGCACAGAACATGGTGATCCTTAGTCAGCAATTCTCAATCTTCAGAGTCAGACAAATGCCAATTTACTTTAAGCAGTTGTCCTTGCTTGGAGCAGCTTCCAAAACTCACAGCTCACAAAATGTGTTCCACAAAAGCAAACGTGTTGTCTCACCGTGTGCACCGTGTGCCTTGAAGGCATTACAATATTCCAAGAGAGCTAACACATTGTTTAGATCAGGGGAGGAAGGGCTGCTTCTCACTGCCATCAAAGCTTTATCAAAGGCCCAGGTATAGCGACATCTTGAAATGAACTGAGCTCTTCCAGAGACTGAGCATAATTTTGTCCAGGATTTACTAAGCCCAAATGAGTTATTGACGTTGGATTTAAACCCCACTCCCAGAGCACAGTCTCTTCATTTACTACGTAGGTCATGTCAAACCTCCAGGGTAAGGCCCACTGCAGGAAAACAGGCCGGGAGATAATTTATTGGTGAGTGGGGCTGTTTTGCTGGCTCTTGGTTGGGAAAAAAGCAAATCGGTCATCCTTGCTAGGATAGTGGCGATTTTTACCGCACAGGGTTCTGCCTGTTGGTTTAACAGTTTGTCCTTCATTAAGGATCAAAATATTTTCCAAGTGCCTGCATAAACTTCCAAACTGTCTTCTTCTAAGTCCTGAGAAAAGGAACATTAGCAAGCCCTGATGGAAAACTGTTCTTAAGAAATGATTGCGTTTCCATCAAAGTTAGCTGGCAGTCTGCTTTGTAGCTCCAGTGTTTTAAATTGTTTGGTTTTTCTTCCTCGGTTTTAAGCTGTGGTTTTATGGCAACAGTAGGATTTCATTTGACTTTTTGTAGATATATGTAATTCGCCAAAGGAAAGGAAGAAATCTTTCTAAACGAGAACACTCATATTTACTTTATTCCGTGCAGTCGTCTCAACTGGGAGCAATGTTGCCCGCCAGGGGACACTTGGCCATGTCTAGAGACCCTTTTGGTTGTCACAACAGGAAAGGTGGAAGCTAGGGATGCTGCTCAACATCCTATAAGGACTATCCCCAGAACAGAGAACTATCCCTCCGGAATGTCAGCAGTGCCGGAAGCCGAAACAGGACTGGTTTCTCCTTGATTTGTAGATGGTTGTCTTCTCCCTGTGCCTTCACATGGCCTTTTCTCTGTGTTTGGTTGTGTCCTAATCTTCTCTTTTTATAAGGATACCTGTCCTACTGGGTGAGCGTACTAATGACCTAATTTGACCATAATTACCTCTGAAGACCCTGTCTATAAATACCGACACATTCTGAGCTACTAGAGGCTCATGGTTTCAACACATGAGTTTCGTGGGAGGAGGGGGGGGGTTACATTTCAGTCCGTAACACCCATTGTCCCAAAAGGACAGAGGAGGAAGTGGTGTTTGCAGACTCAGGGAGAACTGTAGCAGGTGTGGAGTTAGGAAGAGGAGGAGTGAATCCTTTACCTCCCTCTTCTCACCCTCTGTTCTCCCTCTGGCCCTTCCCTGGGTCAGTCCAACAGAAAACTAGGGGATAAAGAAGTGGCAGTTCCTACAGGGCAGCATCCCCGTGTCAGAGCCAAGCAGAGAAGGGGGATCAGTGGGTGTGAGGGTCAAATGGAGAACCAGAAGGCAGCCCCTCCCCAGAATTAAAACAGTGTGGGCCCTCCATGGTGTCTTAAGAGTGTTTCACGTTTCCTTGTGGCCCCAAAAGTGAATTTGCACACAGTGCTTCCTAGGGGTGAGATTTAATTCTCATCAGTGTCTACAGAGCATTGCGGGGCCGTGATTTGTGTGTGTCCCTTTCTAAGTGGAGCCCTGGTGTGTGACTGGAGGGAATACTCCCCAGCTTGGGAAGTAACCCACCTGCACGTGTCTCCTTTCCCTCAGGAGCCCGACAGGCAGTACCTGCACATCGGCACCATGGTGGACTTTGCCTTGGCGCTGGTGTCCAAGCTGGAAGCCATCAACAAGCACTCCTTCAATGACTTCAAGCTGCGAGTGGGTACGTTGAGCAGGGACTGGGTTTCAGCTGTGGTGGAGCCATGACGTAAGGACAAGTTCCCAGGAAATGTTGATAATCCCTGTGTTGAAATAGGACCGGGGACAAATGTGCTTTTAGAGCAGCAGGCCTGGATTGCAGCTGGGAGGGCTCAGGGAAGCTAAGAGCCCCCTCAAGCACTTTGGCATAAATTATTAGACATCAATAACAAAAAACATCACCTTAGGATGGACCCAGGTTTAACAACTGGACCATAAGGTGGATTACATGAGCTCCTCTTGGTCCATTATTTCGTAGGCCTCTGTCTATATAACTAGGACCCATCATCAGCGAGAAAATGCCTCTAGATCTCAGAGTTGTAAAAACGTCTTTTTAATTTTCATTTTAATTTTTTAAGTGCATCTTAGAATTGTTGAATAAATAGCCACACACCGACAAGAACGCCAGACATGTGTCCTGGGTCCTGAAGTAGCTGTATCTTTTCCAGTTGGATGTTCAAATTTAAGAGAAAAATCCAACTTTCTTTCAAATCAAATAAAAAATTCTAATAAGTTCTTTCCTTACTTGAAGCTGATTCTTTAGCATGTCTCATGATTATTTGCCTTTTACAAGTGTTTATTTTTTTTTAAGTGTGTTCAGCCCTGAGGGTAGCACAGCAGCCTGTGAGGTTGCCGCTACTTCCAGCCATCCAGGGTTTGTAAGAACTTCTTTGACCATTGTATGTTTTTCTTGGCAACGTATTTTATTCCTTCTGAAAGCAAGTCCACATAAGAGTAGATCTTTTAGCACATTCCATCTGAATGGCCTTTCACTTCTCTTGCACAAACTATTTAAAAAATCCTGATATTTAGAGCTATTTCTTCCTCTGCTCTGCATATATTCTTTTCAACCCAGAAATACTTCACATTTTTTGAGCAACTGGGACTCTCCATTTTGTGTGTCCTATTAATTGTCAGAACCTGGGCACACTTCTCTTTATACTTTCTCGCCTCCATGCCCAGTGGACTTTACCCAGGCTCTGCCATATACAGAGGGAAGAAGGGCTACCGATCATGCTGCTGACCACATCAAACTTCAGGTGTCCCTTGCACCCTGGAGATGCTTTATTGTTCTGCAACTTGGAAAAGGGGCTCCTCAAACTTTCACACTACCTGCCTTTAAAAGAAAATCTGTCACCTTGCGGAATGACCCCTCTGTTGTCAGACATTTATGGACCAAGATCACATTGCCCTTCACTGGGAGGGGCAACAGGGACAATTGCTCGCTGGTCCCCTGTGCTACATCAAAGCACAGTGGACCCAGTCAATGTGCTCCAAATTACTGTGAGCAACAGAATGGACCTCCTTCAGCAGGTATTTATTGAGTGCCTACTTCACACTGATTATTGATCATTCACCCCACTAATGAATCATTCACCCCACATGCCAGCTCTTTTCGGTTTCTAGGGAAACCTAAGCTCAGTGTTTCTCTTGGACTTTGGGTCTGCCTTTGCCCAAACCCTCAGCCTCTCCCTGGGTCAGCTTCCCTGCTCTACCTCTGTGCATGGTGCCATCTAGTGGCAGGTCACAGTAGAAATTCGGAAGGGTAATATTACCCAACCGCCACAAAAAGTGATGAAACAAATAAGAGCCAAGCTTACTCATAATCCCCTTTTCTGAATGTTAAGCTGCAGAATCAGTCATTTAATGGGGATCACAGATTGAGCATACACTTGCAGTTAAGTAGAGATCACCCATTGCTAGCAATAATCCACCCAGGCTCTCTCCCCTCCTCCCAACCTCCAGCCTTAGAGTTATGTGGGGTAATGTTTATTTAGCAATGATGATTCAAGATGGTCCTGTAAGACTTTTGTGTTTAAGACAGTTGTGATAATATGAATCTTAACCCAGTTCTGATGCATCACAGGTATGAACCATGGACCTGTAATAGCTGGTGTGATTGGAGCTCAGAAGCCACAGTATGATATCTGGGGCAACACCGTAAACGTGGCCAGTAGGATGGACAGCACTGGAGTCCTGGACAAAATACAGGTAGCTCAGCCTGCACAGTCATCATGGGTCATATCTATCCTCTGGGGAACTATGGATAATATAAGAATAATTATACTACTATGTTAAAACTAAGGAAAGAACCTTGAAATTTACTTCAAACTTGACCCCCCCCCCCCAAATTTTTTTGAAAAACCTTGAGAATCTTTGGAAAAAGCTTGACACTTACTTAAATCTTTTTATTGGGGAAATGTTGATTTGTTTCTGCATTCGCTGTTGACAACAATAAAAAGTTGTGATGATATAAAGATCATGGCTGTTGTGAACGTAGTGATCACAACAACCAGCACACAGTAGGACAGCCCTAGTGGGATGTGCAGGACTAGAGCCCTTTTCTCCTCTTCCTGCTCTCCACCAGCATCCTGAAAGGGTTTTGCAAGGGAGAAGGGCTGTATGTAACCAAATCCAGACCTAATCAGCCTTTCTTTCCCTGGGTGCTGATGAGGGGAGGAAGAAAGAGGTCTCCAGGGTAGAGAGATGGAATCACAGGTGCTATGATATAGTGGTGCTAAATTGGACTAGAATGGGATTTAGAGATCTAGAAATGACTGGAAAGCTCTGGAATCCAGTCAAGGGAGAGAAAGGGAAGACCTAGCAGTGGAGAGTGTGTGCACCTGTTTAGGCACCAGGCCAGACACCTAGAATAGCGATTTTCAACTGATGTGCCATGGCAGGCACACTAGGGTGCCACAAGAATTTTTAAAACATGCAATGCTTGACCTCCTTCCCCTTAGATTTTCAAATTTAAAAGTGACAACAGCCAACACAACAGTAGCCATCTTGTGTGCAAGAATCAAAATGATACCTATTTTTTTTTTTGTCAGATTGGCAAAAAATATATTTTTTGTTTTGCCACAGAATTTTAGGAATTAGTTTATGTGTGCCATGAGATTAAAAAGGTTGAAAAATCATTGACCTAAAATAATCAGGGGACTAAGTTCTCCAAATGAGAAGGATGTTTGTGTGTGTGTGTGTGTGTGTGTGTGTGTGTGTGTAAATGTGTGTGCGCGCATGCTAAATTTTCTATTTGCCTCTCCTTCAAATAGCAGTTCCACATTTCATCCCAACTCTGTTGTATTCAGCTATATAAATCGCTGCCCTGCCCGAAAGCAAATCTATGTGAAAACCACTGGACACAAATGAGAGGCTTTATGGTTTTTAGTCAGCTTTGTACCTCAACTTGGCCACAAAAAAACCTTGCTTCTTAAAGTTGTGATAGAGATGTAGAAACTTGATAAGTCTTGGTGGAAGTCCACCACCTCCAGAATCACTAAGAATGGGCTTGTCACTAACCCTCTGTCCACTCACATGCCCACCATGCTTCTCCACCTCATTCACCCAAGACAATTTTACTGCTGTGGTCTTTTCTAAGGTGTATCTTTAATTTTTATATGAAATGGCACAAACATTACTTTAAAGTGTCTACCTTCTTAGTCAAAAGGTGTCGAAAAGTAAGCAACATCCAACAAAGAGAAAGGAGAGAGAAGAGTGATGAGGGAAGAGAGGAAGTATCCAGACTTCCCAGACAAATTGGCCAAATGGGGCTAGTATGAGAGTGGGTAGGAGTGGCTCACACTTGACAGGAATGGTCTGCCACCTTGGCAGTCTAATCTAACAGTTCCCAGATGGCACCAGAGAGTATAAGGTTTTGGCATGTTCATCAGTAGCCACTTCCAGTGCCCAGGGAGATGCCAGTGTCCTGGACCGCTGAGGGTCCTCCTTTGAGGAAAGAGGCAATTTCCTACCCAGGACACACTCTCCCACCTGTAGGCTGACCTATGTCCCCACCTGGAACCTTCCGAAGGTGGATGGTAGATTTAATAACCTTCACAACTCTCCAAGTGGCCTTCAGGCACTTGGGATACGTATCTAAAGCCATTTAAAAGAAGCTGGTCGGAGAGACTGCTCCCTCCTGGAGGTTGTAAATCCCCTGCAGGTCAGTGTTTAAATGAGTTTGTTCCCATGTGTTTCTCTAAGAGGATATCGGGCCTCATAAAACTGCATGTGATTTAGTGCAGAGCGACCACCTGGTAGGTCTCCTGGGAGCCCCACGGAGTGAGGAAGACAGGTTCTGGCTGTGAAGAGTGAGAGAGACCCCCCCCCTCCCCCCTCGCAGGCCCTTGTGTGTTCATTTCCCCAGCAGGTGGCACGTTTCCATCTGGGTAGATGTCCTTCTGCTGAGGGTGTGGCTCGCTCTAGCTCCAGTAGCCTCTTATTTCCACTTAAGTGCAAAGGAAAAAAAAATGTAGTGAGATGCCAGGAAACATAAAAATTGATGCAGAGACGATTAAATGCTTCTCTTGGGCCTCAGAAACAGTTTTTTTTATTAAAGGGCATGAAGTCCCACATGCTGTCTAGACTGGGAGCACAAACAGCATAGAGCCCACTGGCACCCAGCCAGGCTCCCAGGACATGGAGGAATCAGAGCTGGTGTCAGTCAGGTGGATGGCTCCCTCCTCCTGGGGTCCCTATAATTGTGTGACTTGTGCTACACGGGATAGCTTGAGAATGCTGGTGGTGCTACCCAGCACCAGTAAATATGTCAACTCCAAAATTAAGCACCCGGGCTCCAGATCATGGGTTTGTTCTCTGTGGGAGGTCGGAAGACAAATGCCTATGGGATTCTCTCAGCCTAATGGCCCTTGAGAACTCTGAGCATGAGAACATAATTGTCATCAGAGTTTCTTCACGGCGTACTTGCTCTTTGGTTCTTATCCGGAATCCAAAGTCTCTTCTATGCCACTGGCTTCATCCTCAAGCTACACCGGTCTTCCCGGAGGACTTGGGCCCTGCTAGGCATGAGCATCTGCTTCCCCCTTTCCTTCCTGCTCTCTGTGGGGTCTTGAGGACCCACATGTTGGCCCGTGAGCTAGAAACTGCCACGGGGTCTCATTGCAGGAAGACAGAACAGTGCTGCTAGCTCCTTCCCACAGCGTGCCCTGGGGATCTTTCAGGGAACACTTCAGCCTTACTTCTGGGAGGCCTGATGCTGTCCTGGGTTTCCTGTGGTTTTGATGTACTTCTGCCTCTGTCCCAAGACAGTGCCTGCTCCTGAGGTCTCTCCAGCCACCAAGCCCAAAGGCTTGGTGCTGCCACCACTGTCCCACCACTGCATCATCTCTACAGTGCCCATGCTATGAACACCATGGTGTGATAGCATCGCTGTATTGCCCACAAGCCTACCCTTCACATGGATGTGTCACCCACATGCCAGGTGGCGGGGGCACAGGTGTCATGTCCATTTCCCCTGATGAAATGGGGGGAAACCCCTCCTCCTCTGCTTTTATACATGGTTCCAAAGCTGCAGCAGCGTAACCCGGGCTTCCTGAGCAAACAGCTCCCTCCCTCTCTGCTCAAAGCCCAGGTTCCTTGTGAGGGGCCTGGTTAGGGAACCACGTACCCCAGAGGGTCTTCCCTCACCTCAGAAGCTGAAATCTCCTTCTTGGTCAAGCCTATGCATGTCACTGATTCTCTGCTTGAGAAAATGTCTTTTGCAGGAGGCTCTTAGGACACTCAAGCAGCCAAACGCAAGAGGACTGGGTTTCCTTCCCCAGATATGGGCCCCACAAGGGAGCCCAGGCAGGCCTGAGCTGAGACAGTGCACTGCTCAATGCAGGGCAGGGCATCTCCTCTGGGAGAGAGAAGGGGTCCTACTGAGCAGGTGCCCCTGCCCTCTGACCCAGTAGGACTTGAACATGACAGGTCACATGACACGCTGCAAGGGAGGGGCTCACTCCATTTAGCATTTCATGTCACTCAGGGAACTGAGGAAACACCACACCTGACTCAGGGTCGTGCCGATTTTAAGGCCACTGCAAATTCCTAGTGTCTTTATTTTCAGGCCACTTTATTCAGGTGCATTAAACCAGACACTCATGGCCATTTGCAGGAGTTGACTGTTCATCTTCTCAGGGTGTCTTCCTCCATTTTTATTAAAATCTACTTTTAACATTTATTTTTTTCCTGAAGTGACATTCATGACAACTTAAAAACGTCATCAAAATTCCCACCAGTCCAGCATGTTTTGATTTGCTTTTTTTTTCTTTTTCAGGTGTCTTATATGTGCCTAGTTAATCCTCACCTGGTGGAAATTATAGCAAGTACCAGGCTTAACATTTTTGAGAGGGTGACATGGTTCGACATTATCCCATCCCCTTATCCATGATATTGATCATGGTTGTGTCATGGTTTACTTAACCCTGAAGATCACTGTTTCCCGTTTTTCACTATCACACCATTGAATTAAGCCTCACCCTTATTTATTTTCTCATGGATTTGTCTCTCTTGTACTGATCTCTCAGGAGTGGAATTAGTGGAGCAAAGAACACAAACATGTCTCGGCTCTTTATCCTTGTAGGCAAATGGCCTTTCAAAAGGGTTGTGTTGATATCCTGGCTAAACACCTTTTCACTTGTTGATGTGCTTGTAGGTCACGGAGGAGACGAGCGTCATCCTGCAGAGCCTGGGATACACGTGCAATTGTCGAGGCATCATCAACGTGAAGGGGAAGGGGGACCTGAAGACGTACTTTGTGAACTCGGAAATGTCAAAGTTCCTTTCCCAGAACAACCTGATTTCCTGAAGAGCATCTTTGCTTTGGCCAGAAGACTGTGTTTTTAGGAAGGTACGATGCACTTTCTGACTGCAGCGTTTGTCCCTCATGTTTGATGGTGTGCTCTGTTCTGTCCTCTGGAGCCTCTGCAGACTCGATCCTGTGACCTAGGGGCACACCATTTGGGGTGCCAAGATGGTTCTGCCACTCGCACTGTGCTTACTCCCGAAGGAAGAGGAAAAGGAGTGTGTGATGGAGAAGAGAAATGCATTCAAAGAACTAACATGGATGAAGGAGATGAAGCAAACAAAAATTCTTAAGGCAATAAAACTAGGGAGTGTATATTATCTTCTGGTGCATGTTCTTTTCTGGAAAATATGGTAGCTCGCCAACCGCATCCGCTAGTCTGATATTACAACACACAGTATTCGTGACTGAGTTGAGTCTGTCGCCTCATATGGAATTTGACTGTGTTCACCCATGTGTCTCATTGCCAGGGGCTCTCGGCGGGTCCCGCGGGGATCCCTGGCTCCGTCACCTTGCTCTGTTGTGTCGTGCCAGCAGCACGTAGTCATCCATCACCAGAATTAGTTCTCACCACCTAGGACCAGTTTTGTACCAAATGTGTCTGATGTTTTGATGCCATTGTCTTTTGTAAGGTTAATTCATTAAATTTTATGTACTTTGGTTTATGGTGTCTTCTCTTCACCCTCTCCCCACCCTCCTTTCTTCTTTCTCTGGTTTGCTCCAGAATGGAGGTTTGTTTTCCATTTATCTCCCTGTTTCAGAAAACGCCCTCTGGAACCCAAGGATTGAGTCCTTCCTATCAGGACAAAGTCTGTAATGCAGATAATTGATTAGGTAGCTCCCTGGGGAGAAAGGAAGCATGCTGCATGTGTCCTGGGGTCTGCTTCTGATTTTGGCCTCTCTAGAGAGCATTTTCATGGAAAATATTGTAATACAGTAGTAAGAAGATTCTCTACTGACAACAGCACCGCTCTGTCCTCTCACTCTGGTCTACTCTACCTTTAATCATCTACCAGACCCAGGATGCATACGAGTAACTTGCAACTGACATTGACTGCACAGACATGGCAGCCCTGCAGGGACTCATGGAAACTAACGACTGGCCCTCATCGCCAAAGGAGATGGGGCTTCAGCTCAGCTTATCAATTGTCTGCCTCCATCAGGAATTTTTTTTATTCTATAATTGCAACTCAGCCTTGGCCTTGACACAGCTAATTCTCCAAAAAAAAAGGACTGAAAGAAGAAAAAGTATATAAGGCATGTCTCATCACTCTAACCAAAATCTGGATTAAAATGCCCTGGGTTTCAGTGACTTCCATCTGGCCTTGTGACGCACTTGTGACAAAGATCGGGAGTTGCACCTGTGGGTCCTTCCTCCCGCAGAGTCCATGGCACCCATCCCAGGGCACTTCATGTCACCTGCCCTTAGCGGACTCCTGCAGCTGGTGGTCCACCAAACGCTCTTAAATGTGCTCCCCCCAGGTGCTGAGTTTGGTGAAAAGAACTCAAAGGAGAATTGCTTTTAACCAAGGTTGTATCACCAGGTCTTCTTAACAAAGAACAGACTAAAACAATCAAAGTCATTATCAGAGTTTGCCTTTTTACTACAGACAGCAACTTCCTTGCTTTGAAAAAACATTGTCTAAGGGTGGGAATGTAATTATCTATGTTTCTCTTTGATAAGATGACTAATGGGCATTTATGGATCGGTTTTAAGTTGCAAAACTTGACATGCCAAGAGACAGGCATTTATGTCCAACAAAAGTGAGGTCTTTGAAACCTGGTCTGATTCAAGACCTGCTTTTTAAAAGTAGTAGAAAGTTAGAGGAGTAGAATCTGACTTAAATTAACTGAAAATGATTTAGCTTGCCACTGATTTATGGCAGTTACTTTCAGATGAAGGCATTTCATAGAGAAGCCTTGTCTTTCTTGGTAATCAAAACTGAAGAAAATGTAATTTTACAAATTTCCATAACTGTGGCTTTAGATATTTTCTATTATGTTATTATAAATATGGTTTAATGCACCAAAGGGCATTCCAAATAAACTATTGCTATTTGTTGGGGAAAAAATAAAAAGTAAAAAGGCACCTATAGTGAGGGAAAAATACATTTTCAAACGAATAAAGGAATATTTAGGAGTCACTCGGCCTTGAAATTACCAGCAACTTCGTGTCATGTGTCCTTAGAGAATCAAAATCATAAAACCAGCAACAGAGGAATCAACAAATGAAACACATTAGATCACCTTCCCATTGAATGCTCAGCTGTGGGAAATTCAATCATGATAGATGAGGGATGATTTCCTCCAAGGGATCCATTCATTAAAAATGCAGCACTGACTTAATACTTGAAAAAGTTCCAAGTTATCTGCAAAGCAAGCATTTCCAATGTAGCTGCTTCTAAAAAAAAAAAAAAAAAAAAAAAAAAAAGCTGTCCACAAGCACAATCCTGGCCCCCGCGGTGCTTGTGTTCCAGCCACACTGCAGTGGCTCTGGACTCCTACACCCACGCCTCAAGCTCAGGAGCCCCCTCTTTGATGCTGAGCTGATGTGGGCTCAAAGGGTGAGATCATTTCCCCAACTACACCATGCAGCTAGAAGATGCGAAGGCAGGATTGTACCCAAGTCTGGTGAAGATTCAAGTCCAGTCTTTCCCTGGGACAGCTTCTCCCCTGAGGAGTGACCTGGGTATTGCCGGCCACTGAGGCCACCCATCCCTACTTTTGTCCTCCACTGTGCAAAATTCTGTTTGCTCAGACCTCTGGGGTGGAAAGTGTTGTGGCATCTAGAGTTCAATTGTGCCAAAGGCTGTTTCATGATACCTCCTTGTGGAGAAAGGGAGAATGGAAGAATCAGGCAGTAAGAAAAGTAACTGCGCATTGCTCCTGCTAGCGCCTCCCCCAGGAAGACTTGTAAACACCGCAAACAAAGCTCAACCCAACCACTATCAAGTAAGAACCAAGCTTGCATTTTATTCAGGTGCTCCCAGGGGGTTAGTCCCCAGCACCATTTCATCTGAAATAATTTCACAGGAGAACTGTCACACTGGAGAAATGTGCCCAAAGCCAGGATCCTTGAAGCTGGGGATCTCATTCTTCCTGTTGAAGTCGGCCTTCAAATGGTTGGCGCGGCCGTGCTCCAGGTTCAGAGGCTCCACTGGCTGGTGGATGCGCTTCCCGTAGACAGATGACATCAGCACCCCGACGGGCCTCTCCTGCTCCTGTCCAGGGCATCAGACATGCAGGTCAGCGCATACCCGTTCCCTCAGCCTCGGGATCTGGAAGCTGGTTCTTCTGCCTGAGTCACCTGCACACCTGCACCCCATCCCATCTCCGCCTGGGCTTCCTGGAGGCTACTCCCCACTGGCGCTAGGGGACCTCTTCACTATGTTGGCTCTGCCCCTCAGCTCACAGCTCTCAGGTGTCCTGTGACTGCAGATTCACTTTCTTCCTCCCTCCCCACCCTCCTTCCTGCCCTGCTCCTGCCTGCCCTTCTTTTTTCTCTTTTCCCAACTTTTTTATCTCCCAGGGTGCACATCCCCCTAGGGACTCCTCCTCTTCCCAGCACCCCTCATTCTAATCTCCCAGCCCCTCTCACCTCCCAGGCCCCCACATAGCACTTGCACTTTCCTCATCCTCTTGGAAGGCTCTGTGTCTCTGCCAGCCACTTATTACTGCCTGGATTCAGTTCATTATTTGTTTGGCTTTTGTTTTTCTGTCTCCTCGTGGGAATGTCAGGTCTAGGAGGCAGACACTGCTGCCTTACTCCCTGTGTGCTCAGGAGTACATGGGAGGTGCTCAGAATCTCTGAGCAGATATATGAAACACTAGGCATGTTCTCGTGGGAGGGAAGCATTGACTTCGCTACCAACTTGGAATGAAGTAACAAACAAAAACATGAGGAAACACGTTAACGTTCGTGATCTACACGGTAATACCTCATACTACCTCCATCACTTAATGTCACATAAAATGATATGTTTCATTGAAAGTGACATGACAACATACTTAATAACAGGGACAGGCAAATGTCTAATGATCTAGAACAGTGGTCAGCAAACTGCGGCTCGAGAGCCACATGTGGTTCTCGAGCCGCAGTTTGCCACTCTGTTGACTAATGAGTTTGCCAACCACTGACCTAGACTCTCGATTCCAATAATTACAGGCTGTTGTTGTTCCTTGTGATTAAGCCCCTATCCCAGTGGTCAGCAAACTCATTAGTCAACAGAGCGGCTCACGAGTCACATGTGGCTCGAGAGCCGCAGTTTGCCAACCACTGATCTAGAAAAGAATCCCACTGAAGGTTTTTATGTCCTGATTTCTGTGTATCAGATAAAAGATTAAGATATTAACCAGGACCCAACTTGTCATAACCATACTGTCTTCAGGTCAGAATGCGTGGGCACAATGTCCCAGTGTGGGAGGGCAGGAAGAGGATCCAGCCCAGCGGGCAGATGGGCCCAGCCATGCTACGGAGCACACCACCTTCTCGCCCCCGTACTGCTAGGATCCCGGCCTCCTCACTCTGTGGGTATTGTTTCCTCTGTTGGTCACCCCCCTGTGAGCTGGCTGCAGGCAGAGCCTCCCTTCCTGAAAATCGTGGAGAGAGAATGGAGGAACTGTGCTCCGTGCAGTGGCCCGGTAATCAGCTTGGGAGCTAGATACATCCTTGCCTGTGTGGTTTCATCCCTCAAAGCCCAGTGTCCCTGGAAGGACTGTGACAGCCTAGACTCGGAGGTTAAGCAAAACCCTACTTTATCTGTTGAAAAGAACTTCTTATTTTGCTCCCATTTAAATTGTTAAATTCTGTAGAACAAAATAGCAGCCAGTCAAAATTAATGCACAGCAACACGACAGACTAGAGTGAGCAATAACAGCAGCATACTCTTCCTAAACTAGAGGAGAGCAGCACAAAGGAGAGCCAGACACACACCGGACACAGAAATAAACAACTGTGCAAGCGCAGTCCATCTGTCAGAGCCTATTAATATCCTTAGTCTTACCTCCTGGTTAACATGAAGTCCCAGGCCCTTTGCATGTTCTCTGTCATCTCGGTGCAATTTCTGATTATATCCTGGGTCCCTCTTAAAAATACAGTCATACATGGAAGTGATTCCTGTCTGGGAGTAAAAGGAGAAAATTGCTGAGGGCTTATTCCCAGGCTGAGCCATTGAAACGGCATGGCCTCTTCTGTTTAGTCCAGTGGTTGGCTAACTGTGGCTGGAGAGCCACATGCCACCCTGTTGATTGATGAGTTTGCCAACCACTGGTTTAGTCTAAGTGCATGATCATGTAAATTGGTGACTGTCTCTCTGCTTAAAATTTTTTATATTTCATTTATTCATTCCTCATTCTTTCATGCAGGCAGTACTTATAAAGCACCAACTATGAGACAGGTACTGTTTGGTGAGCTGAGGAAAGAAATAACTCCTGCCCTAGTAAGCTATTTTAGTGTGTGTGTGTGGGGGGGGATCAAATAACTAAGTAAAATATGTAATAGAATAGATGTTACTAGATATAAAGGTGGGGGGGTGAAGCAGGGAGGGAAAGGACATATATGTGGGGGGTAGTCATGACTTCATTTGCTAGCACACATTTTGTTTGGAAGCCATGTGGGTGCAAGAGTCTGCAGGACACCAGAGGTAAACTTGCCTAGATTTTAACCGGTAAATCAGCAACAGAACGGGAGCTTGCCTGTCCTCCACGGCCCCTAGGAGTAGCCAAGTGTACATGGCAGATGTGCTTGGTGCCTAGGATGGAAGAGGCTCAACATGGGGATGGAGGTGGGAGGGAGCTGGAGAGCTCTTATTGCACACCTCCTGTGTACTGGACACGGGCACAGGTCCTCCACACACCCTCTGCACCTCTGGCCAGTCAACACCCATTGTGATGTTTACAAAGTGCTTGGCTGCGTTGGGGAAGGGAAATTGCAGTCATCAGGAGGGAAAAAAAAAAATGGTTAGGCCCTGGCCTCTGTCCCCACCACACACCTAGAAGGAAAGTCAGCTAATCCTCCCAAAGCTAAGTTGGGGCTTTTTTTCTTTTCTTTTTTTTTTTTTTTTGAATGTTTTTATTGATGAGAGAGAGAGAGAGAAAGAGAGAGAAACATAGATGTGAGAGAGAAACATCTGTCAACTACTTCCTGCATGCCCCCTACAGGGGTTTGAGCCTGCAACCCTGGCATATGCCCTCACCAGGAATTGAACCCAAATACTTTGGTGCAGGGGGCGACACTCAACCAACTAAGCCACATGGGCCAGGGCTAAACTGGGGCTTTCTAAGCAAAGCTTCACTCGACACAGAGCTATCCACAACTCACCTTAGCATGAGTGAAAGCATATTCTAAAACCAATCAGGATTTTTTGCTGTTGTAGCTTTTAGAATGAGAAATTTAACCAACCCCTTCATAAAAAGCCATTCTCCTTGGACTTAGCTTTTCCACTTTAGGAGCAGAAGAAAAGGTAATTTACAAGCACCATTGAACTGAATTTGATTTGCTGCCCCTGGAATAACATTTTCTAGGAAAACCCAGGCAGCCAGAGCCCGCTAGGGAGCAGGCCTGGGGCTGATGGCATTGTAGTTGGCAGCTTGAGATGACAAATTTGTCTTAAGACCAGGGCATTACTGTGGCTTTGATACGTGTGCGGCATTGATGGAGCTTTACCTTTGGGCTCCCTGTGCCCAAGAGGATATTGGCCACAAGCTCTGCACAGATTACCTGCCTCACTGTGTTAATCTCAGACAGTGCATGAGCAGGGGAGATAAGACACTGGCCCCCAGAACCAACTCTCAGTGAAAGGAACTCTAATAATCACTGACAAAAGCAAACAATAGCTATCATAGCTCTATGCACACTGGGCTGACTATATGCCATTGTATACCATTAATTGCATTCGTTCTCATAAGAATTCCAGGCACCGGGTACCGTTTGATCTTTGTCTCACAGATGAGCAAAGTGAAAGAATTTGTTACTGGGGCAATGCACACAGCTTCACGAAGCCAATGTTTCTACCCAGGACACCATGGCCATGCTACTGACTTATCACCGAGCATGCTGCATGCTAATTGACGTAAGAGCTCATTCTGCCATGTTTTTACTTCGCTTTGAGTGGGTCATGAAATTATTTACAACGACTCTAGGGGGAGCTGAGTAACCCACAAACCTAGGACACAGTTCACCCTGCTTAGCCCAAGTGGTCTCCAGGTCAGAGAATCCGCTTCTGGAGCTCCGCAGCTGATGAAATGCCAGTCCAGATAATTCCCAGAGGATGTGATTTAGGTGTTAATGTTTCTGTTTTGTCACTTTCTTCATGTGACACCAACGGCCTCAGGACTTGAATTTGCTGTGCCCCAGCTGTCAAACTGCACTGAATGGTGTGTCCCAGTTTTGGTGCCTGAACTCTGAGATGACGGTGTTGGCAGGCTTGGTTCCTTCCAAGGCTGTGAGGGTGAACCTGTTCCATGCCTCTCTCCTTGGTTCCTAGAAGGCCCTTGTCTCCCCATCTGTTCACGCCGTCTTCCTGCTAGGCACCTTTTTATAAGGACACAAGCCATACTGAATGAGGCCCATCCTAATGACCTCACTTTGATTCGATTGATTGCCTGTCTGCAGATAAGGCCACATTCTGAGGTACTGGGGTTTGGGACTCTGACAAGAATTTTAGGGAGACAATGCAACCCATAACAATTCCCTAACTAGAAACTATCGCTGCTGTTGGCAAGGCTAAGCTCTTAAAAAGGCGAGTTCTCCTATCCTTCACCTGTGGCAGGTACTCCAGTGTGTGCTGTCTGATCCAAATGGCGGTTCCTTTGTGCCCCATGGATTGTGGGTGGGAAGGAGCAGAAGGAGGGACATTTTGTGGGAACACCTTATACCCCCTGAGGAAAAGCCTTCCTTCCTCCCAGCCATCCGTTCACCCTCTGGGGCCACTCATCGTCGCTGAGTGTCCCCTCCAATCAATGTGCCTTTTGAATAATGATGCCCCTGCGCCCTGAGCTGCAAGACACTGGAGACTTTTAGGAAAACAGTTGATTCCTTGAAAGTTCTGATTTGCTTCCTTTTCTTTGGCTTCTCTTCCCCCTTTGGCTGCAAGGTGGCAGCCTCCGAAGATCCGCAGGCTAGTACCTAGCACATACCTGGTGGGGCCCCGCCCCCCTGAGCTGAGCGGGCCCGCCCTGGAGTCCTAGGTGGAAACGGGGCACCCCGTCCAGGCTGCACCCCGGCAGGGCGGCCAGGTCCCCGTTCCCTCCGGTCCCGCCAGGATCTCCTCTCCCCCGGAGCATCCCTGCAGCGCACCTGGCTCGGGCGGCTGAAGTAGCTGTGCTCCTTGGGGTCCCGGCGCCCCGGCGGGATGTAGCTGATGTAAGACAGCGCCGACAGGGGCAGCGGCCGGGGCCTGTACCGCAGCGAGTCGGCGGTGATCTCCTCCTCCTCCTCCTCGTGGTCCTCCATGCCGCCCGCGTCCAGCTTCCCCGTGGTCACCGTGCTCCGCCCCGCCGCTGGGAGCCCAAGCCCAGGTCCCCAGCCTCAGGCTGCCCTCACCGCGTCGGGCGTCGCCTAGCAACCGCAGCCGTGCAGAGCCAGGTCGGGCCGAGGGGCGGGGTCGACCCTGTCTCCTCCCCCGGCCCCGCCCCTTCGCCCAGGTGCGTTCTGGGTTGTGTGTCCGGGTGCGGAGCCCTGGGTCTGGGTCCTAGGTGAGAGATGCTCATGCGGCAGCACTTTGCAAACCTGCCGGCCTGTTCCCACGTGCAGGGTGGGCTCGTCCACTCAGAGACCGTTCGTTGGGCAGCTGATGACCTACTACGTGACAGCGCTTGGAGATGCAGCCTTGAACCCGTGTCCCCGCGGAGCCTACAGCCTGGTATAACACAGGTAATAAAGGTGAAAAAGGCCAGGAACTTAACAAGCAGCTTGAAGCCTAGAGCAGAGACGCCCGACTTCCATGGAGTGAGACACACACAGTTTAAGTGAAAACTTTCTGTAACCACACCAAGAAGGTAAACACACGGTAAAATGAATTGTAAAATACATTTTTTTAAAAACTCAGTACATTCACACCAGCGTTTCAACATGTGGTGCTAGCCATATTTCAGGGGCTTGGTGGCCACCTGATGCTTTGGCCAGGGCAGGTGTAAAGCTTCCATTAATTAAGTCAGCGTGAGCTAACAAAATCGGGCAAAACTCAGCTGCTAAGGGTGAGCTCTAGGGACCCTCTGTAAACGCGGTTACGTTGTCTCTCTCTGAATGCTGGTTCAATAGGTCTGTTCCCTTGGCTGAAAATTCATTAGGCTGATGGTTAAGAGGGATGGATGTTTCCCAGGTACTGGCTGAGGATTTATAAGGTGTGTCTCATTTCACTCTTCTACAATACACTAAGTGTTTAGGTTCTGAACGGGTCTGGGTATGTTTCCAGCTTGGGGAAATCTCAGCCTTTTGAGGCTGATTCACTTCCTTTACCTGACAGACCCAATAGCCCATCCCTGCATTTGGACACAAAGTCTTCCAGTGCAGGTAGCTTTCTAGAGGGAACTGTTTTCTTATTTTCCAAGAAGTCTATTAAATATGCTGAATTCTGCTCCTTCCTGTTCTTTTGTCCATTGAACAGATGTTTATTAACTCTTCATATGCACCTAGGCATAGAAAGACTCAGAAGGTATGATCCGAGTCAAGGAACTCCCACTCCAGCAGGCATCTCTTCATCTCTTCATCTCAGCATACCATTAACCCTCTCTTGTCTAGGCCTGGTTTAGGCAAAAGTGTCTCTGCACCCTTGTACCCTTCCACAGCTCCTGCTTCCTCCCTTACCACCTCCCTCTCTCCCTTTTCCTCTCCTTTACCCTTTCCCTCCCTCATCCTCCCGCCCCCTTCTCTCCATCTCCCCCCCCCCTCTCTCTCTCTCTCTCTCTCTCTCTCTCACACACACACACACACACACACACACACACACACACACGCTGTTCAAGTCCTTGCATTTGCTGCCCCCTAGTGGCAGGCCTGAAAAATAAATACCATTGTGCTTAGGGATACATATCCCTGCTTCAAGGGTTTTTGTTTGCAAGTGAAACAATTTTTTTCCACAACTTTTCTTTCTCTGATTTACTTGTCTTTGCTTTTACTCTTGAATACTATTGCAAGGTTAAAGAAACCTTGTTTGAAAGAATAATGTCATGAGCTACAAGATGGGATATGTAATTTTTTAAAATAAGTTTTTATTGCTTTGAGAGAGAGGGATGGAGGAGAGGGAAAAAAAAAAATCAATCACCTGCCTCCTGCACACCCCCTAGTGAGGACCAAGTCCACAATTCGGGCATGTGCCCTGACTGGAATCAAACCAGCAACCTCTTGGTGCGTGGGAAAACAACCAACTGAGCCACAAAGGCCAGAGCTAGATATGTATTTTCAACAAGCACAATCACATCACTTTTGCTGGGATAGGTGGACATTAAAATTCAGCGACATGAGAATTCAGTTTATAAGGACTTGGCTTTATCATTTGACAGACCTTGATAAACTCAAGCCAATGGGAAAAATCAGAAATCTTATTTATTAGCCTAAATTATTATTTTTTAAAATATATTTTTATTTATTTCCGAGAGGAAGGAAGGAGAGATAGAAACATCAATGATGAGAAAGAATCATTGATTGGCTGCCTCCTGCACACCCCCCACTGGGGATGGAGCCCGCAACCTGCACATATGCCCTGACCGGGAATCGAACCGGTGACCTCTTGGTTCCTGGGTTGATGCTCAATCGCTGAGTTACACCTGGCTGGGCCTAAATTATTATTTATAATATATACACACACACATTTTCAGGATGAAAATTTGTTTTAAATCAAATAGTGCCAATAAGGTCTTGCCTCCTTTCCTATGACTGGACTGTGTGCTTTGCACTGGGTGCTCTGGCCACTAATGCCTGAAATGCTCTTCCCCCACATGGACCCGCCCTGCTTCCTTCTGGAACTCAGCTCACCAATCTCACCAAGAAGCCTCCTCACGCCCCAGGCAGGCCTGGCCTTCTGCATTCCCAGGATCTTGCTCATGCTTCAGGAGTGCCCGCTGGCTCATCACTGTCATCATCTGCTCACTTATTTACCTCCCCAACTCCTAACCCCTCAAACAGGGCTTTTATCTGCTTCCCTCTGGAGCTCCAGCAGTTACTGGGCGCCCAGCATTGTCAGCGCTTAGTGAATGTTTGTTGAATGAAGGAAGTCAGTAGGGGAGAGCCCAAAGGAGCAAAGGTTCAACAGAGGATGTAACGGGAAGGGCAGAGAAAAGAGTATCTGATTCCAATTAGATCAACCAGTAAAAAAAGGTCATGATGGATGAGAGGAAGTTAGATAAATTGAAAAGGTGGAAGAACATATTAGGTTGTGCTTTCCTTATCATTTATTCTAGAGACTCAGTGCACGACATTTGTGCACTGGGGGCTTGGGAGTCCTTCAGCCCCGCCTGTGCCCAGTAGGAAGGGTCTTTAGTGCCACTGTGGAGGTGGGAGAAGCTGTGAGCCCAGCTTTTGGCTGAGTGTCGCTCCACCTGTGGGAGCACACTGACCATCAGGCAGCAGCTCCTGCGTTGAGCATCAGCCCCCTGGTGGTCAGTGTGCATCATAGTGACTGGTCGTTCGACCATTTGGTTGATTTGCGTATTAGGGTTTTATTATATAGAATATAACAGACTGTGATCACCTCTGTGCCCTCTTTAAACTGTAAGGTGTTTACTTCACAGTTCAGGGTTGTATCATACCCAAGGATGAGCTTAGTCATGAGGGGGAGAGGCAGTGCAGTGAGGTTGGCCTAGAAAGGGAGTGACAAGGTTACGTGTGTGCACGGACACATCAGAATCCACAGCACCTCTGTCCTGCTCAATCTCCATTTGCTTCTATGTCTCCCTGCTCTGTATTCAGAGGCATAAACTTTAAAGAATGATCTTAGAGCTTTATCTTGTCTCCACTTGCTATTCTGAAGATAAACTGACTCAAAAGGGAAAAGTGAGATATATGGTATGATGGGGTGAAATTTCAGACCAATTACACTAGCCAACACAGACTGTGCTTATTTTAGCTTTCTATGGATTTATATTTATTAACTAGCAATTCTCATTTCAACCTGTTACAGGTTGAATTGAATCCCCCCTTCACCCTCCAAAAAAAGCTATATTGAAGTCCTAACCCCCACTACCTGTAAATGTGACCTTATTTGGACATAGGGTCTTTGCAGATTTAATCAAGATGAGGTCTTTAGGGTGGGTTCTAATCCCATAAGGCTGGTAAGACAAACACACACACACACACACACACACACACACACACACACACGGAAGACAGCCATGTGGACATGGAGGCAAAAATTGGAGTGATGCCGCCACAAACCAAGGAATGCTGAAAGGAAACTTTTGGTTTAAGGAAACCTTTGGAGCAGTGGTGGTCAACTGGTGGCCTGTGAGGTCCAAAAGGTTGGCAACCGCTGTTCTAGAGGCATTGAGGGCACATGGCCCTGCAGACACCTTGATTGTGGACTTGCAGTCCCCAGAACTCTGAGGACATAAATGTGGGTTGTTTCAAGCCACCCAGTTTATGGTACTTGGTTGTGGCAGTTCTGGAAACTATTCACAGCCCCCTTAATTGTTTATGAGCATCCCTGAGGAAACAGGCTCAATTCACTCCCTTAGCAAGTGGTGACGCTAGAACTCTTAGCCACTAAAGTATGTTGCTTCTCGAGACGAGCTTTAAATCTCACTCACCACTTGTGAGGCGTGAGATGCTAAAGCCGGACAGCCATCCTCTCTGAGCTGGTCCATTCACCCATGAAAGGGGAGAAGCACCTCAGTCACACAGCCCTCAGACCCACACTGCACAGGCTCCGCACAGTGAGCCGCTCAGCACAGTGAGTGAGGGAGAAAGAGCGGTGGTCTCCTTGCTCAAGGTTGAAAATCTAGCTGATGGAAGGACCTATGTCCAACTCTACAGTTTGTGGGAGGCCTGCCTCCTCCCCAAAACCCTAATAGTTATTTCAAGTCTTTAAAACTTAACTTTTAAAAAAGATAAAAGCTCCCATATAAATGTATTTTCTTACTAACTAAAGAATTATTTCTGCATAATTCTATAATTATGTTTATATTCAAAGGACTCTATGGATTTATATTTATTAACTAGCGATTCTCATTTCAACCTGTTTTTCTCACTCCTCCTCCTTACCGTATATTATTTCCTCTAAGAAAATGTAAAAGAACCAGGGAGATAAAAAATTGTTTTCCTTACTTTTGTTAAAAGAGGATACTAAGATCTCTAAAGAGCATATTTTCAGTTAGCAGATAGCTATTACAAGGCAGAAGACTTAATAACAATTTATTCTTTACATACTTTATTATACTTGATTGTTTATTGTATAAAAGTATTTATGATAATTATATTAAATTAAAATTAATTTTAAATTTATCACCAATAATTATATACATCATATAAGTAAAACTACAGACCATTTCCAGACCATCAGTCCATAAAGAAAGGGCTGTTTCACAAATCATATTCTTTTTCTTATATTGAGTCCCATGAAAACACAAGTTCTTTCACGATATGAGTTCCAAAGCCAGTATTCCTTCTCCTTACCAACAAATGCCAGCTTTTTGAGAAAATAGTTTCCTTTGTAAATATTCCACCAATTCAAGTTTTGATTTTAGAGTTTCAATATCATAATAAGGAATCTGTAAAAGGAGGAAAATAAAATTTGTCATAATCCTTCACAATCTAAAACTCCCTTAGTTTTTTTGGTTGTTTCTCGTCCTCCTCTACAGCAGAATATAAGCTCCTGGAGAGCAAAGATCACACTAGCTTATCCATCCTGTAGCCCCAGTGCCTACAACAGCACCTAGGTTCAGTAAATACAAAGCAGAGCATGCGAAGAAAATTTGGGCTCCGGTATTGTCAGATTAGGGTGAAAGGTGGACTTGACCTGGGAGCTGATGAATGACCACAGACACTCAGAGTGGGAGACCAGTGTGGTGGTGAAGCAGCTGGACATAGGGAGGAAGGCCAGAGAGAATGGAGGGGGCTGAGGGAGGGAGGGCAGCCCCCGAGCTCAGAGCAGAGCACCTGGCTGCCAGCTCGGGACTGCTCCCAGAGCAGAGGGCCTGGGATATCGAGACGTCCAGGACCTTTGACTTTATCACCTAAGCAATAAGCAATAAACATAAAGGCTCTGGACACACACTGACACGATTAGTTTTAGGAAAATTAATCTGAGAATGTAGAAAAATGGAGAGGAAAAGAGTAACCAGGCAGGAAAGCAGAGGGCAGACTGGTGGACAGTGTAGAGCAGTGATCAGCAAACTGCGGCTCGGGAGCCACATGGGGTTCTTCAGCCTCTTGAGTGTTCTAACGCCACTTCTTCAAAATAGATTCGTCCAGGCCGAAAATCAACTTCTGTGCATGGGCCACAAAGTTTAAATCGCACTGTACGTGCGCGCCCGCATGTGGTTTTTTGTGGAAGAACAACACTCAAGGGGCCAAAGAGCCACATGTGGTTCGAGAGCCGTGGCTTGCTGACCACTGGCTTAGAGAGTTAGGGAAGCTCCACGTCAACTCATTGTGGCTCCTCACATGAGACCTTCTGCCAAGATTTATGATGTAAATACAAGTAAGGCCTTAAACATTAAGTGGTAATGAGGATACTGGTTTCAGTGGGCTATCTTGTCCATTTTTATTCATAAAATCAGGTGGAAATTAAAAGACATTCCAATAATTTTTTAACTGAATACCCAATAAAATATACAGAGGATGTATTATAGAACTGTACACTTAAAACCTATAATTTTATTCACCGATGTCCCCCCAATAAATTCAATAAAATAAAATGCTCTCGACCTTAATATAAGTGGGCTGAAAGACCACTTAGTAACCTGGAAAAAGCAAATCTAAAGTAGACATTGCTTTGGGGGTAAAAAGACGCAAGCATACCTGAACGACCTGATAACCAAGTAAGCGCAGGTGTCTTTGTTTAATAGCTTCCTTTCCCAGTAAGTGTTTGCTATTCAAACAAAATCTTTTTGGACCATCAATACATAGTGCTACCCTGAAAAATCAGAGAGAGAGAGTCAATTTTTAAAACAACCCAATATATTTACATATTTTTAGTTGCCAGACTTTATTTGGGATTTGCTTATTCCTAGTTTCAAGTAAATAATGAATCTGTTATCCTTTAATCTGTCAAGAAAACACTCAATTGAGGTTCATATAATGTTACAAGTATTTTCCAAAACTGGTATGCTGCAAAGTAGTTTTAATTACCAGAATGTTTATTCATTTCACTTTCTAAGAAGACAATCCTTGTTTATCCTCAGCAAGTAACATTAACGACAAAAGTTTTCTTACCTTTTATGTACGTCTTCATGAAATATAAATGGTAATACAAATCCTTCTTCATCTAATTTAATTTCAACATCTGGTGAGAGAAGAAAGGAAAAATTCTTCGTGTGATACCCTCACAAACACTATCTTCCTTGCCTCCTCGTCTGTTTGCATTCTTCCACACTGCATTTACCAACTGGCTGAAGGCTGCAAAGTAATGACCACACCAGACAATGGTGAGATTTTTAACTTAACCGGGTCTCTAATCAACCAAATCAGCCTGAAACTAAGAACACTCACTACACAAAAACAAGGAGTGGGTTCTCAAGTTATTGGGGGATAACAAGAATCACTCACACAACTGACTCCTTCAATCCAGTGAAGAAAATCCTTTAAGTTAAGCAATGCTAGACACCTGTGCACAATGAACCGTTCTTCACTGGAGCACCCAGAGCCACCAGGGGAGTAAAGCATCCTGCACCCCCACACGTGGTCCCAGAGAATGGATAGGCTCCCCTTCCTTCCCACTGACGCTCTACCTTTTCTAAAAAGGAGCCCATACCGGAGGACAGTGAGATGTGAGAGCCGTAAAACACTGTTCTCTTTGAGTTGATTTTTTTTTCATCATTAATCTTTACAAATTTGTAAGGGCAGAAGGACTTGGACTCTCTGGTCAGTGCTGTCCAACACTTTCATGATGATGGAAACACTTATACCTCTGTTGTCCAATATGGCAGCCGTGAGCTACCTGTGGCTACTGGACACTTGGAAGTGTGGCTAATGTGACGAGGAACTGAACTTGGAAATTTTTTTTAATTTTAATTATTTTAAATGTAAGTGGCCACTCTACTGGACAGCACTGGCCTAGCGTACAACAGCAGCTAACGATGTCTGAGCACTTACTGTAATTCTCGCATTATTTCATAGAATCCTTAAACAAGTCTAAGAAGTCACTATTCTCCCATTTTACAGAAAGCAGCAAGCAGAAAAGGTTAAAAACTCTTGCCAAAGACAGCCTGCTGTACGTGGCTAACACACGGGGACTCAACCCCAGGCAGTCTTGACTCAGCCCGACTGCACACCCTGGTTCTACTTCGCCTTTAGGGAAGGGCAAGTACATTTTGTATTTCCAGACCTTCTATGGCTACTAAGTTGCAAATATTGCCAATGAGAATTAAGGCTGAAGGTTAGTAATCAACAAAACCCTCTATTACTCACCTATTGTGTAATAATAGGGTGTTAACACTTTTGAAGCAAAATATGATCTTGCTCCCAAAAGGTCAATCAATCCAAACATCACATATTTATAAAGATGAAAATCCACAGGTGTCTCCAGGGAGCAGCATGGAGTAAGAAATGATTTCACTTGATATTTAGGAAGAAGTTTTGGACCCTACAAATTGTATATGCAAATATGAGAAAGAAAAATAAGATATAAAACCAACCAGATAATAAAAATTTAGAAGCCCTAGCCAGTTTGGCTCAGATAATAGAGCGTCAGCCTGCGGACTGAAGGGTCCCAGGTTTGATTTCGGTCAAGAGCACATGCCCGGGTTGTGGGCTCAATCCCCAATAGGAGGCATGCAAGAGGCAGCCAATCAATGATTCTCTCTCATCATTCATGTTTCTAGCTCTTTCTCCCTCTCCTTTCCTCTCTGAAATCAATAAAAATATGTTTAAAATAATAATAAAAGAAAAAAAGTTAGTAAAACATTGATATTAGCTTATGAGTGATGAAATATTTTTAAGCGGGATAGGAAACCTAGAAGCCATAAAAGATGGGATATATTTGACTATAGAAAGCTTAAAACTTTCTATTCAGTAAGGCATCATAAACCTTAAATTAAAAAACTAAGAATTAAACCAGAAGAAATTCTGTACAACACACACAATAGCTAAAATCTGTTTTACAGTGACTCTGATGGGAAAAAAAATAAACCCAATAGAAATATGAGTTATGGGGTAAAAAGGCAATTCACAGCAAATGTAAATGACCAATACACTTGAAACTATGCTCAACTTCCTTATTGCTCATTAAAATACAATTTAAAAATGTGATGATACTATTTTTCAGAGTCGAATGAAAAATTAAAGGGATTAATGTCACAATACAATAGAAATGGGGGAGATGTGGTTACCCCCACACTCCAGGGTACTTGATGAGACACACAAACTCCACCTCCACCTAACTGCATCAGATGACAGCCTTCACTTAAAAGTGTACCCAGGATGATTTAGGATGTGTTCAGTCCAGAGACACACTGCTATGGGGCTAACACCCTCAGCATGGCTCTCTGAATACTATTAATCTAACCCTACAGCATCTTCCAAGGAATCTCACACACCAGGAAATGGGTCCTTCAAGGACAAGAAAACAATAGTAGGGTAGATTTATCAAAGAAAAGGCTATCTGGTGGCCACTAACTCCAAATGAATGAAAGTTCTACTTTTTAATGAGGTTGAGACAGATCAAAAGAGAAGGAACTAAACAAAAATGTTAGATGGCTGGGGAGAGGGAACTAAAGAAAACTGCCCCCATAGAGAAATAAAGCACAGCTCATGCTTTTACCTTATAGAAAGGGCATTCGAGGATGGAGGTTAACAAAAGCTGGGTCAGTTGTGCTAGGCTCAGTCTGTCCAAATATGATTCCTCACCTGAAATAAAAAGCACCTTAGTCATAAACTTGAATTTTGATATATGTAATGAGAGAAAAGATTAAGAATATAAAATGTTCATTTATTTACTCCAATAGTTACTCTTAAATGACACTATGAAAAGAACATGTTGCAATTAATTATGCCTTTATGCCTTCTTGCTTGCCATCAATGCAATCTCATTTTAGCTTCCAAGAATTGAAGCTCCTAACTAGAGAATATAAAAGAGGGACAAAATGTTAGTCAAATTAGTGGAAGTTTTTGGAAATTGATATTGTTGACATATCTGGTGCCCTTCAAATAAGGTACTATTCTCTCAAAAAAAATTTTTTTTTTCTACAGTTCTCTTTCACAAAGATTCAAACATGTTGCTGTGACTTTTACCAGTTCCATCACCGCAGCCCCCTGGAACACTGTTTCTCAGCTAGGGAAGCAGTCTGATTACTGGAAACTGTGTTCTCACTCGATGGGCAATGTTCTAGAATGCTTTAATTCTGCATTTACACTGCCATCTACAACGTCAGATGTCCTCTTTAGTTTATTATAGGGGGAAAAAGTGAAGCATTGCTCATTGCTCAATGTAAAAGTTACATAGGTGACTTGAAAACACCCTTAAGTTCAAAGGTTATTTTTTTCCACTCCCAGAAGTTATAACCAACTCACCTTGCAGCTTTTGAAGAAAATAAGGACTGAATATTTTCCCCATGAAGTTGACTGGATGGCATTCAATAAGCGAACACGAATGAAGAAGTCTCAATAGCGTTTTGGGAGGAAAAGAGTTGAAATGAGTGAATAATATATCTTCTAGCTTTCTAAATAAAGCAGAGGCATTTGGTGGCAAATAATTGAGTTTCCCAAATGGTTCGATCAACTCAGAAATCTGACTAGGGGAAAATTTTTCCGAATGGCAAACAAACATCTCTGCCACTGCATTCAAGATGGGTTTTGAAAGGATCCGTTTTCTGCTGCAGTACTCCATGACTTTGCTGACAATCTCGGGGTCCAAAGTGAGACACAGCGACACTACGTGCTGCTCCAGGGCTGTTATAAAAAACCGGTCATGGTGCCCAAAGTATATGAAAGCCTCTAAGACTTTTCCAAGCTCTTTATCAGTGAAATGAGGGATATGCCTCACCACATACTTAGCCAATTTTATAACCAGAGGAAGTGCGTGAGTTTGATCGAGAACCACGAGGGCAGTGAGCATTTGGCTTATTGATTTAGGACTCAGAGTGTACACTATTGATAGAGAAAAGCTGTTTATCTTATTTAGAAATGTCTGGTGTTGGTCCACCTTTTCAGGACACGCCTGCAGTATCCTATAAAGGGCCACAATATCCTCAGGGGTAAAATCTTCCAATTTTTCACGCTGCAGTTGATTTATAATCAGGTCTAGGGTGGCACAACCTGGACCTTCTAGTTTAAGCAGACTTTCCGCAAGAACACAAAGACTGTGGACTTCCAGGCCGCCCGTTTTGACCCGATGTTGGCATTCTGCCACCAGGGTCAGTAACAAGCTACTTTGGGGATCCACACACAACAGAGTCAAGGCTTGCAAAGCAGTCACCAAACCGGTGTTTGACAGATTGGAGGGTTCCTGTTCAAACTGAACACATAAAGCTTGAAAGACGGTATTGTCTATTATTTCCTTTGGCAGCCTTTCATCACCATCTTTTTCTCCCACTTCGCAAATCCGTTGTAAGGCTCCGGCTGCCATCCTATCAGGCAGCGTTTGCAGCGTGCTTATGAAACCCAGCACCTCTTCTGGTGAAGTGCAGTTGTTCAGTCTCCTGTAAAAGACCTGTTCGTCCATGTGCTCGAGATTTTGTTCAAAACTGTCCCAATCCTGAACTGGAGGGAACACTGGCTCACCAACTGGACGCAGGTCATTTCCGTTTTCTGAATGGAACTTTTTACAGCAGGCATGATGGAACCTGACCCTGAGAGGCCCAGGTTGTAGTGAACAGAAGAACCATGGGTACAGATGTCCCCTGACTGCCTTGTGAACATGATGTACAGGTTGGTTTTTCAGAGCACCCAGAGCTCCATTTATCCGAAAATCAGAGAAATGACAAAGATTCCTCCGCAAGGTGATTAAAGCCATGCCATCGGATTCTCAACTCTTGATTTGTAACTAAATATAGGAATAAAAAAACATGGTCAAATATATAGAGAGCGTGCCTCGTTCAACATCAATACTTATGGAACTAAGGAAGAGTACCCCAAGTAAGTGATTAATAAACATTTCCCAGCAAAACCTAAGTTCTAGAAGAGTAGCGCCCCTTAGAAAATTGGCTGTCATCTAGTAATTTGCCTGGTACTGTTGTGCTTTCCGAGTACGAAATCAATGCTCTTAACAGCACAATAAATTAAGCACGTTCATCATCATTTCATAGGTGAGGACACTTAAAGCACAAAGAAGTAACTGTATCCAGTTTACACAGCTAGTGAGTGGCAGAGCCCGGATGGATTCAAAGTGCAGACACAGACACATGTCCTATAAGTTGGTGGATGGAAGGAACTGCGTCTGGTTAAATATGTGTTTTTCATCAGAGCTGGGAATCCCCGGATGTGGAGGGCCCACTACAATTAAGTTTTGGGCGAGTCAAAAGTTATACCGGATTTTCCAATCCATGAAGGGGGCGGGGGGAGCAGGGTGTGGGTGCGCCTAATGCCTGCATTGTTCAAAGATAAAAATAATAATAATTTAAAAAAAGCAATGAGTCAAGTGGCCAAAATTCCTATAGGTCAACGAAAAGCAAAACATTTTTTAAAGGTGCTTAAAAGCTCCCGCGGTTTTGGTTCCCCCTGGGAGCTAGGATTGAGGAAGAATATGGTCTAGGCTGGCAAACGGCAAATAAATGAATAAAATAGGTACAACCATGCAAGTCAATAAGGGGAGGTCCAGATCTAAACGCCCCGCTGTGGATTTAAGAAAACGGATGTGCAGGGAAAGAGGGGACGGGCGCCGCGTCCTCCCGGAATAAAAGGACCCCAGAGCCTGGCGCCCCAAACCCGGCGTCCCTGGGACCTGCGCTCCAGCACCGGCCGGGCGCGGCGGCCTGAGAGGGCAGGGCAGGCCAGTGCAGCACCGGAGTCTCAGCAAGGACACGGGGCTTAGAAACCAAGCCCTGCACCCGCGCGGACACCTACCGAGCTCAGCTCAGCCCTCCGGAGTCGGAGCAGCTCAGGCCGGTCGGCCTTCACTTCGCACGCCGTGGAGGACCCGAGCTGTCTGGCGCATGCGCGGGGACAGAAAGCCACACACCACCCCCCCCAAGCCCGGCGCACTGTGATTGGCCCAGCTCCTCCCGAGCTCTCCGCACGCATTGGTTTGGACGACGAGCGCGCGCCGCGACTGTGTGCGCAGGCGCTGGAACCAGGACAGCGGAGCCACGCTCTCCCCGGGCGTCCCCGGCTGGGCCCTCGCGCGTGAGTACTCTGTGGTCGCTGCACCCGGTTTTGGGCCATACACCCAGCACTAGCCGATGGGGAGGCGGTTCCAGGTCGGCGAGGGTAAGGGCTTCCCCGTCCAACCCAGGGCGTTCCAACCCTGACCCCTGATCGGGAGAAGGGCGCGCGCTGGTCGATCTGAAGCCTGGCCCCGCTGGGCTGCGGGCCGAACTCGGGCTGCGCGGCCGGGGCCAGGCGGTCACCCGGCCTGTGCACCGGAGGAGCTGGTCCCGAAGGTGGCTGTGCACCCCTGTTGGATCGGCGTCTTTATTCTGAACGCCTTTATAGCCTGGGTTAAAGGGCACTGTGGGGGCGCGGTGGAGACTCAGGCATGTTCGGAGCGTGGACCCGGCAGGCTGGACTGTCCTGCTCCACCGCCCCTCCGCCTGGCCTTGCTTTGCGGGTGCCAGGGAACCGCCTCGGAGAAATGTGGGGACCAGTACAAGGTGGTTGGAGGACGAAGAGGTTCTGTCCGTTCTCTGAAGCGCCTACACCCGTGCGCGGCCCCCAGGAAAGGTTGCAGGTGGTTAGCTGAAATAAAGAGCGTGGGTCCTGTCACTTTCTCAGGTAGTGAGCCCTGAATGTGCAGTGTCCTCATATGCACTCATTCACGCGCGTTCCTTTATTCTGTTAATTCATTGAGCACCCGCTGTGTGCTAGGTGTGTTCTGTTCCCTAAGCATATTCCGTGGCTATTAACATGTTCCCTAGCACAATTCTTTTATTTTATTTTTTTATGTCTTTGTTGCTTAATTTGGCCAGAAGAGCATAAAACTGTTGGTGGTTCATTCATCAAAAAGATTTTGGTTTGGGTTTCAGTTTAACTTTTTTCCCTACTAATTAACCGTGCCCCTGTTGTAGAGACTGAATAATATGAGGAGAAGTCTGTGCATGTCCTTTATTTTGTTACTGGTTTCTCTTCAGGAAAGACGTGAACTAGTAAAACTATCGACTGGATTAGAAGTATTTGCCTTCCATCAATCCATATTTAAGTACAGATACACATGCACTTGCCTATATTTGATATTGGATTAAATAATAAAACACTTTTATTAAGTTCATTACTAGTTTATTTAGCAGAAGCAACCCAGACTCCTACAATTTTTAAAAATAATTCTTTATTGCCGGGACCGGTTTGGCTCAATGGATAGAGTGTCGGCTTGGGGACTGAAGGGTCCCGGGTTCGATTCCGGTCAAGGGCATGTACCTTGGTTGCGGGCATATCCCCAGTAGGGGGTGTGCAAGAGGCAGCTGATCGATGACTCTCATCGATGTTTCTAACTCTCTATCTCTCTCCCTTCCTTTCTGTATAAAATCAATAAAATATATATAAAAAATAAAAATAAAATAATTCTTTATTGTTGAAAGTATAACATATGTCCCCTTTTTTTCCCCATTGACCTCCCTCCAGTCCCCTACCCCCGTCTCCCCCCCCACACACACACACACAGGCTTTCATCCCCCTATTTTCTGTGTCCATGGGTTATGCATATATGCATACAAGGTTTTGGGTTGATTACCTCCCACCTTCCCTACGAGATCCCATACTCTGTTCCACGCTTCCATGTTTCTGGATCTACTCAGTCATCCATTTATTTTATTACTTAGATTCCACATATGAATGCAATCATGTGATACTTGTCTTTCTCTGACTGGCTTAGTTCACTTAATATGATACTCTCCAGGTCCCTCCATGCTGTCTCAAAGGGTAAGAGATTCTTCTTTTTTACTGCTATACGGTATTCCATGGTATAAATGTACCACAGCTTTTTTATCCATTCACCTGCTGATGGTCATTTAGTCTGTTTCCAGATCTTAGCTACTGTAAATTGTGCTGCTATGAACATAGGGGTGCATACATTCTTTCTGATTGGTGTTTCTGTTTTCTTAGGATATATTCCAGAAGTGGGATCACTGTGTCAAATGTGGAATAAAGGAATGCGCATAAAAATGGCAGTTCCATATTTAAGTTTTTGAAGAAACTCCATACTGTTTTCCGTAATGTCCGCACCAGTCTGCATTCCCACCAGCAGTACACTAGGGTTCTCTTTTCTCCACATCCTCGCCAGCACTTGTCATTTGTTGATTTGTTGATGGTAGCCATTCTGACAGATGTGAGGTGATCCCTCACTGTCGTTTTAATTTGCATGTCTCTGATGATCAGTGACTTGAGCATGTTTTCATATGTCCATTGACCATCTGTACGTCCTCTTTAGAGAAGTGTGTATTTAGGCCCTTTGCCCATGACTCCTACAATTTTAATTTTAAAAGTTTTACTTTTCCCTTTTTTACTGGAAGAAGAGCAAGAAAAGAGGAATCTGATTTATGGAGCACTGCTGTGTCTCAGCCATTGCTCGGTGCTTTGTTTCTCTTTGTCAGTAGGCTTTTCTGTGGTGACCCCCATTTAGAGGGTGAGAGAGCTGAGGCACAGATCCATTGCGAGGCTTGCCAACGCTTCTGCTGTGTGACTGACCCTGGATTGAAGCCCAAGTCGTCTGACCCCAGAATGATTTTTGAGACATGGAATTAGAGCTTCATTCCTCTAGTCTCCTTGGTTTGATAAATTCTATTTTTTATGACGCTTTGAGAATTAGTGCTAACAAACAGATTCAGAGAAGTGTATTTCGTATTTTGTGTGGATATTGTTGGAATCTTTTTTTGAAGATTATGAGGGAGAATTAATACCTGCAGTTTGTTACTACTTTATTAGAAAGAAAATCCTCTTTTCTCTGTTTCATTTTCAGCGTAGCTACTCCAGCTATAGCGTATGCCTGAAGGAGATGAGAAGGTTTTTGTTACTCTATGCTACGCAGCAAGGACAGGCAAAGGCCATAGCAGAAGAAATATGTGAAAAGGCAGCTGCCCATGGATTTTCTGCAGATCTTCACTGCATCAGTGAGTCAGATAAAGTAAGAGCTGTTATTCCTGCAGTTTTTACTGTTTTATGCTTTGAAGATATTTTGGTTGGGAATGATGTAAAACAATAAAATAGGACTTCATCCTTTTTTCTTAAATACTCAGAAGTTATTATTTTGTCAAGAGTTTTAAGATTCCTACCAGCTTTTCTTTTTTATTTTACACTTAAGTATCCATTTGAATTAGACTAAACTGTCTCAAAAACTGAAACAAGTAAGTACTCAACCAACATGGAAGCAGTAGTTTTTGCCTTGTTTATCTCATGGGATGGCTCTGAGAACAATGAGATGCATGGGTTCCCACGGATATGTGTGCTTTCCACTTCATGAATCTCAGGGCCCCATTTGTTTTTCTCCAAAATAAAGACCTTATCATTTGTGTCAGAGTTCCTCCAAGTGAAGGGGTACTTAATTCTTCTGTGAAATAGAATTTAAAGCAGGAGTGTAAAGATCAGGAGAAGACTCTGCTTCTTTAGGTCAGAAACTAATTGTGCATTCTTTCAGTCTCTGCCATCTATCATAATAAAAGCATAATATACTAATTAGACTGGACGTTCTTTCAGATGACTTTCTGGACAAAAGCCAGGGCTGCCAGGGAAGCCTGGGTCCCAGGTGCCAGAGGGAAGCCAGTGGCAGCAGCTGGGGGAAAGAAGGCCCCTACTCTTGCACGAATTTTGAGCATTGGTCCTCTAGTAGGATCCATAAGAACTTAACAGATCTATGTTCTTACACTTAGTTCTGTTGAGACCTCCAGATTTTACTGTTTTATGTAATCCAGGTCGTAGCAACTAGCAGCGGCTTTCATATAAGCACAAGCTGAAGCCTTAGCTTAGCCATTAGCAGTCAAATTCAGTTCAGTACTTCAAAAACTGCCCTGCTAGTACACTCACACTCAAGTTTACAGCTTCCTCTGTTTTTTCCCACACGTCTAATTGAAAAGAATTATAAACTCAACTCAAGGGCCAAGGTGACTCCTGATGTAGTCACTCACAGGGAGTGTCCTGGAAGACACCCCTAATGGGCAGGTTTTGTAATTCTGTAGTAACTTCAAAGTAAGTTTACATTATGGGTGCCACAGTTTGAATCTTACAAAAATAAGGTCATCATATAACTAATCCTGACTTGGCCCCTTGGGTCACCTCACCACCGAGGTCTGCAGCTATCTGAAGGTTAGGTGAGTAGTTAGTGTTTTTCAATATCAAGTTAGTAACATCTTCTCAGCTGAATTGTTTCTCCAATTTTTTTTTTCTTCTCGTTTCTCCAGTTCTTGATCCAAATTTGAACAGATAGCTCTCTATTTCCTAGATCACGTGAATCCTTTTCAAGCTGAAGTTACTTTTACAGACTGTGTAGAGTTTAATATATAACTTGTGAAGTGCCCAATGAGCGTTGACTTTCCTATAAAATGTTAGCTCAAATTTTTATCTATTAAATCAGCATGAAAAGTAAAGTGAATTTGAGCCAAACTAGATGCCATTTGTTAGCAGTAGAGCTCATACAATCATAAATAGAAACAGTGCAGTGCTCTTTTTGAAATATTTACATTTAGGTGAACATCTGAATGAAGAAGCTTGATTTTAAGACTTGGAAACACCGATAATCCCAGTTTATCACTGCTAATGTTCTCTGCTCTCTGGGACACTGCGGGAGTGATTGCCGAGTGCCCTGATAGTGAAGAGTAACAATTTGCCTTCCTTCCCAAGTTGAAAATGCTCTGAGTGCCTCTCTGCCCTTATGCCATAGCCAATACTGCTGGCAGGTTCAAGACAGGAAACTAAGCTGATTGTAAGTCAAAACTACACATAGCAGTAGGACTGACATGACATTCTTGTTTTGTAGTATGATCTAAAAACTGAAACAGCACCTCTTGTGGTGGTGGTTTCTACCACGGGCACTGGAGACCCACCTGACACAGCACGCAAATTCGTGAAGAAAATACAGGACAAGACGCTGCCAGGTGATTTCTTTGCTCACCTGCGGTATGGGTTATTAGGTATGTACTATATATATCCTGCTCGCTGTGCTGTCATTAGTGGCTTTAATTCTAGTATCTGAATGTATCTTCCATATGTTATAATTTATCTTAGACTCATAAACGGATCCTATTTTTGTTGGGAAAGTACATAGACATGATTAAAAAACTGAGACATTTAAGCTGTTACTTTGAAATTTGCAACCAAGCCTGAATATGTTAGCCCATTTTCATACCAGGAAACATAGAAACAATTCTAAGTTTATGCAACAGAAACGTAGCCAGTGATTGTTTACATTGTAGATGTACCTTGTATGCTCAAGGTTAGGGGTCAGTAAACCCTGTAAAGGCCCAGATGGGTATTTTAGGCTTTGCATGCAGGCCATGTGGTCTCTGTAACAGCTACTCAACTCTGCTGTGAAAGCTTGAAAGCTGCAATTACAGTATGTGAACAAATATATTTGACTAGGTGCCAGTGAAATTATATTTACCAAAAAAAGAGAGGCGTATTTTGCCCATAGGCTATAGTTTGCAGACCCTGCACCAAATCAGAAAAGTCTGTAAATATTGTATGTTTTTTAAACCTAATTCTTGTTTTAAGTTTTCATATTTTTATACCAATTGATGGAAAAAAGAATGTGAAAAAATTTTTCTGTTAACAGTGGCCAAAAAATATTAGTTGTTAACAAATATTTTTAACAGTGGCCAAAAAATATTTGTCTGATACTTCTACATTATAAAATAAAAGAAAATTATTTCATATTTAGTATTACTCAAAGAAAAAATAATAAAAGTATATCTTCTCCATCAAAAAGGGGATGAATGGAATTGTTTGAAATGTTTGTATCTTCTTTAAATCTATAGCTTATTGTGCACTGATAACCTATTTGGGCTCTTTAGGTCTGGGTGATTCAGAATACACGTACTTCTGTAATGGGGGCAAGGTGATTGACAAGCGGCTTCAGGAGCTGGGTGCCCGGCATTTCTATGACACTGGACATGCGGACGATTGTGTGGGGTAAGAGCAGTGCACTCCTGTCATATCCAGGGACCCCGATTGTACATGATGAAAGGTAGTGAATTTAAGTGCCTCATCCTTCTAAGTATCTGCTAATGGGTGAAATTACAAAAGATGTCCCAGTACAGTTACCTTTGTCTAAAATGTGTAGGAATTTGTAAAAGTCAGCAATTTGTTTAGGAACTTAAATATCCTATATGTATGCCTTTCTCTGACTGCACACAGGAGAGTAACTCAGCAAGGGACCTCTTGCATGGAGGTGAGGCCATGCATCACTAATAGGGAACGCAGATCCGGGTCTTCACTGCAGGCTACATTCTTGTCACTCACTTACATCTTAATGCCCACCAGAAATACAATTTTCAATTTCATTACTTCTATTTACTTTTGCTTTTACAACTCAGTGTTCCACCCTATTGCCACCCTTTAAATCCTCTTACAGTGTATTCAAAGATCTGATAGATGTTGATGGTCCTATAACTCATTCTGTCTTTTAACCTTTAACTATTTTAGCCAGGTAAAAGGACACTTATTTTTTTTCTATCAGGTGCATACATTAAATTAATTCTCATTAGATTTATGTTTATGAATAATGCCAAGTTCAGCCAATGTCTTGCTTTTTTGCATGTTATAACCTTGTGTGAATGTGTTAGATACACTTTTATTCCACTTAACTCCCCCTCATGTCCATCACTGCCTACAGCTGTGGTGGTCTGCCTGCAGCTCTACTACTGTAGATCTTCTCCATGTCCCCAGTGCACATGTTTTTGATGGTGACAAAGCTCTACCACATTTTCTTGCATGTTACTTTTTAGTTTTGTCCCTTTATACATATTGGGCTTTCTTCCAGAATTTTGTTGACATTAAATGTTTATTGCCTTATGTGAGCTGTTTAATTCCTAACTCCTTATATAGTTCCTTAGCCTTTTATTGTGTCCATATTTTACTTCTTTTCAAATACTTTTGGTTTCTCTGATCATTTATTGGATCAGGCATTAAAAATTTTTAATCTAGCCGAAACCGGTTTGGCTCAGTGGTAGAGCATCGGTCTGTGGACTGAAAGGTCCCAGGTTCGATTCCGGTCAAGGGAATGTACATTGTTTGCGGGCACATCCCCGATAGGGGGTGTGCAAGAGGCAGCTAGTCGATGTTTCTCTCTCATCGACGTTTCTAGCTCTCTATTCCTCTATCCTCCTTTCTGTAAAAAATCAATAAAATATATATTTAAAAAAAAAAATTTTTTAATCTAGGAGAGAAACCAATATGGCGGCATAGGTAAACACATAAACTGCTGCCTCACACAAAATTTCAAAATTACAACTAAAAGACAAAACGGACATCATTCAGAACCACAAGAAGGCTGGCTGAGTGGAAATTCTAAAGGAAAGAGAAAAGCACACAGATACTCACAGGAGCTGTGGAAGGCAGAGTTACAGAGGCACATGCGCAGAGAAGGCTGGCAACCGAGTACGCGGCTGACTTTCTCACTCAGGAGGGAGACAAAAGCTCCCATCTGCTCTGAACTACAGTTCTAGGTGAGACTCTGGGGACCCAGACTCATACAAGGAGAAACTGGACTGTCTAGAAGCTGGTGAAACTTGAGGGTGGTTTTCTCTCAAGGTGCTTGCAATGATTACTACGGGACACTGAGACTCAGGGGCCTCTTAGGGCAGGGCTGACGGGAAACGGTTGCTGTTTGCTCCGCCCTGAGACTTCATCCCATCCATGGTGAGCACAGAGGCTTTTGCATATGAATGGCCTAGTCCTTTGAATTCTAAACTTACCTAACAAACTGCAGCTGAGTCAGTGAGACCCAGAACATCCAAAAGAAGGCCCAAGGCCCCACAGCAGCTTGCATTGCTTCACAGCTGGGCCTCATCTGGGCACCTCCGAAACCCAAACAGAAGAAGAATCTGCAGATCTTTCCATAGCTCCTGCTGGATGGCCTCAGGCAGAGGCTAAATTTGCACCTCTTTGAAGATCCAAGAGACAGTGTACCCAGGGGTCAGAGTGGGACCATCCAGATTACAACTCCTCAATTCATAAAGGACACACTTAGGGGGCAGACTCAGTGAGCACCAAAGCCCCACTGAAGCAAGTCTTGTCTCATTAGGGTGTCTCCAGCACAGAAATTCTCCCATCGTAGACACAGCTGATCCTCACAGCCAATTTGCCCGGAGGTCATTTCCTCCCAGTGATACCAACAACAATCAAGGCTTAACTACAACAAGACTGTGCATACCGCCCACAAAGGAGTGCACCAAGAGTGGACTGGAGAGGCTTAGCCACTGGGCCTTATAGGACACCAAACACACAAAGCCACTCTATCTACTCAGGGAAGCAGCCAAAATATGGAGACAAAGAAACAGGTCACAAATGAAAGAAATGGAGGAAAGCAAACAACTGGATATAGAGTTCAAAACCACAGTTATAAGGTTTTTCAAGAATTTTCTAGAAAAGGCCAATAAATTTAGCAAGACCCTCAAGGATATGAAAAAGGACCCACTAGAAATTAAACATACATTGACTGAAATAAAAATAATATACAGAGATCCAATAGCAGACTAGAGGAACGCAAGAATCAAGATTTGAAATACAAAGAAGCAAAAAACACCCTACCGGAAAAAACAAAAAGAAAAAAGAATCCAAAAATATGAAGATAGTGTAAGGAGCCTCTGGGACAACTTCCTAGTGTATCAACATCCAAATTATGGGGGTATCAGAAAAAGAGAGAAAGCAAGATACTGAAAACCTATTTGAAGAAATAATGACAGAAAACTTCCCCCACCTGGTGAAAGAAATAGACTTACAAGTCCAGAAGCACACAGAACCTCAAACAAAAGGAATCCAAAGAGGACCACACAAAGACACATCATAATTAAAATACCAAGAGTAAAAGACAAAGAATCTTTTTTTTTTTTTTTTTTTTTTAATATATTTTATTGATTTTGTACAGAGAGGAAGGGAGAGAGATAGAAAGCTAGAAACATCGATGAGAGAGAGTCATCGATCAGCTGCCTCTTGCACACCCCCTACTGGGGATATGCCCGCAACCAAGGTACATGCCCTTGACCGGAATCGAACCCGGGTCCTTCAGTCCCCAAGCCGACGCTCTATCCATTGAGCCAAACCGGTCTCGGCAAAGACAAAGAATCTTAAAAGCAGCAAGAGGAAAAGTTAGTTACCTACAATGGAGCACCCATACGATTGTCAGCTGATTTCTCAACAGAAACTATGTAGGCCAGAAGGGAGTGGCAAGAAATATTCAAAGGGATGAATAACAAGAATTTACAATCAAGATTACTCTACCCAGCAAAGCTATCATTCAGAATTGAAGGTCAGATAAAGAACTTCACAGTTAAGAAAAAGCTAAAGGAGTTCATCACTGCCAAACCAGTATTATATAAAATGCCGAAAGGTATTCTTTAAGAAGAGGAAGAAGAAGAAAAAGGTAAAAATAAAAATTATGCACAACAAATACATATCTATCAACAAGTGAATCTAAAAATCAAGTGAATAAAAAAAAAATCTGATGAACAAATAATATATTATAGAATCAGGGGCATAGAAAGGGAGTGGACAATTCTTGGAGAGAAAGGGGTTTGGGGTACGGGAAAAGACTGGACAAAAATTGTACACCTATGGACAAGGGGGATGGGAGGTAAGGGCAGAGGGTGGGGGGAGAACCGGGTGGAGGGGAGCTATGGGGGGGGGGGGGGGGAAGAGGAACAATTGTAATAATCTGAACAATAAAGATTTATTTTTTTAAAAAGTTTAAACCTATATTTCTGTTGCATGTCTTAAATTTTCAGCCTAACTATCTTGAATTTTCTCTTTTCTAAAATTAAAATATTTTCCAGAAAACACCTCTTTTAATGTACCACCATATTGAAGGGGTTAAGAACACAGATTGGAGTCCAAATACCTGGTTTAAATCCTTGATCCCTCACTTACTGACTGAAACCTTGGTCAGATCACTTAAGCTTTTTATGCTTCTGTTTCTCCTTTGTGAAATCAATAATGATGGTATATATTGTGTAAGGTTCTTTGGGGACAAAAGAATTAATATAGGTTGTCCTCTTGGAATAGTACCTGCCATGTAATAAGCACTGATGAACATTCGCTGTCTCTCTGATTATTGTCTTCATATTTCTGAGTTGTGAGACCGTTTTTTTCAATGTAACTGTCATTATTGAACTCATTATTTTATGTATTTGCTTTCCCAAAGGTTCATGAAGGTTAAATGTACTGTATAACCAAATTTTGAGCTATGTACTATGTGAGCACCTAATGAATACAATGAAATTAGCAGGAGTCTGTAATAATAGAGTCTAAAATGTGCCTTTTCTTAATAGTCATTTTGTGTTATGAATTGGAATTTAATTGGTACCTCCTTTTGAGTTGTGATTAAAGATGACAATAATGTTATTTCCAAGATTCTGACACAGTTGTTCTTATCTGTTCACTCATAACTTCTCTGTTCAAGGAACGTGGAGAATGTTATTGTGGAGTAGTCACACTTCGTTAGGAGTAGGTAGACCAACACATTTCAGATGTACTTGTGAAGCAGTTCTGCTTCCCTGAAGGAGGATTGCTTTTTCCTCCGGTGTTCTGCCTCCCTGCAAATTTTACCAGAAAAATCGTTCAGAACTTAGAGAGGATTTGAACAATTACTTAGTTAAAAGAGTTAGCATTTGGCCAAAACCGGTTTGGCTCAGTGGTAGAGCGTCGGTCTGCGGACTGAAAGGTCTCGGGTTCGATTCTGGTCAGGGGCATGTACCTTGGTTGCGGGCACATCCCCAGTAGGGGGTGTGCAGGAGGCAGCTGGTCGATGTTTCTCTCTCATCGATGCTTCTAGCTCTCTATCTCTCTCCCTTCCTCTCTGTAAAAAATCAATAAAATATATTAAAAAAAAAAAAGTTAGCATTTGTTTGTATAATTTCTTAGCAATATTTTAATATGTAGGGGAAAAAGATTAGTAAATTGACTATACAAAGAAAGATACTGCATTTAATTGATAAAATTATAATTTTTATATTAGAGTAAATCTGTGTTAAGTTTAAGTTCTGTTAGCCACATCAGAATTTAGCATGCCAGTTTAAAATTAATTTTTTTAAAAAACTAAAGATTACCAACTCTATTTTAATAAATTTATTAAGAGGAATAACATTCTATTACTACTACTAAAATACCTTCATTTCTGTTCTTTAACTTTTATACATGCTCATATTTTTTACAGCTCAGTGCTAATGAACTGAGAATAATGTTCTACTTTTTAACTTAGTCATTCATCATTAATTTTTGTATCCTGAATAGTCTTCCTAGTGTTTTTCACAGTTGCCTAGGATTCTGTGAAATGAACAGACACTGCCATTACCCATTCTTATGTTTTTGTTATTTTTATCTTTTATTGATTTCAGAGAGAAAATGGGAGAAAGGGAGGGAGAGAATCCATTGGTTACCTCCTGCACGCACCCCAATTGGGGATCAAACTCAAAACCTGGGTGTGTGCTCTGACCTGAAATTGAACCTGCCACCCTTTTGGTGTACGGGAAGACACTACAACTAACTGAGCCACACCTGGTAGGGCAATTCTTGTGTATTTAAATGGGATAACTCAGGTATTTGTTTCTTTTTCCCTTTTTTTACAACAATCCAGTTTAGAACTTGTCGTTGAGCCGTGGATTGACGGGCTCTGGGCTGCCCTCACAAAGCATTTTGTGTCAAGTAAAGGAATAGAAGAGATGAGTGTGACTCTCACAACAGCCTCCCAGAGGATGGACCCCGTGAAACCAGAATTAATACACATCGAATCACAAGTTGAACTCCTCAGATTAGATGACTCAAGAAGAAAGGATTCTGAGGTTTTGGAACAAAATGCAGTGAACAGAGACCAGTCAAGTGCTTTGATAGCAGAACTTGAGTCCTCACTTACCCATTCAATACCCCCACTTTCCCAGGCCTCTCTGAATATTCCTGCTTTACCACCGGAATATTTACTGGTGCATTTGCATGAGTCTCCTGGCCAGGTAAGCAGCCTTGCTTCATTCTATGTATTATCTTACCATAGATGTGGGGGGTTTTTTGTTGTTTTTTCTTTTAGTTTGTTTTATTACATTACAACAGAACCCAACAATCTATGGCCTGCTGGCCAAATGTAACCCACCACCTCCCTTGTGGTTTGTAGAGTTTTATTGGAACACAGCCCATCCATTCACAAGCTTCTGTGGCTGCTTCTGCATTGCTGTGGCGAGTTGAGTATTTACCTCAGAGGTCTGCCCCCATGCACTGTAGAAGCTGTTGTATTATTACATTACTTCTGTCTTTGAAGAAGTAAATGATTAAGAGCTCAGTTTCTCTGATATTTTGGAGAATTAACTTCTTGGTTTCTTATTTTAGATGTGAGTCAGAAAAGGAAAAATTGTTGTGGGCAGTCAGGATATTATCTCAGCAGCTAATCTTAAAGGAATCCTTAAAATCTTTTCCAGTGTGGATTTTGGTATCCTGGAGGCTCCATTTTAGGGATTTTTTTTTTTTAATATATTTTGATTTTTTTATAGAGAAAAAAGGAGAAAGAGAGTTAGAAACATCTATGAGAGAGAAACATTGATCAGCTGCCTCTTGCATACCCCTTACTGGGGATGTGCCTGCAACCAAGGTACATGACCTTGACCGGAATCGAACCTGGGACCTTTCAGTCCGCAGGGTGACGCTCTATCCACTGAGCCAAACCGGTTTCGGCTATTATTCTTGATAATATCTTATAAACCTGTTATTATCTATAATAATAACAGGTTAATAATAACAGGTCTTTTTATTTGCCTAGACTATTTTTTCTATCCACTAAATGACTTCAAAGGATTCTGTAAATTTTTACACTCATGTGAAATAATAGCTAACTTCTCCCCATGGCTGCCAGTATATGGTTTTCTGAAATTTTCTACAGTGTGCTTATGGTAAATTTTCAGTGCAGCCAGTTTGTTAATGCAGAGCCAAGTCTGCTTTCTTAAGATGCTTGACTGGAGTTCCACAGGAGCTTTCTTAAACCACACCCTCAAAGCTGCAAGCATAATTTGTAGTTCTTTATTTTCTTCTTAATGAAGAAATACTTAGACATTTGAGAAACAAGTTAAGTACAACTTTCAAATACATTAGAGCTATTTGCAAACATCTGATGTAATATGCATTTTTTTAACATCATATTTGCGGGGGGATTATTTATTTCAAAGAGGAAAGGAGAGGGAAAGACAGAAACATCAATGATGAGAGAGAATCATTGATTGACTGCCTTTTGCACACCCCCAACTGCGAATCAGGCCCACAACCCAGGCATGTGCCGTTGACCAAAAGTGAACCTGGGACCTTTCAGTCTGCAGGTCAACGTTCTATCCACTGAGCCAAACTGGCTAGGGCAGGATCATCTATATATATAAAAACCTAAGTGATCAGCCCACTGGCCAGTAGGTATGATGCACACTGACCACCAGGTGGCAGGTGTTCAACACAGGAGCAGAAACCACAGGCATGGAAACATGGAACAGAATGATGAATCTCAGGGGGAAGGAGGGAGGGGGAAGGAGGGAAGAGATTAACCTAAGATCGTATACGCATACTAGTGGCCTGGTGCACTGATTCATGCACCAGTGGGGGTCCCTGTCAATTAAGATCCTTTGCCCAATTTTTATTAGATTATTTGTTGTTTTTAATTAGAACTTAGAAACGTCAAGTTGGAAAAGGTGTGGAGATGGTACAGAATTGGATTTCTTTACAGTTTCCCAGGAGATGTGCTGTCTAATACAAGCACCACTAGCATGTGTGGCTATTTAAATTTAAATTCGTGAAAATTAAATAAAATTAAGAATCCAGTGTTCAGTAGACACATGGGACTAGTGGTTCCTATATTGGCTAGTAGGAAACATTCCTGTTATCGAGAAAGCTCTGTTAAACATCACTGTCCACAAGTGAAGATTCTTGTGACCATCCAGACAGACATCTTTCAGTCTTAAACATCTGTCGTTTCCTTCAGAATCACCTCCCTAAAATATGCATGCATGCTGTTTCCTTCTGCATAGCTTATTAGGAAGACTATTAGACATGTATATGAGGATGCTAGTATCTAGTACCCATATCTCAGAAATTCTAAAGTCTAACAGACAAGACGTTTCAAGTGTAGGTGAGTTTCTCTTCTGAAAGATAGAGAAGCATCTGTGTGTAGTCACTCACCTCAGAAAAGAATACTTAAATAGCCCGGATATTTTATAAGAGCCTATAGATCTCACCTTAGTTACACAGTGAAGCAATGGTAAGTATTTTTGAAAATTGCATTTAATAATGTCACATTTCTTTCTAAAGGAGGAAAGCCAAGAATCTGTGACTTTAATGGATCCCATTTTTCAAGTTCCAGTTTCAAAGGCAGTTCAGCTGACTACAAATGATGCCATAAAAACCACTCTTCTGGTAGAATTGGACATTTCAGTAAGTTGCAGAATTTATTTCTCAGCACAGTTATGTTGTCAAGAAGTGCAGAGAGACTTGAGTGGCGTTATAGTCTGTACACTCAGGAAGAGGGAGAGTCTGGCAGGACCACCTGCCTTTTATCCTTAACCCATCATACTTCTCCCCACTCACACCTGTTTTCTGCTCATTCTGGGAGGGCCTAACATGGGGGGGAATCAGATTGAGAATAGTATTGCTGCCTTACACATTAAGCCAGGAAAGAATAATGGAATCCTAACAGTATTTTCCATATGAGAAGAGCCCTGGAAGAAATCGGATTACCTGAGATCAGCCAGCTAGCTGGAAATAGAGTTTAGACTACACAGTCATGGACAATTCATTTTTCAGTACTGGTTCTCATTCCTTTGAGAATCTGAAGGAAAATAAAAATCATTGGCCCTCTTTCCAGAGAAATTATTATATAAATATTTTCTGCAGTTTCAGGAAGCAGTATGTACTCCATAGTCTGAACTCCATCCACAAGCTCCTCTTCAATGATTCCCCAATCCATTACTCAAGTTAGGAAACTGATGGAGAATCCTGAGACCTCTTCCCGAAGTACTTTCTTATAACTCAAACCTCTGTTTTGATGAAGGTCCTGAGAAGTGCAGTGGGTTGCGATTTCAGAAAAATGAGGGTGCATCCAGAGTTATGTAGATTTAATTGAGTTTCCTAATAGTGAGAAAGAAATACAACAGGCATCAAGATTTTGCTTAGGTATTTGTTTTTGAAAGTTCTTAATATCCTATGTTGTTAAATATTCTGTACACATAAAATAAAATGTTTTCATGTATACAGAATATTTAACAACTTGCAATATTAAGAGTATTCTGCTGTCCTATGCTTTTGTACTTACTCATAAAGAGGCAAAGGGTTGGCCAGCTGGTGGGTCCAGTCTGTCTCCCTCACAGGCTAGGGGTGTGAGCCTGTGTGGTCAGAGGCCTCCTGCAGGACCCTGGCCTGTGTAATAGGCAGTGGGAATGGGCTCCTCTCCAGCCCATGTTTGTTCACAGCCAGATGGTATAACATTGTCAACTAGTGAAGGAAAGAATAGTGTTCTCTCCCATTCTGTTTCTCCCCAAAGGAAAAGAGTAACACAAAAGGAAATTGAAAACTAATACACACAACCTGGAGTAGTTTCCTTAGTTCATAATGTGTGTGTGTGCCTGTGTATATATGTGTATGTATGTTTTCATAGGAGGTTTTTTTTTTTTACATGGATCACTAACATACTACTTTCTGAGGTCCCTTACTCTTTAGAAAATGAGGAAGGTCTTCATTTCTATTGTGTAAATACTCAATGAAATAAAGCAAAGTGCCAAGGCTGGTTTGGCTCAGTGGATAGAGCGTTAGGCTGCGGACTGAAAGGTCCCGGGTTTGATTCCGGTCAAAGGCATGTACATTGGTTGCGGGCACATCCCCAGTGGGGGGTGTGCAAGAGGCAGCTGATCGGTGATTCTCATTGATGTTTCTAACTCTCTATCCCTCTATCTTCCACTCTGTAAAAAAATCAATAAAAAGAAAAAAAAAAGAAATAAAGCAAAGTATTGGATAAATGTGGAATTTCATTTTTAAAATAACTTCTGATAAAGTATGTTCATTCAGTTTATTGGTCTTGTGAGCTTTTTTTTTTTTTACAATTAGAATCATTTTTTTTATTTATGTATTGAAATGGTCATTATAATAATAATAAAAAAAACCTATGATTTGTTGCTCATAACTAAATTCTTTAATTAATTTGGGATTTTTTTTGTTGGTTCTTCTCTAGAAAACAGATTTTTCTTACCAGCCTGGGGATGCCTTCAACGTGATCTGTCCCAACAGTGACTCTGAGGTGCAGAGTCTACTGCAGAGATTGCAGCTCGCAGACCAAAGGGAACACCATGTCCTCTTGAACATTAAGGCTGACACCAAGAAGAAAGGTATGTCTCCTTCTTAAGGTGTCCTTGGGACAACCAATCAGAGGTGGCAAATGCCAGTGCACCTCCCCCCAGGCTCCCATTCAGCACAGAGGGTCAGCCACATGCCAGGCACTGGCTGTTGGATTCTTGACCTTCACGTCAGTTACAGAGTGAGATGATGATGGATTTTATGCTTATTGGACAATACCAACGTTAAAGGGGAATGTAACTGGTCTTAGAGAAGCAGGTTGGTTAGTTGGGCTAATATGTTGGTTTGCTTTTTGCAATAAACATTATTTTGGGGACCCTTTCCCTTTCTCCACGTGAGAGTCCATTCTGTGGAACTCTTCCCCCTCCCTACGTAGGAGTCTGTACTTGTTCTTTAATAAATTTCCACCTTTGCTATAAAAAATAAATAGACAATTTGTTTTTAAGTTCACATATTAAAATGTCACACAAGGAAAACTTCTTTATTATATGAAATTTTTTAAAAGGTTGTTTTCCTATTATGTTTATCATGGCATGTTATTTAATATAAATAATTGCTTTTACTCATAATTAAAGGAAGTTATTTTTGTTGTTATTTCTTAATCTTGAACTTGAGTTCAGTCAACTCTACCATTCTTTTTGAGAATCATACATGTTGTTAATAGACTACTGCCACATTTAGCTTTTTGTTTCTTGGTTTTGGGTAATTTTTTTTATTTGGCATACCTGGATTTGTTCGTCATAGCTATTGAATTTGTAGTTCTTTTGTTTTTTTGGTAAGTTACGTTTTTCTGTTTTATTTATTTTGGGGAAATTTTTTGACTGAATAAACTATGTCACAAATCCTACTGTAATTTGATATACTATAATGTAAGGTATTACTGTTACTTATGTTTTTAGGATGCAAAACATTTTACTTCTTATTTTCTGTGTCATGAACGCCTTCCTGTCTCCCTGAAAAGGAGCAGCCTTGCCCCAGCATATACCTGAGAGATGTTCTCTCCAGTTCATTCTTACCTGGTGCCTCGAAATACGAGCAGTTCCTAAAAAGGTACTTTTCTTTCTTCTTTGGGGAACTATTTACAAATATGCTTAGTTCTGTGTTAGATTTATTAAATAGACCTGGTATCTGCTCTTTGAAGGCTTTGAAAGCACAGCATGCTTTCAGAATTATTTCCCAAAGGTGTGTAGAATCTTTACAGTTGTCATAGGCAAATGTTTTTATATTGTGCTTACATTTAAATTTTATGTTTTCTATTGAAATGAGATTTCTTATATAGGGTTTTTTGTTAGTCTTTTTTGGACATTAACTTGATGTAGCACATTAGTGATGAAGTGACCCTAGATGATGACCTTGTGTTATCCAGCTTCAGATTGACACCTTGTCTCTCTAAAGAGGGCAAGAAACTTAGGAGAGCGTAGGCTTACCCCGCCCCTCTCCACTTGTCACCTGATTAATGTTGTTAAGCTTCCTTTTATGTAAACCTATGGACATATTTACTGTTACTAGTATGTCAGAATTCTTCAGGTTTGAAAGGTTTTGGTAGGCTACACTGATATTTAGATGATTTGGAGATAGAACTATCCATTAGATGTCAGTGTTCTGCCCAGAGCTATATTTTTTTAAAATGTTGAAACTGGTTTCCCCTAACCATTTCCCTCAAATGATGTTTAGGAGTAAAAATTTACAACCTGTACTTTGCCAAACTCGTATGACCAGTAAGCATAAACAGTGCTGTTATCAGGCTAAGGATGCAGTTTTTATTCTGTTTTATTATGTTTATTAAATTTGTCGCCTTTGGGAAGCAAGCTATTCGAGAAAGGTTCAATCCTAGACATGATAGGAGCAAATTTAGAATTCACTGTGCTGAAAGCTTTAGAATTTCATAAAGTATGTAAATATATATTTTTTCTTACTTCAAAAGTAATATGCTCATTGTAAACATTCAAGATACAAAAATAGCTAGCTCAAGAAGCAGAAGTCCCTTATAATCAGATCCTCAAAGTTAATGCTTGAATTTTGTTTTGCTAAAACAAAAAAATATTAGGTCCTATAGTATACATAACATTCTGTAACATGCGGTTTTTTATTTAAAAAGAAGTCAGGAATTTATATACCACGACATGGAAATATTATTAGAGATAAAATGTCATATTACATGGATGTATCATAATTAAACTACTGACTTAATCATGAGCAGTGGTTCTCTTCAATTTTTCACCATTAAAAAAACACACACAAAAACAAACAAACAGGTGGCCCTAGATGGTTTGGCTCAGTGAATAAAGCATCAACCTGTGTACTGAAGGGTCCCAGGTTGGATTCCAGGAAGGGCGCATGCCCGGGTTGCGGGCTCTATTCACAGGAGAGGGTGGACAGGGGGCAGCCAATCAATGATTCTCTGTCATCATTGAGGTTTATATCTCTCTCTCCTTTTCCCTACTCTGTGAAATCAATAAAAATATATCTTTTTTAAAAACCCAGGTAAACATTCTTTCACTATATTTATCTTTGCCACCTGTTTGAAATATTATTTTACACAAAATTTTTGGAGTAGAATTGCTACTTAAAAAAATATTTGCATTTTAAATTTTAGTAATGTTTGTCAGCTTATTTTCTATAAACAGTGCAGTACATCCTATTTTAGTGCCATAAAATTTCTGTAATTCTAAAGTGAAAAATAACTTAAAGGATTTATTTACAATTGCCAGTGTTTCACTTAATTTAGGATTTTTATTTATTTGAGAAATCAATGCAAAGTATTATTGGTAAATGTTATTACCTTACCATAGATTCCTCCAGAGTCTTGGATGTTTATTCATTCTATAGCCTTTCCCAAGTGTTTGGCACTATGTCTGGCACTTTGAGAAAGCCATGTGATCTGTTAGTCTCTGGATCATTAAGGCAACTTCTTAACTGAGCCCATGAAAACCCATGACCCCAAAAGAGCAGCAGTCTAGTCTACCCTGTTGAGAGAGTCCAGGACACACAATGTCTGAGCAGTGGAGTAAAAAGTAGCATCATTCATTAGCATTTCAGATAGGATTTGATGTAAATAACTTGCTGAAGTGCTTTCATGCTAAATAACCTTGAGTAGTAAGAGCTGTATTTGCCATTGAATGGATAAGCTTGGAATTGTGCATTGGAATCTCAAGTTGTTATTAGCATATTAGGTCCTTTACCCAAGAGTTTGGACTTTGGACTCAAGACTTCATTTTTGCTTTATTTGTTCATATTTTCCTCTTTCTATTTTCCTCTTTCTACAATGAATCTGAGTGACTAAGTGTCCACATACTGCAAGGTGATGGATGTTCTCACCCTCTGTCTCTTCAGCCTCATATCCACATTCCTCTGCACCCAGATTGAACTACATATGGTCCCTGTGCCTTCTTGTAGCCATGCCATCTGTTTAGCATTCTTCACTCCCCTGGTTTCATAGGGCCAGCCTTCAGCTCAGGCTTGCATTCTGTGATGTCCTAACATCCTGTGTGTGCCCCTTTAGGTGAGGTAGCTTCTTGCATACTAATTACTCCTTGACTTCTGTTGCTTTCACTAGCCATGAACCCTTACGGGCTAGGTAGGTGTCATTTTGTCCCAGTGCCTATCACATCAAAAGCAGTTAATCCCTCTCCCAAATAAATGTAGAACTCTTAAGTTGTCATCATCAGCTAAGACAAGAATAGTGTTGTGTACTGAGACAAAACGTTGAGTTACGAGACTTCTTGGTCATTTTTACTCAAATACACCTGACATGTAATTTGAGATCATACTTTTGACTGAGGAGTTTGGTTTAGGATATAGAAAAGTTAAACAAAAAACAGAACATAAAAATGGGTTTTCTTAACAGGCTGATGTTAAAGCAAATAGCAAAGTAAATTCTCTTTTTCTGACCACACTTGTAGTGGCTCTCTCACTTTTCCTTGGATAATTGGGCACATCCCCAGGTAGATGCTAACAGACAGTATAATAGCTATAATCAGAGCATGTGGAAATTTAAGTCTGCTCTCTTTGCTTGGGTCACAGGCATTTCTGCGAGCCCTTGTGGACTGTACCAGTGATGGTGCGGAAAAGCGAAGGTTGCAGGAGCTGTGCAGCCGACAGGGAGCGGCTGATTATAACCGTTTTGTGAGGGATGCCTGTGCCAGCTTGTTAGACCTCCTGCTCGCCTTCCCATCCTGTCAGCCTCCTCTCAGCCTCCTATTCGGTGAGTAATCACGGTCATGGCTCTGGGTTCCAGGGCAGCTCTTGGTGCTAAAGAACAATGGCTGCTGGCATGTGGCTCTTTGGATTCTATGCAGGACACGTCTGAATGATCTGTGAGCAGGAGGTAAACATCTTACAGTTTGTCTTCCAGGCGCCTTGACATCAGAACTGCCTTCTAGAAATCAGAAAGAATCCCTCTCCCAAGCTTTTTTCTTCTGCATTGTCACCATCATTTTCTCTCTTAATATAACCATTCTTTTTTTGTTGTTGTATTATAGATGTCCCCCAATCTCTCTCTTTTTTCTTTGCTCAGCATACAGTGTATTTTAATTTTACTATTTTTCAGAAAGCATTTTTCCAAATTTTATCTAAAAACAAGCTTTCTAAGAAAAAAATTATTTAAAAAAATAATAAACATTATATTTAATTGATGGTGGTTGATGAAGTGTGCAGGAAGTGCTTTGTGTGCAGGAAGCAGAAGGAAACATTTTGTGTGCAAATCTTGATTTTGGGTTCTTCAGGAAGAAAGGGGGGACTCATCATGTCCTCCCAGTACAATAGGCATTACTTAGGTTGCTTCTAGGTGTTAAGCTGGGGGGTGACCTGCCGTGGAATATTCAAATGTAAGTAGGTCCTGTTTTTTGTTTATACCATCTATTGGGGTTCTCAAACTCCACAGAAGATCCTCCCTGAGGACCTGGTCCAGGGGAGGAAAGGGCTTTCGGTGGAGTTTTTGTGACTCTTACTTCCCTGGGCTTACAATTTTTGTCGTTTGCTCTCTGTTAATTTGTAGTGATACATATAAAATCCCTAAAATTTGCATTTGTCTTTGGTGGCAGGAAAATGTGTATTGTACTATTGTACTTTATTTCACAGTATTTTATTCTCTTTCCTCCTACTCAAAAATGTTACCAAGTGAGGGTGCTCTTCTCTGTTTTTCTGTGTTCACACAAACAATCCTGCCTTTTTATTTGAGTCTTTTAGGTTAATAGAGGGCTTGGGTAACCTTCAGATCATGTGCAGGGAAGTCATATAAAGTCTTGTGAAGCTCTCAATCATAGAAAAGTGTTTCTTTTTATAGATTTTTCAACCACCCTTTAAAACTTTTATATATCATTTATTACGTTCTATATAATAAAAGCCTAATATGCTGTTTCCAGTCGGCCAGTTGACCATTCAACCAATCAAAGCATATGTGAATGATATGCTAAGCCCACTCAATCACTCACCAGTAGGTAGCTTGCTGCTGGGGTCCGGCTGATCAGGACTGAGTGAGATGGGCTGGACACATCCTGGAGCCCTCCTGCGGTCTCTCCCTAGCTGGCCATCTCCTGCATCCCTCCCCAGCCCCAGTCATGCATCGTGGGGTCCCTAAGCCTGGCCTGTACCTCTCACAATCTGGGACCCCTCAGGAGATGTCAGAGAGCCAGCTTTGGCCCAACCCTGGAAATACCGGTCACTATGTTGCTCACTGACGACCAGGGGACAGACATTCAGTGCAGGAGGTGCCCCCTGCTGGTCAGTGGCTCCCACAGGGGTAGCGTCGCTCAGCCAGAAGCCGGGTTCATGGCTGGCGAGCACAGTGGCTGTGGCAGGCCTAAGCTGTCAGTTGGACATCCATTGAGGTTCTCCTGGACTATGAGAGGGCGCAGGTCAGGCTGAGGGATCTGGTTCCCTTCTCTCCCCCATACTCCCATGCATGAATTTTGTGCACTGGTCCCCTCGTAGTTACATAAAAAATTTGAGCCCTATATGAAACCTTTTTATGTTTATTAAAACTAAGCCATTTTAGAAAGGTTTTTCCAAATTTTTGCTAAGTAATTATAACAAATACGACATTGAAAAATTTTTACTATTACAAATATGACTTTGAAAGTTATTACAAAGATTAAATTGAAAAATTCCAAAGGTTGATAGCGCACGATTAGGTATTCAAAACTGATTTTTAAAAATATATATATTTTATTGATTTTTTACAGAGAGGAAGAGAGAGGGATAGAGAGTTAGAAACATCAATGAGAAACATCGACCAGTTGCCTCCTGCATCCCCCCACTGGGGATATGCCCATAACCAAGGTACATGCCCTTTACTGGAATTGAACCTGGGACCTTTCAGTCCGCAGGCCGATGCTCTATCCACTGAGCCAAACTGGTTTCAGCTCAAATACTGATATCTTAACCTTCTTTAAGAGTACCTATGTATCTTAAAATGACTAGGTTTCTGGATAACCTGATTTAAAGTAACTATCTCACGCCCCCCCCCCCCCTTTTTTTTTAAACTATAATATAAATATAAGAAGGAAAAGTACTTTAAGCCTCAGTAGTTCCCATAATTTGTAAAATAGTGGTCTTTAATCTTTCTGGGGTCCTGATTGTCTGAAAATTGAACACTCCCCCCAGAAAGCTTCACACATACACTCAGAAAATTTAATGGTTCCTTGACCCTCACCTGCACTCATGGATCCTATTCTATAACAGCCTTTAGGTAGAAATATTGATTTCAGACTGAGAAAATATAGTATGTCTGGTTTACTTTAGGAATTGGAGAAAAATATTCAATAGTATTTTATTGTTTCTTTTTTTTCCCCAATAGTATTTTACATGTGCTTCAAAATATTATTTAAAACTAAAACATTTCTTAAAAATATATATTTTTTTTATGTTAGAGAGGAAGGGGGAAGAGAGAGAGAAACATCAGTGATGAGAGAGAATCACTGATCAGCTGCCTTCCGCTGTGACCTTGTGACCTTGCCCAGAATTGAAACTGGGACCCTTCAGTCCTCAAACTGACACTCTATCCACTGAGCCAAACTGGCTAGGGCTAAAATTATATTTAATATTCTAAATAAAATGAGAACTTGGATTTTTTATCTCTTGTGTAGCATTTATTTTCAGTAGCTGTGAATTAATGATTGCTTATTTTTATTTTTTTCTAGAACACCTTCCAAAGCTCCAGCCCAGACCATATTCTTGTGCAAGGTACAGTTATTTAACATGATATATAGTTTCTTCCTCCCAAAATGTTATGAAAGTCCAACTTCCAAATCCTTCACATTTACTCAGTGAAATCTTATCTGATTGAGGGGACAATAGCAGCATAATGAGGAGTGAGGCGGACCAGTGTCCAGACTCTTTCCTCCCAGAGGTCACAGGGTAGGGGCTCTTCAGTGGGGCCGTGCTCCCACTTCTCCAGGTCCTCCTCCTGCTGCCGTTGTTGTGTGCCCATTGGCCTTCTTGGGGCAGTGGAGGAGGGTGGGGAGGAGCGGGAAAAGTATGTAAATCTTATCTAGTCTTGAAGGCAAACAGGTTATTATAAATTTTTTTTTAATTGATTTTTCACAGAGAGGTAGGGAGAGAGATAGAGAGCTAGAAACGTCGATGAGAGAAAAACATCGACCAGCTGCCTCCTGCACACCCCACACCGGGGATGTGCCCGCAACCAATGTACATGCCCCTGACCGTAATCGAACCTGGGACCTTCCAGTCCACAGACAGACGCTCTACCACTGAGCCAAACCGGTTTCAGCAAACAGGTTATTATAAACTTTCCCAGAATGTTATCACAAAATGTGGGTGGGGGAAGGGGTACTTTTAAGTAGGAACAGAGTTTTCTCTCTGAAGAGTTAGAAGGTACATTCCTGCTCAGGGGAATACAGGGTGGAGCAAAAGTAGGTTTACATCTGTTCATACAGAAATAATACAATAATTAATCAATAACACAAAAATAAATTCTGTATCTTGTATTCACAACTGAACCTACTTTTGCCCCTCCCTGTATTCTCAGTGCACTAAAAAGAAGTTTATTTTGGCCTGAATGTATTAGTCTTAACAGTGTTTAAAAATGTGTGTCTTTGCAGCTCAAGTCTGTCTCACCCAGGGAAGCTTCACTTTGTTTTTAACATTGTGGAGTTTCTGTCCACCACTGCACCCGTGGTTCTTCGGCGAGGCGTGTGCACAGGTTGGCTGGCCACATTGGTTGAATCAGTTCTTCAGCCGAACAGGCATGCATCCCATGCAGATGGTGGGAAAGCACTGGCTCCACAGGTACTAGGAGTGTGCAGTGTTGGCATCATTGAAATATGTTCTTTGCCTGGTTAGAAAGAACATACTGTCTCCCTCCATTATCCATTAGATTATGCCCTACTTGAATTTTTAAATCCCTGTTGGAAAACATAGCTTTCCCTCCGTTAAGTGGTCTATGCATTTCATAAATGTGTAAGCATGAATTTTGTGTGATACAGTCTTTCTCTTGTCATATTCATAGAAGACTGTGAATATTCTTGGTAGATTGGCACAGGAAGAATCAGGTGAATATTGAAAACAGCCTCATTTTATGTTTAGGCTGTATATCCTGTGTCCTAAATAATTCCTTTTAGGAATAATAATTCCTCAGTTGTCAGCCAGAGACTGATTTTATGTCCTTCAGTCTGGGTGGTAGGAGTTTCACTGGCCCCTGCCCCTACTCTTTTGTCAGCCGTGGTGTGTAGATTCTGAATTAGTGCTAGTAGTGAGGAAACTGTGGAGGATCACTTTTAAACCCCGTAGAGAACCCTAGCCAGTTTGCAGGCTCGATTCCCAGGAGGCAGCTGATAAATGATTCTCATCATTGATGTTTCTCTCTCTCTTTATCCCTCTTTCTTCCTCTCTAAAATCAATAAAAATTTAAAAATAAATAAAATAAAATAATAAAACCCATAGAGGGAAATCTTATTTGATTTCTTATAAACAAACTGGACATATTTCTATCTAAATGTAGTGGCGTTGTAAGCTTGGACTATAGAGTCAATTCCTATGTTCTTAACTCTTAGTGTCCATCTTGCATAACTTAGGCATGTGACAAAGTGAACATGAAAAGAAGTATATTTACAAACTGATTCCTTGTAAGTACTCTGGCACATGAATTAGAAAAATAGTTTATCTGTCTCTATCACTTATACTTTTAGTTTTGCACAAACACAAGTAACATTGGACCCAGCATACCATAGTACAATCTCTAAATCTTCAGAGCAAGCTCATACTTTCCCCTTCAGTTCCTTAATTTTCACTTAAAACTTTTCACCCCATATTTATGTTAATCTTCATTGCCCTGTGTGTGCAAACTCAAAAGTCGTGTCTTCATTGTTTCTGCTTATCTCCAAAATGCATGCAATGGGTGGCATGCTAGGAAACAGATCTTATTCATGGAACTAGAAAAAATTAGATAAGTCATGTTCTACCTCAGAAATATGCCTGTCATTTTTAAAACACCATAGATTTGGATGGAAAATAAAATATGTAAGATTTATTTCTCTGTAGTGACAAATATGTTCCTGGTTTCATGAACATATGATGTAATGCTGCTAATTTTATGGTGTTCCTTTTAGGGGAATTTGCACTTTCTGATTTCCTTAGCAATGTCATATTGGTTATAGGCTTTGTCTAGGTTTTCTTTCATACGTATGACTGTTGGTTTAATGTTACAGATATCCATTTCTCCTCGCACAGCAAACTCTTTCCACTTGCCAAATGACCCCTCCATCCCCATCATCATGGTGGGTCCGGGAACTGGCGTAGCGCCCTTCATTGGTTTCCTGCAGCACAGGTAAGCACTGGCTGGCTGGTGAGCACATAAGCACATGGATCCCATGTGGTCCAAGGTGGGAAGAGAACTGAGAGCTTTTTTGTTTCTTCTGTGATTTTTAGGATATTGGATTTTGCTTATAAAGTTTTTGTTTGGAAAAATTATTATCAAATTTGTGATAGCATAACAATCTGTCACCCGGGAGAAGTGAAGATGCCATCTTCTGGAGAGTCACTTTGTGCTGGAGCTTCCCTTCTTCTGGCAGCACTTTCCTGTCTCCCTGGCTGCTCCGTGGCTTGGGGCACTCCGCGAGAGGCACGTTTCCAGCAGAGCTTCATGCAGTGATGCTGTGCAGACTGTCCCGTCTGTTCCTTAAGTAGATAAAATTGGTGGTGACAACGCCAATTATACCAAAAGTTTCAAAGTTAAGCCCCAAACAGCAATAATGTTCAATGGAATGATACTAATAGATATATTTTTTTTCTGAGAACAGAACTGCTTGATATAAAATAAATAAAATTGTGTTTCTCTCCCCATATGTAAAATAATGAACAGTTTTTATGTGCTATTCCCCAGATAATGAGAGTAATGCCATTCGGACATAATCTTGCTGTCATTTTACTATTTTACCTTAAGAAAGCGGAAGAGTGATGGCAGACACACTCGGCGTGTCTCATTGGTGTGCCCAGCATTTCTGACATTCCACAAGCCCTGTGCCACGTTCCAGTGTATTAATTCAGAGCTCATTTTGTTCATAAGGTTGCTATTAATATTGAATGTAGAAGTCAGTCTAAGTTTCACAATGTGGTGGTTGGTTGCATTTTCCATGTTACTAAGATGTCCCATAGAGCTCCTAGGTGTCTACAGCTCAGAGACGCTGACTCATTGCAGTGTCTGCTGCAGGGCCAGATGCCCTGAGGAGAGTGAAATGTTAAAATGTTAATTCAGCCGAGACCGGTTTGGCTCAGTGGATAGAGTGTTGGCTTGCGGACTGAAAGGTCCCAGGTTTGATTCCGGTTGGGGGCATGTACCTTGGTTGTGGGTACATCTCCAGTAGGGGCTGTGCAAGAGGCAGCTCATCTATGATTCTCTCTCATCGATGTTTCTAACTCTCTATCCCTCTCTCTTCCTCTCTGTAAAAAATCAATAAAATATATTTTTTTAAAAATTAATTCAGTGAGTGAACTTTCAGAGACTTCAAAGGCAGAGTTTACAGAGCTTTCTGGGTTGGTTGGTGGTATTTCCCAGCCAAACAGAGAGGTTGGTTGTATATATATATATTCCTTAAGTTAAACATCTCACCTTTCTTTCTCACTCAGAGAGAAACTCCAAGAACAGCATCCAGACGGACACTATGGGGCAATGTGGTTGTTTTTTGGCTGTAGACATCAGGAGAGGGATTATTTATTCAGGTACTCTGCAACTCTAGTATTGTCCCCTTGACCATGCGGGTGCGATTCTCACTACAGACTTTTCAACTTTAAATCACAAACCTCCTGTGTATTTCAGGGAAGAGCTCAGACATTTCCATGAGCGTGGAATCCTCACTCACCTGAAGGTTTCCTTCTCAAGAGACTCTCCTGCCGGGGAGGAGCAAGCCCCCGTGAAGTACGTGCAGGACAACATCCAGCTTCACAGCAAGCAGGTGGCAAGGCTCCTCCTTCATGAAAACGGTTACATTTACGTGTGTGGGTAAGCAGCCCTCATGCTCAGGTGCCAGGTCGGGGAGGCAGGCAGTGACATTTACTGAAGGAGCAAGGCGCCAATTGGGTAATAACCCAGGCACGGAGGGAGGAGAGATTTGATGCTTAAGTACAGGATGAGAAATATAAGTTCTGAAATGACTTCAACATACATTTTACTGTAAGGGGCAGGTCAGATTCAGTTTGTGGAGTGCTGGTGTCCTGTCCAACACTTCTTTTCATTTAACAAATACTCAAGTGCCTACTGAGTATTCAGCATTGTTCAGATGATGAGGGGTACAAAGATAAATGAGATACACTCCCTGCCACTAGACAGGGCATTCCCTGGACGGGGAGCAGGTGACCAGATGCCTACAATATGGCGAGTGCTGTACAGGGGACTGCAGGGCATTGCGGAGGGGGGTACCTCAGTTTTCTGTAAATGAACAGAGCTGAGGCACATCAGAGCATTGAGAGAACGGCCAGGCTGAGCAGAAGCCAGAGGGGAAGTTCATTCAACATTTAAGGTTTGGGCCGCTCCCAGGACATGGACTTTGAAGGAGAGGAGTGTAAGCTGTGACCAGTATGTGTTAGAATGGTCACTGTGGGAAGGCCTGGTGTTGGGGGAGTGACAGGACTGGGGCGGGGAGACCTTTGGGGACTTTCTGGAGAAATGGAAGGAGGACTAAAGTGTAGTGATGGGGCGCCTTAGAGTCATGAATTAAGGAAGATTTGGTAAAAATTCCTGGGTTAAACATTGGTACTGTTATTTCTTTTTTCTAGAGATGCTAAGAATATGGCCAGGGATGTAAATGATACCCTTGTGGAAATAATAAGCAAAGAGGTTGGAGTTGATAAACTGGAAGCAATGAAAACTTTGGCTACTTTAAAAGAAGAAAAACGCTATCTTCAGGATATATGGTCATAAAAGCAGGAAATGAGGAGAGTTGAGGTTTTTTTTTTTTGGCTGAAATTACTAAAAGACACCTTCACTGAAGTTTGAGACTTTCAATTTTTAAAATTTAAAAAAAAATTGTTTTAAACTTTTGTTAGGGAGAGTGGGGAGTGGATCACTAATAGAATAACTAACTTCCAGTTTGGTTTTCCTTATCCACCCCTAATCTCCTTCCCCTCCCCAAATCAGCCTGTGGCCTGTAGGCCCCCTGAGCTAAGGGGCAGCCCTCAACCCTCCACCAGCACCTCCCTCCTGGGGCCACGTCCACATCCTGGGGAACTTCACAGAGACCTGACCAGATCGCAGGGAGCCTGTATCAGTGAGTGTGGGGGCTTCCCAATGTGGGATGTGGGCACCTGAGTTCCTCAGGCAAATAGTTAAATAGTTAAATCATGTTGCCAATTTTTTAAATAATGTAAAAATAATTTATAATTCTTATATGAAATGTACCATAAAGATTATACATGTATAGAATATCTAATTATGTTTCTATTACCTTATCAAATGTTTATTTTAATTCCCAAAACTATATTTCTGATAACAAATATTTTAAGGTAATGCTTATAGGGAATTTTTCTGTGTGTGATCCTAGAAATATGAAATATATTTTGAAATTCTATTTTGGTGTATGATTTATTTATCTCAATTACTTTTTGACATCACAATTCTAGAATTTAGGAAAATTTGCATTCAATTTACAGATATGAGCAAAAACCTATCATAGTAAAGCTACAACCTCTTTTCCCTCCCTTTCTCCCATCCCCAAATCTTTTCATTTTGGCATGTTCCGTAGTTTTTCCACATAACTTACCCCCATGATCACTCAAACTTTTATCTTAGACTTAAAATGTCTACTTAATGAAAAGAAAAGAGAAACATGTTTAAATTTTATCATTTTCTTAACATGTTGTATCTTTACCATGTTAAAATGCAGAAACTGGAATACAGAATGTCCAATATATAACTGTCATTCCTTTTCATTGGTTTTGTCATTTTATTTTATTTTATTTTTTTTTTTTAATTTATTTATTTATTTATTTATTTATTTTTTACATATTTTCTTGATTTTTTTTTTTATTGCCCCCCTCCCTCCCTCCCACACATCCCCTCCCTCCCCATAGTTTTATGTCCATTGGTTGTACTTATATGCATTTATACAAGTCCTTCGGTTGATCTATTATCTCCCCCTGATATCCCTACCCTCCCCACTGTAATTTGACAGTCTGCCTGTTGCTTTACTTTCTCTATATCTGTCTCTTGGTTCATCAGTTTATAAAGATCTTTATCATCCACCGATGTGTGAGGTCATGTGGTGTTTCTCTTTCGTTGATTGGCTTATTTCACTCAGCATGATGCTCTCCAATTCCATCCAGGTTGCTGCAAATGATGAGAATTCCTTCTTCTTTATGGCAGCATAGTATTCCATTGTGTAGATGTACCATAGTTCATTTTAAAAAATGCTCGCTCTTCATTGTTTAGCTTAGTACAGTGCCTCAGAATCTCGAAGGGTGATGGAGATTGCTGAAGGGTATTTTCATTCTACTGTCAGATATTAATCAAAATTTGAAGAGAAACTGGTGGAAAAGGTTTTGTTGCCTTTAACTTGCACTTTGGCCATGTGGGTCATAGCATCCCTGGTGAAGCAGTCCCCCAGCCAGTGAAACAGGGAGACTGCTTCACCATCACTCATGCACCTTCCTGAGTCCTCCCGTGGGCAGTGTGAGCCAGGACCTGTTTTGGGGACTGAAGACACAGCCAGTTGTCATCACCACTCCATTTATTGCAAAGCAGACTGCCCCAGTATCTTTAGAATCACATTAAATTGTATGAATTATATGTTAATTCTTTTAAATTTCAATTTTCAGATACATATAACCAAAACTGATCTTTGTTGAAATATTGCCAAGGACAAGTGCAATACTCATTCACAGAAGGCATCTTTTATCCCTCTCCCAGAATCTCCCACTACGTGCGCGCCCCCCTCCCGCCCCCCCCCCCCCCCCCCCCCCGCACAAACACACACACACACACACACACACACACACAATGTATGAAGAATCTGACTTAAAAGTGCCTGAAAACCCTATGGGTCTTTATGGCTCAAATTCTATTCACAACACCACCACACTTGGGTCTGGGTTTTCTGAAAAGGCCATACATCTCCACCTCCACATGCAAGAGGAGACCTGTGGGACTATGTCAGCAGACAAGGCCTGTCCAGGAAGACAGAGGCTCTTGTTATATTACCCCACAGAGGCCTGGGATTCTCAGGGGACCAAAAGGCCAGTCCCCAGACAAATGGAAATAATTGCTAAGAGATGAGGGCCAAAACAAGTGAATCAGAATGCAAAGCAGAGCAGCTTTGCAAAGGGAGCAAGCTGAAAACTGACAAGGAAGTTGAAATTCTCCAATTTACTTAATACTAGATGCAGCTATTTTTTTAGCTTTTAAAATTTAACCCAGAGGACAATGCAGTTGGAAATGATAGCAGGATCCCATAATGTTGACTTTGAACCTCAAATGCAGGAATGATTTAGGACTGGGTTCTGTTATAAATGCCCACATAAACCTCACATTTCAACAGCTGTATGTGGGGAATCGGTTGTGAACCTGGATGCACAGATTGGAGGTGGGAACATTTCCATGAGATCAAGTACATATCAGTGTGAGTATTCATTGGGAAATGGATTGGGGGATAAATATTGTACGAAATGATGTGGGCAATTGTGTGTCTCGGCTCTCTGGTGTTGCATGACTGGAAAGATTGTGAACGTGCACATTTAGGCTTTTATTTGGAGAGACATGGGACATAAAATTTCAAATCACAGGGCTAGTTAGTGGGCTGTGGCACTGAGTTGGCAAGGTGTTACATCCCTCTGAGGACCTGGTCCTCTTCTATAGGCTCAGTTTCCCTCTTCTGATACACGATATATTTCTGCTCCTTAGCGTATAGACAGAAGAGGGGGAAACTATCTTCAAATGTTCTATTGAGACAAAAGATGCATAATACTGTTTTTGAAATTATAAAGTTCTAGGGAAATGCTGGATTCTTATTGACAATATGCAGTAAGATGGTTTCTATATCTTAATGACTATGTTTATTTGATCTTAAGAATGAAAGTCTTTCCTTTAATCATTTTAATAATATTGGGTTGTGTTTTTGGTTATGTGATTTTATATAAAAAAGGGAGTCACTTTCTCTAAGAGATTCTGATATATTTAGGAAAATGGAAACCCGTCATGACTTTTATTTTAGAGAAGAAGAGGGTCCTTGTGCTTCTCAGGCTTTTAAGAAAGAACCGTAACATCTGTATGCCAGCTCGAGGCACAGGGCCCCGGACATCTAAGTCATTTGTAGACACCCAGAGTAGCATCAGATGCCTGATGTGAGACAAAGCAAAGGCCAATCTGTGGAAAAATACGTTTTAACTCCATTTCTCACTGTTCCTTTTATTCCTTTATTTGTAGTGAAAATGACATTATTCTAGAGAGAATTAGTAGCTTTCACCTTCTCACCTTGGTAAGCTATAAGGACAGAAATATAAGAGGGTTTCTTTTCTATTTAAATGTAATCTACTTTTAATTCTCATTTTCTAAGTGAAAAATCAGGACATGGGAGGACAAATTTCTGCACTCCTGAAACGGTGTTTTATCCTTGGGTGCTAAAACACCAGTCTGTCTTCTCATTGGCCTCTTAATTGTGGGTTTCATGTGTGACATGGCAAAGAGCATGCATGAGCTCCAGAAGGAACTTTACTTGTTCTGGCAACTTTCCTTGAGGTCTCCTGGATTGGTTTTCCTCTGCAGAGGGTGGGCAGCAATGGCTTTGACACAGAACTGCTGAGGCAGGAGCATGGCAGACCACAGGCAAGCACTGTCCAGGGTTCCTCAGCTGGAAGTGAGCATTTTACCTCAGGCTGGGGATTTGGCTGAGGCTGGTGCTATGGTTTCAGCCCGAGGGACAGTGCTGGGCAGCCTCCTCCCACTCTTCTCATGACTCCTGACTCAAAACAACCATGTGAAAAGATAAAACACAAAGTGAAAACATCAGCACTACAGACTCTGTGTTTTATATAACAAGTTTCTAAAACGTTTAGTCATGCAAAAATAAAGATATTTAGGTATTTTTAAAGAAGGGCTTTGTCACCCCAAATGCAATGGACCTAGTGAATCTGAGGAGCTCTGGGGGTGCTGGGTCAGGCTCAGCGACATGAAGTCACCAAGCTCAGGCGTTTCCTTCCTCATTTGCCAATCCATTTTAGGCATGTTTCTGTGCCACAGCTCCTGGAAACGTACTTGGGCCACCTGAACTCCCTTTCTCCTTCAGGAACTTTTCACTAAGCCCCCTGAAGTAGATTCTGACTAGAATTGACATAAATCTGGGGAAATACAGAGGAGTACTTGTGTGTGAAGGGCAGGCAGAGATCCTAAAGAAACTGAAGAGGAATGAGGCGTGAGCATGTCCTAAGTGTTGAGAAGCCTCGGTTCTTTCCAAGGGTTAGTTCATTATCCGGGACAAATCAGGGATCTGGCCCCATTGACTTATGGAGTAATGCCCAAGAGAAAAGAAGTAAATGTAGAAAATGGTCAGAGAAGTAGGAGACCTAAAAAGATGGGGATCTGGGCACCCCAAGCTGAGTGTTATGGAGGGTCCCAGGAGGGACCCATGATCTGTGTGGGTAGAAAGAATCTTGGACTCGACTGGATCAACTGCTCAGAGTGCAGGGGGGCAGAAGGGAAAAAGGGTCCTGACTTCCTACAAAATGGTGAAAAAAATCCTAAGAAATAAAGCCTATGTGAATGAGTGTCTCCACGGGAGTCTTTGGTAGTTAATGGGAATAGAGGAACTACGAGGCCATGGTGAAGCTTGGAGATACATGAGTGGCTTTGCAAACAATGTTTCCCTGGTGGGTGCATTATGAAAAGAATTTGAACGGGGATTTGCTTTATTTGTGGTAGCTGTAGGGGCTGAATGTTACCTGAAAAAAAATGAGCATCACTGAAAACAGTACCTGAAAGTATCTTAGTGGCTTCTTAACTGTTCTAAAAATAAGACTTCTTCAGTTAAAAAAAAAAAAAAAAAGGAAGATGGGACCTGTTTGTTTATAGCACACCACCTTGTCACTCTCCTTTCTCGCTCCCCGCCCCCGCACCCTCCCCCCCTCGGAAACCTAAGCACAGTGGTAAGATTATAGTGGTGAATGCTCATGCTGGTACTTCACCAACTTTGTTTCAGCAATTAAATCCCATCAGCAAAAACACTGATTTCCTCCATTTCATCCTTCTTATTTAATTCATGCCCAGCCTGCCCCTCTCACAATCTAGGAGCCCTCAGGGGCGGGAGGCCATCCGGCAATCGGGAAGGTGACACCCCCATTACACTTCTGCTGCTGCCACTGCCGGCAGCGCAATCCTCAGCCAGCCCTGGTTACTTGAGCCTCAGGTGGCATCTGAGGCTTGTCTGGGCAGCTGGGGGGCTGAGGGGACTGGGGGACTCTGGAGGCAGGCAAGTGGAGTGCCCGTGCCCGCATGGGGCCTTATTGTGTGCCTGCCGCCCCTGGGGGCTGAGGTTACTGGGCGCTGCCATCTTGTGGCTGTGGGCACCACCATCTTTGAGGGTGTGGCAGTCTATTAGCATATTTCCTCTTTATTGATTAGTATATTTATTTATTGATTTGAGAGAGAGAGATCAATTTGTTGTATCTATTTATGCATTCATTGGTTACTTCTTTGTGCCATGCCTGGGGATCAAACTCTCCACCTTGGTGTATCAGGATGATGCTCTAACCAACTGAGCTACCTGGCCAGGGCCCTTAATCTTTTAAAATCTTCATTCCAAACCAGGCTCTTGTTTGTAGATTAGAATTTTAGTTCAAATTGCAATGGCTTTTATAGACTTACTTTTCTATTGTAAACAAACAAACAAACACCCTATATTTTGAAGCTGTACCATTTGAAACATGCCTGCCAATAAGCAAGCAAACAGACCACCACTGAAAGGGAACTTTTCTAATAAGGAGCAAGGGGGACATAGCTGTGGTAACTTGAATGGGATCATCACACCGCTTGGGAGTTATGGTTAAGGATGGAAACACATCATAGAATGGTAGGTGTGTTTTTGACATCGCTCTAAGTGCAGTGGCTTTGCTAACATATTAGGTGGAGTACAATTCAATTATCTAAGGCTCATCCAACAAGGATTTATTTAAATTTAGCGTATGCCCTTGAAACATCCTGCTGGTCTGGCCTTTGTAAAAGGCAAACCTAACTTATTTTCCTCCTCCCTCCCTCAACCCTTGTTGAGACAAATAAATAAAAATAAAACTGGTAGGCCAGACCAGAAGGCTGGATATAGCTAACATTTAGACTTGGATAAATGATGTTTGGAAATACATTTAGGTGTTAAGGTCACAAGGCACCAGTTAATACAAGGAGACAAATATATCTCCAAGAAGAGGCTGGTGGTATAAGGGAGTTAATTGGTACTTTAACCTGCTGTTTCTCCTGAGGGTGGGCATATACAACTGAAACTTCTTACATTTATGTAATAAGGTTTCCTTTATTTTAAAAGCATGAATTTATAATCAAGTATTGACTTTACCCAAGGAACTAAAAATAGCAGGGGAACCAAGGAAGGTAAACATATTTCAAGGCCGTCTTTATTAAGAAACTCTTAGGGTGAGCAGCATTGCTCACATCAAATTCCAGGTCTTAGTGAACTTAAACTTCTGCAGCTGAATTGTTCTGTAACTGGAGTCTTCTGTTTACTTAGTGAGTAGCCATTCCGGAATTCCTTGGGAGAAGTCACTAAAAAACACTCTTTAAAGGCACAAGACAAAGGGGAACAAAGAGTATGTGAATGTTCTGTCATAGGGGGAACCCGGGACATTCACCAGTCCATTGCCAACTGAAGACACGAATTTATCGTATGAAAGACAATCAGAACATAGATGTTTGTATAAGGAGTTTATTGCAGTACTGTTGGCATCCTGGACATTTAGGAATAAGTTACATGCCCATCATTACAGAACTGATTCAGTGTTTGCCCATATACTGTGAATATATTGCAGCCATTAAAAAGATTGCAATTGCTGAAACCAATTTGGCTCAGTGAATAGAGCGCCAGCCTGCAGACTGAAAGGTCCCTGGTTTGATTCCGGTCAAGGGCATATGCCTTGGTTGCGGAGGTGTGCAGGTGGCAGCTGATTGATGTTTCTCTCTCATTGATGTTTCTAACTCACTCTCTCTCTCTCTCTCTCTCTCTCTCTCTCTCTCTCTCTCCTTTCCTCTCTGTAAAGGATCAATAAAAATATATTTAAAAAAATAAATAAAAAATGGCAAATGCTCTGATCCTCAAGGCATGTTGTTATGTGGAAAAAGCAACTTAATTTTCAAACAATCATCTGATGCATTTGATATCTCCTGAAAACAAGAAGTGTTAAATTCGTAAGGATTATCTTGAACCCCTTATGTGAGTAGCTCTTGACTTCATCCCACCCACCCCCCTTTGAGAATTAAAAAACAAGAGAGATGACATCTGTGACAACTCCTCTCATCCATGCTCAGGTGACTTAACTGGTTTAACTTTTTTGTCCTACCCTCGCAGTTGGATGGTTTTCTCCCTGTCCTTTGAGAGCATACCACTTCTTTCCATGACTTGAACCTGATTATTTCCCTTAGCCAGGGGACTTAGCTCTTTCTATTTAAAGTTTCATGCCCATAGAATGAGTGTAGGATCAGCTTTCCCTAAATTACTTACTTCAATGAGGGAAGCTAATGAAGGGTTCTAAGTTCTATTGGCAGTTAACAACTATTTCTTTTTATAACTGACTTGGTTATTTTATCACAAGAAGAGGAAAGCCCTTGGAATCTAAATATAATATACTAGAGGCCCAACGTACAAAATTTGTGTCAGGGGCTCAGCCCTCTCAGCCTTGGCCGGCCCTCACAGCCCCAGCTTTGTCTGGAAGGTCGTCCAAAAGGTCATTCAGCTGTTTTAATTATTATATTAGCTCTTTATTATATAGGAGACCAGACTGTGCTCTAGAGAAGTATGAGTCAATGAAACTCCTTTTACCCTATGATTCAGTGATCTATTTTTCACAAATCCATGTTTGTTACAGTTGAGATGTCCACAGCTGGGACAACTCAACTGGCTGGCTGGAGGATTCACCTTTAATATGACTCAACCATGTGGAGGGGAAATTGATGCTGACTTTGAGCTGGGAGCTCAATGAGAGTTGTCGGCCAGGGACCTCAGGTCTATTCTGGTGGGCCTCTATACCAGAAGGTTGGGTTTCCCCATAGTGACAGGGTTCTAAAAGCAATCATCCCAAGCAGTAGTGTATTATAGTTTAACTAGAGGCCTAGTGCACGAAATTCCTGCACTTGGGGGCAGGAGGCAGTCCCTCAGCCCAGCCTGTGTCTTTGGTTTTGAGAAATAGCACCAACAGAATTGATTACTAGATCTGAGGAAGAATATAATAGCAGTTGAGCAAATGAAAAGACTGAGAAACTGATCTTCCCAGATCTTCCTCAATTAGATATTCTGCAGTTTGGTTGATAATGAATTTTCCAAAACCAAGTAACACCTTCAAATGCAAATGCAAAGGAATAACATTTTTTTAAAAATTAGCCTAACCAATCAAGCAACTCTTCAAAGAAAAATAAAACAATCCAATTTCAATGTTGGATTTAGGATTGTTTGTTACTAAAATACATTTGACTTACCATCTTACTAATTAATTAAATGATGCAAAGTAAAAGTTTATTGACATTTTGAGTTAAAAAAAAAATATAGTCATTAAGATTATTATGAACATTTTTATGTTACCTATTAAGGCAATTTTTTGCATCCTCATTTTATTTTGGTGGAAAGAATCCAGTTGAAATAATAATAACTATTTTAGTTGATTAAATTTTTATTAGAGGTAGTGTTTGTATATGAACTCTGTTGCTTTTTTTGTATGTTTTAAACAGCAGCTTTTCCTATGCAGATACAAATTCATCTGGAATAGTTTCTGAATTTTGTTAGTGAATTGATGGGGAGGGAATTTGGTGGTGAGAAGATAACAGAGTAGGGACAAATATGGAAGGAAAACTTGTGGTAAACCTCATGAAGGTATAAAAATTCCATGCAGTACAGGAGAGTGAGTATTGTGAGCTTTTGTAAAGGGGCTATGTAAATGCAAAATGCAACAATTTTATCTTTTAAAGGTGTGTAGGAGATGGGGAAAGATTATGGCAGATAATACCTTGGAAAAATCCTTTACCCATTGGCAGGAGAGGGAGGGATCTCTCCCCTTCAAGAGAGGTCAGATCAGAAGGCTCCTAAGGAAATTCCCTGTCAGCTAGGAACAGTGGCATGGACAGTTGGCAGAAAGTCACTCCTTGCTGACACAGAGTGTGTTTACAGAAATGAAGGTAAATGAAGTATGGTGGCGCTTGGAGAGGAACATGTTTGCACTGGCACTGGAGCAAAGTGCAAAGCAGAGATGACTAGACCTATGCACCAGAAAATAAAAAAGAGGAACCAAACCCCAATGGAAGAGGCAAATAGGCGTTTGCCTTAGATGAGAGTGAGAGCAAAAGAAATGACTGCCAGTGGGTAGGTGGTTTGGGGCACCTGAAACAAAGCATGAAGAAGTTCGAAAGTACTGATACAGTCAGCTCTCCAACATCAATTAAGTGAAAAGAAATCAAGATATAAAACAATGTGGATAATGTGCTATGATCTGCATAAATAAGGAAAAATATTATTTTCATATTTGTTTGAATATACATTTAAAAATTCTGGAAGGATATCTAAGAAAGTAATATTAGTTATCTATTTGTGTGTATATGTGCCCAAGTATTTTAGTACTGTTACTATTGTACATAACAAATGACCTCAAATTTAGCAGCTTAAAACAACAAATACTTAATATCTTACAGTTTTTGTAGCTCAAAAACTCAGACATGGCTTAGCTGGGTGGAACTGGCTCAGAATCTTTCATGAGGTTGTAATCAAGATGACTGGGGCTGGGGGGACCACCTCCAAGATGACTCACTCACATGGCTGTGGGCAGGAGGCCCCTGTTCCCCCCAACTGGACTACTCCATAATGCTGCTTTCATCTCTTCATGACATGGCTGTTGGCCTCCCTCAGAATGAATGATCTTGAGCCCTAACCAGGTAGCTCATTTGGTTAGAGTGTTGTCCCAATATGCCAAAGATGTATGTGGGTGGGTTCCGTTCCTGGTGAGGGCACATAAAAGAAGCAACCAATGATGGCTTCTTGGCTTTTTGGCTAAGATCAAGTGAAGGAGCAACCAATAACTGCATAGATAAGTGGAACAACAAATCGCTGTTTCTCCCTCTCCCTCTCTAAAATCAATCAACAAAAGTTTTGTTTTTTTTAAAGGGGGTAAAAAAAAAAAAAGAATTATCTGAGAGAGAGGAAGAGAGAGAGATGGAGATGGAGAAAGAGGAGCAAGGAAGAAATGCAAAGACTTTTATGACCTAGTCTAAGGAGTCACACTTAGACACACCTGCCAGGTTCTATTCATTTGAAGAAAGCCACTAAGTCTGGGGAGGAAAATTAGGTTTCAGCTTTTGAGAGGAGCATCAGATAATTTGTTTGCATATTTTAAAACCACCAAGGGAGGGGCAGGGAGAACTACTGGGTGAATAAGGGCGGGTCTGGAAGATTTTCACTTGTTAACATAAAAAAACAAAAAAAAAAAAACCAAAACAAAACAAAACAAAAAAACCACACATTGAAACCTGTAAAGAAAAGAATTTTTGAGTATTTGAGCCAAACTGTTGACACATGCTGGGAAGCAGAACCTCAATGAATTGAGATAATGCTCCCAAGAATAGCGGGTTACATCTGTATTTATACATGTCAATCAAAGGAAAGGGACATAGATGGGTTACATGAAATCCATTGGTGACAGACTAGAGGGGTGGGTAGAAAGCAAAGCAGGGAAACTCCCAAGATTAGATAAAAAGTAAAATGACACATACTTAGGTGGGTCCAGGAATAATTCACGAATTTGTGGTATCTGTCCTGGCGCCCAGTACATTAGGTTTGTGCCCCAAGGGGTCCAGAAAAAGAGGAGTTACAAGTTACCCAGACATTTCAAGGATATGTTATCATACATGCAAGAAGACAGATAGGCTTAGTTAAGGCAAAGGTTGACCTTGTCAGTGAAGATACCAGCCTAGGATGTAACTACCCACCATCACTGCTTTTAGTTAAAGTTTATTTTCAGACCATCCTTTGTGGTGACTTTAGGTCTCTGAGTTTGCAAGACTGCCATGCAGGCCTCCCCTGAGCATGTGGCCCCTTTCATCCACACACCGTATCTATGTTTATCCTCCTTCAACTATTCATTTGACTATATTAATAAAAAAAAAAAGGAATTAATTACATTACTTTTTTTTTATTTAAAAAATTTTTAATATATTTTATTGATTTTTTACAGAGAGGAAGAGAGAGAGAGAAACATTGATCAGCTGCCTCCTGCACACCCCCCCACTGGGGGCAACCAAGGTACATGCCCTTGACCGGAACCTAACCTGGGACCTTTTAGTCTGCAGGATGAGGCTCTATCCACTGAGCCAAACCTGTTCCGGCTAATTACATTACGTATAAAAGGAAACCTACTTAAGCTATTTGGGAAAGAGTTGGGGGATGAAAAAGAAAAAGCTGAACAGGATGTGAATAGGAGAAGTTGTTTGAGGTGAAGTTGACCTTTGTCCAGATAATAGGGAAAATAAAAAGGTCTACTTTGTACTCAGCCTGCCCCTCCTCCCCGCCGCTGGAGATTCTGCTTTCTGGATTGCCAGGGCGTGGGGTGCTGACAGGTATGGCCAGTTTTGGACAATGGTTTTGCGAAGTGGGGAGAGCTCTGTAGTCAGACTATTCTACAGAACGGTTTGACAACCAGTGTTTTTCATGTATGATAGCTTCAGTCCTGTTACAACAATATGTTACTATCTAAACCATTCTGTAGGCACAGCCCGAGGTCATTGTTGATTTTCAATATTGGATGGCATACAATGCCATTATTAACAGGTGATGTTCTACTCATCAGCTCCACTCTCCCGGCTTTTCATACCTCCAATCGGGTTTGACCTTTATGTCTTCTTCAACCTAACTGGCATCAATTGCCAAGCACTCCGAGAGGATGTGATTAAATTGAGGGAACTTTTATGTGAGCAAAGACGTGGCACGGTACTCAACAGTTTATTGTCTCAAGTTCTTCAAGGGCGAGTGACCGTAGTGGGCGGCACTAACTGTCCTTCCTGCGCTCCTGGTCACTTTACGAGTCTGGAGGTGAGGGCAAGTGTTGCAAACAAAACCAGTCCATTTGCTCTAACCTCTTCCATAGGGTAATTCATCCAGAAAACACCGGAAGTCCCCTCTAAGCCTTTTAAGTGCGGCTGCTCGCTCCTTCTGAAGGGAGAGTGGGCCGAGCGCGCGCCTCCCCTCGCCCCCCTCCGCGGCGACCCACGTTCTTCCTGGGTCTCGTGGGGACCCCGGGATTCCAATCCGGGTCCCCGCAAGCCCGGCCCAGGCCAACTCCGAGGATGGTGGTGCCCGGGAACGAGGGGCACAGCTGGAGGCGGGGCGGGATGCCCCCTCGCCAGGCCACGTCTGCTGGCTCCAGCCCGGGTTTCCTGGGACGCGAGGAGGTAGGCGGGGCGGGAGGACGCCACTCAGCACTGGGAGCATCGGCCGGCGATCCCGACGCGAGGCGGGAGGGGCGTGGCCTGCGGGAGGGGGCGTGGCTCTAGGGTCCCCGCCGCCGAAGCTGCTTCCGGCGCCCTCGGGCCAGCCCCACGCCGGCGTGCCACATCCTCCGGTGACGTCAGCCGGCGCCGCCATATTGGAGAGGCGCCGCCGCCGCCTCGGAGCTCCGGCTGCCTCCCGCCTGCGGCTGCAGGGAGGAAGGAACCCGGCTCGCTCCGCGCCGACGCCCGCCTCGGCCGCCTCGCCCCCGCCGTCTCCCCATGGTTGCCCCCGGCCCCGCTGCCGTCAGACGTCGTCCTAGCGCCCGGATTTAACACGGAAGCCCGGGCCGGGGGCCGCGGGGGAGGAGGAGGGAAAGCCGGTCTGCCCCGCGTCCCTGTCGGCCCGGCGCGGCGCCTCGGCCGGAGCCATGTCCTCGCTGACCCAGCGCAGCTCGGGCCTGGTGCAGCGCCGCACCGAGGCCTCCCGCAGCGCGGCCGACAAGGAGCGGGCGGCGGGCGGCGGCGGCGGCAGCGGCGAGGACGACACGCAGAGCCGGCGCGACGAGCAGGACGACGACGACAAGGGCGACTCCAAGGAAACGCGGCTGACCCTGATGGAGGAGGTGCTCCTGCTGGGCCTCAAGGACCGAGAGGTGCGCGCTGGGAGGGCGGCCGGCGGGGCCCGGGTCCGGCCTCTGAGCCCCCGCGTCGGGGGCGCCCGGCCGGCCCGCTGCCCCCAGGTCCTCCCGCCCGGACGGCTCGGGTTCCCTTCCTCCTTCCACATCACTCAGTTCTGTCCGGCTCCCTGGCCGTGCATTTCCTCCTCGCCTCTTCCGCGCGGCCGATAGCCCTTTAGCCCCTGGACCCGCCGGCTTACCATCCGCACCTGGAGCCGCCGCCCCGAGCTCGCTCCTCCTGCGTTTTGCAGGTCCCAGCACCTGGGAGGGCTCCGCGGGTCTGACTTAGGGGAGGTTAACAAGCTTTAAGGTGGACTGTTTGGGATTTTTTTTTTAAATGTCGGTGAAATGGTAATGGGTAAAGTTACTTTACTGATAAAAGTTAAAAGTCCAATTAAATCCTCATGACACTGCCTAGAAAATGACTCTCTAGGTAAACTTGTTTTTGGGTGGAAGGTTAGTATTTTTTAATACTGCTTTTAAGTTTTATCAGTTGATGTTCTATTCTTCAGAAAGCCTTAAGGAAGGGCTTTTTCATGGGGTGCTTGGGGGCTTGAAGTGCTAGGCCTGTGATTTGATGAAAAGCCTCACAGCGTTAGGTTGAAGTTGCCATAGGGGTTTTTTTTTTAATTTAATTTTTTCCCCATTTTTTATTAAGGTATTATATGTGTACACATCTTACCATTGTCTCTCCGCCCCCCACTCCCATACATGCCCTCCCTCCCCAGAGTTTTGCATCCTTTGGTTATGCTTATATGCATGCATACAAGTCCTTTGGTTGATCACTTATCTCCCCCACATCTCCCTAACCTTCCTGCTGTAATTTGACAGTCTGTCTGTTGCTTTACTGTCTCTGCATCTAGCCATAGGTATTTTTGTTCAGACTTTGAGAGATTATATTCACCCAAATATGAGAATTTTCACGCATACAGTTGGGAAAAACAAACACTCGCCTACTGTACACCTTATATATTCATCTCCTAGGTTCTGTCATTAGCATTTTGCTGTATTTGTGTATGTGTGTGTGTGTGTGATCACATATCCTTCTGTCTACAAAAGTGATTATTTTAAGAGGCTTCCAGACTGTGGGGGAGATGGTTAATCATATGTGGTAAGGTGGCTTCAGAAGCTTGTTTCAGCATGGACACCACAGACATTTTGAGACGTCAAATACAAAAAGATCTAAGTTGTTTTTTTTCTTTTTTAAGAATTTTAAAATTATAGCTGACATACAAAATTTTATTAGTTTCAGGTATTCCTAAGTTTTGATTGTAAGAACATTTTGTCAATTCATGAAGGTGGGTAAAAATAATCCTTCTGAAACAACTTAGTCTTCACCAAAATGTATGAGGTATAGGTGAGGTTATATGCACTGTTGGTGGACTCCTGATATTTAGTATTCAAATGAACTAAAGTTGACCTTGATAGAATTGTCTAGACTCTAGAGCATTTGCAATATCTAGGTTTCCCATTTGCTGAAGTTTTACTAAGATCACATGAAAAAGGTTATGTGTGTCTGGCTGCGAAGTGGGCCTCGACTGTGTGTGGAATTTTTTTGTTTTTTGGAAAAATAAACTACATGTCTAGTGTCCTAGAAATATGGTTTTATAGAAGGTATTCAACATGCCCTTTTTAGGCTTCACAGTTTAGAATCTTGATAATAAACATTTTTCTTTGTTTATAATAATCACCTTTTTTCTTCGGGGCAAAAGTAACGTTTTAGAAAAAGAAAATGTAAAAGGAAGAAAACAAGTTATCCTCATTCCTGAGTGGACATTTTGGTTTTATAGTTTTTGAGCGATTTCTGTGAGGGCATGTCCTGATGTAAAACTAAAACTTAAAAATACTAAAACTAGCTTTAGGACTTCTGAATTAGTCAGAGTGAGAAATTATGGTGTTTCAAGTATGTGTTACTCTAAATATTTAGCATATCGGCACGGTATTTTCCTGTGATAGATTTTCATGAAGATAATCTAAAGTTGTTTGTTGAACTTATAATTCTCTCACCATTGATGCTTCCATCTCTCCCTCTCCCACTCTGAAATCAATAAAAAATATAATTTAAAAAATACTGCTTAGTGGGAGGTGGGTGTGGCTGGGGAGAGGTCAGTGGGGGAGAAAAGGAGACCTTTAATACTATATGTACAATAAAGGATTTTTAAAAATATATATTATTTCAGTATATAATTAGTATAAAAATAGTACTTAGAAAATTTAGACAATTTAAAGTTCTCTGGTGGCAGATAATTGAAGTCATCAGTTGTGTTTGTGTCAGAAGTCACAGACTTTGCCATGTCTTGGCCACGGTCCAGACACTAGCTAATTCTGAATATTTCTTGATTTCAACAACCACCATAGGGAACTTCATATTGCCTGTTGTAGGCAGGTCCCTGGAGTTGAAGAGGAGGTGCGTGTGGTTGGGATTTTGTTTGTACTGCTTTAGATTTAGGTTTTAATGATTAACTTCTGTATTTTTTCCTGTCTTCACTTACTAATAACCAGCCCTGTCCACTCATCCATTCAAGTATTTCTCCTTTGGAGGTTTTCCCCATGTCTTCAACTTGTATCACTCTTATTAGAAGGGTAGGAATTACTCTTACCCAGAGCCTAGGCATTTATGCTTGTTAGTATTAGATTTTAACATACTATATTTGATATTAACAAGTTCATAATACAGGGTGGGGCAAAAGTTGGTTTACAAACCTACTTTTGCCCCACCCTGTATATAGTTCAGTAAACTTACTGCTTTAACTTTTTAATTATTTTAACTTAGCATCCATCTTTGTAACATCTGATTATTCTAAAAATATTTAAAAGCTAAATTTTAAGGTTAGGCAGGTCATTAGTGATGGACACATTTTATATATGTAAGCTAATCTTGTTTGAAATAAAAATAAAAAATTTTGAAACGTTTTACTTTGACTTCATTTTTTTTTAATTGATTTTTTACAGAGAGGAAGGGAGAGAGAGAGAGTGCATCGATGAGAGAGAAACATCGACCAGCTGCCTCTTGCATACCCCCTACCGTGGATGTGCCCTCAACCAATGTAAATGCCCTTGCCCGGAATCGAACCTGGAACCTTTCAGTCTGAAGACTGACGCTCTACCACTGAGCTAAACTGGCTTCGGCTACTTTGACTTTTTCAAAAGGTGAGACTTACAGCTTTTAAAAAATATTTTTGTTGAGCCCTAGCGGTTGCTCAGTGGATGGAGCATCGGCCTGTGGACTGAAGGATCCCAGGTTCAATTCTGGTCAAGGGCATATGCCCAGGTAGCAGGATTGATCCCCAGTGTGGGCCCTGCAGGAGGCAGCTGATCAATGATTCTCTCTCATCATTGATATTTCTCTCTCTCTCCCCCCTCCCTTCCTCTGAAATCAACAAAAAATGTATTTTTAAGAAATACTCTTATTCAGTAATAAATCTACAGAAAAGTGCAAATATAAATATGAAGAATTTTCACAGACTGAACATTCCTGTTAAGTAAACAGAACATGATCAGCTCTCCAAAAAGTCCCTCTTGATTTCCTTTCCAGTCACTGCCCAGTCCTCAGAGGTCACCACTATCTTGACTTTAGAATTCAGCATAGAATAATTTTTTCATTTTTGCATTTTCATTTGTGTCTTGCTTTTGTTAAACATTGTTTGTGAGATTCATCCATATTGTGAGATTGTCATTTGTTCATTCTCATTGAGTTATCAACTTGTGTAACACATTTCCAATCTACCATAGTTAAAAAGTTACTTTGACATTACCTGAATCTAAGTATTCTCCTTCCCCTTTTTACTGAATAGAAGCCTCACCCTTCCAGTAAGCATATGGCCTGGCTTCAGATTACCTGTTATGGGTGACTCTAAAGTCATTGTGAAAGATTATTTTTTTAAATTTAGGAACACATTTCAGGGGTTTTTGTTTGTTTGTTTTACTCATCATGATCTTTTCATGCTTTTATGTTAAAACAGATGCCGGAGCCCTTCTGGGAATTCCTGTGCTCGGTCTGGGTAGAACATCAAAGACATAGATAGGTATTGAAGTAAATCTTCAGAGGCTACAGCAAAGATGGCAGATAGGTCTAAACTTGAAATCGACTTTCAAAGAATTGGCACCATTTCTGTAATCTTTTCTGTTTGAGGGGAAGGGGAAACAAATGAGCCAGGTATTTTTCTTTCCCCAACTATTTGATTTTCCATAGATGCCCGAGTGTTTTCAGCATGCCTATTGAGAATTACCTCAAATAACTGGTGTCATGTACTTTTTAAAAAATATATTTTTATTGATTTCAGAGAGTAAAGGAGAGGGGGAGAGAGAGAGAAACATCAGCGATGAGAGAGAATCATAGAGTGGCTGCCTCCTGCATGCCCCCCACTGTGGTTCGAGCCCGCAAGCCAGACATGTGCTTCCTTCAGTCCACAGGCCAACGCTTTATCCACTGAACCAAACCACGGAAGACTGTGTCGTGTACTTTTCAAATATCTTTGTCCGTGGCAAATCTTAGTGATTTAAAATGGGATTCGATTATTTTAAATGATCATGTGTAAGTTAGAGTGAGCCTGAGGAATAGCACAAGTGGAAAAAAGGTGCTGTAGTCCTGTCTGAAGTGTATCCTTTATTTTTACATAGTTTAAGCTCTCTGAGCCTTAAAATTCTCTAAATGGAGAAGTAGTCCTCTCTTATGTTTGTTCTGATTGGACTGCTACAGACATTTTTTGTTTTTCTCCACCAAGAATTCCCCTAAGGTTTGTCTTGCTTTTAAGGCATTCCCCATTGTGTGTAGAGTCCAAGATTCCCTATTGAAGCATTTACACCTTCCCTTTTTGTGGCGAAACCAGGCCTAGGCTTGTCCAGGTTTTTTCTCACGGGACTTTGGCTGTTGAGAGCAAAATAGGCCTTGAGGTTTTTTGGAGAACTATCTTAGTAGTGTCAATATGTGCAAGTTTAAATTGAGGTTTTTTGGAGACCTATCCAAGTTATGTCATTGTGTACAAGTTTAAAATGATGGAAGGGACTTTGTATGGTTTTTAAACTGGCTCCAAAGATTGATCCCAAAGATAGATACATTCAATTTTTGGAATAAGTTTCCTAAGTTCACTACTTTGAAATATAATACTTACCAAAATGTATAGTAACTTAAAAAAAATTCTCTTTTCTATATTTGCAGTGATATACATCTCAGCATATCAGATTTGATGAGTAATTCAACCAATATTCAGTATTTCAAGATGTGCCAAGATTTTAGTAACAAAATATAATAAAGACATTAGTTTTGGAGTTTTTTGATTCCTTATTAATACAAATAATCATTCCTTCATATTTTTGAAAGATTTGAACCTTTTTTTTTTTTTTTTTGCATGTATTTATGAGTAGGCACAAAAGTCAGAGATACAGAATCTCAAAAATTAGTTTTTATAGTTCATTGAACCATTTGACTGTACCTTTCAATATGGTACTATTGAAACCATTTTCAGTGCCTCGGGGTTCTTTCACAATGTGGCCAGAAAACTAATAAATTATATTTATTAACTTCACATTTTCCAAGTTGCCTTGTATGAATCATTTGAGATTATCTTTTAGAATGCACAGTATTTTGAAATTACTTTGTTCACATTTTGAAATATTTAGGGAATTTTTTTTTACATTTAATAAATAGTTATAGTGTCAGCTTATATATCTCAAAATACTCTAAAGCAGTGTTCGCCAACCTTTTGGACCACCAATTAGTGACCGCTGCTCTAAAGACATCATGGTGTCATGTTAACCATTTGGCCCAACAAGAGTCTCCTTTTGAAGCAGCACCCTGAGACTGTGCTTGTCCCTGTGTTTCTTTCATTTTAATACATGTAGTGACAAGTACCAAGGTAGGAACCTGGCATTTTGAAATTGATGTACTGAAGTTTTAATTTAGGTATTACAGTGATGTGTTGGAAGTAGACTATACATTACATTACAAAAAAAAATGCTTCTGATTAAGTATACATTTAAGCTTAAAAACTAATATTTAGCCCTAACTGGTTTGGTTCGGTGGCTAGAGCTTTAGCCTGTGGACTGGAGGGTGCTGGGTTCAATTTCGTTTCAGGGCACATTGCTGGTTCAATCCCTAGTAGGGGGCAAGCAGAGACAGCTGATCAATAATTCGCTCATCATTGATGTTTCTGTCTCTTCTTTCTTCCTCTCTGAAATAAATTATATATATCTTTTAAAAAAAATGAATTTTTAAATGAAAAAATAATATTTTAAAACAGGGGTCCTCAAACTTTTTAAAGTGGGGGCCAGATCACGGTCCCTCAGAGAGCTGGAGGGCCGGACTATATGAACTACTAATTCCTACTGTAACACCTCGGCTGCGCTCACTGCCCAAAAAACCTGGCGGGCCGGATCAGACTCCTCTGCGGGCCGCATGTGGCCCGCGGGCCGTAGTTTGAAGACCCCTGTTTTAAAACTAAACTTGATAAACTGCATTTGGATTACATATTCCTTTAATGAAAAAGTTATTAAATTGGAGTTTACAGATGGTTTTTACAAACTGAACACACTGCAATTGTATTTTGTGTGTTTTCCTGGAGAAAGAGGACATAATGCTTTCATCAGATACTCAAAACATGTCGTGAACTAGGTTAAAGATTACCGAATAGGAACTGTTTGTTTTAGTTTTAAGTTTTTCCATGGTTTGGTTTTGTTTTCCTCCTGAAAATTAACTAGAAAATTCCAAGTTTCAAGGTTGGCAGTGAGTCAAATTCTGAGTTAATTGAGATCTGAAGCCAACATTTCCTTTTTTGTGTGTGTTTAATGTAAGAAAGGTTTATTTATCACTCATGAAGATTTTAATACCGTTTGGACAACTCTGCAAGGCAGCTACTGATGATCCTTTTTATTTTTATGCTCATATTTTAAAGTCAGCATTTCTGCAGCCTGGCCATCTTGCTAAAGGGCATTCATAAGCTGTGTAACTACCACGTCTATAATTCTAACGATCTCCATGCATTCATCAAATATTTCCTGAGCTAGGCCTTTCACTAGGTATAAACACTAGGAAGATCTCTATTTTCATTTTAGTTCTGTGGCTCAAAATTCTTATAGTAAATTACAAAACTAAATTGTGTTGCTATTTTGATAGTATCTCAGCCTGACATATAGCTACCACTCAATAAATATTAAGTAAATAATGTATTTTCAATGGTTTCCTTAAGGGAGTGAAAATTGGTTCTGGGGGTGGTGGTGAAAAGTTCTTGCGCTTTTTATGTATAAAATGTAGATACAAATAAGCATCCAAACACATATACAGGGAACCCATCTTATTACAATTTAATGGGGGAGAGGTTAGGGAAAAAAATGTCTGAAAAAGCTCCTTTAGAGAGTGATATTGGAAAAAAAAAAAACCTTGAAAAACACTGAAATTAATATTGAAAATAAAAAGTGTGTATAGCTGAGGTTTAGAAACCTTTTTCTCTGATAATTCTTTTTTTTTCTTTTAATATATCTTTATTGATTACAGAGAGGAAGGGAGAGGGAAAGAGAAATAGAAACATCAATGATGAGAGAGAATCATTGATTGGCTGCCTCCTGCACGTTCCCCACTGGGGATCAAGCCTGCAACCTAGGCATGTGCCCTTGATCAGAATTGAACCTGGGACGCTGTGTCCACTGAGCCAAACCAGCTAGGTCTGATAAGAATTCTTATTGTAATAGAATTTGTCTTTAATAGCTGGAGGAACAGTTGTAGCATACTGAACTAACTGTAGGAAGTTCTGAGTTAATTTTTTTTGTCAAAATTATTCTTATTGATTGGTAATTTGTATGTAAACTTTTGTGTTCCCTCACCCATTAAAGAACTGCACATTAGTTGTTAATGGTTATTTTTTAAAAGTTGTAAGTCTCACCTTTTGAAAAGTCAAAGTAAAACATTTCACAATTTTTTATTTTTATTTCAGACAAGATTAGCGTATATATGTATAATATATGTTAGCATATATATATGTATATATGTATAATGTGTCTATCAATAATGACCTGTCTAACCTTAAAACTTAGCTTTTAAATATCTTTAGAGTATCCAGATGTTAAAAGGTGAATGCTAAGTTAAAATAATTAAAAAGTTAAAGCAGTAAGTTTATTGAACTATGTACAGGATGGGGCAAAGTGTGCTTTTTTCTTATTTAAAATTACTTTAAAAATATCTATTGTTTTAACCACTTGTATTATTAGTATTTTTAAATATAGTTTATTGATTTTTTTTACAGAGAGGAAGGGAGAGGAATAGAGAGTTAGAAACATTGATGAGAGAGAAACATCTACCCTGTTTCCCCGAAAATAAGACAGTATCTTATATTAATTTTTGCTCCCAAAGATGCGCTAGGTCTTATTTTCAGGGGATGTTTTATTTTTTCCATGAAGAAGAATATGGTACACATTTATTGTTAAATGAAAATAAAGGAAATTTATTACCTGTATACAGTAGTACGGTAGTATGGTAGTTGTCAACGCAAATCAGACAAACTGTGAATCCTACAGTATCAAGAATTTACTCATTTATTCAATGACAGTCATGTCATCATCTTCTGGAACATCATAACAATCCAATTCCTGAATTTCCTGGTGAATTTCTTGTGACTCCTTATATTCGGGGGGATGCCTTATATTTCACTCAGAAGGAAACCTGTAAGTAGGTCTTATTTTCGGAGGATGTCTTATTTTCAGGGAAACACGGTATAAGCTGTCTCATGCATAATCCCCTACTGGGGATATGCCCCACAACCAAGGTACATGTCCTTGACTGGAATCGAACCTGGGACCCTTGAGTCCGCAGGCCATCGCTCTATCCACTGAGCCAAACTGGTTAGGGCCTTTTTTTTTTTTTCTTTTTTTTTTTTTTTTTTCTTTTAATGTTCATATTGTCCCATCTTGCCTATGGGAATTCTTTTTGGCTTTAGTGTTCTTTTGCTATGACTTACTAATATTTGATAACTTCTTTAGTCTACAGCAAAAGTTCCAGGCTCACTTTGTTTTTTGTTTTGTTTTTTTAATATATTTTATTGATTTTTCACAGAGAGGAAGGGAGAGGGAGAGAGAGCTAGAAACATCAGTGAGAGTGAATCATCCAACAGCTGCCTCTTGCACACCCCCTACTTGGGATGTGCCCGCAACCAAGGTACATGCCCTTGACCGGAATTGCACCTGGGACCTTTCAATCCGCAGACCGACGCTCTACCACTGAGCCAAACCGGATTCGGCTCCTGGCTCACCTTGTATGTAACCTGCTCCAAACCTGGAGTCAGACATTCCTTCAAGGAGTCCTAGTTTTTTTTAGTGGGGAATGGACCACAGTGTGGGTACTGGGTGTATTCAGTGTTCCTGGGCTCTCATTGCTTCTAGGACTTACCAGTATAGAGATAGAAACAAAAAGTATATGAAAGGGGAAAAAAAATCAGTGCACATGTTTTGGATTCAACTTTAACATTATGGATTTTTATTTTAGTTACTGGATTTTACAGTTCTTTTCTCTTGTTGAAAATATTGGTTCCTAAAATACTAACTTATTTGCATTGGCTTACTGCATGTATGAAAATAGTTTTAACCAATTAACTGCTACGTTTCTCAAAACAAACCATCCCCATACATCACAATATTTTGAATTTAATTTAAAAAATCAATTTGCAATGAATATCACAAAAATAAATATATTGTTCACAATTTGGGCGTTCTTGAATATTTTCAGTTGAAAATTCTTATGGAAAATGATTTTTTAAAGTGTCTACAGACACTTATGGTGTACAAGAGTTAAAATAGTAGTATTACTACCAACTGACTATTGAGTTCAATCTAAAATTTCTTTATAGTACTTTTTTAGTTAAAATGCCTTCCAAAGCCAGTTAAAATAATTAATTTTTCTATGTAGTTGTATTATTAAGAAGTATATACTTAATAATACAACTTAAGAAGTATATAAGGTTAGTTCATTTGTTTTCATTAATTAAAATTTTTTTTTTCTGTTTTGAAAGTGTTAGAAGTCTGATTTTATCGTTGTCCCTTCTATTTTATTCCTACCTTCCCTTATTGATAATTAAAAAAATAGTTTGAGAAGTGTTTCTTAGCACATCTCCTTATATAAAAGGTAGTCTATTATATATGTTGCTTGGCATCTTCCTTTTAACACTGAAGATTGTTCCACATGATTACATAGACATCTTTTATGGCTTCATTTTATTCCAGTATGTAAATACAGTGGAACCTTGGTTCTCGAACTTAATTTGTCTGGAAGACTGTTTGAAAGTTATTTGTTAGAAAACTCATTTTATGGAAGGTAAAAGAAACCAAATGGTTAAAAATATTTCTATTTTTGTCTCTGAATTAAAAGTAAATTAGCTATTTTGTTTCTTTTTCTAAATAGGGATACACATCATTTTGGAATGACTGTATATCATCTGGATTACGTGGCTGTATGTTAATTGAATTAGCATTAAGAGGAAGGTTACAACTAGAGGCTTGTGGAATGAGACGTAAAAGTCTATTAACAAGAAAGGTAAGATGAGTGCTAAATAAATATATCCTTATTAAAGAGTTTGTGCTGCCTAAAATGAAGAGTTTTTCTAATAGATTTCAAAAATTAAAGGAAGTTGATTTTTAAAGTTAAATCTTTATTAAGTCATGATTCTGTATCTTTTTTTTTCATTCTTGGTTTTCTGATTCTTTGTGCATAATGAGTAAATGTAATTCATTGCTACTGTCACTGGTCATTGCATCTCACATATTCAGAAAGACTTCACAATTTATTTCCTGCTTCTGAAAGCCATACTACGTAAAGCCTTGACATAACTTTCATTGTGTTTCTTTAATAGAGTGTCCTAATGAAATCCAAAATGTTTAAGTCAGAATGGAACCTTTTTTTTTACTTATCCTCACCTGATATGTTTCTATTGATTTTAAAGAGACGGGATGGAAAGGATGGGAGGGAAAGGGGAGGGAGGGAGGGAGGGAGTTTAGAAACATTGATGTGAGAGAGAAACATCTATCATTTGGTCCCTGACCAGGGACTGAACCTGCAACTTAGTAGGTGCCCTGACTGGAAATTGAACCCACAATCTTTTTGGTGTATGGGATGATGCTCCAACCAACTGAGTTATCCAGCAAGGCCCAGAATGAAACATTTTTTTATTGATAATGTGATGGAGAGTAATAATTCTATAGGAAAGAATTATTAAGTCATTAACCATTAATGACTCTTAAAAGTTATATACAAAGTAAACATAGTATATCTAGCAGTCTCGTGGGACTTTAAATAATTAAATTTAAGTTAGGCATTTAAAAGTTAAGTGAACTGGCATAAGATTAGTTTTAAAATTGCTGTTTTAGCTGGACTGGCATGGCTCAGTGGTTGAGTATCAACCTATGAACCAGGAAGTCATGGTTCACTTCCCAGTTAGGGCAGATGTCCGGGTTGCAGGCTGCTGTGTGGGGTGTGTAGGAGGCAGCTGATAGGTGATTCTCTTTCATTACTAATGTTTATATATATCTCCCTCCTCTCTTCTTCTCTGAAATCAATAAAAATATTTAAAAAAATAAAATTACTGTTTTAGATAACTATATAATAAGGCTGAATATAATTTTGTTTCATTTTTCTGTGGAACCATAGAATTATGGAGGGGAAACTTTTAAGAATCTGCTATATAGTTATTGATGAAATATACACAGAGGTTGCTAGTAATTATAGTAATTTTGCATTAACTTTATGGAGCCCAGACCTGGTTAAAAGATATTGATACTGGGATTTTGTACTGATATTGATACTTTTTTGTTTGGGAACAAGACCAGTTTTGTATTAGTTATCAACAACTTTATTTAGTGCTTAAGTCTACCATGTGTTGAGCTAGATTCTGGAGATACACATGTTCCCTGCCTGCCTGAGCTTATTGTTTCATTCTTCTTGCTTTTGCAATCTTAATTAAGTAGATAGTTGATATGTCTTTTGGAAAAATACTATAATCTCTAATGAATGATTTTTTTAGGGTAATATGTATATAATAGTTATAAAGTCACATTGTACCAAAAGGCTTATAACAAAACAGTCTTCTTTACCTTTCTTCACTCCTTAGTCCTATTTCTGGGAGGCATCCATTTTCTGTCTTTGTATTACTTTCCTAGGGCTGCCTTAACAAATTACCACATACTTTGTGACTTAAAACAACAGGTAGTTATTATCTCACTAGAGGTCCAGTGCACGAAGTCTGTGCACAGAGGCGGGGGTGACCCTCAGCCCAGCCTGCACCCTCTCCAATCTGGGACATCCCTCTTACAATCCTGGACTGCTGGCTTCCAGTTGCTCGCCAGCCTACCTTCCTGATTTCCCCTAACTGCTTTTGCCTGCCAGCCTGATCACCCCCTAACCACTCTGCTGCCAGCATGTTCCCGTGCCAGCCTATTTGCCCCCAAATGCCCTCCCTGTAGGCCTGGTCCCCCCCAACTGCCCTTCCCTGCAAGCCTGGTCACCCCCAACTTCCCTCCTCTGCCAGCCTTGTCATCCCTAACTGCCCTCCCCTGCAGGCTTGATTGCCCCCAACTGCCCTCCCTTCAGGCCTGGTCTCTCTCAACTGCCCTCCCCTGCTGGCCATCTGCTGGTGGCCATCTTGTGTCCACATGGGAGTAGGATCTTTGACCGCATGGAGGCAGCCATCTTGTGTGTTGGAGTGATGGTCAGTCTGCATATTACTCTTATTAGATAGGATAGAGGCCTAGTGCATGGGTGAGGGCTGGTTGGTTTGCCCTGAAGGATGTCCTGGATCAGGGTGGAGGTTCCCTTGGGGTGCTGGGTGGCCTGGGGTAGGGGCCTGTGGTGGTTTGCAGGCCGGCCATGCCCTCTGGCGACCCAAGCAGAGGTCCTGGTATCTGGAATTTATGTATCTTCTACATTGGAAACTTTGTAGCCTGGAGCAGAGCCAAGCCTCCTGCTTGTTCCATGACTGCAGCCATTTCTGTTAGAATTTGTTTACCTTCTATAATTGAGACTTTATAGCTTGAGTGGAGGTTTAGCCCGGCAAGGGCAGGCGGAAAGCTTGTCTTTTTCAGTTGCTGGGGAAACCCAAGCCTCCCTCCTACTCTGTGGCTGTAGCCATCTTGGTTGGGTTTATTTGCATACTCGCTCTGATTGGTTGGTGGGCATGGCTGGTGGGTGTAGCAGAGGTATGATCAATTTGCTTATTACTCTTTTATTAGGTAAGATAGTTGTGGAGGCCAGAATATGCTGTGCTCTCATTGAAGGCTCTAAGAGAAATTCTATTCCTTTCCTCTTTTAGCTTCTGTGGTTCCAGGCTTTCCTTGGCTTCTGGCCTCATCTCTCTTTACTATTTCTTTATATCTCCTTGTCTGTGTGTCCCTCCTTTGAATGCCATTGCACTTAGGGCCCATCTGGATAATCTAGGACAGTCTCATCTCCAGATCTAATTAACTTAATTTTATCTACAAAAATTTAATGGGGATTAGCTTTGGGGGGTTAGGACATGAACACCTTTTATGGCAACCATTTAGCTTGCTTTTAGTTCTTTTATTTATTTTGGCATTTACCTCCATATTTCTAAACTTATACTGCCATTTCTTGGTAAATCAATTTGAGATGCTGTTTACTCTCAAAATAGAGGCATATTTGGCTCTCTTACATATCACCTCAATGCCTGCCCCCCCCCCCCCCCTTTAATAGAATATGCCATAATTGTTGGCAAAATAGTAATGACTGTTTTATATCATTACAACTATGTAGTTTTCTTTAGTTAGGTATATCCTATGATATTTTCCTTTCTTGTATGATTTTTCCCCCTAGAGTTAATAATTCTATTTTTATCGTTTTCTATGTAGATGTCCTTTTTTCTTACATGCTTCACCAGAGAAACATGCTTCACCAGAGAAAACTTAGTATTAATTTTCAAATGTTCAAATTTATAATTTCATTAACTTCCTTAAAATTCACATTTTGCTTCAATCTGAGCCAGTAATACTTTTAGTTCTACTGGAACGTCCTGTCACATTTTTACTGCTTTTAACCCTCTGTTTTCTGGATCTAATATTTTCTTCCATTCTTGTGGGAGGAAACTGCTTTGCGATTTGTTGTGTATTTGAAGATGATACTTCAGTTTTATTTGACTGGCAATAGGATGTTAGGTATAAATTATTTTTCCATAGAATTTTTTTTTTTTTTCTTTAGCTTACCTGTGTAGTGTTATAGATGTTCCTTTTTTATCCCCATTGGTCCCTTTCTAGCCTGTACCGGCCACCCTCCCCCCACCTCATCCCTGTCCCAAGCCTTCACCACACTATTGTCTGTGTCCTTGAGTTATGCAGATAATTTTTTAAGCTGTTTTTCTATTGTCCTCTAGTATACAGAGTTGTCATTAAAGTTTGGTGCTCTTCTGATTTTCATTTTTGGTTTGATATATGCTTTTTCCTTTCTGAAAGCATTTGGGATTATCTGTTTATCACTGATATCTGAAATTGTATGATTTGCCTTGATGTGGGTCTTTAAAAGTTCATTATGTATGCACTCTTTCAATGTGAGAATGTGTGTCTTTTGGTTTTGGAAAGTTTTCTCATATTCTTGTATCTTTTGCCCTCCGTTTTCTTAACTCTGTAAGTTGAATGTGGACCTCTTAGCTACTCCTTTTTTTCTTTCTGATTTTTATTTCCCAGCTTTATTGAGATATAATTGATATTCTCTGACCTCTCTTGAGTTTGTTTGTTTTTTAATCAACACCTTGGCTCATTTTTTTTCTTTTCTAGGAGCCTTTCTTTCTTTCTTTCTTTCTTTCTTTCTTTTTTTCTTTTTTTTTTTTTGGTGTGTGTGTGTGTTTTGTTTTTGTCGTGGCTTCTCATTCTTGTTTTATAAATGTAGTATCTTTAAAATCTCTGAGGATATTATGGCTCTTCTGAAAGTTTTTTTATCTGTGTTATCTATGATTCATCAGAGTTCTTATTTTCTCTCTTGGTCTCTTTGCTGCTGAAGGCTTTCCTTCAAATGTCTTGTCATCCTTGGTTATCCAGGAAGAATGGACTCCCTTCTCCAAGGGGGGAAATAAAAGAACTAAGTAGAAATTATATGTGTGAGCACACGATATTTGCTAGTGGGCTATACACTGCTGAATTTTACTAGGGAGTTTAGGACTTTCTCTATGAGTCATTGAAGAGTTTTAAGCAGAAACATTGGAATGTTTTATTAAGACTAGAGGTCCGGTGCACGAAATTCATGCACTAGGCGGCGGGGGGGTGTGTGTGTGGAGGAGTGTCCCTCAGCCAGGCCTGTACCCTCTCACAGTCCAGAAGCCCTTGGGGGATGTCAGACTGCCATGGGGAGCAGACCTAAGCCATCAGTCAGACATCCTTAGCACTGCCATGGAGGTAGATGCGGCTCCTGCCACTGCCACTGCACTCACCAGCCATGAGCCGGCTTCTGGTGCACTAACCAAAGAGGGCAGCTCCTGTGTTGAGCGTCTGCCCTCTTGTGGTCAGTGCACGTTATAGTGAGCGGTTATTCTGCTGTTTGGTAGATATGTATATTACTCTTTTATTATATAGTATTTGTCTTTTATAAAGATCAGTGAAGAGAATGGATTGAAAATGGCTAAAACTCATTAGGAAACTTAAATAAATCCAAGTGAAAGATAATAATTCTAGGTAGACTAGAATAATTGCAGAGGTGATGGAGAAAAATGATCCCTCTGAGATAGATTTAGGGGACAGAATTTCAAAAGAAAAAAGATCTACTTATACCTAGAAGTGGGTGAACGTGGGCATGAGGTGGACATTGGGCTTAGGTTGTATGGATTTAAGGAGTGGTATGGCATGACCCCAGTTATCCTATCTAATAAAGAGAGAATATACAAATTGACCATCCCACCATAACAAGATGGCTGCATCCACAGTAGAGGCTAAGTTCCTGTAATGAGCCTGAAAGAGCAATCAGCAGGGACCTGAGGCTGTGCTCCGCCCCCCTGCCTGGAGGGGCTTGACAGGAGACCACAGGCCTTACTCCCCATCCCAGTGACCTCGGGCCACGTCCCCCACCAGGCAGGGCTTAATGGGGGCACCTCAGGCCATGCCCTCTGCCTGGTAGGGCTTAATGGGGGATCTCAGGCCATGCCCTCCGCCTGGTAGGGCTTAATGGGGGATCTCAGGCTGCCCCCCCCCCCCCCCCCCCCAAGCAGGTCTTGATGGGGTGACCTCAGACCACATCAACACCTGGTGGGGCTTGACAGGGGTGGGGCCTTCTGGGTCTGGGTCTGGATCTGGCCCAATGGGGGTGGGGCCAGCCCTGTCTGGGTCTCATGTGATTTGCAGATGCACATGAGTGGGCGGGGTTTTGATTCTGGTTCCCATGATGTGCCCCAGACTCTGACTGGAGGAAGATTTTCATATACATTTTACTAATTTTCTTTTAAATATATTTTATTGATTTTTTTACAGAAAGGGAGAAGGATAGAGAGTTAGAAACATCGATGAGAGAGAACATCAATTAGCTGCCTCCTGCACACCCACTACTGGAGATGTGCCTGCAACCAAGGTACATGCCTTGATCAGAATCGAACCTGGGACCCTTGAGTCCGAAGACTGACTATCTATCTACCAAGCCAATCTCTCTCCTGAGAGATTTCATATGCATTTTACTAATTTTCTTTCATCTCTGACACTTCTGTTATAAAGGGCAAAGAGCAGTATTAAAATATTTCCTCTAATTCTCTTTTAATGTGCATGAATTTCTTGCACGGGGTCACTAGTATAGACATACAATTCTTTCTCCCAAGGTTCTCCTTTTTTCTTATTTTCTCTACACCCTCCCCCTCTGCCTCTAAATGCATGGTCTTGAACAGCACTGTCCAAAGAACTTTCTGTGATGATGAAAATGTTCTGTATCTGCATTGTCCAATATTATAGCCACATTTGTCTGTGAGACAGACACTTAAATTGTGGCTAGTGCAAATTTAGACATGCTGTGAATAAAAACACTATTTTTAAAGACTTACTATGGAAAAAGAAGGAACAAGAAGGAAAAAATATCTCAATTTAAGAATATTTACTGCATGTTAATATTTTAGCTGTAGTGGGTTAAGTCAAATATATTAAAATTAATTCCACCTGTATCTTTTCCTTTTTTGATGTAACTAAAATAAAAAAAAATAGATTTGTGGTTCTTACTATATTTATATTGGGTCACACTGTGTCAAATAGATATAGTATGAATTTTTTAAAAATATATTTTTATTGATGTCAAAGAGGAAGGGCGAGGGAGAGAGAACTAGAAACATCCATGATGAGAATCATGGATCAGCTGCCACATGCACACCCCCTACTGGGGATCGATCCCACAACCCGGGCATGTGTCCTTGACCTGAATGGAACCTGGAATTCCCCAGTCCACAGGCCGATGCTCCATCCACTGAGCCAAACTGGTGAGGGCATGAATTTTTTTTAAAAAATATTTTACTGATTTTTTACAGAGAGGGAGAGGGATAGAGAGCTAGAAACATCGATGAGAGAGAAACATTGACCAGCTGCCTCCTGTACACCCCCTACCAGGGATGTGCGCACAACCAAGGTACATGCCCTTGACTGGAATCGAACCTATGACCTTTCAGTCCGCAGGCCGATGCTCTATCCACTAAGCCAAACCAGTTTCGGCAAGAGCATGAATTTTTTAATCTTTTAGAAGAAGGATACCTTTTTTGAGCAAAAATGTAAAGGACACATTGTTAAGCACAGATTTTAAGAGAGGACTATTATACTTAAAAAATAATACTATTAAATTTTATAACATTTTAATAGCTAACAGATTCACATTTGATATTATAGAACTTACACTAAAATTTGTTACTTAGGCAGCAAGAATATTAATGAAGGCTGTGGAGATCTACTTGGCTAAAGCAGTATAGTAATTTTCTGTCTAATCCTCGAATTGGATTTTTCCACTGTTAAGGTGGATTGTGTATCCCATTATAGTTTAGGAAAAAAATTTGTAGTATTTAAAAATGTTATCTCATTAAGCTTATTGATAGTTTCTTCAAGTTGTCAGAACTTTGATTGAATATTTTGTCAGAAACAAATATATTTCATTATTTAACTCTTTATTGTGGTATAAACTCTAAGGAGTCATGTCTTAATTTTTACTGCTAATTTGTTAGCCAGTTGTAATAATGTTCATTGACAAATTTATTTCTCTACTGGTGTAAAATGCCACCTTTTTCTTATACAGAATTGTTACATATAATTGTTTCTGCAACTAATAAATATTTAAAAAATGAATTTCTGGGTCAAATAGCCCAACGTTTAGTAATGAAAGTTAGTATTTTCTAGCATTTTGCTTTATTAATTAAGATTACTTTTATTTATAATTGTAGCTAATGTGGTTAGGTTAAATACCGGATTTTCTTAATATAGAATTAATTTAAAATCTGACTTTGTTATTGCAAGTACACTTGGGGCTTTAGCCATAATGAATTACTTGCATAATTATTTAAGTTTTTCATTCAAAGAGATCAAGTCAGAGAAAAGGTATCAGTGGATCATTTTATTCATGTTGCTTACATTTTAGGTGATCTGTAAGTCTGATGCCCCAACAGGGGATGTTCTTCTTGATGAAGCTCTAAAACATGTTAAGGAGACTCAACCTCCAGAAACAGTCCAGAACTGGATCGAATTACTTAGTGGTGAGTTTCTGTGTTTAAACTACAATTTGAATTCTATTCAAAAGTTTTTTGTGAAAGTTTAAAATCCTTTTGAATGGAAATTAGACACAATAGCCAAGAGTTTGTGTAGTTATTTACTCAAAGTTATAAGTTTAGTGACTGAATGGGGAAAGTTTATTTTAATTTTTTAAATATATTTTATTGATTTTTACAGAGAGGAAGGGAGAGGGATAGAGAGTTAGAAACATCAATGAGAGAGAAACATCAATCAGCTGCCTCCTGCACACCCCCTACTGGGGATGTGCCCATAACCAATTCCTTGACCGGAATTGAACCTGGGACCCTTGAGTCCACAGGCCGATGCTCTATCCACTGAGCCAAACGGGTTAGGGCGGAAAATAGTGTTTTTAAAAAGTTCATGCTCTTTAACAAGACTGAACAGATGTTGAATGAAATGTAATATTCTTCTTTAGAGCTCCCTTCATTCTTTTATCAGAATTATCTCATGTCACCTTTTTCTGGGTAGGCTAGGTTAAAATGGGTAACAACCCTAAAACCTTAATGGCTCAAAGTAATAGTTTATTTCTTACTCATCTGTTGGTCAGTCACAGGCCACTTCTCACTTTGGCAGGCAGATGGAATTGTCACCATCTGGAGCATTGTCACTGTTGGGAAGGGAAGATGAGCATGGCAGATCTCTCAGCCTTTCAGTTCCTGCTCAGATTTCATTGGTCAGAGCAAGTCACATGGCCTCCCCTAAGTTTAAGGAGATAGAAAAGTGTGAGTGTAGTGAAGAACCTGAAATACTTGGTTGACAGCATTAATGCTACTACTTTTATATTAAGTTACTTGTGTATTTGTCTAATCTTCTAGATAGCTCTTTCTATATAGGATCTAAGTTACCTTCTTCTCTACTACTCTTATATAAAACATACCTTCTACACACATGGTTCTGAACAACATGGATTTGAACCCTACAGGTCCACTTATATGTGGATTTTTTTCAATAAATACTGTAAATGTATTTTTTTCTTATGATTTTCTTAATATCTTTTTCTGGCATACTTTGTTATAAAAATATAGTATATAATATAACAAAATATATGTTAATTGGCTTTATGTTACAAGTAACTCTTCTGGTCAATAGTAGGCTATTAGTTAAATTTTGGGGGAGTCAAAAGTTATATGTGGGTCCTAGCCAGTTTGGCTCAGTAGATAGAGTGACGGCCTGCAGACTTGAAGGGTTCTGGGTTTAATTCCGGTCTAGGGCATATGCCTGGGTTGAGGGCTCGATCCCCAGTAGGGGGCATAGAGGAGGCAGCATATCAGTGATTTTCTCTTCAATGATGTTTCTGTCTCCCTCTCCCGTCCTCTCTGAAATCAATAAAAATATATATTTTTAAAAAGTTGTAACTGGATTTTCAACTGCTCAGGTTCAGCACCCCTATCCCATGCATTGTTCAAGGCTCAACTGTACATGTATTGTTATTTCACATTCTAACATATTGCTGCTTAAAGAAACTTTTAAACACATGTGGACTTTGTCAGAGATCAGTAATTAACATGTCATTTCTCTCAGTTTCTCAAATAATAGTCCCTATTATGAGGATATTCTGTTAGTAAAAAATTTTGAGTTTTGCATGTTTATTTAAAAATTGAATACATATACTACATTCTTAGCTAAGAGGATAACAATGGGCACTTTACATTTAGGACAGGGTTCATTTTTTTGTGTGTTGAAGGCCTATGGGGGGCTAGCTGAAGGGGGTTTATGTAGGGGGTTAAGGGGGACATGACATAATACTTTCAACCATATAGATTAAAAAACAATCCTCACATGAGGTTATTTTTTCCATTGCTTTTCAGAGGGGAAGGGGGTGGGGGGGGAGAGATGGTGGGGGAGCACATTCGAGAGCAAGAGCAAGAGCAATGTGAGAGAGAGACAATGTGGGAGCAAACCCACAACCCAGGTACTTGGCCTTATTAAAACTGAGGCATTTTGGTGCATGGGCCGACACTCTGACCACTGAGCAACACTGGCTAGCTAGGAAAATTAAAATTTTCTTTTTCATATATTCATTTTTTTATTCTCTAAAGTATTACAAATAGTAGTACATATGTTTCCTTTTTTTTTTATTATTATATTTTATTGATTTTTCACAGAGAGGAAGAGAGAGGGATAGAGAGTTAGAAACATCGATGAGAGAGAATCATCGATCAGCTGCCTCCTACACACCCCCTACTGGGGATGTGCCCGCAACCAAGGTACATGCCCTTGATCGGAATCGAACCCGGGACCTTTCAGTCCGCAGGCCGACGCTCTATCCACTGAGCCAAACCGGACCCGGCTCCTTTTTTTTTTTTTCTCCCCAATTGACTTTCCCTCAGCCCCCCCAACCCTCGCCATACACCCTCACCCCCGCCCAGTGTCTTGCGTCCATTGGTTATGCTAACAGTCTGTTCGATGCTTCTCTGCCTCTGTATTTTTTATTCATCAGTTTATAATGTTCTTTATTATCCATAAATTAGTGAGATAATGTATTATTTTTTTTTCATTGACTGGCTTATTTCACTTAACATAATGCTCTCCAGTTCCATCCATGCTGTTGCAAATGGTAAGAATTCCTTCTTTTTTATAGCAGCATAGTATTCCATTGTGTTGATGTTCCACAGTTTTCTAATCCATTCATCTGCTGATGGGCATTTTATCTGTTTCCAAATCTTAGCTATGGTGAATTGTGCTCCTGTGAACATAGGAGTGCATATATCCTTTCTGATTGATGTTTCTGTTTTCTTGGGATATATTCCTAGAAGTGGTATTAATGGGTCAAATGGCAGTTTCATTTTTAATTTTTTAAGGAAACACCATACTGTTTTCCACAGTGGTTGCACCAGTTTGCATTCCCACAGCAATGAAAGAGGGTTCCTTTTTCTCTGCATCCTCTCCAGCACTTGACATTTGTTGATTTGTTCATAGTCATTCTGACAGGTGTCATGTACCTCGTTGTTTTGATTTGCATCTCTCTAATTTTTAGTGACTTTGGGCATGTTTTCATATGTTTCTTGGTTTTCTGAATGTCCTCTTTTGAAAAGTGTCTATTTGGGTCATTTGCCCATTTTTTGATTGGGTTGTTTATCTTCCTTTTGTTAAGTTGTATGAGTTCCCTGTAAATGTTGGAGATTAAACCCTTATTGTAGATAACATTAGCAAATATATTCTCCCATGCAGTGGGCTTTCTTGTTTTGTTAATGATTTCTTTTGCTATGCAAAAGCTTTTTATTTTGATGTAGTTCCATTTGTTTATTTTCTCCTTAGTTTCTATTGCCTTAGGAGCTGTATCATTGTTACAACAAATGTCTGCTATTTTGCTGCCTCTGGCTTCTTCTAAGATTTTTATGGTTTCCCATCTTATAAGACCTTTATCCATTTTTGAGTTTACTTTTGTGTATGGTATAAGTTTGTGGTCAGTTTCTTTTTTTTTTTGCAAGTATCTTTCCAGTTTTTTCAACACCATTTATTGAAGAGACTGTCTTGATTCCATTGTATATTCTTGCCTCCTTTGTCAAATATTAGAGCATAATGGCTTGTGTCAATTTCTGTGTTCTCTGTTCTGTTCCACTGGTGTATATGTCTGTTCTTATGCCAGTATCAGGCAGTTTTGAGAACAGTGGCTTTGTAGTATAGCTTGATATCTGCTATTGTGATCCCTCTAACATTGTTCTTCTCTCTTAAGATTACTACAGCTACTCAGGGTCTTTTTATTCCAGATGAATTTTTTGAGAATTTGTTCTAGGTTTTTGAAGTATGCCGTTGGTATTTTAATCGGATTGCATTGAATTTATACATTGTTTTGGGTAGAATGGACATTTTAATGATGTTGATTCTACCAATCCATGAACATGGTATATTTTTCCATTTGTTCATGTCTTCCTTTATCTCTTTTTTCAGTGTTCTGAAATTTTCTGAGCAATTTGTTTATTTTTTCATAGAGAACAAACTTATTCACGGGTTGTTTTGATAATTTTGAAGGCAGTTTTTTGACTGCCTTCTTGTAGATCTGCTGGTAAAGTTTTTTTTTTTTACCTCATTCAGTGAGGAAAAACTTGAGTTCTTTCCCTTTTTTGATATTGGTGATAACTTATAATTTCTTTTGTAGGAATCTTAAAATTACTTTGCCAGAATGATGAGGATTTGTTTGGTTAAAACTATATAATATAACGCACAAATCCACTTACTTGACACATGACAATACAGTATAGCACTGTGGCCCACAGATTATTGCCAACCCTCTCTGGTTAGCTTTCTTCCACTTTTGCCTTTTGGGACAGGTGACAGACTCACAGATTAACAAATTAGAGTTTAACAATAGGGTTCTTTGAAAGTGGAGGAGCTCAAAGAAGAGAAGTCCTTGGAGCTTTAGTAGTTGGAAGAGGAAATGGAACTTGGTTTAGGCCTTTTAAGGATCAAAATGAGACAGAAAGAGAGAAGTGTTCCTATTCAGAGGAATTACAGGGGTACTAAAATGGGTGGCCCTATCCACTGTCTTTTTGCTACTTGAGGGGAAAAGAATGAGGAACAGAAGTTGGTCTGGTGATTACTTCTGAGGCAGAGAAGGACACAGGAGGCATCTAAGGTCCTGACAAAGGTTTCTTTACCTGGATAGAGAGATACCCAGGGGTTAATTTTATTATTGCTTACACTGTATATCATACATGCTAAAACCTACTGATATGTTGTAAATATTACTTATATGTTAATTTAAAATTTTATAAATATGCATATATATTTGAAGCAAAGACTTAAAAATGTTTTAAAAACTGTTTTTAAGAATAAAAGTTTCTGGCCTGGCCAGTGCTGTTCAGTGGTTGAGTATCAATCTATGAACCAGTAGGTCATGGTTTGATTCCAGGTCAGGTCACATGCTCGGGTTGCAGGCTTTATCCTAGGGGGTGTGCAGAAGGCAGCCAATCAATGGTTTTCTCTCATCATTGATGTTTCTATCCCTCTCCATTCCTCTCTTTGAAATTAATAAAAACATATTTAAAAATAAGAGTAAAAGTTTCTGGGTTTTTGAAATCTTTTTTTTTTTTTTTAAATACTGATTTCAGAGAAGAAGGGAGAGGGGAGGAGAGAGAGATAGAAACTTTTCAATGATGAGATATAATTATTGATTGGCTGCCTGCTGCATGTCCCACACTGGGGATCGAGCTTACAACCTGGGCATGTGTCCTTGACCGAAATCCAACCTGGGACCCTTTAGTCTGCAGGCCGAAGCTCTATCCATTGAGCCAAACAAGCTAGGGCTTGAAATACTTTTTTTATTTTTTATTTTTATTGATTTTTTTACAGAGAGGAAGGGAGATGGATAGAGTTAGAAACATCGATGAGAGAGAAACATCAATCAGCTGCCTCCTGAACACTTTCCACTGAGCCAAACCGGCCGGGCAGGGCTTGAAATATTAAGACATGTAGTTATAAATTTTGTCACAAGATGTCACTAGACTGCCAAATTCCTGAATAGCTACTTTTAGTTTTGTGAAGAGAGTAGTTTTTTGAAATGGAATTATATAGGTAGCTGTCAGTATGTCATTTCTACTGAAGTAATTGTTGAGCAGAGGACATAATCTTTGAAGAACTTTCCTCTATATGCTTCTCTCAAGTTTGTTTACAAAAAGGTAAATAAATTCTTTAGGGTCTGATGAATAATAATATGGATCATAGTAACATCATGTAATCTAGAATTTTTAGTACTATTTCTTTATTAGGCATTTATTACAAATATTTAGAAGTTATTTAATATACTGTTTAAATTGAAGCAGCTAGCCGAAACCGGTTTTGGCTCAGTGGATAGAGCGTTGGCCTGCGGACTGAAAGGTCCCAGGTTCGATTCCAATCCAGGGCATGTACCTTGGTTGTGGGCACATCCCCGGCATGGGGTATGCAAGAGGCAGCTGATCGATGTCTCTCTCTTTGATGTTTCTAACTCTCTAGCCTTCTCTCTTTCTCTCTTTAAAAAATCAATAAAATATATTATAAATAAATAAATAAATAAATAAATAAATTGAAGCAGCTGAATCTTCAGTAGTTAGTATAGATTCTTTATTGTATCTTCCTTTTACTCATACAGCTACCCTTCTCCCACCCCATTTATACTGTTTTCTTAAACTATGCTAATCTCAGGGGTAACTTTATTCTTTGGATTTAGCTTACTTTATTTGGTTCTTTTATTTATTTTTTATTTTTTATATATTTTATTGACTTTTTTACAGCGAGGAAGAGAGATGGATAGAGAGTTAGAAACATCGATGAGAGAGAAACATCGACCAGCTGCCTCTTGCACACCCCCTACCGGGGATGTGCCTGCAGCCAAGGTACATGCCCTTGACCAGAATCGAACCTGGGACCTTTCAGTCCGCAGGCCAATGCTCTATCCACTGAGCCAAACCAGTTTCGGCTATTTGGTTCTTTTAAAGTAAAAAGTAGAAATGTCTGAATACCAAGATACTTTGACCATTCAGTTAAGCACCCCCATTTGCATGTTGCATTGTTCCAGCCTTATGCTTATGAGATTTATTTGTTCTTTCACATAACTGAGGAGATCTGAAAAACAATTTTGTTGAAGTGAATATACAAAGTTTGCTCTTTTCCAGGGACTTGAAGATAATTTCTAAATACCTTTTTAAAAAAATACATATTTTTATTGATTTCAGAGAGGAAGGGAAAAGAGAGAGAAAAACATCAATGATGAAGAGAATCATTGTGGGCTGCCTCCTGTGTGCCCCCCACTAGGGATCGGGCCCACAACCCCCGGGCATGTGCCCTTGACTGGAATCAAACCCAGACCCTTCAGTTCACAGGTCAGTGCTCTATCTACCAAGCCAAACCAGCCTGGGCAAAATACCTTTTTATTACTTCCTCTGCAGTAGGAATGATTGCCCATAAGAAGGTCCATTCATAAATGGAGCACCTTATTTGATGGTGAGTCTGTTTAGACTCTTCTCATTTTTAGTAGCAACACTGACTTCTCAGCATATTTTGGAATTGAGAAATTTCTTACAGCAACTTTGTAAGCATTACTTGTTCCATTGGTTTCAATAGATAAGATTTAATTATAGATAAGTTGTAGATAAACCTTAGTATAACTTTAATACAATAGACAGCCATAAACTGCTAATACCATTTCTTTCCCATGAAAAAGAAAAAAGTCATTGTATAGCAACATTGGGATTTTTATTGCTTTTTAGGTCTGTAAAGAGAAATTTAACTTAGGGTTTCTCAGAATAATCTTACATATCACCTGTGCCTTTGTTTGGGAATAAATGGCCACGATATTCTCTAAGACATAGCTAGGAGATGACCAAGTTGAAATCATATCCACCAGTCTGGCTCCATAGTTTGTTATAAGTTAGCATTCCAATTATTATTAAATTATATTTTTCTTTTTTACACTTAGGTTAAAAAGTCTGATAGGACCCCTAAATATATTTTAGCTCTTTTTTGAAGTTACCAAGGAAATTGAATGCAATGGTTGATTGTCTTTTGTGTAAGCTAATTTGCTAGATTTTAAATTACATAGATATTTATATAGTAATTTCATTATTATTTTTTAATCCTCTCCTGATAATTTTCCCCCATTTTTTCCCCCTGTTAATCCTCACCTGAGGATATTTTTCTTATTAATTTTTAGAGAGAGTGGAGGGAAGGGAGATACACACACAAATGTGTGAGAGAGAAATTGATCCATTGCTTCCCATATGTGTCCTGAAGGGCTGGGATTGAACCTGCAGCCCACATACGTTCCCTTGACGGGGAATCCAACCCAGATCTTTTGGTACTGAGGCCAACACTAACTGGTGAGCAACACAGGCCAGAGCTGAATTGTAAAAATGCTGCAGTGAACATAGGGGGTGCTTATATCCTTTTGGATTAGTGTTTTGGAGTTCTTTGGGCACATACCCAGAAGAGGGGTTGTTGAGTTATATTGTAGTTCTATTTTTAATTTATTGAGGAACCTCTGTAATGTTTTTTTAGTGGCTACACTAATTTACAATTCCACCAACAATGCACGGGGTTCCCTTATCTCTGCATCCTTGCTAACACTGTTGATTTATTGATGGAAACCATACTCACAGGTGTGTGGTGATATCTCATTGTGGTTTTGATTTGCATTTTCCTGGTTAGTGATGCATCTTTTCATATGTCTATTTTCATATGTCTATTTTCCATCTGTATGTCCTCTCTGGAGAAATATAAATAAAAGCCCATTTTTTAGTTTGTTTTTTTTTTGGGGGGGGGTTCTTATATATTTTGGGTTTTAACCCTTATTAAATGTATCATTGGTGAATATCTTCTTCCATTCAGGAGGTTGTTTTCAATTTGATAATTTCCTTCACTATGCCAAAACTTTTTAGTTTGATGTAGTTCCCTTTGTTTATTTTTTCTTTTGTTTCCTGGGAAGACATTTCCAAATAAATGTTACTGAGAGTGATGTCAGGACTTACTGCCTATATTTTCTATATATGGTCTAGTTTCACTGATTGTGCCCAGCTTGGGGCTGTTGTCTGGTGTAGCTATGAAATTATCTGCAGTTGGTTGCTGCTTGTGCTGGGCTTAGAACTGCTTGGGAGTAGCTATTCTGCAAACCAAGGCTGCATATTGTGTGGGGTTTATGGCTGCTTGTTGAGGCTGTTTCAAGCCCAGACTAGCCAATGTGTATCCCAAGGCTAGGGCTACTTGAAGGTAGTTACAATACAAATTCAAACCTATTACTACTTATACCAGACTTGGGGTAGTTTAGCTAGAGGTACAGTGCACACCATGGACAGCCACTGCTTGTTTGGGGTTTGTGGACATGTAGGCTATTGGATGGTGTAGAGTCCCAGGGAATTATCAGGGCAGGACAGTGGTATTGGCTAGGTTAATGGAGAGCTCTGATTTGGTGTCCACCTATTTCTGAACTGGCTGGCTGGATTGGGAGAGGGCTCAACAAAGGACCAATGGTATCTGCCAGCACTTCTGTCCCTGCGAGAGAGCTGTCCCAAACCCTGCTCTTCCAGCACTTTCCCTGAAGCTAGTAGTCAGTTTAGTTTTTCCCTGTATATCCTTGGTACTTTTCTAGCTGCTGCTCCTACACTGGAGCCATGTGAGTGAGTTTGTGAGCTAGTGTGACTGTGTGCGGCCTCTCAAGAGGAGTGCCTGGGACTCTAGCAGCCCTTGTTCTCACTTGGATGCTGTCCCTGTTGGTTTTCACAGCCAGATGTTAGGGGACTCCTCTTGCCAGCACTGGTGTCTGGGACTAAGGAGCCCATGGTGGGGCCTGGGCCCTTACTTCTAGGTGAGTCCTCCACAGCTTGGGTGTTCCTCTGTTTCTTAATTGCCACCTCATGGGTGTGGAACCAGCTCCTTCCATGTCTCTGCCTCTCCTACCAGTCCCTTTGTGGCTTCTTCTTTATCTCCTTAGTTATAGCATTTATGTTCAGCTAGTCTTAAGGTGGTTCTTAATGATGTTTGTTTCATAATTTAGTTGTAATTTAAGATAGTAATGGGAGGAGGTGAGCACAGGATTTACCTACTCTTCTATCTTACTGGAATCCAATACCTATCATTTCTAACTTCTGAAATATTTTGTTTAGGTGAAACATGGAATCCATTAAAATTGCATTATCAATTAAGGAATGTACGGGAACGATTAGCTAAAAACCTGGTAGAAAAGGGCGTATTGACAACAGAGAAACAGAACTTCCTACTTTTTGACATGACCACACATCCCCTCACCAACAACAACATTAAGCAGCGCCTCATCAAGAAGGTACAGGAAGCTGTTCTTGACAAGTGGGTGAATGACCCTCACCGCATGGACAAGCGCCTGCTGGCCCTCATTTACCTCGCCCACGCCTCGGATGTGCTGGAGAATGCCTTCGCTCCCCTGCTGGATGAGCAGTATGATTTAGCCACCAAGAGAGTGCGGCAGCTCCTCGACTTGGATCCTGAGGTGGAATGCGTGAAGACCAACGCCAACGAGGTCCTGTGGGCGGTGGTGGCGGCCTTCACCAAGTAACTGCGCAGGGGGAAGCCTTCTCTTCCCTCTCAAGTAAACCAGTCGTTTTTCTTCTATTGACTTCTGGTTTTCTGCAATTTATACTTTCCCACACTATAATTGGCTTTTGTTTTATGAAATGGTAGGTGGCTTTTTTCTTTTTCTTTTTTTAATATGTATGCAGGATTCTACTGGTACGAGAGGCCTTCCTCTTTCTGTTTTAAAAAAAAGTTTTACTGCCATATTGGCATTCCGTTCTTTCTGTTGCCATTCTCACAGTTAACCTGTTTTGGATTTCTGGTATACTTTGACTTTCAAAGTAACATCAGTCTCCTCACATGCAGACCTTCGGATTACCTCAGTTTGAGTTTTTCCCTATGTGCATGTACATCTCCCATTCTGCCTACAATTCAGACAAATCACAAAAAGGCCTTTATCTCACCAAAGGTAAATATCTGTGTCTATTAGGACGTTTTATACATAGACCTCAGTTGAGATGTATACTTACAAAGTTATTTTTAAATTGAAACAACACAGTAAATAATATAAAATGCCCCTTTGATTTTGTGTCCCATAAAAATCTATTATACCATTTGTTATAATTTTAACTATTAAATTGTAATGGTCCAACTGTTTCACAAAGCCAGTTTGGGATGAACTGCATTCCAGTTATGCTGTATATAGTTTGAATTACATATATAAATTGTCCCTTCTTCTGGCCACACCTGCCTCCATCTTAGTATTTTGCAAGATTTAATTCGTTGTACACCTGGTGCCCTCACTTGCTTCAGTTACTATTATTTGATGACGAAATAGACCTTTCATCGTTGAAGGAGAGAGAAAAGATGTGTTTCTGATCCTAAGATTTTTTGAGCTATGCTATTCATGGCACTCATCAGCTGTGCATCTCCTTTTTGCAAATATTTTTGTCTTACTGTTTTTATCATTTCTATATGGAAGAGGCTTGTGTCCAGTACTAATCTTGAGTACATTTTTTTGTTTTTTGACCACAAGTAAATTAATGTTTGCTCTTAAATGCCATTTATCTACTCACAATTTCTCACACAAAAAAAAATCAAATGTCATTTATAGCAGATGTTGCATGTAAATTGTTGTCAAGTAATGACTACAGTTCAGATGATTAAGAATTTTCTAACAGAAAGCTCTGCTATGTTTTAATTTTTATGTACAATTATGACAATTAGCACATTATAAAAATATAAACCTTTGCTTTTTACTATTTCTTTATCACTGTTTATCGATAATATCACTATTGGTTTCATAATGTAAATACTATATATTGAACAAATTAAATGTCAAAATTTTTTATTACCATAGTTCATGTTAATAGTGAGGCTTTCAGGTGTATAGAGTTTTTCTGGTTAACATTCAATGCAAAACTACTAGATGGATCCCCTATTATGTATACTGTCTTTTTATCTGATGAAATAAATAAAACTATGAACTTGAAAGTGCCTGAATCAGAGCAAGCATATCATTTGTACTTTTGTATTTTACCTTCGTTTACTTTCTAAGGAAGTTTTACTGAGCCTTAGTATAGTGTGGTAGTATTTTATTTTATTTTTAAAATGTGTATCATTGCTTTTTACAGAGAGGAAGGGAGAGAATCAGAAACATCGATGAGAGAGAAACATCAGTCAGCAGCCTCTTGCACACACACACACACACACATACACACACACCCCTGGGGATGTGCCCGCAACCAAGGTACATGCCCTTGACTGGAATCGAACCTGGGATTCGATTAGGGCAGTATGTGGTAATATTTTAATGCAGTGGTTGGTGAGCCATTTTTTTCCCCTCTAATTCTCACCTGAGGATATGTTTTTATTCATTTTAGAGAGAGGAAGGGAGAAATAGGAAGGGAGGGAGGGAGGGAGGGAGGGAGGGAGGGAGGGAGGGAGGGAGAGAGAGAGAGAGAGAGAGAGAGAGAGAGAGAGAGAGAGAGAGAGAGAGAGAGAGAGAAACATCAATTAGTTGCCTCCTATACATCCCAACTGGGGATTGTACCAACAACCTAGGTGTGCTCTGACCAGGAATCAAACCTGCAGCCTTTTTGATGTAGAAAATAACATTCCAACCAACTGAACCACCCAGCTGGAGTAGTAGGTGTTTTACTCCAAGGTCAGACAGTAAATATTTTAGGCTTTAGACTACATATGGTGGCTATTGCAACTACCCAATTCTGCTGAGTGAAGGTTGCCGTAGATAATGTAAATAAATGGGCCGGGCTGTGTTCTAATAAATTCTTAGTTACAGAAACTGACAGCTGGCCATGGGCAGTAGTTTCCAGTCCTTATTTTAAGAGATGAGAAAAGACAGATTTTCTGTCCATTAAAATAAACCCCATCTCAGGCAAGGGAAAGGCCTGCCTGAACTTCTGCCAATGTGTCCTCCCAGCAGAGTACATACCAGCTCTATCTGTGTGTGGCCCCAACTTCAGCACCTACTTCTGTATTTAGAGAGAAAACATAGTACTACCTGGAGGGCAAGCTGATATCTACAACTCCTTTCTCCTGTAAAATGCTGCTGCTCACAGTCCTCTGTACAGCACCAATGGTGTGGCTCCATGGGAATAATTACTCAGTGTGGTAGAAGCAGTACTTATGCCACTTTTTAAAAAGCCTTCAGATCCAAAAATCAGGCAGTGAATTTTAATAGAAAACGTGTAGAAAGATCTAATGTGCAAAGAATTAGTTGCTGTGTTTTGTTCTGTTTTTAATTTCATATATTGTTGAATTGAGATGTATTCCTTAAAATAATCAGATCTGGAAAAATGTTCTAACCAAAGGGAGAAAGGAAGCTTACTGAATGTACGTTTTGTGCCTACTAAATATTTTCTATCTCGTTTTGACCTCCCCAAACCCTAAGAACTATCTTCATTTATTGAAGAACAGGCCTAGAGAGGATGATATTCCCAATCTTACATTATCTGGTAAGTATTTGAGCTTTAAGTCCTCAAATGACTGAATGATAGTAATAGCATTCCACTATAGTTTATCCTTTCTTATTTGGGCACTAGGAGAGGGCTTCTTTTTTCTTTTTCTTTTTTAAAAAATATATTTTATTGATTTTTTTACAGAGAGGAAGAGAGAGGGATAGAGAGTTAGAAACATTGATGAGAGAGAATCATCTATCAGCTGTCTCTTGCACACCCCCTACTGGGGATGTGCCCGCAACCAAGGTACATGCCCTTGACCGGAATCGAACCTGGGACCTTTCAGTCTGCAGGCTGGCGCTCTATCAACTGAGCGAAACTGGTTTCGGCGAGGGCTTCTTTTTTTCTAACAGACAAAAAACAATAGCATGCATGCACAAAGTTCTCCCACTTATGCAAACTACAATGATAAAGGGACATCTCTGCTTTATTACTATATCTTGGTATAACACTATTTTTGGGGGGATGAAAAAGTTGAATAATTCTATATGTTCTTAAGAGAAAAAAAGCATTGCCAGGTGTGAAATGGCCAAGAAAGTCCTTGGATTGCCTGAAGCAGGATTGCCCAGTGGTCTCAACACATTCCATCACTCAGTTCTTCCCATTGTTTGTGAATAGATGGGTATAATATTCTTTTCCAGTATAACAAACCTTTGAATTTGGTCATCACCCAAAGGAAAGAGAGAGGCTGGTGTCTTGACGGTTGGGCCAATAAGTAATGACATCCCTGCATGACTACTTTTGCCCCAGGAGCATGGAAACCACCAGTCACAAGTCTGTGAGGTATTTATTTTATGAAATTCAATGTAACTCTCCATCTTGTATGCAGTTATTATATATTGTCAGATAACGTTCCATTTCACTTTCTTTCAGGTCAAGATGACTGACAGTCTAAGGTAAATTCCAATTCATCACAGCCCATCAGGTTCCAGAATGATATGCCTGGCTCTTGTAAGTTCTGCACAAATGTCATATATTCTTTAATAGTACCAGTAAGGTAGTATTAATATTCATAAACTTGCAGGCTATCCTTTGAAGGGGTGTGGATGGTAACATGGTTAAATGTTGATATGTATACTTTCTCAGCCCAATACTAGAATTACATGGGTGTTTACTTCTGATAGACCATTGTTGTGCAATTTTTCCAGTAGCATCATCATATACTGTTGTGCAATTTATTTTTCTTATATTGTGGAGAGCTTTTAGAATAAACACACATCATTCTTTTTAATCATTTTTGGCTTCATTTTATAACTTAGATAAATCTCCATTAATGGACATTTGGATTAATCTCATGTTTTTCATTATTGCCAACAGTATTTTAATGTACATATGTCTTTATATTTGTCTGACTTCTGTAGGAGGAATTAATAGAAATGAGTTTACTTGAACTGCATGTCTGAAAAATATAAAAGGTAAAGCAAAATTGATTTGTAAGATTGATGTTAACATACACGTGCACCAGTAATATGAATGCTGATTTCCCTACATCCTGGCCAAGTTAATGGAGAATTGTCAACTTGTTTTAGTTATTGGGGTGTTGGTTATTTACTGTCTTTATTTATAAAACTTTTAAAGATAGTTTGTATTTTTCTCTCTGACTTAACCTGTTTGTGTTCTTTATCCATTGTTCTAATGGGCATCTTTTTAAGTATTGATTCATCAGGACTTTTACTAAATTATGGCTATTAACCCTGTGTCTGTGGTACTGTTTGTTTCTCCAGCCTTTGGAATTGGTGTTTAAGTGTGTTTTTTTTAAAACATTCAGTAAAGTGTAAGGTGCACTGTTCAGCATGGAATCTGTGGAGACCTTAATTATCCTGCTAATGACATCTGCTTAGTATTCGGGTTTAGGATATGTATATACTATAAAGTTTTGGGGAGGTATGATTAAATACAACAAGTATAAAAATCTCATAAACAGCTGTAACCGGTTTGGCTCAGTGGATAGAGCGTTGGTCTGCGGACTGAAAGGTCCCAGGTTTGATTCTGGTCAAGGACATGTACATTGGTTGCGGGCACATCCCCGATGGGGGTTGTGCATGAGGTAAGCTGGTCGATGTATCTCTCTTATTGATGTTTCTAGCTCTCTATCCCTTTCCCTTCCTCTCTGTGAAAAATCAATAAAATATTTATTTTTTTAAATCACATAAACATATGTATAACTTATGAATACATATGCATATAAGCATTCATAGTTTTTATGATTAAAATACAATTGAAGATCACATAAACAAATTGTAGGCTAATGAATTATTTTAAGGCAAATATGTTTTCCGCCATCACTCAGCTCAGAAGCTAGAACTTGTCAACTTATCCAGAAACTGCTCAAGACTTCCTTCCAGTTATAATCTGGTCCCAGCCAGTGTGCATCTCTAATAATTTTGTTCTGTTTAGTTTCGTTTTTCACTTGGTAAGTAATTTTGAATTTATCCTAATTTATAGGTCCCACCCCTCATCTTCGCCCCCTTACTCCTCCCCTCCCATGTCATCTTGTTTTTTTCCCTTGTAAAGTATTCATTGATGAAATTGGATCACTGTCCTGAGAGTTTCCCAAAGTCTGGATTTTCCTGATTGCATCTACAAGTAATCTAATGTATCTCTCTGACTTTTCTACTTCCCAGAATTGATAATTAGACCTAGAGGCTTTGTCAAATTCAGGTTTGTTTGTTAGGCAACACAGTTTCATCGGTGATGTGTGTTTTATCAGGAAATGTATAATATTTCTACTTTTATGATGTTAGCAGCCTTTCTGTTCAGTCCTTACTAGGTCCTGTGTTTACTGGGGTTGCTAACTAGTGATGTTTTAATTCTTATAATTTCTTCATGAGCTGAAGTTTTTCTATAAAGAGAAACTTCACTTTACCTTTATTACCTTTTAGTAGTTTGTAGAGGAAAGGTAGGATACATTCTACATTTTATTTACCAATTTTCAAAATCAAGTTGATTCCCCAGTGGTTTCCAAAGGTTACTGATTTGGTTTTTTTAGTATTATGACTTTATGGAAATAAACATTGTTTTTTTTTTTTTTTCCATCAGTTTTCTTTATGAGAACCAGGATTCTCTATATGGAAAAATGAAGATACAGCTTTAAGATAGAAGACAGAAAAATCTTGTAGTTCTAAATTTGAATAGAAAGTATTAATGTAGCCTTAGCTTGTCTTGCTCAGTAGGTAGAGCATCAGCCTGTGGACTGAGTGGTGCCAGTTTGATTCCAGTCAAGGGTACATGCCCAGGTTGCGGGCTTGATCTCTAATAGGGGATGTGCAGGAGACAGCCAATCAATGATTATCTCGTCATTGGTAATTTCTGTCTCTCTCCCTCTCCCTTCCTCTCTAAATCAATAAAAAAAATTGAAAAAAAGAAAAGAAAGTATCAATGTAAACTTAAGAGGTATTCCCCCACCCCCTTTTAATATAATTTTATTTCAAAGAGGAAGGGAGAGGAAGAGAGAGAAACATCAGTGATGAGAATCATCAATTGGCTGCCTCCTGCAAGCCCCCTGGGCATCAAGCCTGCAACCTGGGCATGTGCCCTGATTGGGAATTAAACTGTGACCTCCTGGATTATAGGTCAGTGCTCATCTACTAAGCCACACCAATCAGGCATCCATTGTGTTTTTTTTAGAGAGAATGGAAGGGAGGAGGAGAGACCGAGAGAGAAAACGATTGATATGAGAGAGACATTGATTGGTTGCCTCCCACATGTGCCCCAACTAGGGTCAGCAGTTAAGCATGCAACCAAGATATGTGCCCTTGACCTGAATCGAACCTGGGACCCTTCAGTCCAAAGGCCAAGTTCAGCACTGAGCCAAACTGGCTAGGGCTCCTCACCTTTTTTTTATTGTGGTACAATATACATAAAATTTACCATTTCAACCATTGTTTAGTGTATAATTCAGTGCTGCCACTTTTTGTAATTATGTTGTATTGCATTATAAGAACACTGTTTTTACAACAGAGTTTCTCCCTTTAACTTACCTTAATCTTAACTCTTTAAATAAACACATACTCAATGCTCACCATCATTTCTATATCAGTACGTTTCCCATACGCGTACCCCCAGGGGTACGGGAAGAGTTTGGTGGGGGTACGTGTTGCACTGGAGTTTGGTGGGGATATGCAATGCACCGTGCTTAGCTGCGCCTAATTCTACGTTCTCAGCGTTATGAAAATTATAGAAGGGGTACACATATGTCAAAAGTTTGGGGAACACTCCAGTCATTTTGGTTGTCTTGCTCTGCAAGTGTCGTTCTCCTCCCCCACTCCACCCCCCCTCCCCCCACGTCTCACGTGGTTCGGGGTTCAGGTTCTAAAGGAGGCTGCACACAAATGAAAGAGACCAGACAAGAAAATATAAACTTGGGAATATTGGGGGCCAAGAGGAAGGACTCCGCTTTGCTCTGGCCTTGTGATCCCTTTTATTCAGATTTGGGATCCACCTATAGCCCTTAGGTAATTTCCACTAACAGCTGGATGGCAGGCCATCAGCAAGGATTGACAGAAGACTTAAGGTGGAAGTTGCTTCAGCTCCCTTTGTCTCAACTAGACAGTGGGTGCCTGGCTCTGACCCTTGCCAGAGCCTCAAGGTTGAGCCTTCTGGACTCCTTGTCCACCTCTTTCTGCTGGTGAAGGCAATGGGCAACTTCCAACTTTGCTCATTTGTTAGTTTCTTCAGAAAGGGCTTGTGAGCAAACACTCCATGCGTTTTTGTATGATAACGACAGTGTATCTGCAGCCTTTATTTGAAAGTCAGTTTGGATAAAATTCTTGGGTCACAGTCTTTTTCTTAAAGTATCATATTTTTTTGGCATAAGGCATGCTGTCAACAGTCTGATTCAAATATGATTTTCTTTTCCCCATAAATGCCTATTCTTTTTGCTTGAAGCCCACGGGATTTCTCCCCCAATTTCCCCCCAGTGCTACTACAGTGTGTCTGGTCTGGGTTATCCTGGAATAGCATGGTGTGTTTTATTGATTTTTTTACAGAGAGGAAGGGAGAGAGATAGGGAGATAGAAACGTCGACGAGAGAGAAACATCGACCAGCTGCCTCTTGCACACCCCCTACGGGGGATGTGCCCGCAACCAAGGTACATGCCCTTGACTGGAATCGAACCCGGGACCTTTCAGTCCGCAGACCGACGCTCTACCACTGAACCAAACCGGTTTCGGCGCATGGTATGTTCTTTCAGTATGTAGTGTCAATGTCAAGTCTTTTTATCCTCAATTTCAGGAAAATTGAAGCTTTAAGTGTTTGTTCTGTTCCCTTGTTTAGGTGTTCTTCTTTGGGGACTGCTATTGTATATCTTTGTTACTTGTCAGTTTTGCTTGGTTTCTTTTATCACTGATCTTTAAACATTTCACCCTTTTGATTTTAAGAAATTGTTGTGGGGTCAAATCCTGGGTTCAAAATAAGACCACCGGAGGCTGATGATTAATTTAAAAAAGCAGGCAAAGATGTATTGAAATATCTGCCCAGGACAGATGCGAGAGCACCACAGGCAGCTGGTCTCCACACGACTGCACCGTTTCAGGGGTAGGCAGCCCCTTTTAAAGGTTCAAACCACAGGAATTTTCCTTTGTTCTAAATTTTAAATCCTAAAGACTACATTCTAAAGACTGGGGTCAGCCTGCAGGGTTTTTGCTAGTCACATCCTGCTGGACATTGGAATGTGGCCCTATCTTGCGATAGCCAATAACACAGAAGCAGAGTTCAGAGATTATCTACAGTTTCTATCTCTGAAGGTTACTGAGTTAGTGGGAATTAATCTCCTGTGGTCCTGGTCCCAGGCAAGGGAAAATTGCCTTAGCCTCCAAGTCTCCGCCTGAAAGCTAAGGTAAATAGTTTCTCCCCCCCAACCCCCCCAATGTTTAATCAGGTGCAAGAGCCAAACTAGAAGGGTTAAAAGTCAAACAGCAGTTTTTACCAAAGTATGGTTGCCACTATATTTCAGAAATTATTGTGTTAGTCACTGTGAATAATCTTTTTAATTTAATCTTTTCTAAGTTTTTCCCTTGAATTTTAATGCCCAATTTTAAGACATTTTCTAATTTTTGTTTATATTATTCATATTTTTCAGTCATTTTCTTGATGTATTTTAATTCATGTTGAACTATTATTATAGTTTTCTTTTGTCTCCTAGCATGTCTCTGATGTGTTTCATTGTCATAGGGGTGTATTTGCTCCTTATTCTTTTTTTCTTTGTGTGGGATTTGACCTAGATTATCTTCTGTTGCCCATTTGTATATGAAATTACCTTTCCTGTTCTGTTAGAAAGGACAAGTGGGTCAGGGTAGTTTTTCTAACTGTACTTATTCTCTGACCTCTCTCTTCTGGTCTAATGTAAAAAAATATGGCAGTTTACTTTCTGAGATCTGACTCTGCCCCCCTTATCTGGCTGGGCCTTGTTCATCTGGACCTCTGTTCTTGTCCTGCTCAATTTGGATTCTGTTCCTATAGTTTCTCCTTAGTCTGAGGAACTGGCAGGTTGATTTTGAGTGTGCATAACATGCATCAGCCCTCTTTACCTTCATCAGGGATCTCACACACTTGCTCATATTTTTTCACTAGTTGAAAAATCCCAGTTTCAGCTGCTGCCCAGTTGCTCCTCGGGATTCCTGTTGATTATGGGATGGGGAGTTGGGGTGTCTCAGGGCTCTAGATGCCCTGTTGGCTTCCTTCTACTTGGCCTTGCACAGATCTGATACCAAATTTGTCTTTTTGATAATTTGTTCCCACCCACTTTGATATTTTGTGACCTTGGGGGTACTTTCACAATGAGTTCTGTTACAGATGTTTACTGAAGTTTTCCAATACTAGTTGCTCTCCGTGTATGTGTGTGGTGTTAGTAGGGAATGGGTGGGATGGAGATTAAAAAACTAGGTCATTGTACTGCTATCTTGCCTAAATCTGCTGGAATAGTGCCTAAAAGTTTGTTAAAAAATGAGTCTGTGGCTTTATAGCTTCTTAATTGATCATACTCACTTTATAATTAAAGCAATGTATTTGGCTGGTTAGATTTGTTTTCCTTTCTTGCTTTTAAATCTGTGACTACTCTGCAATTTTATTTGGTTGTCAGGGATATATTTGGTTGTAATGATCCAGCTTTCACACCCACCTACCCCCAAATACTAGTTAATTTCTCCAAAACAAGCTATTGAATAATCTTACGTTTTTGCCATCAATTTAGAATGTTACCTTTGAATTTTCTTTTAATTTAGAAATACTAATATATATATATATATATATATATATATATATATATATATATATATGTATGTGTATATATATATGTATGTATATATGTATGTGTATATATATGTATTTGGCTCTTTTTCTGGTGGTTTGCATGGAAGAAGAGCACTATTTTAATTATAGTTGTTTCTGATAATGCTGTAATAGTGCTATCTCCCTCCTACAATGCTTTCAAAATTATTCCGGCTATTTTACATGTTTATCCTACCAAATGGAATTTAGAATAATTTTGTCAGGTTAAAAAATTCTTCTGAGGTATGGTTGGAATTACATTATATTTATAGACTAATCTGGGGAGAATTGAAATCTTTATACTAGTAGTATTGAGTTATTCTATTCACGAATAAGCTGTATCTCCCATTTGTTCGAGTTTAAAACCTTTTTAAATGACTCTTAATAGAATGTTTGTGTTTAGGTTTGCCAGTCCTGGCTAACTAAGGTTAAATATATTTTTCCATACGTTCTGTTGGTTATTATTTAGGTAAGCTCTTGTTTTGGTGAATACTTTTTGATAGCCACCTTACTAAATTATAATATTTTAATCATTTTTACATTGATGTGTTTGAGTTTACATGTACAAATTGATACTTTTGTTTCTTTCCACTATTTATAGCTCTTTTAAAAATGTAGCATTGTTGTTCAACTTAGTGAACATCTTTTCTGAGTATATTCCTGACTTAAACGGGTATAATAATGGGTCAGGGTTTTGAGAAAAAGAACTTGGTCATTGTGAAGAATGAGAGAAAAAACTGACAAGGAAACTTCTGCCGGTAGCAATAAGAGTCCAGTTGAGCTTGGAAATCTTGAGTTTATAGCAGCATTATTTTGAGTGATTGTGGTATTTTCTCTAGGAAATGGTATGTAAGAACCAAGAAGTGGGCTCGTTGGAAGGATCCAGGATTTCGTTGGGGCAAGGGAGCTGAGCCTGTGGGCTGGCTGGGGATTGTTGTGCTCACCATGGGGTGTAGTCTGAGTAGATATGAGAATGAAGACCCGGCTCTGATGGGAAGAAAAAGTGATAGGGCTTGTTGAAATTCTTCAAGAGGCAGTAGGGGGAAGAAGGGTAGTGCAATCTGGAAGGTCAAGAGGTGAAAGTGTGGATGTTTGATTTAAAATTTCAGAGGTAGAACAGTTTGGATTGTGTGAGATTCCGAGTGTGGTTGTATGGATTGTGTGAGATTCCGAGTGTGGTTGTAGGAAAGAGTGGTTGACTTGAGTTCTGTTGCCTTTGTACCTTTCACCCATTTGGGTAACAATAAACATTTACTATCTTGATAAAAGGTTATTCTGTAGTTGCAGAACTAGAAAAACAAGTAATAAGCAGAGTGTTTATTTTTTTAAAATTACTTTAAAAAAGTTGTTTACAGAGATGTGGGTTTACATAACTTGGCGACATTTAAAAATGTACAGGCTATTTCATATTGCACTTAATCTTTAATAATATAAGGCATTTTATTTTACATAAATAATTATATCAAACAACAGGTGTGGTGCCAATTAAGTCAACCATAAAGTCAAATGAGATGTGTCTGGTAGAACATAAGTGAAACTCAACCTTCACGGTCCTTGCAACTATGACTTACATGTTACATACTTAGCCTTATAGCTTATTGTGAATGACCAGTTAAAAAACCAAAACAAACAATGAAAGTCTTAGTAGGATAATACCATTAGTGTTCACTTCAGGAAGTATGGGAATTTATTAGACTAATTAGAAATACTAGTCATGCCTGAACACTGAAGATAAATATCTATCTTAGGGTCAAAAACAGTTTTTGCTTCCTCCCTTATTGTCCAACCGTTAGCCAGGGAACCATTCTGGCAACATCTAGTAGAAATGGCTGATGACTTTAACATATTTTAATGAGCCAGAGGTGTCTACCCTTGCACTCCTCAGATTTGAGTGAGGATCAGGGACTCTCAGGAGGAGACCATCCCATTGCTCTAGAAATTCCTGCCTGCTCACAGAGGACTGTGTTTCTTAAGAGGCACAGCTGGAAGAGTAGAGGCAAAAAACAGTTTTCAGTGTTGATTTCAAATAGTTGCATGTCAAGAAAACAGAAACCACAAAACTGACCCCAGAGACTTAAAAACAATCTAGCATGCACCTTGTACTGACTTTCTATAGTATCTTACCTGGAATTGTAGTGAAAGTAGAAGCTAAATTAATCAGGTCTTTCTAGCTAATTCCTGTACTATGTTTTATTTTATAGAACCTTTTAAAAGGTGAGAAATCTGGGCTCACACCAATCAGATATCTCACTTCCATCTGAGACCTCTCAGGGCAACTCCAGAGAGGTTTACTGGGATTAATCACTCAGGAAAATGATGCACAAAGTGACAGCTCAAGTACTTCCATGATCCCGGGGGTATGATGACCTGTGTTGTTCTAAGCTATAGACTCAAGCTATAGTTTTTGAAAGAAGCTCAACATAAAACCTTAGTGTCATCATGTGCACAGATACAGTGTCACCTGTATTCCCTGGACTCAGTCAGCTAGTGTGTGCCCCCCGAGGATCTGAGTTGTAACTACATAGTACTGCTCCTTTACCTTGAAAGTGACTCACTTTCCTCCTTCATTTTGGTAAAGGAAGCTGATGAAGGTTTGAAGTATGAGGGGAGAAAAGCCAATTTTGTAGCAAGGAACAGCACCTACAAAATTCATGCTTCGAAAGGAGAGCAGCTGGGACAAGTTTCACAAGCAGCATGAGTTACAATGGTCTTCTGCAGGGAAACGGTTTTGGCAAAAGGAATAATTTGCAAAACAGAAACAAAAACAGCAAAAGTTTCAGTCACTGCAAGTTTCAGTCACTGCAGAGATATGTCATAAGATCCAATGCTTAGAAACAGTACATTTTGTAAGCTTGTTGGAAGGGAGGGAGGGGGAGAGACAAAACAAACAGTCCCCTAAGTGGATTATTTTAAGATCCTCTTTTTTGGATGGTAAATATAATGCCTATGTTTATAAATCGAAGGATACTAAAAAGATAATTGATTTCTAAAAATTTAAATTACTGTTAGAGTAAATAAAATATAGAAATGGAAACCCAGTGACTGATATTTTTGCCTGCTTTTGTGTTGACCAGTTTTGAATTCAAGCACTTAGTCAAGCTAGATACAAGGTGCTTTCCGAGCTGGAACTTTCTGCTCATTTTAAGCAGCAAGTTCATGGCTATTTAGTACAGTTTATCATTTCTGTAAAACAGCCTTATGATTGACACTTTTAGACCATGACCAACACTTCACTGTGATCAGTAACCCACTGAGTTGAACTCTGCAGCCATATATTGCACTTTACACTCACTAAAATATACCACTTTCTGTATTTCATTTTCATTTTTGGATAATTCCTGAGCTCAGCCTAACCATTAGGTCATAAATTGATTATTATTATTATATTTTAAAGTCTCATCTTTTCAGGGTAACATACAGACCTATAGTTCTGTCCATTGAATGTGCTTAAAGCATTGGTATTTACTTAAAAAATTATAAAAAACTAGAGTCCGTTTAGTCATGACATTTGTGTTGCCCCTCAGCCTGTGTAGGCTCCCCAATTGCCCGGATTGGGATGTTGGGAAGAGATGGCCAAAAGAAGTGAAGGTCTAACTCAATGTTTGAAATGAAAGAAGGCACCCTGCCACGTCTTATATCCCCATTAGTAACAGCGAAAGGTGGGGGACAGGTACCAGAACAAAACGAACCCTCCTGGCCTAGGTGATCCAGGGAAGGCTTCCAGAGTCGAGCATAATCTGTTAGTAAAAATGGTGGATTTTTACAGTCCTTGCCGACAAGTGTTTTTCTGCTGTTTCAAGACGTCCTTCTGACTTGCTGAAATACGAAGGGAACAGAGAAAAGGAGATTTTTATAAAAAATGTGAGTGTCACTACTCATTTCAGGAAGAATTCCTATGCTTTCTAATTACTAACTGCACAGGTCCCTCCGGGACAGACTTCATAATATTCCAGGCATCGAAGTGCATGAGCCCAACCAGGGGTTTCCCGTTAATGGCAAGGATTTCATCCCCAGCTTCTATTGTTCCAGCCTGTTCAGCTGCACCACCTGTGAGAGTAAATACAGAATGAGGGCTTGGTACTTCAATGGTATTCACAATGAAGTACAAGTAAGCTAAAACCATCAGTGAGAAAAATCTGTTTACAGTCTTAGGTTTCATCTTATGGGTCTCTCTCCTGACTTTAAAAATTCAAATCTAAGCAGCTGAGAAGATATTTCAAAAGAATATATATATATATATATATATATATATATATATATATGGAGATAATATGCAAATTAGCTGGGACATCTTAAGGCAGTGGAGCCTAAGACTATCAGAAAACAGATATATTACGATTCATTAACAGTAGCAAAATTACAGTTATGAAGTAGCAACAAAAATGATTTTATGGTTTTTCTTTAAAGATACTGTCTTTAGTATAGTACAACCTAATACTAATTTTTAATAAGACAATGCTAACAATTAGTGTATTAAATATTAGTGCTGTTTTATTACTAAATTTAATATAATACTAACAGTATCAGTGTTATATTAAATAAGATATATACACACAAATTATTATTGGTTTAAGTTCATGAAGAGACTACTGCTCCCTCCCATTTCACTTTGTTGTAGTCTGAAAATTGCAATCTTAACACATTGCGGACCAGTAGTTTTATTGCTAGCTTTACCCAGTGGCCAGGTAAGTTTCTATTGAACGAAAAAACGTTTTACATAAATATTAAAGGCATGCTTTAAAATTAAATACCCATTGCATTTTGCAGTTACTTATTACATGTTCTTACAAGCTTAATATCTTTTTAAAGTATGATCTTTGTAAAACACTGTAATATGAAGCCAGAATTCGCGTGATCTGTCCACAATGTCTTAAGTGACTATGATTTTGGTTGATGTTAAGTGCTTCTGACTGGCTGATCTGATGTGAACATGGAGTCAGAGATACAGTGTAGAAGTCGGGGGCACATGCCTGGTACCTATACCTGTGACCTTAGGTGCATTATATTGATAGTACCTTTATGATAGGATTGTCATGTGGATGACATGAGTGAATACATGTAAAAAACAACAGCCAACACACATTAACCCTATCTTATGTAATAAAAGGCTGATATGCAAAAAGACTGTATGGTAGAACAACCAAAACAACTTGGTGCTGACCACCAAGGGGTGTGTGCAGAACATGGCTGGCGTTGGCCATGACGGTATGGGCAACTGCCTGGTGGTTACTGAAAATTCTTTGCTCCTGTGCACTGAGGTCCCACCTGGTACTGGCACCTGCTGCGGTGCCCAGCACGGGTCCCAATTGCTCAGCGCCATCAATGGGTGTGACACCTTCCTCGGCTCCTGAGGGGTAACTGGGTCCCACCTGGCACTGGCACCCGCTGTTGGTGCTGGCCCCAATTACTCCGCGCCATCAGCACGTGGTAGGGGCCGGTGGGGGCACGACCTGCCCCTGTGCCTACCACAATGGCCCACAGTTCCTTTTATCGCACACTGGGCCCCTACTAAAGCATGAAAAACATTTAGATCTTTTTTTAAAAAATGTGATTTCCAAATGGAAGGGGCACTGACATTCACAGAAATAGAAGTGGATGGCAGATTGTGTTTTCTGGAACATTACCTTTGTACACCCTCTTAATGAACAGGGGCCCATCCCCAGACATGGACGATTTTCCTCCATCCAGGCTCAATCCCAGCCCAGCCGAGGTCTTCAATACTTCAACGCACAGAGCATCCTGTGCAATTCCTCTTCTCCCTGCAGTGAGGATGGAGACAACAGGGACACTCATTACCTCCTGTCGTGTCCCATTTACCTTGAAATGCCGATGATAACATTTGAGACCAGTATTAGGGTTGGTCTCCCCTCCTGGCTGTGTTCCTGCAGTACCTGTACCTCTGTTCTTCTAAGCGTGGAGTGTGCCTTTATGATCAAGCAGAAATCTCCAGAGGGCCCCTCTCCCCCTCCCGCCCCCCCGCCTGTTGGTGCATTTCTCTGTGAAAGCTGAAGTCCCACGTGGGACCCAGCCTGTGTTGCAGAAGCAGTGCCTATTCTGACTCAGTGCTTAATGTGGCTTCCTGCAGAGCCTGGGACGACAGTGTGAAGCAACTGTCATTAAACACCCTCCTTTCCGGATGTTCCGAGGACAAAGCTCAGCCTGGAGCTTCTCTCACTTTTCAGTCCCCTGAACAAGGGCTTCTTGTTTCACTTACCAGCTACTTAAACTCTAAGAGGATGGAAATTCAAAAGGGCTTCCTTACGACTTTGAGAGAAGCTGTCAAATGGTCATTTTAAGTCTTCTATAGTATGGCTTTAATTACTGGGTTTTTAAATAAGTTACTTGTAACATGGCTTTTGCAAACACTAGACTTCGCTATGTTTAATTTCTCTGACCCGGCTAATAAGGTAATCACCACTGTTTTCCTTGGTGTTCAGCCCAAGTCTATGCTGCCAGCTGCTCACATCCTGCTGGCTGGTGAGGAGGTGTCTTACCTATTCCAGGTTCCAGGGAGATGGTGTCTCTGGACAGCGAGCTCTTCCCATTGGCTGTGTGTAGCTCCTGCCTGGTGGAGGGCCTAGGCTGGTCAGTTCCTTTCTTGATGACAACGAGGACATCTTTATGCAGCTGTGCTTGGTGCAGAACCTTCAGGACATCCCCATGGGCCAAGCCAGCCAGTGAGGCACCATTGACTGACAGGAGGAAATCCCCTCGGTTCATAGTCCCTTCCTGAAAAGCTGCCCCCTGAGAAAATAACCTATGGACCTGGGACAAAGACAGGACAAAGCCAAAGTCATTTATGACTTCAAGAAAAGCAAAGGGGTAACCAGGCCTGCATTAAAGGAACGTTCTAATGGCAGATTTCCCAAGTCATGCAAACACTTGTTTTATATCAAAAACACATTCAGTGAGGGGCAGAATGACAAATGTCAGTGCCCAGCATCATGTCTAATATGTGCCTAACACTCCATGGGGCAGTAACACTGCAAAGAGGACCAGGACCTGACCTTGTCCAGGGAAGGTGGCATCTCCCTAATGATCTTCCAGGCCCTGAGTCATGCAAAATTTAAACTTGGTGGTTCTTAAGAAGTAATTTCATAAGCAAAAGCAGGTTTGGCCAGTTAATTCTAATGTCTTTCTGAACAAACAAAATATTTAGGTGAATTCGGGGCTATGCATAATTGTGTTTATGTGTATTGGCACCTAATAGGTCACTGAGCCTGTCCATCAGTCAGCAATGTGTGAAAAGGCTTATCTGTCAATGGAAATATTATGTACTGCTTTTCTTCCTTTTGTTCAGGTGGCTGTGAACCAACTCCAGCAACCTGTGAACTCACTGAGGGGAATTTTGTCCTGATCGAACTCAGAATTGCTCCAGCATGACTTTCCCGAGAGCTGCTCCACATCCTCACTCACCACAATGGCATTTGGCTCCACATCTGTCCCTCCTGCCACGCTGAATCCCAGACCCGAGCCTTCTTTTTTAGTCAAGACTATGAAGCAGACATCTTCTTTATTCTATTGAGAAGAAACAGAAGGAAAAAGTATATTCCCTGTGCCAAGAGGTACAAATGAGTACGGACACAAACCCCCCGAGTGCTGCAGTTTATCCCACGAAGCCCAGTGGTTCCTCAGGAGCTGTCACAGGGTGTGAACTAGAGGAGCCACGACTCCCCTGTCCTGTGCTCCCGGGCGGTGCCTTTACAGGTTTTCGAGGGTCCAGCCTGTGGCTACAGAACCACGGGAAGGAAGGCATGGATGGGACACTTTAGAAGCCAGTCTGTCCACCAAATGGTGTCCTCCCAAATTTGATCATGAAGGGAATTCTTTATTCTACAGTTATGTCTATAGTTCTTCAGCAGAGGGAGATGCGTTAAGTGCCAAGAGCCAGGTAAAAGCACGCTGAGGCCAGGTGTTCTATGCCCTCCGCCTCCCATGCTCAGTTCACTCGATTCCACATGCAGTCAGTGAACCAGTACTCATCAAATACAAAGTATGTTTAAAAGTATATAAAGTATGTCACAATATTTAGAGTACATGAAAGCTGTCAACTCCTGTATTGGACATTTTTAGCAGTGTTCTGAGGTTAAGTAACAAAAGATTGCCCTGTGTTTCAAGCATTGATCTAAAGATACCTTGCTGAGAGATTTTAAAATAAAAAAAATGAGCTGGGCTAATTATACTGAATTTTCAGTTCTTCCACCCACACGCTAGAGATGACTCACGTTTTAAAGATCTGCTGGGTTTCCCATCAAGTGATATATAATCCATCAATTTGAGGTGCTCTCAAACACAGCAATAGAGGAAGAATCTAATAACCTTTAAGGATTGCTTTGACAAGAGTGAAAAAGTTGGAAGAGAAAACCACCTCTGTATTGTGCTGGGAAAGGAACCCAATATTTGAAAAGTGTTTGGTTCTATGAGAGAAGTCCTAAGGCCTAATCTTAGGCATTTTACATTTCTCTAAAGCAGCATATGTAGCCTTGGTTTGAATGAACTAACAACAGAATGACCCGCAGAACTTTTTGGGGGTTGGGATTTCCATGTTATGGGCAAATTGGACCACGTGTGCTCAGACACCATTCACTGGAGAGAATGATGATGGCTTTCTCAACAAAAATGGGAGACGAGTCCTGGCAGAAGAGCTCCATGCAGCTGCTCAGAGGTAACGTTTGGTGGTGAAATAGTGCGGCTTCTATTTAAATGTATTGTTGGAGCAAAGAGACAATACTTGAAAATGGGACTCTCCTGTGTCCCAGGACACATTATCTCCAAAGCTTTAATTTATTCAAATTATTCACAGCGTACTGGAAGCTGATCGATTGTCAGGCCAGGTTTTGCCTCTAAGAAGCTAAGCACTGCATCAGAAAAGCTAAAATCACCATCAGGGGCTCCTCAAGGTTTAGCTCTCTAGAAACCAGAAGACCAGGGCTTGTTTTTTACTCTAGTTTCTCATAGCACCTTCAGAAGGTCACAAGAATCTGTTCTGTATAGTTCCATTTTCAGCACCTACACACCATATACTCATTGAGAAAAAGCAAGGCAGGAAGCTTCTGGTTTAAAGATGGCAGAGTGAGGACATCTAAGCTTGCCCGGAACCAACTGAAGACATGCATGCTGATGAAAATAAGCATGATCTGCCCTAACCGGTTTTGCTCAGTGAATAGAGCATCAGCCTGCGGACTTAAAGGTCCCAGGTTCGAGATTCCAGTCAGGGGCATGTACCTTGGTTGCGGGCACATCCCCAGTGGGGGGTGTGCAGGAGGCAGCTGATCTGATCGATGTGTCAGATTCATCCCTCTCCCTTCCTCTCTGTAAAAAAATCAATAAAAATATATTTTTTAAAAGACCTTGACTGGAAATCATAAAGTAAGTTTCCATGTGCAAAATGCTTGCTTACAAGTTGAAGGAGGAAGGAGACAATAGATTAGACCAGGGGTCCTCAAACTTTTTAAAGTGGGGGCCAGATCACCGTCCCTCAGAGAGCTGGAGGGCCGGACTATATGAACTACTAATTCCTACTGTAACACCTCGGCTGCGCTCACTGCCCAAAAAACCTGGCGGGCCGGATCAGACTCCTCTGCGGGCCGCATGTGGCCCGCAGGCCGTAGTTTGAAGACCCCTGGATTAGACCTTTTTACTGAAAGTGAAAAATGCTAGATGTCTCGCTGTGTTTCTTGGCTGCACAGACCCAAACCAGTGGGCGGAGAACCAGGAGAGGCCGCAAGCGTCAATGGTCTCATCCCACCTCCTCTCCCTCTGGCTGGCTCCTCATTGGAGGCCAGCAGGCCAGCGTCACAGCCCTTCTAGTGTTAGAATTTCAGATGATACCAGTGACCCAGGTACATTACCACTCAAGGAAAATTACCCATACTTACTTTTTTTTCTCTAAGTATAAAATTTTCATTTCTTAGGGTTCGAATCTCTGTGGATAGTCCCAAAAAGTATTCTAGATAGGAACCTCTGGTTTCATTTGTTGCTGTTACTGTTACATCCATTTTATTGAAAAACTTTATTTGTAATGACTGTCTGGAAACCCAGGCTTCAGAAACTCTTCCACTCTGGGCCAGAACAAAACCACAAGGCATTAACTCATCTCCCCAGCAGGTGGCGCCCGTGACAGGTAGTTTATGTCCACCTAGTCATTCCCAACCAGTTCCCAGATGCCTCGTTCTGTTTGGAGTTTGTCTGCAGAGAGATCTCAAAATACAGGGTGGGGTGGGGAGATCAGTAAATAGTCCCCACTGGGGAAGTAAATGAGCAACTGCACCAATGTGGCACCTCAAAATGCAAGACAAGGTTTAGCTTCTAAAGCAGACTGCAAGTGAGATTGGGCTGTGAGCTCAACAACGGGAGACCTGGAGAAGGGCTCACGAACCTCTGAGTGTGTGGCCGTACCTGGGCACTGACGTGGCAGCAGTTTGTGTCTCAGAGTCCTTTCCATTTCACTCACCTCTGATTGTGCTTTCGCTTCCTGCATGAGAGTCAGGATGGTAGATTTCGACCTCGCCGATGACAAGACAGTCTGCAATCTTTGCTGGTCCCCCACTGAGACTAGAAGTTGATCCAAACTAAATAATATAAACACATTAGGAGAATATTAAAGAAAAGGCAATTTCTCTATTTTGTAATGATGCATTTAAAACGATCTCCTTTAGATTGTATTGTATTTTCAATGGAAATAGCTATGGATTCAGGGATTCCCCCAAGAAGTTAAGGGACCAATGTGGTAAATGAAAGTTGTTATATTAAAAAAATGCACAATGTATAGGCTCAAATGAAATGTTTTTAGATGTTATTGATTTCCTATTTAATTGCAGTCACCTTCACAGTCCCAATTCTTCCCTGAGGCCCAGCCCCGTCCACCACCATCTCTGAGCATTTCCCTACTGAGAAGCCTCTGTTGAGCACAACATTTGGGCAAACATCCCCCTGCAGGCACCGTGTTTCTGTAATGGTATTGAAAACAAGGGGGCTATCCTGATAATGCTATTCTGGGCTGGATGCTGGAGCAAACAAGGACTTTTTTTTGGATTTATTCAGTGACGTCTGGATCAAGTCTGTAGTTGAGTTAATTGTATTCCAATATTAACTTATTTTGACCAATGGATGATGGTAGTATAAGATGCTAACGTTAGGAAGAGCTGAGTGAGCGGTGCATGGAAACTGCATTATCTTTGAAACTTTTCTATTAATCTTAAAACTAGTGACAGATACTTACTTAACTGACCAGCTTTTTCCAGAGGGCAGATCCCGATTGGTGTCACTCACATTGGCTGAACTGGGTGCCCCAGGCTCACTGGCTTTAGGCCTGCTTCCTCCTGGACAGGCCCTGTCCGCCCCCTGCACAGGACACAAAAGGGCAGTGGCCCCGTTGAGGCCCCCGGCAGGGGAGCCAAGGGACCTCCTGGGCACGATCTCCAGCTCCGTCTTGAAGAGCACGGTCATGGGCCCCGCGGGAAAGTCCTCGCCGCAGAGCTTGTCGAGGTCAGGCATGCTCAAGGCCCGCAGCTCCTGGAGCTTGGAGCGGGACACAGGCGAGGGCTGGGCGTGGCGCACGGAGGACTTGTTCTTCCTGATGGGAGAGGCCTGGGTTGCTATCGGGGCGGGGATTCCGGAAGGACCGGGCGATGGCTTTGGGTCGACGTCGGGGCCCTTGTTCCTGGCCTCCGCCGGGTGATGCCGGGGGACTGTCAGCGTCATGCTGGACGGGGACTTGGTCATCTGGGGGATGAGGGTGCTGGCTTCGCCCTGGCTTTCGCTGCAGGAACTCAGGCTTCGTCGCAGAGACCTCGCCGCCAGGTCGCCGGGGTGGCTGAGGCTCCCCGAAACGACGCTGCCGGAGGACCGTCTCCCGATGGGAGGCTTGGAGCTCACAGACAAAAACGCGGAAGCCCGGGACTTGGCCGGGGACCGGTCCGCGTGGGCCAGGTTCTCGAAGGACTTGATCCTCTGCTTCACCGAGAAGAAAGAGGTAGATCCATGGGGCCACTGCTGCTCCAGGTAGTGTCTTCTGGTGACTCGGATTTTGTCGGTGACGAGGCAGCTCGGGTCCTGCATCGAAAGGATGTCCCCTGTGCCGGTGGCTGGGAGGGCCCTGGACATCTCCTGCAGGGGCTTCACACTGTAGATGCCGGGTCCTGGGCCCGGTCCATTCACCAGGCCAAGAGCTCCGCCTCGGCACCCCTTGGCCTCCAGGCCGCTTGGCCCAGGGACCTGGCCGTCCCGGTGGCAGCGCCCCGGGCTGTGCAGGGAAGGCCCTTCCCGTCCGAAATGGCTGGAGAACTGGGCCGGCATGGAGTAGGTCCTGGTGGCCGGCCTTGGCGTGAAATAGGGGTGCTCCTCCGGCGCTGTGGCCGCCGCTGTGCTGCTCTGGGGCATCTCCGGGGAGCCTGGCGCCTGGCCCGGCCTCCCCGGGGAGGCGGCGGCCAGCTTTGCCACGCTGCAGGAGCGCGGTGATTCCGGCTCCACCGGGGAGGCGCGGGACGCCCGTGCAGGTGCGTGGTTTGGGGACGATTCCACTGGCTGGTGGCCGAGTCCAAGTTCATCCTTCGGACCACCATTGCTCTGGGTCCCGAACCCTCCCGATCTGCCCCTTTCGGCTGGCACGGCCCCACATGCACTCTTTGGCATCCTTTCAGAAGAAATTTCCACTATCTTCAGCTGGTTGGTTCTTTCGGAGGGATCGTTAGCAACTGTTTTGCTTCCTTTGTCACCCGTCACCCCAGGCTGGGCCGCTTCTGGTACCGAAGACGTCAGGCTGGCCGCGAGCGGCTGGCCCTGCCGGGGAGGCGGGGGCTCCCGCCGGCCCGCGGCTGTGGACGCGCTGCTCCTCGGGGCGGCGGTCCCCGAGGCCGCCTTGTGCTCCGGCCCGCACCTAGGTCTGGGGGCGGCCGGGCTGCCTCTGTCGGGTCCGGGGTGCACAGACGTGTGGAGCCTGCTGCCCGCGCCTGGCTCAGGAAGAGCCCTGGGGGAGGTAAGGGGTGAGGCGGGGGGCCTGATGCTCGTGTCGGAGGCTGACAGCCTCAGGGACCCCGAGGCGGCGGGAGGCGGCTTGCTCTCCGGCGCACACTGGGGAGACCGGGCAGTGGCCGCGGCGTTCCTGCCGGGCCCCTCCTCGTGGTCAGCCCCGTGGGACCGGGGTGACGCCGCCTTAGAGAGCGTTTTGTGGGTGGCCTGGGGGGAGACCAGGGTCCTCCTGGGGTCCATCCCGCCGGCCTTCGGTGTGGCCGCGGCAGGGGCCTCGGCGCTGCCTTTGCTTTTGCTCTTGCTGCTCAGCCTCTTCAGTTTGGGGCCGGACTTGGGTTTCTGGCCGTTGCTTAAAACGGTCTCCGCTGAGCTTCTTTTCGGGGGGTCTTTATTTTCAAGATTCAGCTTCAGCTGAGCGGGGCTGTTCAGCCCAGCAGCCCCCTTTCTGTGGCTTTTGGCGTCGGGGCTGGTGGCCGGCACGGCGGGCTGCCCCTTGTCTGTCCTGCTCTGCGCGGGAGCACCCTGGCTGCTCTTATTGATGTCTTTGAACCAGGCCATGATGGGCCTCCTGGAGGCCAGCTTTGGTTTCTGCAGCGTGTCCTCCGGGTCAGGGCTTTCGGAGCCGAGCAGGTGGGCCAGGGCACACTCCCTATTCTCGGGGGCCCCCGCGCTGTCAGTTGTGGTCACACTGGTTTCTCGTTTCTCATTTGTGGTTTCGCCATCCACCAAGTCGTGTCCCAAACCATTCACCATGCCAGGAGCGCGGAGGGCGACCGGGGTGCTGGGCAGATGTCGGGGGGCTGCGGAGGGCTGGTGGCTTTCCTGGGCCCCCCCGGCTGCTGCTTCCCATGGGGCCCCCCCGGGCTGTGGAAGCTGTGGGCCCTCGGGAGGTTCAGGCCCCTGCGCGCTTCTGCTCCCGAGGGGAGACGGCTGGGCAGAGCTCGGGCTGGGAGGGCACAAGGCGCCCGGCAGGAAGCAGGCTCTCTCGCCTGGACTTCCCACGGCCTCCCCCAGAGCGCCTTGCCTCCTGGGCAGGCCTCTGGCTGGCACAGGGCAGGGCGCCTCCTGGGCGGGCATGGGCCCCACCATCGAGGTTGGGGTGGGGAAACCCCCTGAGGAATAGATTTCGATTTGCTCCTCCTCCGATTCCGTGGTGTCTTCCCTGTGAGAAGACCCACGGGAACGAGCGGGTGACCGGGTGTCCCCGGTGCGAGCTCGCGGGGCGTCGGGGAGCGACTCGGGGTCAGAGGACGAGTCCTCGGCGCCCCCGTACATGGAGGAGAGAGACAGCTCCGTGCCGTCACCAGGGCCCGACAGGGAGGCACTGTCCTCGTGAAAACTGCTGAGATTTCTAGAGTAGTTGCTCAGAAAGCTTTTGTTCACAGTAAAATGTTTGTCAGGATTAACGGAATCCAAAACAGAAGGCTGGGCGGTCCAGGGGGGCAGAGGGGATTGGCACGCCTCCCGGGCCCTCCTGGGGGTGGGGGCCTGGCTCCCGGTGGCTGGCTCAGCTGGGCAGGTGCTTCCTCCTGCAGCTCCGGTGGGCAGCTGACCCTGAGCACTGCCCTCCAGCCTCGCTCGGAGCCCTCTGTCCGGAGCCGGAAGTCTTCCTTCTGAGGCATCCTGCTCCTTGAAGCATCTGTCCGCATCGGTCTCAGGGCAGTGGTACCCCGAGGCACCACCACACCCCCCTGTGGCCCGGTCAGTGGGTGATGTCCAGGAGTGGCTGGCCTGCAGTGCCCTCCCAGGCTCGGAGTCTGTTCCCTCGAACCCAGCAGCCTCCCGGGAGGGTGCAGGCACAAGGGTCCCTGCCATTGGCAGAGCTTGGCTGTGGTCCAGGCCTGTGCGGAGGGCTGGTGACAGGACAGTGCTGGCTGCAGGCGGTCCCTCCTCCCCAGGCCCTGCTCCCCCCGGGGCGGCTGCCTTGCTGGTGGTGTCGGGCCCGCTGGTTTCCGGGGGATGAGACCCTGCTGTCTTCCCTGGGGAGGTGCTGTGGACCCGGGCAGGGCTGCCCTGACGTCTGTGCTCAGACTTCGGGGCCCTGGGCGGCACTGGCTCTCTGGGGTCCTCAGGCCGCCTCCCATGTCCTGTGTCCATGGATGTCTTGCTGGGATCCAAGTGAGCGGCCTCCTCCTGTCCTGGGGAAGGGATGATGACTGGGGAGCCATCCAGTCCTGTATCAAGAAGGTAAACAGAAGGTAGGGTGGGAGGGGAGAAAAAGGGGAAATGTGAGAAGAAAAATAAAATAAAAAATGGAAAACTGTAAGCAATCTGTCTTTTTGTTTTTTTCAGAAAGACATTCCACAGGCGGGCAGTCTTGTGCTCACGTGTCTCATGTAGTTTTTTTTTTTAATTGATTTTTTTACAGAGAGGAAGGGAGAGTTAGAAACATCGATGAGATAGAAATATCAATCAGCTGCCTCCTGCATACCCCCTACTGGGATTGTGCCTACAACCAAGGTATGTGCCCTTGACTGGAATCGAACCTGGGACCCTTGAGTTTTGCAGGCTGACGCTTTATCCACTGAGCCAAACCAGTTAGGGCTCATGTACTCTTAAGGTAGATGCCCCAAACGGGTAAGGGGTGTCGCCTGGACAGAGAGGTACACTACTGTGGTGTGAACTGGGCATTCAGGCTCAATCATTCAGCTGAGACACGCAGGCAGTTTTTATATACCATGAACCTGTGTAAGAGTTTTCCCACCCGTTCAAATTCTCCACATGTAGTGATTTTTAGGGGAACTTCTACTCTCCCCTGTACCGTTATTTGGAAATAAGACATCCTCCAAAAATAAGGCCTACTTACAGGTTTCCTTCTGAGTGAAATATAAGGCATCCCCCCGAAAATAAGGCCCCCCCTAGGCTAAACATAAGAGATTTGGTCCACTGATTCTAAAAGAAATGGAGTCACAAGAAATTCACCAGGAAATTCAGGAATTGGATTGTTATGATGTTCCAGAAGATGATGACATGATTGTCATTGAATAAATGAGTAAATTCTTGATACTATAAGATTCAGTTTGTCTGGTTTGTGTTGACAGCTACCGTCCTACCGTACAATATACAGGTAATAAATTTCCTTTATTTTCATCTAACAATAAATGTGTACCGTATTCTTCTTCATGGAAAAATAAGACATCCCCTGAAAATAAGACCTAGCGCATCTTTGGGACCAAAAAATATAAGACACTGTCTTATTTTCGGGGAAACGGGGTAGAAGCACAGCGAATGGTAAACTAATCTTACCTCTCCCAGGGTGCTGCCCCTGGTCTGGTCCAGCTTCGGGCAGGCTCTCTGGGAGGCGGCCAGCTCCTGGGTGGGGCCGATGCCCGATGGTCAGCTTCCCCAGAGAATCCTGGTGCAATGACAACAGCAAGTCACTGTCAATAGCTCTCCAAGACATCATACCCAGAGAAGAGCTAGTTTGAGAAAATTCGGAAATCCCAGACTAGGAGCTGCAGAATGGGACTAGAAACTGTGTGGTCAGGTCACTCTTCCCAAGCCTCAGCTTTCTCAACTTTCCACTGTGTGTGGTAAGGGAAGTGCAGATCAAAACCACAATGGGATGCCACCTCGCACCTATTAGGATGGCTATCGAAGAAACAAACAGAGCCCTGGCTGGGTAACTCCTTGGTGAGAGCCTTGTCCAGATATACAGTTTCAGTCCCCGGTTAGGGCACATACAAGAATCAACCAATGAATCCTTAAATGAGTGGAACAACAAATTGATATTTCTCTCTCCCTTTCTTCTTTCCTCTCATATTTTAAAAAATAAAACACACACACAACCAAACCAGTGTTTGAAATAAACTAGTCATAATTGAAATAAACCAGTCACAAAGGACAATATTAAGTGATAAAAACAATATGCATTCTATACAGATGGAAGGGATTATTGATATTATATCGCATATGGATACCCAAGACTGTCAGCTCAGCTCTTCAGTGTGGTAGTTAGGGAGAGGACTCATCTGAATAAATGACATGGGCATTTAATATTTCATATTTCACTTTAGCTTCCTTCTATCTAGAATCTACTGTAGAAAATTTTTAAACTAACTTTCTAAAAAGTAAAAGATTTGAAATTTACCCTCTAGGACAGAGTCAGAGAGTGGCCCAAAGGTGGCAGCAGAGGGCTCTCAGCTGCTCTTGTGACATCCATCACCTGCTGAGGGACCCACCACCAGTCAGGGGTGGATGCAGTGCAGGACGGCAGAGGGTCCTGGACTAGACAGGTGGCTGGGCAGCACCAAGTGTCCCAGTGCCACTAGATTGAACACTTTACAATGGTTACTTTAGGTCATGTGACTCTCCTCTCAATTTAAGATATTAAAAACGGAAGACAACCCACTGACCAAAAGAGAAAGATATCTTTCTCTAGCTTCTAGTATTTGGTAGTAAATACTTTGTGGCAGTGCATTCTATTTCCTTTCTCACATATAAATAAAACCAAATTTTGGAACCAAAATTTTACTTCTTTGGTAAAATTGAACTACTTTGATACACAAGTTTTAAATGTCGTTCAAAGTTCGTATTGGGAATACGAATCCACAATGGCGAAAGCCCTTATTATTATAGCTGTAAATTGTTATGAGTAAAAATGCTATCCTAGCTGGTTTGGCTCAGTGGATAAAGCATTGGCCTGCGGGCTGAAGGGTCTCAGGTTCAATTCTGGTCAAGGGCACATGCCTGGGTTGTGGGCTCAATCCCCCGTAGGGGGTAAGCAGGAGGCATCCGATCAATGATTCTCTCTCATCATTGATGTTTCTATCTCTCCCTCTCTGAAATCAATAAAAATATTTTTAAATGCCAATTTGACTTTTTATAGTTATCCAAAACCTGTCAATGGTACTTTTTAAAAGGAAAGTATTATTTACCCATTAGCTGAGCATTACATTTTTAAACACATGTGCTAGTTGGAGGGAATAGTTATTTAGGAGGGAAACAAATGGGCATTTCTACTCTTTCTGTAGGGTTTGGAAATCTTTTCTAATATAATTTTTATGGCTTTATATTTTCTGGTCTATTTACACGTATGCTATATAAACCACTTGAATACACATATTTATAAATATTGCCTTACAGGTCACCTCAGCTCTGTTCAGACAAAAGCCATATAGTTGAGGAGATCGTCAGTAATATTTGTTTCTCTTACTCTCTCCTTGCTAAATGGAAGGCATTCTGAAATTTTTAAAAACGAGCCATTTGATAATTTTTGGTCATTCTGACCGAGGTGTAACCAAGTAATAAAATAACATTAACTTGCATTTCACGTGGTGGCACTATTCGTTTCTTTCCTGTGACACAACAAGGCTATGAGTAGCTTTAATTACACATAATCACTGTAGAAAGTTAATAAGGACCATTAAGGAGTTAATCACTGTTGCCCTGTTTGATGGTTACGCCAACACTGAGTGGATCAGGGCACACAGCCTCCCTACTTCACGGCCAGACACTGTGGCTCAGAAAGGTGCGGTAACTTCCTCAAGGGGCCACCCAACCAGTTTGGCCAAATGATCTATGACTGAACACCTGGGCCCTTCCCCTCCCAACTTGCTGCGCATTCCGGAGCAGTCAGTGTGCTGAAATGAATGACTGTTGACAAAAGTGAATTCTCCAATCATTGTCCTTGCCTTTGGGCCCACACCCCATGCGTTATAACACTGCCCCTTCATTCACATAGCATCCACCCAAGTACCTACGAGAAACTCCGTTACCTTGTCCGCAGCTCCACCTGGTCGGACGTCAACCATGGTCTCGTGGACGGAAGCGGCCTGGACCTTAGGTTCCACACCCGTGGAGTCATCACCTCCAGCGGCCAGGTTTACTGTCTGGGATGCGGGAAGCCTGACCTTGGCCTCTGGCTCCTTGCAGTGTGGGCTGACCCTGGCCACTGGCCTGTGCCTGCACCCCAAGTTTTCACTCCTCTGCTGGGGGACACTGGCGCTGTCCGCACTCACCAGACTCTGGGTGTCAGCTTTGTATTCCAATTTGGGTGAACTCCTGGACCCCGACAGCTCCTTCCTCCCCGAGCAGCCAGAGCCACCCTGGGGGGCCTCTGCAGAAGGCAGCGGGCTGGCTGCGGGGGGAGGAGTCTCCCCCAGGTCGCCTGGGATGCTCTCCAAGCTCAGGGAGCTGCCGAGGAGAGGCACCGAGGAGGCCTTGCTGACCAGTGTTTTCTGGGGAGGGTCCTCTCGGTGGTTGACATTCATGACCTTGGAAGAGGTCAAGCCTTGCCTAGAGTTGTCCTCTGCCAAAGGCCTGCCGGCTCCCGGGAAACTCCCTGGGAGGGAGATGCAGTCCCCTTCGCCCTCGAACTCCTCCTCATCGCTGGCGTCCTCGGCGTCGTAGCAGCCCACCTTCCTCTGGCGGCGCAGAGGGTTTCTGAGGACCTGCGGGCTCCCGGGCAGACTGGCCTGTCTGGCGACGGTCACCTGCTTGTGGAAGAGCCCGGAGCCCCGCTGGCTTCCTAGACACACGAGGCTGTTGGCCCTGGCTTTTCCTGGTTCCTTGGGAGCTGGTGGGGAGAGAAAGTCAGGTGAAACAGTTTCCCATCGGGCCTGATCTTAGCAAGGTAACCCCTGAGCGCTTCCAGGCTTCTAGTCACATGGCCCTCTGGTACCCTCTGGCCCACCGGCACCAGGCTTCCATGATCGATACTGCTTTCCAAGGTCTGCTGGGAACATATCGGACAGCCGGCTACCCTCCCGTTTTCCTGCTGGCCGCCCTTTTTGTGTTTTTATTTTTGTCCCTGAACCTCTGAATTGTTTAACTCAAATGTGGGCGCTGCCTAGAGGCAGAAATGCATAACTTGTTACCATCAGGATGTCTAGTGCATGGCTGGGGCTCCACCCAGTTGCTGCTGCTGATTCCTCTTTAGAAGGATGTCGGGGGACCAACAAGTGCCCAGGCCTGGGCCTTCCCCCACCTGAGGTTCTTCATCAGCAGAGACTGGCCTGACTGAAGGGCAGGTAGACTCCTAGCCTGTGGGCACAGCTAAGCCTGAGGTTACTCTCTACAAACCAGTCACGCCCCCGGAGGGCAAGCAAGGCCTGGGCTGCTGTGCAAACTCCACACATCTTGCTAAATATAGCGAAAAATGACACATGCTTCCACCTTGAAATGCTCCTATCAGACTACAGTGAGCTCATCCGCTGCTCCAGACCAGACGCAGAGTGAGCCTCCCCTGCCTCTCCTAAGACAGGGGCACGTCCACGGTCACACATCAGAAGTAAAGTGCAACGGGCTCCACAGCAGCACAAGCCTGAGAAATCAGCACGGCTCATGTCAGAGCCTCTTCTCCCATTGAGAAGATAATGAGATGAAATGTCTTGTAAGTTCCAAATCTTTCACTGCTTTCTAAAAATAATTAAGTCAGGGTCTTGGGAGGGGAGGGCCTGACATTTGGCTGGTATTCCCCTAAAACAGGTCACTGAGGTGCCAAACCCATACATTTCAAGGCTCCGTTATGTACACAGCACCCAAAGGCCACCATCACTTCTGAGGGTAGAATGTGCTGCAGAATCGACTGGCCATTTTTAAAAACTAAACTCTGAATGTCGCCAGGCTAGAAAGATGGCTTCAACTCTGGCATGTGGTAAACCAGCCTGGCGGAGCTGAGATCAGTCACCGCTTACTGGAGGCGCTGCAGCCGCTCCCCGTGTGCTCCTCGTCCTCCGAGCCCGCCACCACGAAGTCTGCCAGGGGGCCTGGGGCGTCCGGGGCAAAGTACTGGGAGAGGTCGGCCTCGGAGAGCAGGGAGTCCTGTGGAAGAAGACAGCGTTGGACGGCTTGGGAGCGGAATATTCTCATATAATTACTTCCTACCTTTCCAAGAACACTTTGTTCTAATCCATGGCCATTCGGAGCAGCTGTGGGGTGAACACCCACTTCCATTTACTTTAGGATGGCTCAATTAAACGAGTCAAAAGCCAACGCTTGCTGCCAGACAGCATTTTTTAAGTTTTCTCTTTGTTTGTTTTTGTTTTTTTGCCAAGTGTTTGGCAATGTGAGAAAAGCCGCAGCAGCCATGTATCCACCCTCCCAGGAAAAACAGCGAGGAAGCGATAGGAAAACAGAATGGAATTCCGAGCCACTGCTGCAGCCTGTGGATGGAGCAGAACCCAGGGGAGCTCGGGTCCTGTGCTCAGACCCACTGGGACGCAGGCACAGCCAGCCCGGAATGGTGCCACTGTCTCCCTAAAGACACAGACCCCCAAATCCAACCGGGGCCCGCCCTCTTATGGAGCATTTAGAAAACTATTTTTTTTCAAATTGCAGTTCTAATTTATTCTGTTGCTGTTTCTTTTCCTGAATGAATATTTAACAAAAGAAACACATTCATAGTCTTGTTCTCAAATCAGCATTGTTGCTGTTTCCTGTGTAAAGTGGCCAGATGACTCATTGGACAGAAATACCGGCTGGGCCCTCACATTTGATTTCTGGGCTCCAGGAATTTGTTCACAGGCAGCAGTGCACCCGGACTCACCTTTTTTGCGAGAGAGGGACTCTTCAAGGGGGTACCTGTTGGGGGAAAAATTCACCATATTGTCACGAAGCTCTAATCTGTACAAACAGGCTCCCATCCTTAACTAGAAGAGGAGGAGCCAAGCACACTACACAAAGCCCTCTCTGCTTGACTGGCACTGATGGGCCAGGTGCACAGGTACCCACATGCATGCGGTCTCCTTGGGAACCCTGTCCCTATCCCGTCCCACCTCCCAAGATTCTGCTCATGCTTTAGGACTTAACTCAGGAGTTACCATCTCCAGGATGGTCTCAGTTGGGAGGAACTTCGCCTGAATCTCTCAAGTACTTTGTGCTACTCATACACCAATTCCCATACACAGAGTTTAATCGAATTATAAGTAGATTCATCTCATCTCCCTCCCTCAGCTCTTTCACTATGCACAGGGCCGAGACCCTCACTGCGCCGACTCCACGGTGCTCAGCACTGCTCCTGGATAGGAGCTGTGTGTGGATGGATTACAGGATGAATGAACAAAGGGGCACCACCCAGGAAACTCACACAAGAGCCGAGAAGAGGGTTGACTATCTATTTTAGACTTGAGTTGAAGGAGGAAAAGATTCAGCATTGATACTTTAAATGGTATGCCACGAGCCAAAAGATCCTGGGCACGAGGCTCATGGCTTAATAACGTCTTTTATAAATGGCCGAGGGGCTCCGCTGGGAGCACGAGGGGACAGCTTTCCGGCAGGCCGGGAGGCCGGGCGGGCTGAATAAAGAGCCCATTATGGCTGTGCCATGATTTTAAATATATTAATTATGGATGCAGATAATCAGGGTATTTCATGGTTTCCAAGAATTCCCATGCCTCCCTTTTCCTCTGACAACCAGCAACTCATGGCTCAGTGCCTTTTCCTCCCGACATCAATCCTGACGTGAGTCATATCTCAAGCTCAGACACGTTTGCAGTTCCTTTAGGTTCCATTCCATAGGACTTCACGCCACGCTTCCTGTTTTAAATTCATGTGAAATGCTTACTATCTCAGTCCTCCTCCACTTCAACTGCTCCACGTGGGAAGGGCAAAGCGTGATTTCTGCAGCCTCCATTGCCTTTCTTAAGTGGAAACTTTTAATTCATGTCAAGAAGCCCCAGGTTTTTGGATTCTCTACTCTGCATCTACAATGCACACACAGCTATTTTGGTCTCGCTTCATGCTCAGCGAGCACAGGTCGGATGAGCTGCACATAAACCCATGAAACGCTGCTAACTCATTTTTGCAAATCATCTCAAAGTGATCTAAGAGGCATGCGTGAGTAGAACTAATAAAGCAGATTAAACAACTGCAGATATCAAAAGCAGCTGCGAAGAGAAAGCTTAGTATCTCTTTGACAACTACTTCTGTCCAACGTGATCATTCCAGAGAGAGAATCCAGTCATACTGCCCGGGAGTGCCCCATGGGGCACCTAATGAGACGGTTCCCAAGGTTGAATGAAAATGTGCGGTTACAGTACCTAAACCGGGAGAGGAACTGGCCTCTTTGCTCTCCTGGTAAGTGCTGCGTGCTATCACTTCATCCATTTCCTGCTCGGAAACCTGGTTTTCAACAGAAAGCACACTTTAGATGGGTTTACTTACTTATTTCCCCCAACGAAAAGGAGCTGGAAACAGAGGCAGAAGCTGAGCAGAGGGAAGAGGAAAAGAAAACCAGGATTTTTTTTGTTTGTTTGTTTTTTCCTTCTTTTTGGCAATCCAGAATTCAGTGCATGATCTAGGGTCATGTCTCTTTGGTCTCCTTTAAGCCAAAGCAATTCAGAGCCCTTCTTTGTCTTTCATGATACTGATATTTTGGAAGAAATGAAGCCAATTCAAACCCTCAAAGGATGTACCTAATAGTTTCTTCATGCTTAGATTTAGATTATGCATTTTGGGGCAGAAAAACTATAAAACTCGGTTCCTTCTCAGTGCATCACAGCAGCAGGCAGGGTCAGTGTGTTTCATAATTGGTGATAACTTTGATTGGCATGGAGTTCAGCAGATTTCTCCACTGGATTTTTTTTTTTTTTTTTTTTTTTTTTTGCCATTAATGAGTCATCTGTAAGGAGATAGTTTGAAACAATGTCAATATCCTGCTCCCCAGTGTATTTTCACTCTACTGTTTTAGCTTCATTAAGTATTATTGTCTGAATCAATTCTTAGTGAAGTTTTCAATATAGTGCTTTTATAACTTCTTTTCCTTCTGTATTGGTATTACAGTATGTTCATAGATTCCCCGCCTCCCATAAATTGTTATCATTCATGAGAAGATTTTTTAAAGCCTGATACATGTTAAACTATGAGATGTTTTAAAAGACAACTACATAACTTATGTAGTTTCTTTTTTAAAAGGCTTATATTTTAAACTTAGAATGATAATTTGTATACTAAAATAACATTTAGTATAAATAATATTTGGCTAAGCATAGCAATTTGTCTTTAGTGTGTAAATATTTCTATACAGGATTTATATATATATATATATATATATATATACACACGCATATATATATATCAATATATATATATACATATACATATATATATTTATTTCAGAGAGGAAGGGAGAGGGAGAGAGATAGAAACATCAACGATGAGAGAGAATAATTGATTGGCTGCCTCCTCCATGCCCCCCACTGGGGATCAAGCCTGCAACCCAGGCATGTGCCCTTGACCGGAATTGAACCCAGGACCCTCCAGTCCGCAGGCCGATGCTCTGTCCACTGAACCAAACCAGCCAGGGCACTATCCAGGAATTAGCATTACATTTAATCACAATCACATCATGGCCTTTATGTAATACTTTTAGGTTTTCTGGAAATAAAATATGTAAACATACATGCACAGCGGCATATACACTTGCTTACACACACACACACACACACACACACCTTCATAAAGCAAAGTATAATTTTATATAAATAAGCCAGGGAAAGTATCAGCTGAAACAGTGGTTGCAACTTTTTCTTGACATTAGACTTTCAAGATTTGCTATTGTTTTGCAGAGTGGGGGAAAAATGGTTGGGGTCTGAAATGAGTGAAAGATTTCCTGGGTAATCTGAATCATCTGGGAGCCCAGCACCAGTTAAAAACAGACCTCTACCACCAATAATTTCTTCTACTTAACGTAAGCTAGACACTGTTGCTGAGCGGGTCCAACTCTCAGCTTGTCTAGACCTGGAGGGTTTGGATATCCCAAGTGGGCGGCCACTGCTCCAGCCGTTAGAGAAACAGAAGAAAAGAAAATCCTTGTGGTATTTCTCTTGGAACAACATTAAAACTAAGGAAGCACATACATTCAGTATCAAACTGTACTACTGGAATGAAATGCTGGGGTAAGCGACATGAAAATACATTAAACATAAAATGGAACCTTGACCAGAAGAAAAATACAGTATGATGTTATAGCTCAGAGCCCATGTTTACCTAGGAGGAAAAGTGAAGTGCAGGCCAACAATTACTGTGGTTCTGCTGGCCATTATCTCCCACACCGTCAGGAGGACCATTTTATTGCGGCGGGAAACACGACTCAACCTGTGTGTTCAAGAATCGCAGACCACAGTCCATCTGGATCGTCGTGCTTTGCACTGAAAGGCCATCTTGTTTGCCTCTCTGACCAGATTAGCAAATTAGGCAGATGCTTTGGGGCTGAGGCGATGTGGACCGCTGGACAGACCGTAGCCTGCGCTGCAGTGGAATGGACTTGAAGTCAGCCCTGACGCCATCAGCCTGCCAAACACTAAGAACTTAACTTCCTATTGTGTGGCTGAGGGATGTGCCAGGGCAGCCATAGCTTAGTGGACTGCTTCCTAAGGTTCGAGAGGTGGTGTGGCCATGTGGGTAATGGAACCCAAGAGAGGGCGCAGGAGCAAGGAGCTGAGGCGGGCCGGGCTATGATGATGAGGCAAAACAATGTTAGAAGCGACCCAGAGAGTCCTAGGGAGACTGGGGAAATGAAGTACACCAGGTGCTGAAGGGAAGGGTCAGGACTGCAGAACAGAATGGAGAACAAAGGGAATGACAGGAAAAACGGGGAAGAGGTAGAAGGACTTGATTTTATACTAATGATTTCCAGGAAGCTTTTATGGAAGATGCTTTTGAAAAGGCACGTAGACGAGAGAAAAAAATCAGGGGGGAGGTGAGGTGGGACAGGGAAGCAGTGGCGCTGACTTTGAATCAGTCTAACGACAGCCTCTGTTCAAGCATAGTGGCTGACACCACCCTCACGGGCTGAGGCCTGGAGGTACAGCTGGATGCACTTACTGGCACTGGGAGGACCAGAGCCACAGCGAACACCACTGAGACACTCAGAACAATGCCATGACGGTAATGCGCGAAGGAAATCCCAGGCGTGGCACCTGGGAGGACCCACAGCGTCTCTTGGCACAGACTTCTTCTTAAAATGGCATACAAGTTCATCAAGCTCAGCAGCCTGGGACCACTTAGGATATAATCAAATAATCCTACATACAATACAAGGGAGGGCCTGGCGGCCACAGGACAGGCAAGGAACGAACTAGTGTGACCAATGAGCATTTTGAGTTGTTAAAAGAAAAGGACTAAACGTTGTAAAAGACAATCTGATGACAATGTTAGAGACAAGCTAATTTTAAACGATTTGTACATCGAGTGCTCAAAATGACAAAAATTAGCATTCAAAGAGGGTCGAGTTGAACTTGCCGAGGTGTCTTGTGACTACTGAAAAAATTAAAAGCAACTGTACACATTTAGAAGAGATATCCAAATAACAGCAGAGGCCCAGGGGACAGGGGCTACTATAATCTGCAAGTTCAATATGGGCCAACAGAGTGATATCAGTGCTAAAAAATATTAGAGGGCTATGAAGCCTAATTACAGAAGTATTCTGTACAGGGCAGGAATTGGCCCAGACAAGTCATCTCATGTAATGCTCTCAGGTACTCTGGATGCAGAAACCCAAAAAAGGTGAAGTACCTCACCAGAGATCATCACACGGCCAGCTGGGGTTAACCAGAACCCAGCACTGCTGCCTTCTTCCAAATTTGACACTCACCAATAACATTGTCAGAATTGTCTGATAAGAACATGAGGGTGAAGAAGTTCAGATCAATGATTCATTTCCCACGTGAAGTTGTCACCTGGGCCACGGTGGGGGCTCAGGCTGACTCCCATCCCCAGCCCAGTGCACTGTCCCACCCACCAATGTATGTGTTGTCACTGTAATGTGTGTGTCACTGCTCCTGGACAAACAGCCAGGCCATCTTCCCAAACTCGGAACACATGAAGTACTTCACCTTTGGATTAGGGTGCCGGCCGATGACAAGGCGCACGGGTCCTGGAGGACATTTGCTCAAGATGGAGTGGACTTTGCTTAAAGCAGCATGGCGGACGTTGACCGAGTTCACTTCCAGGATCTGATCTCCACGACTAAGGAGGCAACATAATCAACACTGTGCTAACAGTCGACTTTTTACAAGGTTTCCTTCTAGGGGAGGTTTCTAATAATTCTTTTCTGAATACTTTATCATAAGGAAACTTTTCTGAATAAAGAAGTATTTCCATCTTTGCATATATGTAAAAGAGCACCACGTTCATATAAACACAATGGATTGTAAGTTGGCAAAAGCCATTATGCTTACCTACCCATATTTTCAGTAGTAAAGGTAAATAAAATAGATAATAAGGACAACAGCGCAGACTAACACTTCTTGAGCACATAGTGTAAGCCAGGCACTATACAAAGCCATCCACAGAATGGTACTTGAAGGGGTATTATTATTCCCATTATGTACAGAAGACCACAGGCTCAGAGAGGTCAGCTAGAGGTCACACACTGTTGAACTCAGGTCTGTCTACCTCAATCATCACGTGATAGCCCCTCGACCACCATCAATTTCTTTTTTCCTACCATCTTGAAATGATTATTGTAATACAATTTAAGGAGGAAATATCTGAAGCTCAAAGGTTACCCAAGAATTTGTAAAAACGTTTCAAATTCGAACAAATGAGAAATTGAAGACAAGATGCCCATTTTTGACTTGAAATTATAGGGAGAGAACTCAGAACGAGAGAACAAAGAGTCTTTATATGGGGTTTGAAGAATGTTCATTTGGCAGGCTCCAGACATATGGAACCATTCAAGAAAAAAACATCATCTTGGGATGTCATTAAAGGATTTTTTTCCTTGGGTTCTAAAAGTATATTTTCTTTAATGTACTTTGGATGATTTGCTAACTTTTTTTTTTTCATATGGAAATTCACTCTGATGATTAACTAAAAACATAATATAATCTATTAACAGGGCCCCAAGATGGCAACCTCAAGGAATGTCATTTTGATAATTCCTCAACTGCTCAAGGACTTAGAAGCTTAGTGGGAAGAAAGGTGATACTGTTTGCACAGGGTGCTTTGTGCAGTACATGTATGTTCTTGCGAAGTTTAGATGGGCACAAACCCATCGCAACTATTATATAACAGAACACCTAGGCATGTCTTGTATAAACAGGATACCCATGCCACAACGCAGCTAGCTGGATCAAGAAATCAGACACGCAGTGACTTCAGACAGTAAGCATCTCCACATCACCACCCAGAAAGGAATGAAACAACAGGAAAGGTTCAAGCGATAATGCTGAATAATAAAGGCATGATTTGAGGACTCTCTTGTACCCAGTGATCCTGAACCATACTGAGCACTTCCCAGCATCTCCCTGAATTTCACATAACTGAATGTACAAGTGAAAGGGAATATTTAGAGAATCACAGTTATCCGTATAGAGTTGTGTTTTGTCATTTCTGAAACTGAACTTCTGTGTCCAAATAGAACAACATCGGAAAAGCCAAGATCCAGAGTTCTCTTAATTCAACCAAATTTCATTTCACCTTTGGAGATGCTATTAATTATAATCCAGGCTATATTTCTGCAACTAATACAAAGATTTAGAATCACATAAAGGAATGTAACAGCGCAGGTATCTGACATGTATGGACTCAGAATATTCACGGACATACCAGGTTTACTACGCACCTCAGGTTGCTCTCCATCTTGGCCACGGATCCCGGGGCAAGGCTGTGAATGTAGATGCCCGGAGGGCTGTTCTCCAGTGCCAGGCAGCAGGCGCCAATGCCCAATCCGACTCTGGGCTCTGCCAGAGGCATCATTAAAGAAAACAACATAAGAAATCAGGCGTGAGTGATTGGAAGCTGCATCAATGGATATTCAGATCAATAGCCATTCATTTCTTGACCAGACTCAGAATGTGAATCCTGCTTTTCTTTGCCCACATGGCCACATTCTGTTCATTAAATGAGTCCCGACAGAACCACGGTTGAACAGGACTGGGAATTGTTCAATGGTCTACTCTGCTTAGTCTGCAAATCTACTTTTTGGAAATAGGCAGAGTCGAGGTAATATATTTTATTTTGGATGTACAATTTTAGGTATTCTTTTACTGCCTATTTTAGCACCTAATCCCTTGATTATTTAATTGCACCTCCTATTTCTACAGTGGGTGAGGAGGGAAAGAAAACAGAGATGAAAAGCAGTATGATTTGGGGATCACCCGTGACTTAGTTATTGGTGTTAACTGTATTCTTAACTATGATCTTTTCTTCTTTAAATTTTTATATTAGCTCTGGAATTAAGCTGGTTAGTAGTTTCTTTAAACAGGAGTCTTGGACATATGGCAATTCATCTGGGGAGAGCTCATAGGACTGTGGGCTCTTGGTAATTCTCCTGAACTTTAGTAAAATGACTAACATCTCCACTTTTGATCCTACTGCCCATTTAGAGAACACCATATATTGTTGGTAGTAGATCGTTCCAAAGAAATGATTCATAGGAAAAGCATAAAAAGTTCACATTGCTATGTGAGAACAGGTAGCAAAGGCAAGGAACAGCTGGCATCACCTTTGTTGAGCGTTACTTCCATGACAATTCTGTCCTTGGGCCCATGGGCCTTCCGACTCAGAGAGGAAGAGTTGCTTTCATCAGAGCCTACCGCTGAGGTCCCCCCACTGGCGTTGAAGTTTGGGGAGCTGGATCTACTCATGTGTGTGGGGGTGGAGCAGGGCGTGAGGCTTGGACTCAGTAACTTTGTGCGTACGGTTAACACAAACAATCCACTCCGGATTTGCTGAGAAAACAAAAAGAAAGTAGGGCTGAAACATTCAGACTATTTCTATGCCAAAGAGTGAAAAACAACAACATGAAATCCAAACACGAAATAGGAGATGAAGAAAAACAAGAGAATAAAGGAGATCAATAAGAATGTTGTTACCTTAAAGGTATGAATGGCTTCTTGAAACGTCAAGCCCTTTATTGGTATTCCATTTACATCTAGGATTTCATCCCCTAGGGACCAAATAGGAGAATTACATTAATGTCAGGCTTTAATTTAGGGGAACCTGTCAGTATGCGAACAGGATACCACAGGGTCCCTGATCTACAACTCTATAAAATGAATTTTATCCTTCCATCCACTTTCCTTAGCTTAGCTCCCAGGAATGTCACAAAAGGGACAATTAATGCACATTTCTTTGCAGTAACTCTGTAGTTCCACCTTTAATTAAAATGACTAGGGGAAGCATCCAAGTCTTATTCTTTAGCCATTGCCAAGTTTAATATCAGATGTCCTATGTTTAGAGATCAAACTGCAGAAATGGAGTCCCAAGTCTTTCCTCATGCTCTTTGTTTAAAAACTTAAACCCACAGGCAGTGAAGCATGAACGCACACATGTGAGAAGCCACTCCCATCTCTGGGCCCGGAGAATCATCACAGAGCAGGGAAAATCGTCTCAATAACAGACAAAAAAACACACACAAACAAAACCAAACCTTGTGAGAGATTATTTAGGAATGGCGGCCCTACCTCTAGAAATAGTCTAGATGCCCGGTCTTAGTGGTGCTCTGAGTTCTCCATCATTAATCTGGCACACTACTATATGCTTCTGTGTCAGAAATTACTGTATGCCAATGTCAAACTGCACTCACATTCTCTCCCCTTACCCCCCATCCCGGACTCATCTTCAACTCCAAGAAGGTATAGTTAGGTCATTTTCAAGCTGTTGATAATGTCTGCCAGGAATAGAAAAGACTTGAACATCCTGATGACTTACCAGAGTTTGTTCTAGTTTGTACTCTTGTAACACAATCTGGTTTTTTAAAATAACAGCTCATCAAAAACGCTACAAAGCGGCCCCAAGAGCAGAAGAGATGGACCTTGCAAAGCAGTGTAAGACGGAAGAGACTTCCCTTACCTAAGACAGAGTGCAAAGCAGCCGAAGATCTCTCCATCCCCCTCCCGGGGAGGCCAGTCCCAGGAGCACACTGTGGGCCTGACCAAAGGAACCCTGTCCCCATGCTTTTGTTATGTGCCTTCCCTCTAATGCAATTGCACAAGTTGTAAAATAAGTGGCAGACTCTGTTTAAAAATCACCTGGCATGGCTGGTTACTCAATGAGGTGAGATTTTGGGCTTGTTCCCACATGGGAAAAGGATGGAAACATTAAAATGATTGTTCAGGCTTTAAAAATCTTCATACAAGATTTAAAGACGACAGACCATTCAACAGGTTGAAAATCCATTTCAACGACTTGTCTTTATTGTAAATGATACAGAAGGAAATAAAAGAGTATTAGGAAGACCCGAGTGCTATTAACCTTTCCTAACTATTGATTTCTCCTCCGTTTTGCTGCAGTCCACCAGCGCTGCAGGGAGACTGTCAATCAAGTGAACACAGGGCACATCCATTATGAAAATGCTCTGCTGCTAGAACTTTCTGTTGTTCTGTACACACAGACACTACCTGGGAGCCAACCCTTCCTCTGAGAGAGGGAAATAAATACTCTGCCATCAAAATATGAAGCCTGCTCACGTCTCATCATTAGCATCCAGGCTTCCAGGGTCACTCTGCCTGAAAAAGGAAACTCCAACTCATTCTACCCTATATAATAAAGATGTAACATGCAAATGGTCCTTACGTTGGGAAGCGTTAATGACTGACCATGTTAAAGACCAGATCACAGGTCAGCAGGAGGGTGGGGCAGCGAGCTACAAGCGCGCAGTGGAGAGCTACAGGAGGGGGCAGGGCAGCAAGCTATGGGGGGATAGACGGGAGAGCAGAGGGGTGGAGGGAGCTACAGGAGGGTAGCACGGAGCAACTGGGCTACTAGTCAGTTAATAAAAAAACAGCAGTTTCATACAGCAGCACCTGTACTTTGAGCCAACTGAAATGAGCAGTCACACTGTTTTTGAAGGCAACTAGAAATATTGTGACTTAATCTTCCCATGAAGGAAGTGTATTGATAAAAAGGAAGAAAAGTCAGAATTCATGAACAAGTTCTGCGGACCTAATGTACAGCATGGTGACCACAGTTAGCAATACCAAGTTATATTCCTGAAATTGTTCAGAGAGTAGGTCTTCAATATTCTCACCCCCCACACACAAAACAGGGGACGTGAGGTGACGGAGGTGGTTAACGAACTTTACTGTGGTAATCATTTCACAGTACATCAGTGTTATCATATCATGTAATACACCTTAAACATACAGAGTTATCTATCCATTACATCTCCATAAAGCGGCGTGTGGGGGGAAGCACTTGTTTAGTATGTTTATGTGAGCGATCAAATAGTAGGTGCTGAGGAGAACGTAAAAGATGTGTACGTATCCAGCCCACAAACTCTCAGAAATTTTCTAAAAAAGAAACCTGATCAAAGACCAAAGGAATAAGGTAGATATTTAAAGACCCGAATAAAAGTAGCAAGCCACTTTTCACAGGGCTCATTCAATCCTCACCACAACTCTTCCAGGTGGGTACTGGTTCCCTGTGTTTTTAAGTGAGGAAAGGGAAGCTCAGGATACCACCGTCTGAGGTCACGATGTGGTGAGTGCTGGATTCAGCCCCCGACTGCTGTGCTCCCAAGCCCACAGCCCCAACTGCTGGGCGTTCCCTCCACACCTTGCAAAGGGGCAGATTCCCATGAAAACAGAGCACACCCCCACTGAGGACACCCAGAGGCGCTCTCCTACCTTCTTTTAGTCTTCCGTCCTCGGCGGCCGATCCATTTGGGAAAATGGTCTTGACAAAAATCCCCATCTGTCCTCGAATGCAGTCTCGACCTCCGGCAATGCTAAAGCCAAGGCCCTGCACCCAAAGCAGACGTAGGTCCAGGTTGTCACTGCAGTACTTCCCTGAGGGCATCCTTCCCATGTCTTCCCAGCCATGTCCGTAGTTAAGGCAAAAGGGTGTGACCCCCTCACTCAGGCCCACAGGACAGTACGCCTGGGAAGCCACTCACCTATACATAAAGGGCGCGTCATCTATTCCTCGTTAAACGTTTGTTATTTTCATATAAAAACAACAACAATAAAAAGTAACTGTTTAGGAAATATAGGCTAACTCTCGCCGGAGGACGAACAGCGGGCAGAAGAGCGCTCACCTTGCCCTTTTCCTTGTACAGCCCGATGATGGAGATGACCGACGGCCGGATGAGCCTCCACGGGGACTCCACTTGCGTGGTACTCAGGGAGCGGGTGGACTTCTTCACGATGTGGTATTCCTACGGGCAGCAGACAGAAGGCCAGAGAGTCCCAGCTACCCTCTGGGCCTCTGGCATCGGACACATTCAGATTCTGAAAACCTCAGCTGCCTTTGGGGTGAGGTAGCCATTCCTCCCTGGTCTAGTGGCTTTAAGAGAGTTCATTATAACGAACACTGGAGGGCCCTGGCTAGGTGGCTCAGCTGGTTGGATCATCGTTCCATATACCAAAAGGTTGCGAGTTTGATTCCTGGTAAGGGCATATACCTAGGTTGTGGGTTCGTGACCCAGTCGGGGCACATATGGAAGGTAACTGATCAATGTTTCTCTCCCACAGAGATCTCTCTCTCCCTTCCTCTCTCTCTAAACACATCAATAAAAACATATCTTCAGGTGAGGATTCAAATAAAACAAACAAAATGCTTTAAATAGAAGCAGAGGAATAGATCCTCCTGCATTAAATGGCCACACCTTCTTCCTCCACAAAAAGAACGGCTCAGAGGCCACAGACACCTGGTATTTCTTTCCTCAACTGTACTCCACGGATCCTGCTTCTGGCTTTCTGGAATGGAGTCAGGATCCAGAAACCCAGAGGCCTCAGAGCTATAAGATGGCCACCCTGGGTTAGGGTCCCCCCGCCTGGAAGTTACCCCTTCCCCCCACCCCAAGTTCATAATCATGGTTAGGAACCATTCCCATGTTAAGCTTAATTCTCTCACTCGAAAAACTTAGTAAGCCCTTGTTTCTTATAAAACCCACACCACAAACCCAGATAACTGTTATTCTGCATAAAACATCCCGCTGAGCAACTGCAGCAGCTTCAGGTCTAATCCCTCACATGTGCACAATAAAATATTTTCCAGTGCAAATCTCCATCTCTAGCCTGCCCACCTCCCGGTGTATACGTGTGCAAGCAGAGCACATCATTATAACCTAAACAAGAGAGTCTACAAATCTAGTGATAAAATACGTTTGCAGTCTAGCTCCTTACGATTCTTTTTAGAATAAATTTCTTAAATGACAGATATTCCAGTATAAGCAAAGACTTCATATTTAATATGAGAAGAAACATCAGAAATAGTTTGTATCTTTAATGGATGTATTCTACCGTCAAAGGTAGAAACAAGATGACGGCTAACATTTTTGTATTCCTGGCAGCTTAGAACAATTACATTTTGCAGTTTTACAAACTATCTGGCAACTATGTTGGCCTTCCAGACTCTGTCTGATTCAATAATAAAAAATTTTTTAAAAGATGTTGGCTTGGCAAAGTTACCACCCTCTTATTGAAACCACTGAGGAAATGGCCGGACACAGACTGAGGGTTTTCAACCCCTGAGTACACACGTGCATCTGTGGATTTGTACAGAACTCTCTCTGATCACCCATCTCCAGCAGCACCCATTCCATCTCCTCTTAGGGAACTAGTGGGAACGAGACCTGTGGTATGTTCTAGACCTTTGCTGTCCAGTATGGCAGTCACCAGACACCTGTGGCTGTCTATGCTCAAATGAAGATGAATTAAAATAAAAATAAAAACATAGCCCTGTCTTGCCAGCCACTTTTCATGTGCTCAGCAGATACCTGTGGCTACCATTCAGGGAAGTACAGGCATAAAACATTCCCACCATCGCAGAAAATTTTAGTGGAGTGCTCTATTCTAGACAATACTTTTAAGTAGAGGAAGAGAGAACAACAAGAAAGAAAGGTTCGAATCCCAAAAGAAAAAGAGAAAGGCAGAGAATAGAAAGAGAAGACAAGAAAAAGGACGATTCAAAGAGGTTAAAAAAGTCTCTTCCCTTAATCTTTACTAGCCATGTCTCCTTGTTCCTGGAAGCCTTGTTAGAAATAGGTATTTGCAGGCTATAAACATGGTCAGGTTTATTCAGCTGGCCACTATCTCAGGGCTAGACATCCTTGGCTGTGATGGCAGCCAACCCTCTCATTTCCACACTAAGTGAACCAGCTCGACCACGAGGCTCCTTCACTTTTTGGTCTGATGGGACTCAAAGAACCTTCTATGGGTTCCCCAGAGACTGAGTCCTCTTCCAACTTGGTTATGAGATGTCTACCCAGTTTCACCTGAGTTGAGGATGATGTAATTGAGAAGAGCTCCGTTCAGGGTGATGGAGCCCCGAACACTTGCAGGGGTGGGGACCATCCAGCCTGTGGGACATATAAGGCCTGCAAAAACACTTGGTCTGGCCCTGTGAAGGCTATGGGGAGAGTTAATTATATGTTTGACCAAATACAGCAGGCTAACTTTTAAGTTGATAATTCTATATGGCCCATGAATGACGTAAATATTCCAATGGCACTTGCCAGAAAAAAGGTTCCCCACCCCTAACGTATGGGGCCATGCCATGGAATATTAAAATCACTGTACACTTCACCCCTCTCTGCAGCCCCTTCCGACCCTAGCTATTTGAGTCATTACTGTATAACAGGCAGGATCCCAGGCACAGCATAGGCGCACACACACACACACACACACACACACACACACACACATCTTTCTCTCTCTCACATGACTCAACATCCACCCACTCAGTTGTTAAACTGATCCTGACATGCCCACTAAACCAGTGATGGTGGTTCACCAGACCATGAGGTGCCATTGTCTCCAGGCAGCTGAAGACAGCTCTTGGTTCTAAAACACATAGTAGGAAGGGGATCAAGATGTCAGGATCCAACAAGGGATTGTTTTCATCTACTGTTTTCAAATATTAGGCTGACTTCCTTCTAGCCTCACTCCCTGTATAATATCTCTAGTCCCAAATACTCCTGGCCCACATAGACAAGCAGTTCTTCAGAACAGAGATGCACTTGCTTGTCTTTGAAAGGATAAAAGAAAGCCTAGAGACCCAGGGGTAGAAGTGTGCTCTCCCATCCCCGACTGGTCAACTGTGACTGCATGGGAAAGCAAGAGGCTCCATGGCACTGGCTACCTGTGATCCCGAAGACTCCAGTAGCTGGGGTAGAGAGTGCTTCCGGCCATCTCGGGACACCTCCAACATCCTGGCCCGGGGGTCCCCGTTTCGCACCATCAGCTCATTATATTCTTCAACAGACTCCAGACGGTGTACACCGCCTGGAAAATACAGGGGGGAAAAAGACATGGCTTGATATGGGGTGAAAAGAACCTTAAGAGCACACATAGGCACAGACCTGTTGAATTTATATCCACACTCATGGTTTTCAGAAGGGCTGATGACCAATTCTTTCAAAGCACCAAGCTCACCACATTTTTCCATCAAGCTCTGCATAAGTTCAGTATGTGTTGAGGACATTGATGCCAGATTATTAAAAAAAAAAAAAAAAAAAAAAAAAAAAAAAAAAGCGCCAGTTTTTAAAGAACCAGATAAGGGCAATGTAATTTCTTACTTATTTCATCCAAGTAAGAAATAGCCATGGTTGATAAGGCAAACAACAGTGAGAATGCTTGAGTAGATGGTTTTCTAGTGATAGAGGACTATCACTTTGTGGTTGCTATACTAGTAGTTCCATTGTTTGGGCAGATGGGTGTTTTTCATGTATAATAATGACTTTTAAAATAAACTTAAAAGAATTATAACAACTTACAGAAATGTACACAAATAAGTATAAAGTTCCATGAAATTTCACAAAGTGGATGTACCAATAACCAATACCCAAACAAAGAGACAGAATCTTGCCAGAACCCCAAAGCCCATTTTTGTGCAACTAACCACCCCTCTCCCAAGGTAACCGTTAAACCTATTTCCTAACATCATAGATCACCTTTGCCTGTTTTCAACCTTTACATACATGAACACATACAAGATGCATGTTTGTGTATATATGGCTCCTCATTCTTAGCATTTGTTTGTGAAATCCCACCATGCTGTTGCATGCCCAGAGATCATCCATCCCACTTCTGTGAGCTATTTCATTATATAAACATACCACAACTTATTATCTATTCTTCTGCTGATGGACATTTGGTTTATTTCCAGTTTTTAGGTCTAGAACAAGGATAAGAAAACTTCTTTATTTTTTTGTTAAAGGCTAGATAGTCAATGTTTTAGGCTTTATAGGCCACAAATGGTCTCTGTTGCCTATTATTTACAAAACTTTCTAATAACCCACTGAAAATGTAGGAAGCATTTCTAGCTCATGGGCTATACAAATATAGCTGTGGATGGTAGTTTGCTGACGCTGATCTAGAATATGCTGTTATTGAACATTTTTGTAAATGTCATGTTAAATGCAGATCTAGGAGTGGAGTTGCTGGGTTACAGGTACACATGTACCTTACCAATGTAGAATCCCCAGGGTGCATGAATTCTCATTTCTCCACATCTGTGCCTTCCTCGGTGGTGGTAGATTTTTTATATATTATTTATCTTATCTTATTTTATTTTATTATTTTATTTTATTTTATTATTATTGTAATTTTAGTGGTGGCAGTCTTTGTAATTTTAGCCACTTTGGTGGATATAGAATGGCATTTCATTGTGGTTTTAATTTACATTTCACTGATGACTAATGAGATTGAGCTTCTTTTAAAATATTCAATGGCCGTTTCTCTTAAATTAAAGTTGTAAAGTGCCTGTTTAAGTCTTAAGTCAATTAAAGTTGTAAAGTGCCTGTTTAAGTCTTTTGCTCATTTTTTAATTGGATTTCTGTCTTTTGTTGTTGATTTATAGACTTTTAATTTTCTTTGTTAATATATTGTGGATATTTGGATAGATCATGGAATCTATCTATTATTGTAAATATATTCTTCATGTCTGTGACTTGCTTTTTCACTCTCTTAATGTTATTTTATTTTTTTTTTGATGGACCAAAGTTCATAATATTAACACAGTACAACAAATAGATTTTTTTCTTTTTGGTTAGTACTGTTGGGTTCTGTTTAAAAATTTTTTATAGTGATCATATTTAAAGACACCCTTGCCATTTAAAAATAAGATAATTTAAGGGACTTAAATCTTAAATCATGTTTTAATTACATTGAATATAGTAGCCATAATCATATTACAATGTTCACATTATACTCGATATCAGCAATTTTCAACCTTTTTCATTTCATGGCACATATAAACTAATTATTAAAACTCTGTGGCATAATAAAAAAAAATCTATTTTTTGCCAATCTGACAAAAGAATAGGCATAATTGTGACTCATTCACATTGAATGGCTATTGTTATTTTTTGACAATCTAAGGGAAAAGAGGTCAGTTGCCCTGACTAATAGATATTGAATGTTTTAAACATTCTTGCAGCACACCAGTTGAAAATTGCTTCACTGTGTGTGTATGTGTGTGTATATGTGTGTGTGTGTGTGTGTGTGTGTGTGTATCTGTGAATATAACTATACACACATACAGAGTCTTTGAAATATCAAGCTATCCTAGACCATGAAATGTTTTATTTGAAGACCTAAAATTTCAATTTACCTAAAAGTTTTTTATGGGATAAAACAAGTTGATCCTGTACTCTTTTACAAATAATGTATTGATGAATTTCTAATAGTGATTAAAAAAAAAAAAACACAGACTAGGACTGACAGTTATTTTAAAATGGACATCACTAAAGACATGGCTTTTCAAAAGCTGAATATTAGCTTTGTTATACAGGTCTTCAAACACCTGAAATTCCTTTGCAGTCAAAGAAAATTTTCCATTTAAAAAGATCACAAGCCTAAGGCATGAACATGGGTAAATCAAAAACACCAAAATTAAAAGGGAACCCTGCTGGCCAAAAAAGAAGGCAGGAAGTAATGAAAACTCAGGTTAGAATTTCAGGGGAAAAAATGTTCCATGAAATCGCTTCAGTCATTTTTGGAGCCAGACTGGGCAAAAATCGTAGTAGAAATGGCTGGAACCTCTTTACAGAACCTCCTTAATAATTCATGACCAGATTAATCTATCTTGGCATGCTTACTCATCTGAAACAGATTTATTAGAAGAAAATTCCTTTGGAGCTGACAGGGAGGACCTTGCCATCCACAGAAGAGAAACCACATACGGTAGTGTCTGTAGATAATACACTGATATGTGACAACCACAGCGACTCGCTTTTAATGAACTATGAAATAAATACCCACATTTTCAGGACAGACAAACGAGGAGCTCATCACATTAAAACCTCTGTATTCAAATGACTGAAGACGGAACATATTTCACAGCCCTGAATGCAGACCCAACTAACTCCTTAAGCCTCTTTAACAGGTTTCCAAATTGCTTTTCCAGTCTTATCTCCCACTACCTGGCTGCATGAATTCATTGCTCTAGCCTGCTGATTCTCAAAGGAGAGGATCTGTCCAAAGCCGGCATCCTTCCCAAAACTGGGGAGCACATAAATATCACTTGACGTTTTCCCCCACTTCGCCGGCACCGTCACCTCCCGCCCCAGGCGTCTCCTTTCCCCTAATCGCTCTGACAAGCTCTGCTGGGCTGCACCCCTGGCTGATGAATTACTGGATCCTGTAGATAGATATGAGTCACCCAAAACTTCTCTGACCAGTTTTCCCCATTGAACCTAAGCATTTCTTGGGCATTTTTTCATGAATCTAGACCACTATTCTACCAAACCCTGCCAAGGTCCTGGCCCTCCTGTATCCTGCTTCCTCTGAATGCTCGAGCGCCATAGCCCAGAGACTTCCAGGCTTTGCACCTACCTCTGTGAGGCCTTGGCCTCACATGCTTGAGCACCTTTCTGTCTGAGCCCCCCCAGAGCATCTACCCTCCATAGGGAAAGAGAACAGTGATGATGACAAGGATGATGGGACATTAACAACAAAGGAGACAACAGTGGCAGCTACCACATGGTGAGGGCCTACTGCTACCACACCTTGGACTGGCACTGCCATATGCAATCCCTCAACTCCATCTTACAGAAGGCCTGGCGCTGAGAAGGCACTCACACTGATCGGCAGAATAGAGGAAGAAACAGAGAAACAGAGACGTGAAGCCACCCGTCCCAGGCCACACAGCCAGGAGCGGCAGAGCTCCTTCCACTTTCCTCCATGGCCCAGTCATGGCCTTGAGTGTCTGGGAAGGACATGGAAAGAGAGGGTGGCATCCATTTGTGGCGCAGCCAGGCCTGGATTTACTGCTCAGTTAGTGTGCTGCTCATTCAAACCATAACAAACAGAGTTAGGGAACCATGGATCTGGAAGGTCCTTGATGAGACCCCCTCCCCATATCTCTATCAGAGAACCCTCAGACTGGGGAACAGGGTTCTTTTCAAGATAGGAGTTAGAAGACCGGTCTGGGAGCGGATCTTCTGGGGGGCGGGGGGGAGGGCATTGAATGAGTGACCTTCGGGATCCCCTTCACTTCTCTGGTCTCACCCCTGAAATGAAGAGCATGACTGCCCTGATTTCAAAGATCCCGCATAGTTTCCCCAGAGCTCAGTGCCCTTCCCTGGGAATGGTTTCTAAGGTGCTGATCTGCTCTGCCAAGACAGCTGACCTCACATCTCCTCTCTGCCCTGGTGGCTTCCCATCCTGCACACACGCAGGATTTCCCGCAGTGGTTCCTCGGACCCAGAGGGAGCTGGTCTCTCTCTCCACATGCGGAGCTTTGGCACCATGTCCCTCCTTAACCTTACCAGCCTCTGGTCATCACACTGTGCTTGTCCCAGACCCACACTCTCGCAGATATATCCTGCCTAATTAATCTGAGTTACAAATGCAAAGCAATCCATTTTGTCATTCCAAAAACAAGATGGCTGCGTTTCATGGTGAGAGAACAACTCAATAAAAAGCCAGGCAGGGGGGGAGGGTGTGCTCTTGGTTGACAGGCGTAGATTTGAGTGGTAGGAAGAGAAAATAGACTTTTTTGGATGCTAATATACATGCTTTGTGCTAGTTGCTTTTGTGTGAGTTTATTATTACTAGAGGCCCAGTGCACGGATTTGTGCGTTGGTGAGGTCCCTCAGCCTGGCCTCCCGCCCTCTTGCAATTTGGGACCCGTGCGGGATGTCAGACTGCCGGTATCAACCTGATCTCCACAGGCCCAGTCCAGACAGGAGGGAGCCCAATCCTGTGCATTGAGTATCTGTCCCCTGGTGGTCAGTGCACATCATAGCAACCAGCCAAATGGTTGATTGGTTGCTTAGGCTTTTATATATAGAGATTATTATTATTATTATTATTATTATTATTATTAAAAATTGGCTCAATCTTTCAATATCAGTGTTATCATCTTCCTTTTTCTGGTGGGGAAGTGCAAGTTCAGGGACATTAAATAACCAGGCTAGGTAATCCGGGTAACAAGAGTTGAGGGGAAGACTTGGTTCTGCCCAGCTCCCTGACCCTTCTTCTTACTGTTCTCCCAGATGCCAATGGGTAGCCAGGGTAGACTGCTCCATCAGGCCACACACACAATGCTGAGGGCCCACACCACTTTCAGGGCCCATAAAAATGGTTTCATTTCTTTTAAATTCAGAAGAACATAATAGTAATGAATAGCTAACACGTCCGGCTTGTAACTTTAAACCAATGCAGTCATAAAACATGATTTTCAGTTTACTTTTAAGACAGGAAACAGCCATCAAGGCGAGAGTGCCGGGGGTCCACGGAAGCTGGAAGCCGTGTGGTCCCAGCACTAACTTTCTCCCTCAGGACACAGGCCAGCTGCTCTAAGGATGTGCCCAGGAAAAGTCAAATCTGCTTGTTCCAAAAGCGGCAACTCCACCCCCTCCCACTTAGTTGAAATGCAGATTTCATATGATATAAATAGCTCTTTGCCAGTGGTTCTGGCAGACCAAGGGCTTGGGGGAGAGGTATGTTTGCTGAAAAATAGCCACCAGGAATATTCCATTGAAAGGATCACCTGAAGTCCTATGGAAGTCACATCACACACAGGAAATTTAAATCTAAGCAGAAACAAACAGAGATGTTGACATTCACTTTATTATGACCCAAAATATCTCGCAGGAAGCCAGGCTGAATGCAGTTTTATTCCTGGGACATGAAGTATCTAAAGGAAAAACAAGCCCTACCTGGTTTGGCTCAGTGGCTCAGTGGATAGAGTGTTGACCTGTGTACTGAAGAGTCCTGGGTTTGATTTCAGTCAGTGTGCATGCCCAGGTTGCAGGCTTGATCTCAGTAGAAGGCATGCAGGTGGCAGGCAATCAATAATTCTCTCTCACCATTGACGGTTCTAGCTCTCTCTCCCTCCCCTCTCCATCTCTGAAATCAATAAAAATATATTAAAAAAAAAAAAAAAGAAAGAAAACACAGGTTTGGCTCTGGCAGGATAGCTAAGTTGGTTAGTGTCATCCTGATGTGACGAGGTTGGGAGTCTGATCCCCAGTCAGGGCACATATAAGAATCAACCAAATGCATAAATAAGTGGAATAAAAATCAGTGTCACTCTCTCTCTTTCTCTCTCCCCCTCCCTCCCTCCACTCTCAAATCAATAAATTTAAACAAAGAGAAAGGTAAAAAAAAAAAAATTGTTGAGTTTTTAAAAAAATATATATATATTTTTTATTTCAGAGAGGAAGGGAGAGAAAGAGAGAGAGAGAGAGAGACATCAGTGATGAGAGGGAATCATTAATTGGCTGCCTCCTGCACACTGGACCAAGCCCACAACCTAGGCATGTGCCCCTGACAGAATCGAACCTGGGACCTTTCAGTCTGCAGGTCGTGGCTCTATCCACTGAGCCAAACCTGCTAGGGTCAATGTTGAGATTTTTAAGGAAAAGAAGGGTTCATCCTGCTAATGGCTATATATTCCCACTTCTGAGGCTAGAAGTTGGTTTTCAGAAAGATGGTATCAGATAAAGAGCCTCACTTACCCGAAAGACGACTTTTGAGCTTCATCTTACTGTTGCCCTGCTTGGGACTTTCCAGGTTTCCCTTGGAGTCCTCAGAGCCACACGAATCACCTGCCCCAGGGATCTGAAATGCAGAGAGCACAGAGCTGATGTGGGAGGTTGGCACAATCCCTTCTGAGACATTATCTCAAGGTTCAAGGAGCAGCAATCTAGGTATCACGTGAGGTACTAGGATCAAAGCACAGTCTGCTGATAGCCTGGAATCACGCTGGCCAGTTCTTCCTCTGCAGGCACCTCACGGCACAGCTCAGAACCAGGGAGGGTTCTCAGTTTGTAGGCCTCTAGGGGCCTTTTCAGTTCTTGAGAAAACTTGGACAAGATCACACATGTCGGTAGGAAGTCACAACAAGAGCCCAGATCTCTTGACGTGTGGGCTAGTGCTTTCTCCTACAGTGCAAGTCACAACAAATATTAAACCAGAAATGGAAGCTTAATTCTAAGGTTCTTATAATACAGCAAATCTTGATTTTATGGCAGCCAAATAATCACACCCCGCAGGTCAACCAGGTATTCCATGTGCTACACTTCTGAGGACTGACTAAATACCTCCCGGAATCCATCATTGCCGGGCCATGTGGAGGTGTCCACACAGGTCAGCCCACACATCGTGAAGCGTATGTCTACACTCTGGACCTCAGAGTGACGCAGAAAGGAGGATCCCAAGGTCCGGTGGGTCCTCCTTCTGAGAAAAGCCAATCACGCTTTAAAAACAAACACACCCAAACTTTGCTTATTAGAGAGGAGACTTATGCACTGAGAGTGTTTCTAAAACATTTACAAAACTCATGAGATACATCAAGCAGGACCCTTCCCATTTGAAATTTTATTTTTCTTTGAGGTCTTAGAGGAAATACAGTCATAGTAATTAAAATAGGTAAGAGCCGAAACTGGTTTGGCTCAGTGGATAGAGTGTCGGCCTGCGGACTGAAGGGTCCCAGGTTAGATTCCAGTCAAGGGCATATATCTTGGTTGCGGGCACATTCCCAGTAGGAGCTGTGCAGGAGGCAGCTGATTGATGTTTCTCTCTCATCGATGTTTCTAACTCTCTATCTTTCTCCCTTTCTCTCCGTAAAAAAAAAAAAAAAAAATCAATGAAATATACTTTAAAAAACTAAAATAGATAAGATTCATGTGAAGGAACATATATACATTTTAAAATGACAGCAGATATCCTTTAACACTTAGCAGTCATTGGAAAATCATGTAATTACAATGTAAAAAAAACCTCTGAATTTTAATGGATAATAAAAATTATACATTGTGTCTCAAATTCTGTATATAAAAATGTGTAACTAAGCACAGAGTAATTTTCCATGTAAACTACCTTTTAAGAGGGAATTGTTTATATAGATAATGTACATAACACATACAATTTGGAAGATTTCCCTTTCGCCCTCAAGTTCAAGTATCTTTCTGGATGAGAAACAGGGATGAAAAGGCCTGAGAAATGAGGAGATGCAGGCAAACTGAGGGAGGGGCTTTGGGAAAAGAAATTATTCCTAATATATAAAACCAAGATAAATTTGGTGAATTCCTATTACAATGTCAGGGATTGGCAGGTCTCCAGGTTTAAATTATGAAGTAAAGGCAAGATAGGATCCTGAAGATGATTTTAGAGATTCTCTAGAGAGATGCCTTTCCCAGCCCCCAACCGTGACATTAATTCATACATCGTGGAAAAAAAAGAAAAAGTCTTGGAGACATGCCAGAAACCCAGGGCACAGAAGGAGACATGCAAATAGAAACAACCTGGGAGAAGCCTGGTTTAAACATGTTATGGAAAGAACCTGTCACCAGACTGTAAACAGCAATTACAGGAGAGGGAGTTAAGTTCCTGGTTCTCGCTGGTTCCCCCGCCTGACCCTGCGATCAGCCTACAGAGAACGGTGCTCCTTGGATCTGCAGGTCATTACCTCCTCTGGTGCCCATTAGGTGGGCAGTTATGGGTGGCCAGGGCCCAACCCATCAGAAAGCCTATTTGAGAAGCTCATGTTGGGGGAGAAAAACCATCCAGTCTATGGTTTCTGGACTTAGAAAGTTCCCTTCCTCCATTTTCCCCTCTATTTTTTCTCCCAGCACAGCCCCAGGTTTTTATACAATCAGAAGTTCTGAAGGTGACATCAGCACTCATAGAATAACCAAGAAGAAAACTGGCCTGCACACGGTTTCTCAACTCGCTACAGGTGAAGGCTGTCACTTTGTCTCCTGATTTCCAGCATCATGTATTACCAGGATGTTCTCCCCCTCCATCCTAAGATGCTTTTCAATTAATAACTTGGGATGATCAATACTGAACCATACTGTATAATTCCATTCACCTCTATTTTCCCCCACTTAATTTTTGCAGTTAACACGTGTCCCAAGGTAAGTAACATCTCCATTTGACAGATGAGGAAATAAAACTGGGACCCTTGTACATAACCGAGACCCTTTTGTGTAGGTGGATCCAGGATCTAGCACAGACTCTGTGTGAAGAAAGTCAGTCCAAAATGAATGGTGTAGAGTTTTACAAGGGTACACAGGCACCGTGTCCCATCTGAGTCGTCCTGATGCGAACACAAACGCTGTCAACGCTTCTTGAATTTCAGAGTCTGAGGGAGGTGGTTTAGAAGAATCATAGCCTTAAAGAACAGTCTTTTACTTTCTTTTTTAGTCCTCAAAGGCACCAGAGAATGAAAGGAGATTTAGTTTCTATGATCTATGTAATACCAGTAAGATTTGTTATACCAAAGAAATCTGGTAAAGATATGTCATGTTACTATGGAAAGCCTGTAGCTCAAACCAATTAAGAGTGAACCAGAAATCTCACAAAGAGTTATGCAAGACACACTGGAGGGCTCCAGGTAGGGGTAAAGTCTCATTTCAGACCCCTCTCAAAGTGTTGGCAAGGGGCTCTGGATTTCAATGAAAGTATGTCCTCCTGTAACTGAAAACTGGCCTGGCATGATTTTAGGTGGCTGGTAACTCAAAGAACAGGAAGTAGGCCGCTTAGATACATTAGTTCCAGGTTACTGTAGGGAGTAGCAACACATGAAGTGTAATTTTGATTACAACATGCCTCTCTTTAATCTTAGGACCACTGTTTGAAAGGTCCACACTCTAAGAAAGTCCCCCCTTTCTTGTTTTGTTTTTGTTTATTTTTTGTGAAGCACACAACAAATCAAACTCTTCTGCAACTGATGCCATTTTAATTGTTCTAAAATGAAATGTGCAAAAGGTTCTCCTGGAAGGCCTCTGGCTCAGAGAAACAGTTAATACAATCTATTATTCATCAGCCATTTCTAATTCACGTGTCATACAACGAAGCCATTATATTAATGGACTTGGATAGAACTCGCCAATTTCCAAGTTAGAGTGTCTCTGTTCCCACACCTGTAACCTATGAGATTTTTTTCTCAATGAATAAGAATGTCTAGGTCCTGGTTTTATAGTGAGGAGGTAGGGCAGAGGGATTAAGAGTCCACCTGCCTGGGCACAAATCATTTACTAGCAATTTAGGAACATTAGTGCCAACATTTCTGAAGAACTTCAGTGTCCTCTCATCTAAAAAATGAGGCTGGATTTAAGAATTAAATGACAGCTCTAGCAGGTTTGGCTTGGTGGATAGAGCATCGGCCTGCAGACTCTGAAGGGTCCCAGGTTCGATTATGGTCAAGGGCATGTACTTTGGTTTCGGGCACATCCCCAGTAGAGAGAGTGCAGGAGGCAGCTGATCACTGTTTCTCTCTTATTGATGTTTCTAACTTTCTGTCTCTCCCCTTCTGCTCTGTAAAAAAATCAATAAGATAAAAATTAAAAAAAAAAATAATTAAATAACAAAAAAGAAACAAACAAAAAAATTAAGTGACATACGCTTCTGATTACAGATAGGCAGATTTCCATCTTGAAACCATACTACGATGATAGGAAAGAGATTTTAAAAATGAAAGACATAATCTCCACAAGGACAAAGGGAATAGAAGACAACACAACAAAATTCTAGAAGTCAGTAAGCAGACAAATGTGTGGAAGTGGATCCAAGCTAAGAAAGCTGAATCCTAAACTGGAATTGAGGAACCCCCCAAAGCAACTCGGTTTGCACACACAACGCATTTGCTGACAGAGGATACCTGCCGTTGGGAATGGAGGTAAGGCTGGTGGTATAAGAAACAGCTGAGCCGAAGCCGGTTTGGCTCAGTGGTAGAGCGTCGGTCTGCGGACTGAAAGGTCCCAGGTTCGATTCCGGTCAAGGGTATGTACCTTGGTTGCGGGCACATCCCCGGTAGGGGGTGTGCAAGAGGCAGCTGGTCGATGTTTCTCTCTCATCGATGTTTCTGGCTCTCTATCTCTCTCCCTTTCTCTCTGTTAAAAATCAATAAAATATATTTAAAAAGAAAGAAAGAAAGAAAGAAAGAAAGAAAGAAAGAAAGAAAGAAAGAAAGAAAGAAAGAAAGAAACAGCTGAAAGTAAATCAGTTTTAACTGATTTTGAGGGAGATTCCCAGGGTCAGGATGACCTAGACAAGCGTTGGTGTGCATCAGAGTCACCTAGAGAGTTAATAAAAGCTTAGGCTTATGGACATGGGAAAGGACCTGGGCCTCTGGAACTCATCATTGCCCTAGTTCGTGCAGGACCTAAACTGGAACCTCCCTGCCCTCCCCTGAGCTTACCCGGAGATGGAGAATGAGGGTCCCAGCTGCACCAAAGTAGCCCGCCAGCCAAAATATGAGGGCAAGTTGTCATCTATTCAGAATATAAGTATTTAACCAGCAAGTGTGGAAACCTCTGTTCTCTCACTCTCTGTATGAACTACAGACACATAAAGTGTATGCAGTCTAATGAAATTCACATGCACCACATAAAATAGGAACAAAAGTACTTATTTCTAACGGGTTAAAATTGCCTTCTAATTATCTTATAGGCTTATTATGAGGATTAAATAAGAATGCATTTGAGAGCACTAGGAGAGTACCTAATGTGTTTAATGGGGGGTATAGTGAAGCTTTAGGTAAAAAACAAAAACAAAAACAAAAACCCACAAAAATAGCTCTGGCCTGGTGGCTTAATGGATTGAACATCATCCCATGCACCCAGAGGTCACCAGTTTGATTCCCAGTCAGGGCACATACACAAGTAGCTAGCTCAATCCCCAGTAGTGGTCCTACAGGAGGTAGCCAATAGATGGTTCCCTCTCACATGGATGTTTCTCCTTTTCCTTTTCCCTCTCTTTCTAAAATTAATAAAAACAAATTTAAAGCAAACAAATAAAAACAAAACCCCAAAAGAAAAACCTTAAGCTTTTTCCCTACCAGGCCTTAGGGTGCCTCTGGAATTAGTGATTGCATATACTATGATTATAGCTCTAGACTGCATATATTTTTCAACTTCATACCTATAAAAGGTAACAGATTTAATTTACAAATAAAGCAAAAGAAACTCGAAACAAAACAAAACAAAAACAAACGAAAACAAAGCCAGGTTCTTAGATTCAAGTTGAAGAAAAAGCTCCATAAAGTTACTGTAAACTTAACAGGTAAGAAGGCAGCTTTATTTATTAAAAAACAAAAACAAAAAAAACTTTAATATATTCCAAGAATCATAGATAACAACTAGACTGGCTGGCATGGCTCGGTGGTTGAGCATCATCTTATGAACTATTAGATCATGGTTGATTCCTGGGCAGGGCACATGACTGGGCTATGGGCTCGATCCCCAGTAGGGGGCATGCAGGGGGCAGCTGATCAATGATTATTTTTCATCACTGATGTTTCTATCTCTCCTTTTCCCTTTGTCTCTGAAATGAATAAAAATATATTTTAAAAAAACACACAACTATACTAAAAATTACTATTCATTTATATAACCACAGTATACAAATTCTAAAGATACTATTACTTGACTTGGAGAGAATCTAAGTAAAAATGTCCTCATAATTATGCTGAAGAATATACATGATGTATACCAATTTTAAGGCATAAAGAATTATGCTAGAAAGAAGACAGTTTCAAAGGCATGTGCTTAGAGAACTCAGCTTTCAGAAATCAGGGCTGCCCAGGTCACCACAGAGGATTTGAGGATATGCTCTGGTTTTACAATTAGAATAGAAGCAGTGCAAGAGAGATAACAAGTACTTGATGATTTGCTACAGGAACAGAGCTATTTCCTTAAGAAGATGAGATCTTAGACGACAGACTGGACACATACAAAGGCAAGGTGAGATTGTGAAGTCCAGGGTAGAACAATGTGTAAGGAAAAGAGAGATGTTCCTAACTCTCTTAAAGTGAGAATTACAAAAGCGGGGAGACACTTAGCCAGTCCTTAGTGAGAGAGCGTGACTGGGACCTAAGAAAATCCAAACGAGGAAGAAGGGCAAAACCACAGAGAGCAAAATCTAAGAACTTCCCCACAGGAGTCCCAGACCCGGAAAACAATGAGAGATGTGATTTATAAACTGCAGATAAAGAGCCTGAGTAAGAGGATTTAGTACAGCTATGCCCACAGGGATCAGATTGAAAGAAGAGGAAAACCAGAAAGAGGACAAAAGACAAAATAAACAATTCCTGGGTAAATAAAAATGTGTATATATTTTATAATTGATTTCAGAGAGGGAGAGAGAGAGAGATAGAAACATCAATGATCAGAATCATTGATCAGCTGCCTCCTGTACAACCTCTACTGTGGGATGGAGCCTGCAACCCAGGCATATGTCCTTGACCAGAATCGAACCCAGGACCCTTCAGTCTGCAGGCCGACACTCTATTCACTGAGACAAACTGGCTAGGGCCCTGGGTAAATTTTAAAAGGACATGGTTAATTTTGTTGCCCTGATGGAAGTGGCCTGAGAAATGGGAGCCAGGAGGGACAATAATAGGCCAGAATGTGATGTTGGTCTGGTGGGAGGCTATGTCCTCAGTGGAATTAACCAAGTCAAAGGTGGTGGTGGTCAAGATACAACTGAATAATGGATTCTTTAGTAAACAGGGGACTCACTGATTCATCTCTTTCACAACGATAGGCCCCACATGACAGAGTCTAGAATAGTATTTTAGAAAAAAATATCTGCGTCAGAAAGTAAAGGAATAGCAGAAGTAAAAAAGACACACAGACTCAGCCAGCAAGGCTAGGAAAGAAAAAAGGGGTCCATCCAGGCAGCAGGTTAGACAGAAACTCCAAGTGAGTCTTCCCAAAAGGAGACAGATATGCGACACGAGAGGCACATCCAATCACTGTCCAACAATATGAAGCAGAAAGCAATACGGCTTGATCTCTGGAACATTCAAAATCCCAGGAAGAGCAGCTTGCTGAGGAGTGGTGGCAGAGGCATTCGCACCTACTAGCTCACTTGGGAAGCACGCCTCAGAATCACCAACAACAGGTCTGCTTCATGAATCCACAGAGGGTGTTTCTCAAGCTGAATAAATATAAGTGAGAAATGCTGCTCCCTCCAGTCTAAGCCCTTCTAGGTCAAAAGGCAGTGGACATGGAAAATGTGGCCCAGGATGGAAAATGCCTGCTTCTGAGAACGTGGAAGCTCTGTCCAGGACACAATCCACACCCAACGCAGCACACCACAGTGCCCATACTTGTGTCTCAAAGTGTGAGTGCAAAGCAAGCTTTTGAGCTCAGCTGTTGTGGCTCAGTGGTTGAGCATGGTCAGGGTACATGCCTGGGTTGTGGGCTAAATCCCCAGTAGAGCGTGTGCAGGAGGTAGCCGATCAATGATTCTCTCTCATCATTGATTTTTCTATCTCTGAAATCAATAAAAACATATTTAAAAAAAGAAGAAGCTGTTGAATATAAACAAAAAGCATAGTAAATAGAACCAGGTTGATTCCTCCACTTAGATTGGAGAGATTCCTGCAAGTTGAGTTTAAATTCACAGTCATAGACTCCAAACAACTGCTATAGACTGACTGGCATTTTTGATAGAAGAATATTGTCATCATCAGCCCTCCTTTGTCTGACATTATTGAGTGTCTGCTGCAGCCTGTTGGGAAACATCTCTCCCGGGTCTCTCCCATTTGTGTTTTGTGAACCTAGAAGGGCTTAGACTGGAGGAAGCAACATTTCTTGCTTATATTTATTCAGCTTGAGAAACACAGGCTCTTTGTACTGTGGATTGTCTATTCTTTCAAGGATGCTTGTAGACTGACAATGTCTGAGGAGAAAGCAGTAGATTTGTATACTGTCCAGTAGGATAAAGATAATGCCCTTCACTGGAGCAAAGAGCAACCAGGTTTGTTCCCATCCCATCCCAGAAGATTCAGGCTGTCTTTGCTCAGGGTTACTCAACTGTGAAACAAATCCACTGTGTGTCCACCTACCCGAGCCTCATGGCATCACTCCCAAAGGACATGTGTGCATGCGGGCAGAGGGGGAGGGAGACAAGGAGGAAATTATGCACACATGAAACTCTAAGCTGGATGGAACCTTAGGTTGGGATTGGAGAAAGCAAAAATCGCTGTGCCATACCAATGCCATTTGTCTCTGACCCAGGAGTCTTATGCCTTCTGCCAGCATCCATTAATCTGCGGTAAAATTTCAGACTTTTTACAATTTTTGACATAGCCTTTGGCAAAATTCAGTAAGTTCCTGGGAACAGAATTCTGCCTGGGACCACTGTCCAGGGGCTAAGGATTGTCTCATTCTTCTAAATGCCAAGGGTGTGGGGCCAATGTTTTGATACCATTGTAAGTCTATTTACTCTTTGTTCGTTGCTATTTCACTACATAATAAAGCACACAAGAGACCTGCTGTTTAACAAATTCCACTTTCTTGGAGCTGAAAGAGCCATATTTGTTCCAGGGGCAAATAGCCCAGGCTACAGATGCTGAAAACCACTGCCTCTCCCCAGCACCCAACACCAAGAATCTCTTTGGTTAATAAGTCAGCCAGAAAAAGACACATACTGCACCATATGATTTCACTTACCCGTATTTTCCGGCGTATAAGACGACTTTTGAAATGAAAAAAAGTCAACCGAAAATCGGGGGCAAAAGACCAAAATTGCACAAAAATTACCTGCAGATTTTGATGGCAAAGTAAGGCTTTTCTTTGAAGTGGGGGGTAGTCTTATACAGCAAATATAGGCCTAAACCTATGTTTTAACTGTAAAATTAGGGGGTCGTCTTATACGCCGGAAAATACGGTACATGTGGAAACTAAAGAACCAAATAAACAACAAAACTGAAAGAGACTCATAGATACAGAGAGAGACTGATGGTTGTCAGAGGGGGAAGGGGTCGAGGAGCTGGGTGAAAGAGGTGAGGGACCAAGAAGCACACATTGATAGCTACAAAATAGTCACGGGAAGAAAAGTAAAGCATAGGGAATATAGTCAATAATATTAATAACTATGTGTGGTGCCAGTTGGGGTACTAGAAATATCAAGGGGAGCACTAATGTATATGATTGTCTAACCACTAAACTATATACCCAAAACCAATACATAATAAAATTAAAAAATATATATCCTTAGTTAAGATGAAGCAAAATAATAGGAGAGATTGAAGGAGGCCAGGAAGTGCTTTGGTTTTTAACTCAAAATATCAAGGGAGCCCTAACCGGTTTGCCTAAGTGGATAGAGTGTCGGCCTGCGGACTGAAGGGTCCCAGGTTCGATTCCAGTCAAGGGCATGTACCTTGGATGCGGGCACATCCCCAATAGGGGTGTGCAGGAGGCAGCTGATCGATGTTTCTAACTTTCTATCCCTCTCTCATCCTCTCTGTAAAAAATCAATAAAATATATATTTTTTAAAAAGGTCAAGGGAATTTAAGCTTGGATGTTAACTACCTTAGATTTTAATGTCTTTGGGTTATAATTTGCAAGGGCATTTGACTTGGTTGGCATTTTAATGACCCGAGTGTCGTTATGTTGACATTTTTATCTCAGTGCAGAACCTCTAACGAGCTGCACTGGACAGTGTGGCTGGAAATAACTGTAGACGAGAAACAGCACAGAAATTGAGCTTTAGTTTTTGGCAAATTTTAGGCTTTTGCGGGTGGGGAGCAAACATCATCATCTACTAGGAGAGAGGCCCTTTGGTCCACACTGAGAGTCTGGTACTTAGAAATGTGCTGTGACCGCTGTCCAAAGCGCTGATGAGATCTCCGTGAACACACCGTGACTAACACATTGTCGAACTCCGGGGCGTCATCTGTCTTTCTCAGCTAACTCTTGAAGCCTTGCAAACAAACCATGCAAAGTGTGGCTTTTATCTCCAACCATTTCCATTGCACAAGCACATCTGATCCCAAGGAAAACAGGAGGAGGACCGGTTGCACCCAGTTTTTATGACTTCTAACACCTGGGGGGGAAAAAATAATCTGCAGATGTGACAGAAGACATCCAGGCTCCAAATCCCTAGGTAGCCGTGCTGGCTCCTTCCCTGGTCAGTATCTACGGGACAGTGGAGCCGGGTGGTTTCCCTTTCATGCTCCAGGCACACCAGGGTTGTTTGCAGGCTGCCAAAGGAAGCTCATTTTCCAAGTCCCTGGGGCAGATGTTTGAATGGCCAAAGGAGAACCAGAGGCCAGGGCTGGGGAGTAAATAACTATTCAGAAAAAGGGAATGAGAACAACCATAAATCGGCCCCAAAGTAGCAAGAAGCCGGCGGGCGGGCTACAGAAATTAAAACACAAATCTACTGTGACACTAGACTTGATGCTTTCCAACAGAGAGAGTAACTCAGGTCTGAAGGGGAAAACAGAAAAACCGAACAGTCAGACTCGCCAAGCGCCAGCAGGCTTGGAACATGCAGAGCCGCAGAGGCAGCTGGGTGGAGCGGTGCTGATGTCCACTGAGGCTCTGGGACTGTGGCTCAGCCAATTAAATAATATTGTCCTTGTTCTAGCTGAGCCCATTTCCGGATTCCTCCCACTTACCATCCCCGAACAATTTGAGCCCACTTTGTGGGTGATTTGGATGATTTTTATTCATGCAAATCCAATAACTCTCTTGGTCCCTTAGAAAGTTCAGGCAAATAAATCACCTGTAAGAACTAGGAGTGCCATCAGTCATTGGTGCCGTTTGCCCCTCCTGCGATGGATTTGCATGTGTCACCTTCCCAAGGAGAGGTCAGTGTCCTAAGTGACTCTCAGTTCTTCAAAGATAATAGGAGAGGCAGATGGCAAGGAGAATCTGTCCCTCCTTGGTACTCATTTCAAATGGAAGCAGATACAAACTCTATGATGCCTGAATCTCTCGCTCTTGCCATGTTCCCATGAGTTAGTGGGTAAGAACACGGTGGGGCCGGCATTCTTCTCTGGGTTTATGGGCTGGCTCCTACAGGCAGACCCTGGTCACTCAGCGGGAGCTGGTTGCCAGTTCTCAGAGGACACATCTCTGGGAGCAGGACTAGGATATGCCTTTCCCAAAATTCCAGAGTGATAAAATTGTGTGTGTGTGTGTGTGTGCATGAACATCTCAAGATATACAAAAAGTTGAGGGAGGAAGGCTATCAAAACAGCATGAAAAAGAGACCGAAGAAGTAAACAGAAGGCATGGCAGGAAAGAAAATAAGGGGTAGATGTCAGAGGTGGCCGACTACAGCAGCGGAGTCAACTCCAATTCAGCAGCAACAGTAGACACACGCCAGGTCCTCCATGGGCCTTTTCTTCTACAAACGTTTCAGAGGAAGTTTTACATGATTACGGGGCTTACTGTAACTGGAAGGGATTGTTTTAATGGGGCACACCATGTAGGCAGGTTTCAGATGAAGAGTAAGTGGCCCCACTGCAGACACTGGCTAAATTGTGGGCTGCTGTTGAAGTTCCAGGCCGTCTTCCCTAAGGCCTTCTGCTGCCTTTTCCAGACCAACACGAGCTGCACTCTGAATTCTGCCTTTTCCAGGAGTGGTGTCGGGGTCATGCTGATTTGCTGGGAGATATTTATAAAGGCCTGCAGTTGGTGAAGCAAGTGCCTGCGAAGCTGAGATGAGCCTGTGGAGGCAGCAGTAATAAGAGGTGGTCCCAGGCTCACACATGATCATGGACAGAAGAGGTTGGCAAAAGGCTGCCCGGGAGCCAAATCTGGCCCAATTTACCTGTTTGTGTAAAGTTCTATTATAACACAGTCATGATCATTAGTTTACTTATTGCCTGTGGCTGCTTTTGCACTAGGCCCCATATCAGGGAATTCACGGATGCTGTCAGGCCAGCAGAGCCTGAAATGTTTACAATCTGAGCTTTACAAGTGCTAACCTCTCATTTACAGGAATAGCTCATGCCCTCAGCTACCCGTCCCTATCCAAGGTTCACTGCCAACAAACGGGAGTTTTTAGGAGCCATAACTGAACTCGCTGAAGGGAAGGCACTGACAAGTACAGATGTCTTCAGGAAGCTGCTACCGGAGGAAGGCTTACTGGTCTACTGAGGTATTTCCTCTAAAAACAGCTTTGCCACCCAGGCTTTGGGAATTATATTTTCAATTTCATTTTTAAAAGATACCCATAAGAAACTCATTTGAAAAGACGAGGATCCTCTTTTTAAAATTCACAGGTTTTGCTAAGTGTCTTTGCTTTAATCAGATTGGTATACTCACAAATAGAGGGCCTGAGAGAAATGGGAAGGATTTTGTTTGTGTTGTGGTCTTTTTGTTGGTGGTGGCACGGAGGCGGGCAGGGCAGGGGAGAAAATTACTTGGAGGAGAGGCTGCCTGGGAGCCCGGAACCTTAGGGGATGGAGAGATTCTGGGTACCACAACAGGCGTTTAGAACAGAATGAGGGTACTAGGATCCAGGCAACCTGTGACGAGGCGGGGGTGGGGGGAAGACAGCAAGAGAGGAGGAGCAGATACCTGGAGGCTGGAGGGTTCAAAGGTAAATACTGCTTAGGATCAGCCCTGCCTTCTGAATTAAAAAAAAAAAAAAAAAGTGAGGAGGAAAGTCATTTCCTCCTTCTCTACCACCACAGAGCCGTTGGCTCGCTAAGTGGCAAGCCCAAGGCCCAGCACGCCCACTGGCAGTGGGCTCTGCTCCCTTCCTCCACTGACCAGTTACAATGTTGCTTCCCACCTTCCTATCTGCATGGACCTTCTCCCTCCTTCCAGGCTCTGGCTGCTTTTAGGCTAAAGACTTCCAAACCCACCTCTCCACCTCAAGTCTAGTCTTCATCTAGCTCACCATTGCAGGGACCTTAAAACAAAAATGGGGGGGCCCTCAAAAGCTCTGTCACTCAGTGTAAAGCCATCAATGTGTCACAGACCTGTAAAATAAGCCACAATTCCTTAGTCTGGAACTAAAAGCATGGGTTAAACATTTTCACTTAATAGACTATTTGTTGATCCTTGAATTTAAATTTTTAAATTTTTCTACTGGTGGACCACACTGTACATGCTATTTTTCTGCTCTAGAATGTCACTCCATTTTTGTGGGTGTTCCTGTGGAAACCCCACGGAATAGTCAATCACCCCATCCACTGCACACTCCCTGGTCCCTGGAAGGAATAAGAAAACCCTCCTTTAGGTCCTATATAGCAGCGGTCCCCAACTTTTAGGACCCCACAGACCACCAGTGGTCCACCGACCACCGGTTGGCAATCGCTGCTATATAGCATATGGCTCCTAAGAATTTATTGCACAGAACAGGGGAATATGAAAAATACAGAAAGAAATGTAATTCATTATGGAATATAATACATTACTACAAGAGAGGAAGACTGTGTGTTGTGTCTTTGTATCCCCCAAAGCACTGGCTCACATGGTGGCAAAGTCAAGCTGGCTGAATCCTGTGTTGATTCATACTAAGCCTGGTTGTGGGTACCTGAATGCCAACTCATCAACTCCTGAGGTTGTGTCTGGTAGCAGTGGGAAGAGTGTCAGGAAGAATTAGAAATGTTTGCTCTGGGAGCTGAAGGGGGTGGGTGGGTGGTGGTGGTGGTGGTGGTGGTGGTGGTGGTGTGTGTATGTGTGTGTGTGTGTGTGTGTGTGTGTGTGAGAGAGAGAGAGAGAGAGAGAGAGAGAGAGAGAGAGAGAGAGAGAGAGAGAGACAGGCCACCTACTTGCCACCACTAGCTTTTAAGATAATTTCACAAATATTTATGAACATATTTGTTTCTAGGGGAAATAAACTTGAAACAACAGTGTTACCAGCACATTTGAAAAATTTAGCTACCTTGCCATTTATATAAAGTAGAAGGCATCTTCCTGATTTTTAAGTGCTAAAATGGGACAGATGACAAATGAGATTGGCAATCAGAGACAGTCGAGACGACAGAAGGCTGAGCAATTAGGAAAGTCCCTTCGAGGAATTAGGGGCTTTCGAGTCCCAGTCAGGAGCGGAGGGAAAGTCACTTCAAGCGAAGAAATCCAAGCAGGAGCCAGAAGGGAGAGGCCTGGTTTACCTTTTCTGCAAATGTCATTCACTGAGCTAAGCCAGTCACTTACGTAAAAAACTGGGCAAGGAAAACCAAGCAAACAAACAGCAAACGAAGACGTAGGCAAGCAAACACTTGGGTGGGGAGAATTCTATTCATTTTAAGCAGCTCGATTTCTTTGAGAAATTTCTGCCCTGGATTCCACAGGGCGCCTTCTCTTTTCTTGCATTTTACTTTGTTTTTAGTTCTTGGCTGTGTACTTATTGGGTAAGGTGTGGTGGAAAAGAGAAATATACCAAAAAACTCCACACCTCCCACTTCTCACGAAGTCTGAGGTGGTGTTGTTCTGTTATGAGCACTCAATGTCTAGTAGTCTAACTCCGTGGTGGGCAAACTGTGGCTCACGAGCCACATGTGGCTCTTTGGCCCCTTGAGTGTGGCTCTTCCACAAAATACCATGGCCTGGGCAAGTCTATTTTGAAGAAGTGGCGTTAGAAAAAGTTTTAAAAATTTGGCTCTCAAAAGAAATTTCAATCGTTGTACTGTTGATATTTGGCTCTGTTGACTAACGAGTTTGCCGACCACGGGTCTAACTGATCTATGCACTGTCAGAGGTGACTCCGTCATCTGCCTTAAAAAAGCCAGCACAGTAACTGGAATGGAAACTACATGGAAAGATCCTGTTTCTCCTATGAGAGTAAGACTCTGATTGTGTATCAGTGCCGTCTCTATTTCAAGTCTCAAGAGACACATACATCTCAATGATTCCTGTTCTCTGAAAGACTGAGCGAAGCTCATGAACGAATTAGCTCTATTACCTCAGACAGAGGTGCATAAATGAGTCACACCTACTGAGTTCCCTGTATAACTGCCATCATTCTGCCTACTGCAGAAGACATTTTTATTTCAGTTTCACTTCTGAACCGCCACTTTCCTTGAAGTTAATATATCCTACTTTGCATTCTTATGTGAGAACTAGAGATTGGAACTCCCCCCCAAAAAAACAGATATTCGTCGGGGTGATCTAGAAGTAGCATTTGTAACAGGGGGTAGTGCTGAGCAGCATCCTGGCATCCGGTAATGGACAGGAAGTAACTTCTCGGAAGGGAGAGGTCCCTTCAAGACTTCCACAGTATTATTTGCATAAAATAAGTTAATTGGAGGGCAAAGAGACGTTTTACATGCTCCAGTAGCCCATGCTTTATTTTCACTGAAGTTTGCAAGAATTTTTTCAAATCTAAATGACGCTAACCAGGTAACACACTAAGGAGATTTCACAATGCTCCGCGCTGTGAGGCCAGGAGGCACTCCCGACACAGGCTCACCCATGTTAGCCCAGCATTACCGCACTGATGCATACATGCACGATTAAGCACAAAACCACCTCAAAGGAGATGAACATCTCTGTTAAGTGCTAGCACTCTCCTCCCACACTGGGCTTCCCCCACTTGGAAACTGCCATCCGTCCCCAGGGTGCTCACCCCGCTTGGAAGACCACGGCGGCGGCACGAGGCTGAAGAACCGCATTTGCTTTCCGATGCAGATCACATGGGCTGTTTACTTCCTTGAGAAATGCAAACTGCCAGGATGAAAACGCAGTGCCAAGCCAGGTAGCGAGTTGGAACAGGCCCCGGAAACTGTGCCATGGGAATCAGCCTAACTCAAACCTCAGCAGTTTCCTGGGCAATCCATCCAAGGCCAAATCATTATTCTTATCTTAGATTCCCCCTCCCACCCATCTAAATAATCACTTCATCTCCTTAGATCTGAAACCAGACCAAGCCAAACCAAAGCCACCCCACGCGTGCATCTTATTTTCATTGGCCAGCGGTGATTGCAGCCTGGTCTTGCTTATCTTGCTCTGGCAACGCACACACGGCACTGAGTTTAAAGCAACGTCTTCTAAAAGGCCATGCCCTCGGAAGTGTGGCTCAAGGAATGTCTAAGTGAACCGAGACCTACTTGGGGAAGTCTGGGACTTTGAGGGGAACAGGGAGGGAGTTCACAGTTGGGGGCAGTGGAGAGAAAATGATACAATTGGGGAATTGGGTTCAGTATGCATGGCTGCTGGACTTGGGCTAGTGCCAGGATAATACAGCTTCTGCATCAACAGTTGCAGTCTGTACACCAGGGTGTCCGACGAGGTGTTGAGAACCTCGATGTGCAAGCAGGTCTGTGCTCACAAAGACCCAGTGTGGCTGGGGGGACCTGTGACTCCAGGTTTCTGACATGCACTGCACTCGCCTTGGCCTCGTGCCCCCGATCCTAAATTATAGAAAGGAGGGAGGCAGTCGGGAGCCTAAAAGCTCCCCTTATCTCAAAACCACCCACATAGAGATCCCGAGGCCTCATCCAGTCCTCAGCCAAGAGAAGCCCTGCCTCTTTGCACTGTGTCATGGAAACTGCCAGACGGCCAACAGCGGGTGTGCTTGAACCTGCTGCTCCTCCCAGCAGCCACCATCTCCCAAAGGTTTGCTTTTCAAACTGTGGGTGAGCATCGGATCGCCTGGGATGCTTTTGAAAATAGTCTCCTGGGTCCCACCCCACTCAGACCTGCCAAACAGGCCCCTCCAGTGGGAAAGCTGGGGGTCCGATGGTCAGCTACATCATGGGAATGCTTTCCTTGGTGTGTTCACCTTTCCTCTCCTGTCTCTTTTCTGCTTTTCCCTCATAGCTGACTACAGCCATAGCGTGACTTGTCTGGGGAACACGTCTGCTATCAGCGGAGCTCAATGGTCTTCTCTCTCACCACTGATGTCTAGCCCAGTGGTCGGCAAACTGCAGCTCGCGGTTTGCTGCTCTGTTGACTAATGAGTTTGCCGAACATTGGTCTAGACTAGGGGTGTCGAACTCAATCAGAGAAGGGGCCAAAATCTAAAATCCAGCCTAAATCGCGGGCCGAATGGTTTACTGAACAGTCATAAACTGACAATGTCATAAACTGACAGCGGAGTGCAGTGATGACAGCGCGGTGCGGGCCACATTGCAAGGCCTGGCGGGCTGGATTTGGCCCGCGGGCCTTGTGTTTGACACATGTGGTCTAGACTATAAAATGCAAAGTTTGGACCAGCTAATCTCCAAGGTCTCTGGCACCGTAGCTCGATTTCACCAGAACGTGCATCTTGGAGACGGGCAGGCCCATGGTCCTTTCCCTGGTCTTTTCACTCACATCCCACTTCACCAACTCCCTGGGGATGTTCCGTCCTTAGTCTTTATTATTGATTTGTTAAAAATCAAGCCCTAAATTCTCTTTATAGCTGTATTGATTTGTTAAAAATCAAGCCCTAAATTCTCTTTATAGCTGCTACAGGTTTCAAATTTTAATCAATCAAACAACACGAAATGTACTCATTTGTTCATGAGGTGCTGCCACAAATCTCCTACCTCAAAGGAAGAGACACTGTCCTTTCAATTCTAGAAATGATTGCTACATCACTGCTATTCGTGTCTGAGATGAAATGCCCAGAAGGGAAAGGCAGACAGACTTTCTAGTTTTCAGACATAAATAATAAGCACCTACTATGTGTCATGCCCATTTAAAATTCATGGTGTGCTGGGGAAGATGGGCAAGTCAGTGCAAGACAACCAAATCTTATAAGGAGTCTACAGGTGCATTAGGAATGACAGACGTTATAGCAACCTGTCTGCCCACCTGTCCAACCAACCATCCATCCTATAATACATACTGAGAGATGACAGTGAGCACTGGATACAAGAGAAAGCAAAGCTGATGTGGGCTCTACTCTAATGGATCCTTTACTAATAGGGAAAGACATTAACCAAACTGTCACATGAATAAATACATCACTATAATCTGTGTTAAGTGCCACCTCTTCTAGGAAGTCTTCCCAGATACATACATCCTTCATGCCTAGACCCCAGCATGCAATATGTCCTGCCAGTGTCTCTCTGCATCAGTAGCTTCTCTCTGTGAAGATCAGATTGTCAATCAGACACTGAAAGCTTCCTGTCTTAATACTAATCACAAGCTTGCACATTCGGTGCTCACTGATTTTTACATTAAGCTCTAAATTCAACTCACCAGAAAAATCTAGCTCACACTCACTTCCCAGGGCAGCTTGATTCAACCTGAAATGATACTTTCAGATGCTGCAATACAAGTTCTCAACCCCCGGACACTTTGGGAAACATTTAGAGTGAACACTTTATCAATTATTCAATTCAAACAGCACAGGAGCGCCTCTCCTTTCTCTTTGTATCTGGGTAGGTATCTACCCGAGAGGATGCTGACTTCTCCTGAAGACTGTTCCCCGGGTTCTCACACCTCTCGATGCTGCCAACAAACAAAGACTCAAACACCAGCGTCAGACTTACTGAGTCGTGAGGTCCAGCTTGGCTCTCCTTTCCTTTCGAGAGCTGAGGTCTTTTATTCCTGCTTAAACCCTGATCACCTCAAAGTTCTCCAAGAGTTTCCCAAACGAGTGATTCCAACAATGTTAGCACTGCTTCCCTGATGTCAGAGGAAGCCGGAGACAGGTCTGCTGATGGATGTGCGAAGCAAAACCTTCCTCACTGAGCTCTGACAACAGCGGATTTGCAAAGGCAATCAGCACTTATTTTTTGTTGTTAAAAATAAAAGGGAGACAGGCTCTTAATCACTTAAGAGGTGTCACCTATTTCACACCCTGTTACATTGAACCTCTCTTTCCTTTCTTCATTTTATTCTTATTTTTAAATATATATATACCGTGTTTCCCCGAAAATAAGACCTAGCGCATGGAAAGATAAGACATCCCCTGAAAATAAGACGTAGCACAACTTTGGGAGAAAAATTAAGACACTGTCTAATTTTGGGGGAAACAGGGTATATATATTATTGATTTTTTTACAGAGAGGAAGGGAGCAGGATAGAAAGCTAGAAACATCGATGAGAGAGAAACATCGATCAGCTGCCTCCTGTACACCCCCTACTGGGGATGTGCCCACAACCAAGGTACATGCCCTTGACCAGAATCAAACCTGGGACCTGATTTCAGTCCGCAGACTGATGCTCTATCCACTGAGCCAAACCAGAAGACCAGAGAGGGATCGTTTCCCCCCTGAAAAATCTCATTTTTTTAAAAAAGAACTGTATTCATTTACACTTAAGAAAGGATACCCTTTTTGAGCAGCCAATAAGAACACATGTGCCATGGCCATTTTATTGGCGGGCTCTAACATTTTCAAATGTTAGCCCGAGTCCAAACAACCTGGAAGGTTTAATGAGAAGCAGACTCCTGGCCGCCACCCTCAAGAGTTTCTGACTCAGCAGGTCTCAGGTGGGACCTAAGGATTTGTCATGGGTTTTTGTTTGTTTTTTTTTAATGTATCTTTCTGAAAATTCAAATACCATTCTGATCACTTATGGCCCAAGAACATTGAAATAATAAACCAAAAAGAAAGAGATGTTAAAAATTGATCTTCACACATTATGCCAGTGATGCCACGCTTGCCTACGATCTCAATGACAGAAAACCACATCCACACCCCAGAGGCCATCGAACCGTTCGGAATATTTTCCTTAACTGTGAGCTGCTGGATGCTGCCAGTTTGGGCACTACTATTTTTTTTTTTTTTTTCAAGCTGTGAGTAGCTTTAGGGATCTCAGCAGGGGTTGGATCTCAGCTCCACCTTGGCATGGTGCCCAATGTGGCCAGTCGCAGCTTCAAGGAAGTCACAGTGCGGGAGCCTTTCCTACAAGGGTACAGACAAACTGGGACACGATTCTAGGGTGCAAAGTCTGTGGCCTTGAGCGGCCAGCTGAATGTCACCCCCTCCCCATTGTAAAATGAGGATTTGTATTTTAACAAGTTTCTAGTTAACAATGCTGCCAGCCTCCGCCCTCTCCCTCCCCACCCACAAAGGTGGGTGACCATCACACAGATGACTGGAATTTCACTGCCCATCCCCGTCTCCCTTTTGCCTGCCTTCATTCCTCAAACTTGATATTCACCATATGGTTTTATCCTAAGCATGGCTGGGGCTCTTTGAAAGGAAAGTCTCATTGCTGCGTACTGTAGCCATGAAAAATAAATCACAGGGAGGCTCCTGGCAGGCCCTCCGTGGTTGTATTACACGTGCTCGGCCTAAGTGCTTGGAGCACGCTGCCATGTACAGGTGCAAAACCAGTCAGTGTCTGAGTGGAATTGGCAGCAGGTTTAGTCCCTCTCCTCTGTGGAACGAAGGGCTCGGTAACCTAGTTGACTAAGCAGCACTGGGCTTCTTTCATTTAAGGGGGTTCGTCAGTGCTTAAAAGTGATAAAATGGTGAGTCTTGGATTGTACACACAGAACTAAAAGTGTGTGTGTATGTATGTGTGTATATATATATATATATATATATATATATATATATATATATATAGTGCCCCCAAAAATGTATACACATACTTTGAATAATTATAAAGGCAGTATTTATTAAAATACATTTCATTTCCAAAATTGAGCTATCAGCTGCTAAAGTGTATCTACATTATTTTGGGACACCCTGCATAAATATTTTTTTTTCAGTAGTTCAGCATCTTTAAAAGGTCCCAAGGGCAGACTGTGACGTGCAGAAGATATCTGTGCCAGCTGCCCATCTCCTGGTTCTCTTGGTGCAAATAGGACCTCAAGGGAGTGGCCCACAAAGGACAGTGTTCAGGTGCAGGGGAGAGTCAGGGAAGAAGCCGGGTGCCCCCTCTCTGTGAGTGTTCTGCTCCCCGATGGAGCAGAAGCAGAGTGGGGGGAGGTGGCCTCCAAGGCACGGAGAAAGGGGAGTGCCAAGGCAGGATCAGTCTGGTGTCTCCACTGTGATTGTGGGTGTGAGATGTAAAGACCACCTAAAGTTCCCCAAGTAAAGTGTGTTGGGCAGAATGCACTGAAATTCCTTTGGAAAAACTACAATGATAAGTGTATAAAACCATATGTAATTAATTGGTAACTTAAAAAAAAAAGGTAATGACATTGGTGATGAGGGAGCTGGGTACTACCAGAAGTTTAAAGAACCTTCCTGGAGAGAACCTCTGACCAAACAATTCTAAGGGGCTCCAGATGGCAGAAAGGGAGCACCCTGCCCAGGGCTGGTTGGAGAATGAGGGATAATGAGAGTTTAGACTGAAAATGATACAAAGCAGAGGCCACGGAGCCACACAGTGGCCACAGTGAACCGAGAGCTCTCCCGACTGTGCCAGGCAGCACTGAAAGAGTAAACCATGAGGGCTCGAGGCTGTGTAAGGAAGAGCTACACACCTTGAAGAGTCCTAGTTTGATTAAAAATTTAAGACCTATCTATACAACTTTGCGTGAACGAGTATGGTGTTACATTCCACTTTCAACCAAAAATCACTCAGTCTCCGTTTAAATTCACAAACAATACTTTTCAAACACTCTATCAAGAGTAGCCATAAAATCCTTGTATATATTATTAATCATCCTACCAATTGATATACTCACTGAACTTAACACCTAGTTGCTCTCTTTAGTGTGTTTCCAGTTTCAACGTTTTTTCTTTAAGTGAAAAGCCTTATCCTCATAGATCTTTCTGAAAGATTCTGACATAAAAATAAAGAAAGAAAAAGAAGGCAACCACGGTCCTTTGCCCGCCTGGTCCCTATCACACTATCTCAGGCTTCTATCCCTGACCCCAGCACTCCATCTCCAGCAGAGCCACCAGGAAACCATGGGCACTTACAGCTCCCTGGATGGAGGACGGGCCAGTTCCTTCGTCCTCTTCCCTGTCTGGCTCCTGGTCTTCGTTGTCAGTCCAAGAGGATACGTCCTCTACCGAGCTAGTCAGATCAGGCAAACTCTTAGACGTTAACCTCAAGAGGTCCTCGGCAGAGGTTTCCTACGGGAACACAAAGGTCCATGAATTACACAATGGCATCAGCGGTCAATGTTCAGGTCAAGGTCAAAGAAAACCAGCAGAGTTTGCCAGGGGTGGTCACATGCTTCCAACCTGAACACTACATGGAACGTAGGTTCCACACTTCCAGGTTTGCAAGATTACCTCAAATGTCAGGGGTGTGCACCCAATTTCAACCCAAATTATTTCCCCCCCTGAGGAATCTGTGTTTCTTAGATGAATGTTTCTATGGTTAATCTAGGATCCTTGAACTTGTGATCTTCTGATGCCCTCCCCTGTCTTGCTCTCAGGATACAGTTTAAATCCCTCATTGAGAGGATAACATCTTAGAGATCTGGCCTCTGCCCAGCTCTCCAAACTCATCTCCCACCATCTTTCCTTCCATTCCAGCCACATTGACTTCCAAACCCCCAGGTTGCCTCTGGCCCTATTATTGCTTTTTACAAGCAGCCCTCTCAGCCTAGACCAGTGATTGGCAAATTCAATAGTCAACAGAGCCAAATATCAACAGTACAACAATTGAAATTTCTTTTGAGAGCCAAATTTTTCAAACTTAAACTTCTTCTAATGCCATTTCTTCAAAATAATCTCGCCCAGGCCGTGATATTTTGTGGAAGAGCCACACTCAAAGGGCCAAAGAGCCGCACGTGGCTCATGAGTTGCAGTTTGACAACCACCCATCCTCATGACTAAGCCTCATGACTAAGGCTTACTTGGGCGAAGCGTGAGTACCCTTTCCTGCAGGCCTTCCTGGATCCCATCAGGAGGCCTTCCACTTCCCTTTTTCCCCTCTAATGTCCTTTACTGTTTCTGTTATTGCCTTGCAATGCATGACCTATCTATCTCCCCTACTTGTCCAAGAGTTTCCCAAACTGAACACCATTTCTGCTCATCACTGTGGCCCCAGGCCTAGCACAGAGTTTGAATATCCACTGTATCCTCCTCTCACTATGTTCATGAGATCATATTGTTTATTGAATTACAATGCCAAAGTGGAGATAGATGATGTCTTTGCAATAAATGTAGCCCTTGAACAACTTTTTAAGGTCAATGAAAATGCATGGAACCAGACTCCATTAAGGTCAGACCTATAAGGGGGCTTAACTGCCCACTATTATCTTGCTTTTGAGTCTCAGTTCTATTCACCCTTTGAAGTTGAATGGGAAAAACTTTCCCAACTTTGGGGGGTTTGCTGGTCTCTAGTTTTTAGAGAGTTCTTGTCAGTATTTTCTAAGAAGAAAGAATAGGTAAATTTTTAAAAACTCCTCCCTCCCTAATCACATTTTATAAAACTCTGATGAATTTTGAATATATGAGAGGGTTTAAACATTCCCTAAATATGAATCTGTGGATTCAGTAAATTAACCTCATGGAATACTCCTTCAGTGCAGGGAATTTTCTTTTTCTGTTCCTTTTCTTTCACTACAGTCTTGCTCACAGTCCAGGTGTAGGGAGGAGTTTGTTTTTTAATTGATTTTTAATTGTTTGATTTTTATAATTGATTTTAATTGCTTTTTAATTGATTTTTAGAGAGGGCGATAGAAACATTGATGAGAGAGAAACATCATTGGTTGGCTGCCTCCTACATCCTCCCCAACGCCCCACCACAGTGGATAGTGCTTGGGGAGGTCTCCAAGTTCACATCACCATTGGAAATATTCAAAAAGCACAAAATTACCTACCTTGCTGGCCACGACCAGCTGAACCATTCCAGTGGCTGAACGAAGGATGGCCACAGCTTCCTCGTGGGACAGCCCGACCAGTAAGTGACCATTGATGACCAGCAGCTCATCTCCTAAGGACAGTCTGCCATCCCTGAGGAAACAGAGATGGGAGAAAACTCCCTTATCAAGACTTCCTAGGCCTGAGAAGGGACATTGTACTGGAGCCAGGAGGGTGGTGACAGAAAACAGTTAAAACCAGGCTAAAGAGAAGGCAGGGGCAACTAGAAGTATTGGGTAGGGACTCAAACCCAAGTCTGCTTCTCTCCAATCTGTGGATCTTTGTTCCATTGTTTCCTTTCAACAAATCAGCCAACTTCCTTCCATTCTTCCCTCCCTCACCAGTTTCTTTCCATCCTCTAGGACTCGCATCATACTCTTTTCTACGAATTCAGGCTTTAAAAGGAGGAGGACAAGGGGCACCTGAGACTTCCAACTGCCTCTGCATATGTCCTTCAAACACTCCTAAGGTGGAAAATGCCAAGGACCCCACTAGTTGCTTAGAATGGAGAGAGAAGGGGAAGAGAGCAAGCATAACACCAACCACAGAGGACACACACCTGGACCCTCAGGGAGGTGAGTGGTGAGCCACTGTGGAGGACGGGGATTCTGGAATTAAGAAGAATACAATTGTTTTGGCCAGTGTCCCCGGGATGGCTTAACCACAGCGCCACTGAGATCATCCCTGTTCCCATCCCTTTGTTTCCCTCTTTCATCCCATCTTGCTCTCCTGTTATTGACCAGAATGCCCACGTGTGAACTATACACCCCAGAGGCAGATAGTGACACATACATAACTCCTGGATAAGGGTGAAAAGAAATGAGAAACCCACTATAAACAGCTCACAGGGAAAATAGACAAGAACCGCTCTATGTAAGCTTATCTCTGGGCACAGGAATTTCCTAATTGCCAACTTTCCAAAGACAGACTAGAACCTAAGACCTAGGATTAGTGGGGAAATGACTACCCAATGGGAGTTACTTAAAGCATACATCATTTGGGAAGTTTAATGATGCTCTCCTGGATAAAAATGAGCTTCATTCTTCAATAAATACTGTCACATAGATAAAAGATAAGTGTAGTTAATCTTATCTCTACTTTAGTCACTAGCCTACTTTCTAGTTAGAGGACTAGTTAGCAGGAAACAGTTAGTCTGTACCCTGGTTCTCTGGTTAGTTTTCCATTCTTTAGACTAAATAACCTTCAGCTCCTCAACTCCACCTCAAGAGATCTACTTGTGAGTGCCTTCTTGACCTTGGGCAGGCCAGTACTGCTTGGATTTGCCATATCTCCCTCATTATCGGGGTACTTGGCCCAACCAATACAAATTCCAGGACACTACATTCTCCTTCTTACCAGTGAAATTCTATTTGTCTACTGTATACATGTGGGCATAAAACATGCACATATCCCACCGTGCCTTGCAAACAGCAGATGCCCTATGTACAGCAGGTCCTTGAATAACATTTCATTAAACACCGATTCATTGAAATGTTTACGAGGTGTTATAAGAACTTACCACTTGTTTATATCAGCTAGCCTATGGTAAAACTGGCTTTTGTACATTGTTCTGCTTAAAGTTGCAGCACCTGTTGATGTTAAGTGAGGATTTACTGAACAGGGTAGCAATTAGCCAGCATGGCCAAGGGCATGCCTTAAATTTTGGGACCGCTACATCCCTGTAATTCCAACAGGATTTCTTTGTGTGTGTTTTTTTGTAGACCTCTGCCTAAGCACTGTCTCTCTTCCTATTTCAGATAATTGTTCAGATTGGAAAAGTTTAGAGGTATGAATTTTTTCAGGTCACAAGGAGAAAGGTTCACATTTACTTTCCCCCCTTCACATTTGCAAGAAAGAGATAAGAGTGTATAAGTGTGCATAGAATCCTGACACCACACGTAAACTGTGGTCATATTTAAAACCAATCACTTTCCCAAGTCATTAGTCACTGTCTTCTAGAAATTAGGATGTCAGGATGTGGTATTCTGTTATCTGTACAGTCTTGATAAGAAACCACATATGACTGGCATCTAAAAGTTAGGATAAGTAACATTTGCTTGAAACTCCAAGTGGACTAGAAAGAAATCACATTTCTCCTTGATGGTTTGGGGAAACCTACAATATCCCCAGCAATTAGCCACTTCCTATGCTCAGAGATAGGTTTAAATAAAACCACTCAGGCCTGGTGTCCCTCTGTGCTCCAGCATAACCCTTGTGAATTGTAATGGCTAGTGCTTTGACCAAGTGGAAGACCCAGGGCCCAGGGGCAGGGAAGGGAGAGGATAAGAAGAAAGAGAAAGAAAGAGAGAGTTAACTAGTCACCTGTGAGCGGCACCTCCTTCCTTCACTTGAGTGACAACGATAGCGTGAGGTGAGCGCTTTGATCCTCGGCCTCCACTAACCTGAATTCCCAGCCCATCTGATTCTTTAAGCAGTTCCAGCTTCCATATCCGGCCAACTTCCTCCTTGGAAGAAAAAGTGAGCACACCATGAAGTACACAGACAGATGCACAGCACTGACGCAGGAGAGAGGAGGTGTTGGGTCAGGTCTAATACTCATCACTTTTCAACAGACATCGCTGGTGACCACTGGAGACAAAATGCTTTGGATCAGAACAAGTCTCGCTGACAGTGCTGTCCAATAGAATGTTCTCCGATGATGGGAATGGCCTATGTTTGCACCATCCAACATGGAGTCCCAGCCACAGGTGGCTATTCAGTGCTTGAAATGTGAGAGGCAACTGACACAATAAATTTTAAACTTCATTTAATTGAAATAGCCACCTATTTAATGGCTAGCGGCAATGATACTAGACAGTACAGCAAGACTGATGATTCAATTCCCTGAGCAGGATTCTGTTAAGTGAAGCTGCTTGTGCCCGAAACCCAGATAGCACTGTGCACACAGCTAGTAATTAATAAGGGAAGATGAAAGGGAGACAAGCTAGGTCCTGGCGCCAGGAGACTTCGCTACAGTGAGCCCAGCTCTGAAGCTTAGTACTTCTGAAAGTCACCTGATGCCTAAAAACATCAGTTTCCTTGCCTCTAAAGAAGGGATAATTATTAATATTTCAGGTTTATTATTAAGGTTAAATGAGATATTTATGGAAATAGGCGGCAATGTTCTCAACATCTAGTTCCCCATTCTAGGTAGGTAATAAATGCTGATAGGTAATCAAATATTACCTATAGTTGTAGAATCTGCATATGTGTTAAAAATATCACATTAAATTGAACCTAAAACTTCCTTAGAACATATAAATGATATCTTTGGTAGGAGAAACCAAAACAGTACATTAGTTGATGAATTTGTTATCGACTTCTACAGACATTTGGTATATACACTCTTTCAATACATTAAAAAATTCAACTCACATTTAACCTCTTAAAAAAAATGAATAAATGTCTCTAAGTCCTCTGGACTACCCTTCTCTCTTCCCCATTCAGAAACAGCCTCCCTGGCTCTCAAGGTCTCACTTAGCTCCACTGATTCAAAAAACACCTTTGAGAATCACTTAGCCTTTCTGATTCAGTTCATTTCCCATAGACTCCCCATTTCACTCCAAGGACACGAACATATTCCCACTGCTAAGTGTTTGAATTCCCTCAGCTACTTAGCTATTCCGAGAAAAGAAAGCAAAACCTGCCCAAGTGGTTTATTCTGAGTCTTATTTGGGCTCACACCTACAATTCTTTTTTAGCTCTAGACACATGGGTATGGGTCCCATTGCATTCTTCATCTGCTTTCTTCATCCATCATGAAGGTCCAATGGAACAATCAGTAAGGTCTCCTATGGACAAAGCTATCATCCTCCTAGAAATAGGCACTCTGCCCATTCAAGCTGCTGGCAAAAGAGAAGGAATGTGAAGCATTTAGAAAATCTGAAATACATACTGTCAGAAACTCAAATGAAACTTTATGCAATAGTAAAAAAAAACAGATGTTGAACGGTCACTGATGTGCAGCAATAGGAATGTCTGGGGAAATTATTACCAGACAGAGACCTGTTGGATCCTAACTTTTTCTAGTGCTGCTCAGTGGGGCTCCATTACCCCAGCAACATGCAGTGGGTGCCAACTGTCTCCTTCATCCGCTCACCACAGACACACGAAGCCTGTCTGGCCAAATGTAACTTCAGAAGTCACTGGCTTACCACAGCAGTTCATGAACTTGTCAACAATCTCTATATCATCCCATCGGCTCACTTAGGATTCCACAGTTTTTGGTTTGTTGCCTCTGACCTCTGGAACACCTTTCTCTCTTCCCCATTCAGAAGCAGCCTCCCTGGCCCTCAACGTCTCACTTAGCTCCACTGATTCAAGAAACATCCTTGAAAATCAGTGCTACCAGAAGGATGGCCTATCAGATGGATAGCCCCAGAGGGAACAAATTCAGGGACAAACTGGTTCTCTGTTGTCCTAGCTCGCTGGGCATCCCATACCAGCACATAGGGTCAGCCTGTGGCTGCCTCCCTGGGCCTCATGACACAGTTGAGAAACTAGAGCAGACAGTGGCCTGACTTGCTTTTTCCTTGGAAGATATGCCAATGGCTCCCGGAGTCTTAAAGATGTGGGCCAGTGCTTTGCACTCTCTGTAGGAAAAGCCATAGAACTCTTTCCCAAGAGCCACAGGGACCACTATTAGAGTCTAGAAATATGAAAACTCATTTGGTTTTAGCTCAAATTAGTAAAAGCCTATCCATCCCCACTACTAGTTATACTACCATTTCCCCTGCCCTACTGTTCTTTTGTTAACGTGTTTAAGAACACGTTAGGTATGCCTCATAGATGGTGTGACAATACTAGATTTTTAAATCCTTTCAGAAATAGGACTTGTGATAAGAAACATGCAAAACTATGATAACTGGGAAAGAACAATAGCCTAATGTATCCTTGACAGAAAGTTAAACACAATTTTTGTCAAACGTGCCCACACATTCACTTCACACCCCCACTCCATATTCCTGCCCCTGACCAAAGCAAAATAAAATACATGTCTAATAAAAATGGCTTCAGAGGGCAGAAAAAACAGTTTGTGACATAGTCTCAAGATATAGTTAAAAGCAAAATAAAATACATGTCTAATAAAAATGGCTTCAGAGGGCAGGAAAAAGTTTGTAACATAGTCTCCAGATATATTAGTCAAGAAACACACCATCCCTCACCCTTTTATCCAATACATATTTTATTTATTTTTAATTATTTTTTTAATTAAAAATGTTTTTACTGATTTCAGAGAGGAAAGGAGAGGGAGAGAAAGATAGAAGCATCAATGATGGAGAGAGAATCATTGATCGGCTGCCTCCTGCAGGCCCTCCACTGGGCATCGAGCCTGCAACTTGGGTATGTAGCCTTGACCAGAATCAAACCCAGGACCCTTCAATCCACAGATTGACACTCTAGCTACTGAGCCAAAGTGGCTAGGGCTATTTTGTTTTTTCAATAATCGAAAGTAGGAATTCTAAGGAGAGAGGTCACAGAAAGCAATGCAAGTTTCCTTGCCTTGGAATTTCTTGGTCATCTAATCAGGAGTTCAAAGGAAGGCACAGACAGGAAGAGGCAGATGTTATCAGTCTCAATTGTACAACTGTCAGTATGGCATTAAATTTATCTGCATATAGCTGAATGCAGTGCTCAGTTAAAAATAAAGTCAGTGTTTGAAGTTTTTTGGCCAAAGCTGGTATTGGCCAAACACCAACTGGCCAAATTAAATATGATAATATTAAGTATCATTAATATTATTACTGCCTCCTTACAGTTCCTCTTGCATATCTTATACATACTTCAGTATGGTCAAAACAGGTTTCTCGCCCCCGCCCCCCAACTCTAGACTTTCCTATCTCAATGAAAAAAATACTATCATTTACTCAAGATAAACAGGATACACAACCCAAAAGCCCACGAGTTATCTTTGATTCCTACTTCTACTGCCTAACCCAAACCATGAGCAAGATCTTCAAGCTCTACTTGCAAAATAAACCCACATCCATCTCCTTCTGCCCCTCTTCCCTGCTACCATCCTGTCAAAGCCAGAGCATCTTTACCTTGGGTTATCACAATAGTCTCCAGCCTGGTCTTTCTTTTTAATTCTTCACCTCCTACAACCCAACTACTCTTTGTTATACAAGTAGAGTGAACTTCAAAAAACAAAACAAAACTCATGATGCTCTCATCTTAAACCTTTCAACAGCTCCCTTAGAATGAGGCTAGCTTTTGATGATGGCATACACCACTCTTTGTAATCTAGCCCTGCCCACATCTCCCAAGTCACTCCTAGTGCTCTCCCTGTCACTCACTGTGCTTCAGTTTTTCTGCTCCTGGAACATTATCATCCTTGTCTTAGGGCAGTTGCATGTGCTGGCTGCTCCCAGATTTCCAGGGCTACCTTATCTTGACACTCTTCAGCTCAAACATTGCCTCTTGACTGAGGTCTTTGCTAATATCCAGTATCAGTTAGCCCCCGACCCATGACACTGCCCAGCCACCACCTTTCACTTCATCCTGTTTTATTTCATTTATAGAACTCGTCACCATCTAACGCTCTCATTTGTTTATTTGCTTACTTATTGCTTGTGGCTCCTTCCATGTGATAAATGCCAAGATAACCTTGTCTCTCATTTACCAATGGGTTCTTTATAACAGCTCGAACAGTACCTCACACATCACAACATGCATAAGTGCCATGAAATGAACAGTTCTAAGATGTTTACCCACAAATCTTACAGTTCTTCAGAAGTTATTGAGACTGACATTAAGAGGCTGGCTCAGATGCGAGACCTGCGTGTTTGCCAATGTTCAGCGTGTGAACACTGATCCAGTTGTAGACACAATTGAGTTCTGAAACAGATCCCGTCTAGACAGATGGCTCAGGCTGCGGTTCCCTTCACGCGAGCTTAAAGGGCAACAAGACTTTGTCAGTCTGATGAGAAAAAGCCAAACCACAAAATTGGACGCTATGGACTCCTGCATGGATGCCACCAGAGGGCTACTTTTCCTATTAAGCGCCAAGGACTGTGCGAGCATACACGTGCACCGCTTCATGGAGGCAAACAAGGGGGTTTGTTTACCATACAGGTTGGCACATTAAAGGGAGCTGTCTCGGCCACATTTAAATGACCCTCATCTTCTTCTGGGACCAAAAATACATTTTTACAACAGCATCTTTGCCCCAAATGTGAGAAGACACATCACCCAACTAGAATTTCACTGCAGTAAATACTCTGGCTCTGATTATAATGATATTCTGAGACTGCTTGCTTCTCCCTTCTTATTTAGAATAACCTGTAAGCTATGAAGAAATGTGTGATCATAATGTCAAAGTTGCCATCTCTTAGTCATCAGACCAAAAGGCTGAGGCGAGATGGTGGAAGCTCAGAGAAAGGACACAGCAGCTGGAGAGCTGGGTTGGAACTCGGGTCCATCTCTCAGGCCTGGTGCTCTTGGGTGCCTTTATTAACTTATAGCTACAGAGCCTACAGGTGCAAGGCACCGAGTTAGGAGAGAGAAACAAATAAGGTCTTTGCCCTTACAGACTATTGGGAACACACAGCCAAATGGTGTGGAATCCATGGGATTCATGCATTGGTGAAGATAAGCAGGGACTAGTGCAGGAGCCCAGAGAGGAAATGTCTGAAGATGGGGCAGGTTATGGAGCCTCCTTGAGAGGGTGTTATTGTGCTTGGTTTCCAGGAAAGTTAGAAGCTAAGCTACAATGAGGAAGGGAAAAGACAGTATAGTGAGAGCAGCATCTGCAAAGGCTCAGAGATAAGAGTGAGCATGGCCTTTTGGAAAAATCAAAACAAAACAGCCATAACTCATCCAGCCCAAATCAAGGAGGCAGAAAGTTAAGGAGGGATCAGATAATGCTGGGCCTCACGCACTATGCAAGCCAAGTTGCTTGGCTATTACCCCAAAGGCAAGTGGACCTGTCAGAAGTGTTTAAGCGGCAGCGTATGCGGGCATGCCCATGCATGTGCAATGAGATGTACCCTCTGGTTGCAGTGGGGACAGCGGATGATGCAGTGAGAAGGGTAGGAGACTACTGTGACCACCCAGAGGCTACTGTGACACGAAAGCAGCCTGGCCCCAACCTAAGGTTGTGGGAGTGGAGGAAAGAGAAGTGGGGTGAGCAGGAAGATCTTAAAAGAAGCAGGAGTTGACAGGACTTGCTGATTGACTGGACAATGTGTCAGAGACAGAGGGCAGAATTTCAGCTGACTCCAGGACACCACTGTCCCCGGCTTGGGATAAAGGCATTTCCCAGGACATGGGACTGTCATTGCAAAACCAGGGAAAGTTCTGGGCAAACCAGGATGAGTGGTCACTACTTGAGGCAGGTTTCTGGTTTGGCAGCTTTTGGGTGGTGAGACCTGGAATGCTGGAGCAGATCTAGTGGTGTGGGAAAGGGATGCATTGAGGTTTAGGCATGATGTGAAATAATCAAGATGGAGACATCCTGCAGGCAATTGGCAAAAACTCGAGATTCAGGAGAGAGGTGAAGGTGCGGACACGGACTTAGGAGACATTACCATGTAGGAGGACATAAGTTCATTCGGTTACCTCGGGGAAGTTCCTAGAAGAGGATCATCCTGATGCTGCGTTTTCTAGCTGCAAACATCAGGGACCACCTGAGAGACGTCAATCTCCTGAGTTTCCCATCCTGCCCTGAAGATTAAGACCTTACTGAAGTCTCTGCTAAAGGCCTAAGGAAGGTCTGGTGCTCTATAGGGCAGGTTACAAGACAAAAATCTCCAGGAACACATGCGCCAGCAGTGAATAACTCACCTGCCTGGCAAACGGTAGGATTGTTTTTGTTAAGGAACTACCTTTGGTTGTATTCATTTTCATCATGCAGCATTGCAAAAATACTACACATATGTCTAAACAGGCTTGCAAAAACTGTCACCTCAGATGAGTAATGCTCTCTAGTAGATGGAATAAGTAACTGAACACATCTCTAAAACGGTTTATCTATGTCCTAGGAGATTCTTATGTTTCAGATGATGGGCCCAACTTTTGTATTTTTAAAAACGAATCTGGCCGCATCCCTATCATTATGTGTTAATATTTTATAGAACCATATAAAATATGTGTTTTTTTAAAAGAAGGTATTTGTTAGAGAAAGTATTTTCCTACAGCTCTGGGATACAGGATATAAAAGCACATAAAAATTAGTAACAAATAACAGACTAAGAAAAAGGAGCACCTGACACTTAAAAATGGTCTCATGATCACTATAAGCCTTCTCTGTAATTTATTAAGTCTTTTTAGATATATTAAATCATTAATAAAGCAGAAATGGAACAGTACTGACATGTTTAATCGCCATTATTCAAATGGATGGAATTTTCCCCCTGAAAGGCTTATGAGGTAAATAGCTAATATTTGTTTTTCTGGAAATTCCATTTTAGCACAACCCTGGGCTCATTCTGGAGCAAAAAATAAAAATCCATCTAGCCCAAGGACTTAAGTAACCTTCTGTGAAGATCTACTGGTTCCAATTTGGGTACCATCTGAATGTAGGGGAAGAGGGGAAGCTTCTTCTATCAATTGTTGATAAACGCATCTAATGATGACAATTTTGGGGTTGAAAAGGGTGCTAAAATATTCGTGTCTAAGAATATTCTGACTTTCCAAGACCAAGAGTCAGTAATAAAGTCTATAGATTATGGACAGGGATGAAGAATGCAAATTCCAGCTGGCAACTCTCTTCTTTCTATAGGCACATGGCAAAAACAAAACAAAACAAACAAAAAAACCCAAAGGCAATAGGTCAAGTTTGTTTTTTCCCCCGCCATTTTCTTTATATTTTCTTGGATATATGATCTTGAGTGCAAAAGTCAGGTAGGTACTCTGATAGTTGTAGTCTTCAGGTAGTCTAATGTAGAAGTTCAATTTTATGTTATTTGCCTTTAATTAAGATGAGCAGAGGCCCGACTAGAGTGGCTCAGTGGTTGAGTGTTGACTTATAAACCAAAAGGTCACGGTTTAATTCAAGGTGAGGGCACATGCCTGGTTTGCAGGCTTGGCACCCAGTTTGGGAAGCAGCCGATCGATGATTCCTGTTCATCATCATTGATGTTTCTACCTCTCCCTTTCCCTTCCTCTCTCTGAAATCAACAAAATATATATATATATATATATATATATATATATATATATATATTTTTTTTTTTTTTTTTTTTTTTAAATATATTTTATTGATTTTGTACAGAGAGGAAAGGAGAGAGATAGTTAGAAACATCGATGAGAGAGAGTCATCGATCAGCTGCCTCTTGCACACCCCCTACTGGGGATTTGCCCGCAACCAAGGTACATGCCCTTGACCGGAATCGAACCCGGGACCTTTCAGTCCACAGGCCGACGCTCTATCCATTGAGCGAAACCGGTCTGACGAAATATATATATTTTTAAAAGATGAGTAGATGATGGTACTTTCTTAAAAGTTTGGTGTTTTTCTTTCTTTTAAGAGCATTTCAAATTATTTTCTCTTATCCTACAACAAATGAAAGCCTGTTCTTGTATGTGAGAGTCAACCTTAAATTTTAGCTACCTTAAACCTTCAAAATGATTAAAGATGTCAATACTCTCTAACTTATTTTTTTCATCTCAGGCTTTCTACAATATTTACAACCTAATCATCGGGGGGAGATCCTATCAAGATATAGTATACATTGACAAGGAATACACAGATTGTTCCAAAAACGTGTATACACACTTTAACTGCTAATGGCTCATTTCCTTTGTTTTGGCCAGACTAAGTTTTTATTTTTATTTTTATTTTAGTATGATGATTATTATTTTTTTGTAGTTTTTTTATTTTTTATTTTAATTTCTTTATTGATTAAGGTATCACATATTTATCCTCAACCCCCCATTCCAATCCCCCACACACACTCATGCCCCCACCCCCCTATTGTCCTCAACCACTGGTTAGGCTCATATGTATGTACATAAGTCCTTTGGTTGATCTCTCTCTTTTATCCCCACCCTGCCTTTGAGGTCCAACAGTCTGACCCATGGCTCCTTATCTCTGGGTCTGTTCTTGTTCATTAGTCTATGTTGTTCACCATTTCCCCTCAGACTAAGTTTTGAACAAAGGGAATCCATCCTAAATTCTACTAGAAGTTTGAAAATGCAGGGTCCCAGGTTTGATTCCAGTCAAGGGCACATGCCTGGGTTGCAGGCTCAATCACCAGAAGGGAGTGTACAGGAGGCAGCCGATCAATGATTCTCTATCATCATTGATGTTTCTATCTTTCTCTCCCTTCCTCTCTAAAATCAATAAAAACATTGAAAAAAAAAAAATTCATAGGAGTATCTGCCAAGAGGATTCTTGGAAAGAGCATGCTTAGCCTACAGAAATGGAAATTAACGAGAGAAAGCTGGATGAAACAGGGGAGACCATTTGAGGCTAGAAGCATGCCTCAGATGTGTTTCAGAATATACCACATCTGCTTTACCTTTAGGTAGTAAGACCAGCCCTGACTATCACAGCTGGATATCATAGTATCAGAGATGTTTACGAAGTTCCTAAACTTCGCTGGAATTTCAGCAGTGTAATAACATAATCCCATGAAAATGTCACTGGTTTTGAAGTGTTAAAAATAAAAGGAGATGCTTCCCTGCATGCTGGACATCCTTCCTGTGTAATATCGAGGCTTGGATATTTATGCTATCAACTGCCACCAGGAATTTTTGGCCTCGCAGTGGCAATTCTCCTGGTGACAGCAGTGATAAATAATGATGCAGTTCAAGTACTTCATCTGGGCCTCATATGACTCAAATTATTCCACAGAAGGCTTGCATTTTCCACTTAGGATCACTCGACTCACTCTCTACTTAAGTGGGATGAAATGACTTGGACTTTTTGGTTGTTATTGCTATGTCCTCTGATCATTTATCTTAATAAGTGGGTTGGCTTAGAGATGCAAGTTCACCTGAGACATATTTTCTAAGCTTTAAAAAGAGCAACTTCTAAAAAAACTAAAAAAACAAACAAACACATTACTTTTACAATTCAGGTTCTGCAATCCAACCAAACCTTACCTTCGCCAGGCAGTCGCTTGATTGGAAGTCTGTCTTCCCTGATTTTGAGAAGTGGCATTTATCATTGCTTGTGGACAGAGGAGTCTCTGTCTTTGGAACTCTAGGCTCCGTCCCTCTGTCCACTTCTGACCCGTCTAGATGGGATGCAGCCACTTCCTTGAGAGAGTCTGGGCCATTTTCTAGCTCAAAGGCATGGCCATTTCCAAGTTCTGGGTCTGGGCCATTGTTCAGCTCAGAGACATGGCCATTATCCAGCTCACACCCAGTGCCGCTCTTGGATTCTTCAGTGGCCTTGTGGGTAGAAGGCCTGGAAATGACTCCAAACTTCCTTGTTCTCTTCCCCTTTTTCACGCTTCGGTCACCCAGCTCCAAGGTCGGTGTCTCTCCTGGCTCCGGGCTGTTGCCACTGTTGCCATTGTAAGGAGAATGGACCTTGTGCTTGAAGCGGCGCAGCATGATCAGGTAGAGGAAGCCGCCATTCCAGCACTGCTCAGCCAGGTAACTGCAGCAAACACAGACAAAGGAGTGGTTAGGAGCCTCCAAGCGGTCTCTCCACAATGCAGCAGTGGGCACGCTCAGTGCCCCCGCACAGGACCCATGCGATAAAGCAGATTGAGACTTAACACTCGTTTCATCCTTTTGATCTATATAATCGTGGATGCTAAAAAAGACTCCAAAACAAAGCAGAAAAACCAAGTGAACTAGAACTTCCTAATGAAAGTACCCTAGGATAGGTAATCAGAGAAGGATGCTCCTATTAACAGAGCCAATCCTAACACACCATTAAATTAAAGAGAAATCCCCCACTCAGCAACTTCTTGTATCGGAATTATCCTCGCTGCCCACTCATACGGTTCCGATGTAGTAACACTGCAAGCTCCCAGGGTAAAATAGATTGGGGGAAATGTAAAAGCTCTGCTCTTACGATCAAAAAAATCAACTGCACAACAACAGGAACCTCTGCCTCCCAGCAGTTAAAGGAAAAAGAAGGTGGGGGGTGGAGTGGTGTTGGCTGGTATTGAGATGCAACTGGCAGTAAGCACTGGCATGTGTGTCCCGCATTAAAGGGATGTCAAGCTCGTTTCTCGGTAACGTTCTGCTCTGGATTGTCCACAGCATACGTGGGCCATCGCTCCCAGTCTGGGCATCGCATGAAAAGGAACACTGACAAAGTGGAAAGCACAGACCCAGTGACCAGGACAAAAAGGCTGTGCCAAACAGTGTGAACCAGAAACAGTGGGAGGAAAGAGAAAGCCTTAGCTTGAAGAAAAGAAGGGCCAGCTCAGTTGTTCTTTTCATGTATTTCAGGGCTGCCAAACACAGAGAAGCAGGAAATAATAGAAATGAGACGATGCACATGAAGCCCGACACACACTAGTACTCCATTTCTTAAAGGATAACAAGAAAACAGAACATCAGGCGGATGAGTAATTAGAGGTGATCACACCAAGTCATTAAAGCTTCAGCAAAGAAAATACTTGCTCAAAGTCAGGAAATCAGGCTGGGCTGGACCCTCCACCCGTGCCATCCAAGATAAGGAAGCATGAACCCCAGATGAACCCAGGGACATGCCTTTGCCACTGGAACCTTGCCACATTCTACACATCACCAGTTCTCAAGCAAACAATGTCAACAGCCACGTCCTTAACAAGTCAGACCTGCTGCTGGCCTTCATGCGCCCACCAAGGAAAGGCCTTCATCTTCAATCAGGGAAGAACAGAACTTTCCTGAGTATACCAGCCTAGCTAAACGCCCTCTAGGCCTGAAACCAACCCTGCGAGCTGAGCAGTTTTTGCATGGGAAGGGGAGATGACCAACTATGTTTAAATTGCAAAATTCTGGGCCAGAGGCATATATTCCCCATACCTAATGCAATGACAGTGACTAACTGACGAAAAGCATAATTCTGAATTTGCCATGGAGTAAAGTGAACAAAACAGAAGGGCCTTTACACATCAACCAAAGCTAATAAAAACTCTCTTTGATCCCAGGCCAGTGGTCGGCAAACTCATTAGTCAACAGAGCCAGATATCAATAGTACAACGATAAAATTTCTTTTGAGAGCCAAATTTTTTAAACTTAAACTTCTAATGCCACTTCTTCTAAACAGACTCGCCCAGGCCATGGTATTTTGTGGAAGAGCCACACTCAAGGGGCCAAAGAGGAGCATGTGGCTCGCAAGTCACAGTTTGCCGACCACTGTCCTGGGCTATAAACCATGGAAATGAACTTACACATAAAACCCAGGTAGATAAAAGATATACAAGACTCAGATTGTTCTGGGAAATACTGTGGGAGGAAGAGGTATAAAGACCAATCTACTGGAGTATAGTAATGAAAATGAAACCTGGTTTTCAGCATAAATTTTCTACAGTGTTTAGATTTTTATTTCCTTGAAATGTTGTGGTCTCTTTTCTTACAATAGAAAAATTCTTATAAAAGTATAAAATCCTAACAGTGGTTGGCCAGGTTGTAAGGGTTTCTTTGAGCAAACCACTATTATGAATACAATGCAGACACTCAGATGTTATGGAAAAACAGGTGTTGTGTAGTAGTAAAAACAGGACCAGGATGAGCATTAGATGCCCAAAGTTCTGCCTTTCGCCCAACCGTGTAAAACAACAGTAATTTCCCCCAATTTTTATCAACTGGGGAATATATACACAAAATGTGGATCCACATAATGGAATATTATTTGGTGATAAAAAGTAAGAAGTATATGCTACAACTTAGGTGAAGCTTGGAAACATGCTAAGTGAAAGATGCCAGACCACCTATGTGGTTCCACTAATTGCCCATGTTCAGAATAGGCAAATTCATTAAGATGAAAAGTAGATTAGTGGTTTCCAGAAATTAGAGGAAGGGGAAAACTGGGACTGACTGCTAATAGGCACAGGGTTGTTTTTTTTGTTTGTTTGTTTTGTTTTGTTTTGTTTTTTTTGGGGGGGGGAGATGATGGGAATGTTCTCGAACTAGGTAATGGTGAATTAGATATACCCTCTTAAAATACAGTGGAATTAGATATAGCTCCTTTAAAATGGCAAATTTTATGTTATTTAAATTATGTTTCAATTAAGAAAACAATAGCAAAAGAAACAATATTGGTCAAGTTTTGAGTCCACTTTTGAGTACCGTGGGTAAGCCCTAAGAACTGTTTACAGAAGAACCTGAGGCTCAGAAATATTGATTCACTTGCCCAAGTTCCCATGCTGTGAAGTGGGAGACCCAGGCCTGTCTGATCCCCAAGCCCATGCTATGTTTGCTGTGCAATTCTGCTTCTTCCATTGCTACCTTCCCAGGCGCTGCAGTCCCCTCAATTATAAAATGAGGTGCTACAATGGGTCATCTAAGTTACTTTCACGTTCTCACAACTGTGGATGCTACTGTCCCAGGAAGAGTTCTGGGGGTTAAAGAAGCAAGCCTCCCAACAATCCCGTACAATGCCAAGGACAAAACATCACCTTGGAAAAACAGAAATGTTCTTCTTACATCTGAGTTGTCTAGGCCTCTTGGACATTTACCAACAAACAGAGAGATTTCACTTGGGCGGGGGTGGGGTGGGTGGGTGTCAATTCCTTTAAAATTCTTTTTTGGGACTCTACCTTTTGTACCAAAATGCTGAGCAACTTGGTGGGTTGTACACAAGGACCTTCTTTTCAGCACCAAAAAGGCTGGTCCATTGACTCAAAAGCATCTTTCCCATCTCTACTCTCAGGAAAGCTCTACGAACCTTGGATGGTTCCATGACTGAGAGTATTTTATTCCTTCTGCAGAGTCTACACTCGGCAATGGTACAAAGCAAGAGGAGTTGATCTTTAGTTCAGCACCACCTCCCTGTCCTCTCCTGGCTTCCTAGCAATAAATAAGACCCTGACACCTTCAGGGAACTGTATGACAGGTTGTTTTATTTCTTCCTGGATGCAGAATTTTCTAAGGTCACCCCAAAGACAAAGTGTAGTGAATGAATTATGGACACTCTAGCAAGTTGGTCAGGAAGACTTTTAGGTAGAGAGTAATTTTCTTACAATTGTTTGAGAATCACCTTAAATGCAATGCCCCACATTGCCTATTTCCTAACATTTCCAGCACCTTCCTGGCTAATTCATACTTCCACATCCCCTTTTCAGGATGATTCTTAGCCACTATTAGAATCTGTAAACTTCAAAGTCAACCTTTGAGAAAGAAGGAATGGAATGTAATCTCATGATTTAGAAAAAGTCTCGCTCAGGCCAGTATGGCTCAGTGGTAGGAACATATCCAGAAATGAGGTTCCGATTTCTAGCTTAGAACCCTGCCTCTGGAATATGTGTGGTTCTTCATTTCACTCCACCTTTGTAGGCATCTTTCGGAACAGATCCCTTCCTTCTCCCTTCTCCTAAAAAAGTGCTTTATACAAATAATGTTTTGAGTACCTCCTCCGTTTCTTGAAGCCCTGTCATAATTCTGGAGTGTGGGCTGTTCAGTGATTGGCAGATGAGATTGGTGCTTGGAAAAGCTGAAGTCTGGAGTTGGAAGAACATGAAAATGAAGAGGTAGGAGACAAGAGAGGGAGGTATTGGAAGGCCAAAGACACGCATTATTTATCCATGCCCCGATTCCATCAAAAGAGGGTTTTAGGGAGCTATAAAAGTTTGATATCCTGGACGATTTGGCCAAAGCCCTCGGAAGGAGCAATCTCCAGGTGCCTTTGAAAATCATTTTGGGCACTCAGCCATCAATTCCTGAAGCCTGGCACACAGTGTGAACCCACAAAGGGGTGCTGCCAAGCTGAACCACGAGTATCTCTCCATGTGTAATTGAGAGTAACCTGGTACCACCAGCGGGCACTGGCCTGTACTACAGTGCCATGAAAACATGGCATAATTCAGAGAACACATGAAGGAATTCTGAACTCGGACTTTTCACCAAAGCAGACATTCATCTGACTATGCCAGGTTCCCAGGGGACAGCAGGAGGATAAACACTATGACTACAAGAAGATGTTTATAGACAACAATTATGACAAAGCCTGAGCTTTATGAAATGGAACCAGCTGCTCACAGCACCTGGTCTAAAACACAGGACAAACAGAGATCAATTTTTCTTGCCTAAGAAGTAGTGGGAGGCTGAAAAGCTGTTTGTGGTCCTCTGAAAACCTGCTAAACCAAATTAATCCAGAGGGCTGTCTGAGGTTGTGTGTGAATCTGTTGGTTCCCAGAGAACAATGGTTTGAGAGGAAGTGTTAAATACATACAGATTACTTTCCCAGTGAAGACTTGGCTGGGAAACAGAGGAAGGCAAGTATGGACAGCTCTATAAGAGAGGATGGGAAGATGATGATCATTATTTCCTGGAGTCATTTAGTAACCACGTCCCCCCAGGGCAGTCTCTCTCAGGTGTGGCCTCCCAGCTACGATGAATCTGGGGCATACTTCTCCCAGATTCCACAACCCTCCTTAGTAAGAGCCAAACTGTCTTTGGAAGATGCTGAAAGTGGTGCTGATAAGAGTGAATGATATCTTTGGTGCTTATAAGGCCTTTTCTGAAAATCAGTCAATGTACTCCTTTCCTAGAGCAGTGAGGGAGAAAGTCAGCCCTCATCAGATGGAGGAAGATGGGCTCAGGCAACTGAGAGGCTTTGAAACTGGATCAGTCAATGCTTAGAGTAGAAATAAACTAGAACAGTGTTCCAATTGCTCCTTGGGGGAGGACTACTGATGAAGCCAATTTTTACCACTTCTCACCTCCTCTATTCACTATGAATGGCTGGGGTTCAGCAACTCTTTCCTTCTCTCCTTTATCTGGAGTCCAGAGTAAAGAATATAAATAAATCAGTATGTTTTCTTTATTATAAAATGTGTATTTTTTTTATCATAAAATTGAGATGGGGGAACACAAGTTGAAAGTGAAGAGTAGGAGTAACTATGTATTCGACCTACCTATAATAATAAAAAGGTAATATGCTAAGACCGAACATCATTCGGGACGTCCTTCTGGACGAAGTGGGGGCTGGAGGAAAGCCGCCCGGGTCCTGGGTGCCAGAGGGAAGCCAGTGCAGGCAGCCTGGGGAAGAAAGGCCTACTCTTGCACTAACTTTCGTGCATCTGGCCCCTAGACTAGAATAATAAAAGCATAATATGCAACATTCTGAACAGCAGAATGACCACCCGGATGACCTTCTGGATGACCAAACTATGACACACACTGGTGCCAGGCTGGTAGAGTAAAACATAGTTTTGACATAGATAGCAAGACAATACATAGAACTGGTTTATATGGTAATTGGTCTTGTTCTTCAAAATCAAACTTATAAAAGGAGCTCAATGATAAAGCGTTCTTGGCACTAGTCACTTTTAGATAAACATCACTATGCACCCTAAATCAAACTAATACTGAAAACAAATCTTTAAACAGAAGAATGATGTGAGGAGGAGTAAGAAAGACAGTGGGTGCACTACCCCTCGATTCCACAAACACTGATTGAATTTAGTGTGTTGGCCTTGCAGGCAGCAGCTACATTTGTGTCTATCGGAACTAAGCATACACCTCTCTGACCCGTCCCTGCTCAGATTCCATCTCCTGCAGCCATAGGCTGCACTTTCTGTTTTGTGCTGTAGCAGAGCTCTCTCTCTGTTTCCTGCTAAGAGCTTCTGGATATAAATGAATGGAGGTGTGTGTGGGGGAGGTGGGGGGGCGGGGAGGAGAGAGAAGAAACACTGCAGAAAACCAATGGATAAGAATAAGCTAAATCGTATGACCAATGAAAAAATTATTTTGCTTTCCATGCAATGAGGTGTCACTGATTTTCATTCTTATCTCAAAAGCTCACCTCTCAAACTAACAAGATTGGTTTGGATCCACAGCTCTCATCCCAGAGAATCGCCACTATAGGATGCACTGTGCACATTCAACTCCAGGACAGCTTCACAGGAAGGAAACAGAATATCCTGGAGCAGTAAGTGCACAAGAACTTTCACTTTTCCTCAAAGGTTTTCATGCACCTCATTCCTGCATCAATCAATAAAAGCTTTTCTAAAAACACCGGCATGCCTTTTGGAAGCAGGAATTCGGAAGCTAAATTATGCAGAAACAACTTATCAACAATGAAAACTGACCTTGTAAAACACACTGTGGAGCTCCTGGCCCTTGGAAGAGAACGTTAAGCTCCTACTTGGGAATGATTGCACTTCTTTATTAAATTGCCGTGAGAGAAGCAGGGTTTTTAATAACAATATGAGATCACCTGCAGTGCATACAGAATCTAGTTAAAACTCATACAGAATCTAGTTAGAACACGGATTTGCTAACTCATCCCAGCGATGGTCACGTTTTCCCAGGGGACAGAAGGGAGAGCTGGTCAAGTCTGATTCCTCGGTACATGAATGAGTCAATCTCACCTCCCCAGGGAAATGATGAGCATAAGACTGTACCTGGGAACTAGTTTCACTTTTGTTCTCATGACATAATGCTATTTTTTTGTTTATACAATTACTACTTGGTCCTTAGACAATCCATTCGTTCACTGATTCATTCAACAAACCATTACTGAATACCTACTACATGCCAAACACTTGGGATGTAGCAGTGAGCAAAATGGCTCCTATCCCTGGGGAGCTTGCCATCTAGCATGGGAGACAGACAGTCCACAGCAGACCTGCTAACATAAGCATCCGACTCTACAGTGCATCAGAAGGCGAGCCGTGCTGTCGAAAACAGAGGACCTTGAACAGGAGTGAGAGGACTGAGCATGCCAGAAGCTGGAAGAGTCAGGCGGAATCTGAAACACTGTGGCAAAGGCAGCAGCCCAGGAGTGCCTGGAGCAGGCACTTGAAGATGAAAGAGTTGGCCGGGCAGCCGCCTGGAGGAACGTTCCAGACAGAGGCAAAGCCAGTGCAAAAGTGGTCCATTGGAAGCGGGTCTGTGCCTGGTGTGTCTGAGGAAAATCAAGGAGGCCTTTGTGGCTGCAGGAGAGTGAAGCGAGGAGGGGAGGAAGATAGCAGAGGTAACAGAGACCAATTCATTGCAAGGTCCCGTTAGATGTTTCTTCAAGACTTTTGTGCAAAATGGAAGCTGTTGAGTTTTGAGCAGAGGAGTCATGTGACAGACAGTATGTTTTGAAACAATCCCTATGCTTCTGGTTTGAGAACTGGGCAAAAGTAGGTGGAGGGAGAACAGAGAGGCCATCATGTTCAGAAATTCTAGGGACACACAGCTGAGGTGGAACAGCATGGAGATGGTAAGAAATGGCCCAGATTGTGATCTGCTCTGAAGGTCTAGTCCAGTGTTTCCCAACCTTCTCTCATGATGAGAATCACCTGGTGGAGTTGTTAAAACACAGATTCCTGAATCCCAACTAAGAAGTGCTAAACTAGAATTTTGGGGAACATATAGGTAAAATTGCATACTTAACTAGTGCTCTAAGACAGATTTTATATACAGAGCACTAAGTTAGGTATGCAATTTTACCTATATGTTCTCAAAAATTCTAGTTTAGCACTTCTTAGTTGGGATTCAGGAATCTGTGTTTTAACAACTCCACCAGGTGATTCTCATCATGAGAGAAGGTTGGGAAACACTGGTCTAGTCGACAACTTTTGCTTTTGGATCACACTCAGGGTGTGAGAGAAAGGGAGAGATCAAGGACGGTGTCTAGGTGTTTGGCTTCCACAACTGGAAGGAAGGGGTCCCATCAATGTAGGCTGGCAGAGAAGCCTTTGGGGGTTCTGCTCTTTGATTTTGAATGTGGAGGCCTATTCTGGAGTTAAGTTCTGGATGTGTTAAGTCTGAGATGCTTGTGTGGTTGTTGGGTGGGCAACTCGAGATCTGAATCTGGATTCTGGAGCAGGGGACTGGTCTAGAGACAGAAATATGAGAGATGTCAGAACACTCATGGTATCTAACGCCTCCTGAGGATAAATTCCTTTAGGTGAACTTTCAGCACCCGAAGTTCTTGCTGAGTCCAAAGCACATTCCAGTGTTTCCTATATATTCCAGTTTTCCCTCTAAGTCAGGGGCAATAGTTTAGAATCCCAGCAGTTGTGTCTTGAAAACCATTTGTTCCTGAATATTATCATCCTTTTGAAGCTTGGCCAATCTGACAGTCAAAAGCGACCTCACATCATAGTTTGTAAGTCAGTAATGACTAGTGAGGTCAAAGTTCTTAGTAGCCATTTGCTTTCTTTGAAAATGGCCTAGTGATGCCATTTGCCAAGATTTCTCTGTGTGCACCCCCACACACTAGCACAGGGGCCGGCACATAGTAAGTACCACAAAAAATGACTGGGCAATGAGAAGATCCCTTCTACTTACAAAGGCTCTTTAAAAACAACTTGGTTGAGGCCTATTTTACCTATCATATTATTCACCTATTTCAAATAGATAATTTAATGAATTTTAGGAAATTTATCAAGTAGTGCAACCATTGCCATAAGTCAGTTTGGGAATATTTTTGTCATCCAATAAGACCCCCTTGAGTCCATTTTACAGTCAATGCCCTTTCCCATTCCAGCCACCACCTTCTGTCTCTAAAGATCTGACTCTTCTGGACATTTCATATAAATGGAAACATACAACATGTAGTCTTTCCTGTCTTGCTTTTTAAGAAAAACTTTTATGAAATTTATTGAGGTGACATTGGTTAATAAATTATATAGATTTAAGCATACAAGTCTATAACGAACTCTGTTGCTTCTTAAAAGCAACTTCTTCTTGGTTGGTCCTTACTGACCAGACTTTAACGACTTCTGCATCCTCTATGTCATTTACCCCCTACAAAATCTTCATGCTCTTTGATATCTTTCTCATTTTGCTCAGATCACATCCAATTATCCTGAGATTACCCTCATGATCCCGCTAGCACCTCATCCATCCTCCCCCTCACATTATTCCAGCAAATATCCAATCCCTTTTAGCTGAGGCTATGGATACCCAGGTAGCTCATCTACCTCCAAATTTCCTTATGTGACCTCACTAGGCATTCTTTCCCAGTTGGTCTTGAGTCTTCCCACTGGTCCCACATCATTGTAAACTAATGGCTTCAAAAGGAAATCTTTCCTCATTAACATCAACCAGGCAACGGTTCCAAATACCAAGATAATGTCATAGTATAATGTAATATGTACTATATATGCTAATATATTCAAGTCACTGTGCATTCATATTGACTGCATTTAATTTTTTTATTTTATTCATGCTGTTTCTGTCTAAAACAGAATACTGGGGTCTGTTGGACCCAAATTCTGCTCTTTACATGGATTGATGCTAATGAAGCTCCATTTCTCCTCTATGTCCTGTACCCTGTCCAGCCAAAGACAATGACTTCATATCACAGAGCTCTTTGCTAAGACTTGCCTCTGAGGCTAAAAAAAAGGCCAGGCCAGAGGAACAAAAAGCCCAGGTCAGCCCACCACCCTTGCTTGATATCCTGCTGTCCAGTCCTGCCAGGTACATTTCCCAAGGCAATGCCTGCGCTTTCCCACAAATGGTGCTGCCCTTGTCCTCCCTGTGGAAGAGGCTACTATCAATGCTCAAGTATAACTGACGGCAGACCACATCCCAGAGATTATGCTCAATTTGGTTTCTAACCTCAGGGCCACCATGCCCTGAAAAATGTGTCAAAATGTCTCAGATTGCCCTAGCCATTTGGCTCAGTGGATAGAGCATCAGCCTGTGGACTACAGGGTCCTGGGTTCGATTCCAGTCAAGGGCACATGACTAAGTTGCAGACTCGATCCCTAGTAGGAGGCATGCAGGAAGCAGCCAATCAAAGATTCTCATCATTGATATTTCTCTCTCTTTCCATCTCCTTATCTCCCTTCCTCTCTGAAATCAGTAAAAAAAAAAAAAAAAAAAAAAAAAAAAAAAAAGTCTCAGACTCAGGGACTGAGTTCCACATGGCCCCTGCCACACCCCTGGTTTCTCCACTAGAAGCTATGGGAGTAACATACACTCTCCCTTCCTGCTCCCATTTCCCCCAAACCAGCCAAACCTGAGAGCTCACAACCACCAAGCAATCCTCAAGCCCTCACACTGCACTATTCAAAAGATGGCCACCTCCTTCCCTATCCCAAGAGGTGACTGTAAAGAAGGGAGACAGACTCCGGAGGGTCTGTGTCCCCCAGAACGCACAGGATGCTACTCTCACACTAATTCAAACATCGATGAAATGTCTGTACCCTCCAGTTCCCTCCCCTTTCAAGCGGATCCAGCTCCATCTTGAAGCAATTTCCCCAGCTCATTTCAATCCTTCCCGGTCTGTCCCATTGGCCTGGCCACAGCACGCCCCCACCTCGTGCCAAGCCTGGTTTCACTTATGTCAAAACAGCTTCCATCAAAACAGTGGGTTTCTTTTCTGTATTTCTTTCACTGTTTTGAAGTCGGCAGAGAAAAGATACTTAAGCAATTGCAAAATGACTACCTCCATCATTGTGTTCTGGCTAATGTTTCACACCGCTTTTCTCCTGAGTCTCTTCTGTACAGTGTACTGAGAGTTTTTTTACATCCGATTTTCCTTTTCCTTTCTTCTCAAAGGCTCTCTGGCAGGCATGGTTGGCTGAACAGCTCTCATAATCTGTCAAGGTTCATTTCGAAGTTGTGCAACCTTCCTCTCCAAGCAAAGGAGCGCTCCCTAGGAAGCTGGATCTGCGGGATGTTTTTCCTGTGTTCACTCATCTGCCTGATGCTCTATGGTTCCCATTGGTTTGGAGAACTTCAATTACAAGAAAGCCAGATCAACAGAACTCTAGCCTAGGAAAACAGATGAGCCAAGCCCTTACAGATGTGGATACAACGCACTTTATATCTTGGCTTATAATCAGTGCACTTTTCATGTGTCTGTTGACCAGTTGTGGCTGTGACATCATCGAGTATCTTTGTGACCTCTGGTTTAGTTATGTTCAGAGGAGAAAAACGCTGAGGCATTTATTTGCCTTTATCTCCTGGGATTTTAAAAATAACTTCAAGTGAAGCATTAAAGAAACTGTAAATTATTGAATGCATAAGCATAAATGTTGATATAGAAATGCAAAGCTTGCTTTTAATGGTGTGTGTATATTAGAAGCTCCAAAAACTAACATGAGCTAGTACAGACAAGGGGGACAGGTACCAATATTGATTAAGTTGTAACTACATGCTGTGGACAGAGTTAATGGTGCACACACATCATCTCATTTGAATCTAAATCAAGCCCATAAAATGTGGACATTATGATCCATCTTTCAGAAATGTGGCAACTAAGGCTTAGAGAGATTAACTTGCCTTGGTCAGGGGTCTGGAACATTTGCATCTCCAGTGGTGTGGGAAGAGGAAGGAGCTCCTATGGGTGGAGCTGGGATTGAAATTTTCACCTGCTTGTAAACAACCCTGGCAATGACCCTGGGACTCACTGTGGTCAAGTCCCACCCCATTGTTGTTTATTATGACCAGGTTTGGATCCAGAAAGGCTGCAACTTCTCTCAGGCCAAGAGGCCTCTCCCCACATTAACACCACTTTAGTGGTGTGTTAACACCTAAAATATGCCCCACACCCATTAAAAAAAACGGGCTTTGGGGAAAACAGGAGGTATTTCAGACAGGCATAGAACATAGGTAAGTGTTTGGGAGGGGTGAGGTGGTTTCTCAGGGTGTGGGTGGAAGTGGCCAACTGCCCCATCCATCTCAGCTATGAGCTTGAGACAGCCCTCAACTCTGGAAAAGCAGAGGCAATGCTTGCTCAGAGTCCCTAGAATCAGAGGACCAAGGCACCAACCTGGCCCCCAGCCCAGCCAAAACCAAACAAAATGGCTAACAGAAGATGTTCCCTCCAAGGTTGGCCTTTCCCCTCGGGTGCTCTCTCTCCTCCCTCATCACAGCCCACAGGGTGCCCCAACTCCCAACCAGCACTTCTCAGGCAGAGCTGTGCACCAGACACCTCTCCCTCCACAATGAACAGCCTCTCCTTCTGTGTCAGTCTGCACACCTTCTGGCTACAAGTAAGATGTGATAGGCTACCCATTGTTTCTGTGGATTCTTTTAGAATATAATGTGCTGCCTGGTGGCGATGGGCCAACACAAATCAGAATAAAGGAGAAGCAGCCAAACCCCTGGGGCTTAATTATCATGTAGATGCCCCTTCAAGTAAGGACCTGGTGTCCAATGGTGATGAGTTAGTAAGCCCATGGCCTCCAGTTGTGAGCTTCATCAGAACTTTCAAGTTAAGGTTGTGCTCTTCTGGAATGATCCCTGGCCAATGGCGAACAAGATGGGGAGACTAGGCTGGCCATCCCACCCAGGGTAGGACGCCTCCTATGGGCAAGCTTTACCCAGAGCTCCCTGTTGGGCTGCCCCACTTTATCAGGTCAGCAGCACCGTGTGTCAGCACCCCCTGCCTGGTCCTGCTTCCCCCTTTTCCTTTTACAGGTGTTATCCCACCAGACGCTCTGCACTCTTAGCTCTAACGCAGATCTGCTTCCTGGAGGACCTCAGGTGAGAGAGGACAATATAATGAGAATAACAAAATATTTCCCAAAAGGAGATGGTGGGAAATAACAGTAGCCAAAAAAGGCCTGTCAGAAATGACTAGGACTCAGTTTCACTAGGCATAGCAGCAGTTGGCAGAGCATTCTTGTGAAGTCAAGTTGGATGAATGATGTTCACAGGCGTTCCTCTGAGTCTGTTGTCTGATAGCAGGAAAAACCAATAGCCAAGGGCTCAGACTGGGACCCTCTCAACTCAATACCTAAACAGCTTCACCAAAATTCTCCAAACATACTTGGATATCATGATACTGAAGTGAGATTACTCTTGGTTCAGATGTCAGCATTGCCTCTGGGGCCCCTTGGGCAGGACACAACTTTAGACTAATCTCTTAGCCTCATGTACTCATGGGGTTGGGGAGGATTAAATGGGATAATGAACTAAGCAGGCTGGTTTGCTGGCTAGTTTCCTGTCTGGCACATGGTAATTGCCAATAAACTATCGTTCCTTTCAACCCTTTGGAAATTTGCTGGGTAATCATAGGCCAGCTATTGTCCTGGATGGAATCCTGGGAAGGCAAACTTATGGAATAGAGTGGTCAAAGCCGAGTCTGTGGTCAGAACAGGTCAAAGAGAGTCACAGTTAAGGTGGGAAAAAGAAATCTCTGGAAAAAGCAAGTTCAGGCAGAGAGTCAGAAACTGATTCGAAAACCAAAGACCTGGAGAGGTGGGGCAAATGTGCCTTAGACACAGCCTGGCCTGTATGGCCCCTTTGAGGGTCTTGTGGACGTAAGGCATTGGGCTGAGAAGTATGGCGCAGTGTGTGTGTGTGTGTGTGCCCATGTATTGGAGGATCAGGCTAGTATAGATGATCAGGAGAGAGAGAAAGAGAGAGAAGAGAGAGGAGAGAGAGGGGGGAGAGAAGGGAGAGAGAGCAAGCACATGCTGGGAATCAGGCTACTGTGGACAACCAGCACAGTGTGTGTGTGTGCATGTGTGTGTGTGGAGGGTTAGGATTAGTGTAGTTGATCATCACAGACTCTGGCCAACGACAGGCCTTACTGTCTGCCAGAGAAATGAGACAGATGTCTTTCAAAACCCAGATCAGCAATGGCCTCCTGTTTCACCTCCATGCCCATCCGGCCAGGGTCGGACTCCCTGCTCCCAGAGCAATCACAAGCTTTCTGGCCTGCCCTGAACTCCGGATGGTCCCAGGGATCCTGGAATTGCCCCAGAACTCAGGGTGGAGTCTGGGAGGCTGCCCATCCCACCAAGCTGTGACACGGGCTGACCCCTGAATGTTCTGTAAAATATGTGCGCTGCTCACACTGATATAAGCAACTGCCATGAATAAATCAGATGCACGTGTGTGCGAGGAGAGAGAGTGTGCCTCTGCCAGCATCCACTTCTCCCTGACCTACCTTTCCTGCTTTTATCCAAATATCTGGATGGCAACCCTCCCTTTTGGTTCAGCTATTTCCTTAACAAGGGCCTCTTCCACTTTTCTGAGGCAGGAGTTTCCAAAGCCTGGTTGTTTTAACAGTAAATGTTCCAGTATATTACAGTGCCATGAGATGGTCAACATAATGATGTTTTTTAAATGTCCAGAGAGAGTCTCTGCAGACACACAATTTCAACTCTAGGGGAAAACCCTTCTGGCATGAGTGGTCGGCTCCTCTGCTTTTGCCAGCAGGTGTGGGCACTGGGGTCGCAAGCATGTTTTAGAATATCAGGAACTCACTTCCTTTCAGGAGTTCTCAACAGGAAATAGCTGGCAGACAGCACACACTAGACTTGGAACTCTCCTACTTGGAGCAAACGGAAAACATCCAAAAACAAAACCAGAGCCATGAGCTGCCTGGAAAAACAAACACCCCAAAAGGTCTTTCTTGAACTGCAGATCAGGAAGAGTGTGTTCTGGAAGGATCTGGAAGTGGGGAGAAACAAAAGCATGGACCCAAGGGCCTCCTCAAACCTCTAGGGGAGAGCACATGTGTTTTCCACGGTGGCACTGCTCCAGTATTTCTCACAGATGCAGGGACATCTTAGCTCCCTGAGCTGGGCTGCAAACTGCACCATTTTACCCTGGCTGGAGCTCTATGGTGACAGCAGCAGTCCTGGGTCAGGGGTTGGGCATCTGATTCTCCAGATACTGAAAGGCTGCATAAGGGCTTCAGGGAAGAGGCAGAACATATGTTGTCAAGAGCACAGCAACACCCTGTTACTAGGGATTTTTGTTGCTCTTAAACTAACACTTTGCATCCTGAGTTCTCTTCAGTGACTTCCTCCTAAGGAGACTTACCGCAGTCTTTTAAAAGGAGCTCCTTATGGCCTGCTGAGAGCATCAAGGTGAAATTTATTTATTTACCTTCCTGGTCTAACTTCCTCAAAAGATTTACGTATTATTGCCACCAATGCTCTCAAAAGGGCCCCCTCCCTGTACTCTGAGCAAAAGGAGAGGATCCCAGATACCAGGTAAGGAGAAAAAGTTAACTATGAGGAAGCAGATCTGTGGAGAGTTTCAATACTGCTGTTTCTTAAAGAGCCAGATTTAAATGATCAGGCACAAAGCAAACCAGGTCCAGTTTCATTCAAAACATCTTAAAAATATATAAACAAATACGTGACTAAGTCCAAAGTGGCCTCTTATTTGGACCGTTTCAAATGGCTGAAGTTGCAGCTCAGAGTCTACAGATTTCGTCTAAAGAGGAGGAAGGGAGGGGTGCAGAGGTGAAGGACAGAAGGGTAGAAAGTAACTGGGAAGAAGAATAAATAAGAAAAGTGAATTGTCAGATTTTATTCTTTTCTTAATCCCAACAGGATCATTATTGAAGCTGTATTTTAATGCCCTACCTCGGATATCAGAGAACACATAGATGTCCCTCAGACACCACTGAGCCCAACCACGACCCCTCAGCAGCTTCCATGGACAGATGTGGGGGCTGAAGAGAGACAGCACTCAACAGCCCGGGCACCCTTCCCCAGAAAGGGGAGGTTTCAGTGAAATTCAATAGCAGATCAAGAAGGAAGTCAGTCTCGTGCCAAAGAACAATTTTCTCTGAAATTTGAGGAGATAATATAAAGAAATAGGTTCAAAAATAAAGTGCATGCCCTAGCTGGTTTGACTCAGTTGATAGAGTGTTGGCCCTTGGACTGAAGGGTCCCAGGTTTGATTCCCACCAAGAGCATATGTCTAGGTTATAGGCTCAATCCCCAGTAGGGGGCATGCAGGAGGCAGCCATCAATGATTCTCTCTCATCATTGATGTTTCTGTCTCTCTCTCCCTCTCCCTTCCTCTCTGAAATCAATAAAAATATTTTTTAAAAACCACACACACAAAAAAACAGAGTGTAGGCATTGGACTCAGTACCAACAAGTGGTAAAGAAGGCAGTTGGTCCCTGCACTCATAGGTTTCACACTCAATCTGAAATTAATTTTAAAAATCAATGTCAACCACATAATTAATTATATAAATCATATTATTGAAATAAAATTTTATATAATAAAAATATTAATACATAAAATGATTAAATTTACTAGGGATTGGGTATTTAATAAAATAATAAATATACTAATACATAAAAAGAAAAATATGTAATATAGATTTTTAAAAATGATATTAAATTATATAAGAAATGTTTCAACAGAGGTGTATATTACTTCAGAAGCTTATAAAAGGGGAACTGGCCTAACCCTCATGCACTGTGGTGGGCATGCAGATTCGTGTTGAAACTGTGGAAAGCAGTAAGGGAGATACTCAAAAAATTAAAAATGGAACTACTTTATGACCCAGCCATTCCACTACTGGGTATATATCCAAAGAAACCCAAAACACTAATTTGAAAGAATGAATATATGCACCGCTGTGTTCAATGCTGCTTTATTTACAAAAGCCAAGCTACGGAAACAATCCAAGTACCCATCAAAAAGGCTAGGAGTTTGACAAGGAAAGTCTCTGGGCTAAACAGTGAGTATCCCCCTAAAATTTATGTCTACCTAAAACCTCAGAATGCAACTTATTTGGGAAATAAGGTCTTTGCAGATGTAATAGGTTAAGGATTAAGATGAGATCAACTGGATTAGGGTGAATCCTAAATCCAATTAAAATATCCCTATAAGAGACAGAAAAAAACAGAGAGGCCCAGAGGAGGTGATGTGTAGATGACGGTAGAGACAGGAGTGGAGCTTTACAAGAATAGAAACTCTGCATCACCCACAACAAGCTGAGAGAAAACCTTCTCCCTCAGAAGGAATCAACTCTATCTGCAACTTGATTTAGGACTACCAGCCTCCAGAAGCATGAGAAAACACATTTCTGTTGTTTTAAGACAGGAGTGGGGCACGTAGGTCATGGGTGGTATAAGGCCTATGAAATCATTTGGTCTGGCCCTGCCAAGGCATTAGGGGTGAGTTAATTAATGTTTAACCAAATATAGCAGACTAATTTTTAAGTTTATAATTTTGTATGGCCTGTAAATGATTTTATAAATATCCAAATGGCCCCTGGCAGAAAAAAGGTTCGCCATCCCTTTTTAAGCCATAGAATCTGTGCTGCTGTGTTAGGGCAGCCCTAGGAAATGAATACAGCCACCTTCCTTCCCTTTAGCTCTTCCAAGGCTTTTAGACTCTTTCACAATAAGATTCAATCTTATAAAATATCCAAGATCTGCTGAAAATAATTTAATGATATTTTGCATGATTACATAGCCAAGTGGTTTTTAAATAAATATATTATGTTGATATGCTTTCAAAGTATTTAAAAAAAATCTCTTTTAATACAATCTTTAAAACTATCAAGATGAATTTCCCAGCTTTACAAGTGATGCACACAGTCCCATTTACTTCAGAGTAATCCATTAGAATAAAGATGATGTACGGATTCATACACAATTCAAAAATATTTAAAATATGCATTTTAAAATACAGAGAAAAATTACCTCGTGATGCCTTTGGAGTTAAGAATAGAAAACAAACAAACAAAGCCCTGCCGTTTTAATTCCTGGATGTTAAGAATTTTTGCATTTGAAATATATAAAATGTCGTGTTGTGTTTTTAACAGTACGATGTTTGGAATCTGGATGACAAGATGAGACTTTTAATAACTTCTCAAACAATACATTGCTGGGGTGACTGGGTAGTCTTTGCTCACATAAATAGCAGCTACACTGGCTAGAACAAGACACAGCTGCTATGTAGGGCTTGATTAGATGAGTGGGCTTAGATCTGGTGAATAACATCTTGAGAGGAACCACCACTGTCACGTTCCTCATTAATGGGAGTCACCCATGTCCCCATGCTTCTGTCTTCTGTGACTCACTAAAGGCGCAGCAAACAAAGACATCCCCAGGCAGGGAAGGTGATTTTAGGGCCACACAATGGGCAGGCCTACTGTGTGGCTAGAATTGCTCAAGGAGTCAAGAGAACATCAAGTGTTTTCCTATTGTTCAGACCTGCTTGAGATTCTTAAACCATTTTGGAGGGGAAATGTTTAGCAATTATTTTATTTTCTGATTTTCAGCCACACATTTGAAGTTGACTCCATGACCACCTTTAACAGCAGCAAAGGAGTTCCATGAACCAGGAACACCTTTGCCAGCTGTTGGAAACTCAGAGGCCTGTGATGAGCAACCTCCTGCCTGCAGGTGGGATCTGGTGGTACAGAGAGCTTCACAGAGCTGGAACCACTGGTTGGTTATTTTCCCCTGGGCCGGAGCCAACAGCCATGTCAGCCGCTCTCCTCACTGAACACACTTCAGAGGTTTTTTAAAAAGCAAACAAACCCAATAAAGATGTCAACATGTGTTATCCATGTTTCACACAGGTTTCTAAAGGACCCTAAACTTTGGAACAAACTCAGTTTTCCTCTTAGTACTCGCTCCTACCATCTGACAGTTATCGGGGCTCACGTTCTAACTTGGCAATAGCTCCTTCCTCTTCCCACAGCTCTGGAGATGGACAGCCATCCTGCCAGCCCATACGGACAGACGTGTCACCCAATAGGATAAAAGACTTCCAGACAGGTGGGCAGTGGACAAACAAAATGAAACAGAAACTCATACAGAGAACAAATTGATGGTTGCAGGAGGGAAAGGGGGTGGGAGAAAAGGGTCGAAAAGGCGAAGGGGATTAAGAAGTTCAAACTTCCAGTTATAAAACAAGTCACGGGGAAGTCATGCCCAGCATAGGGAACAGAGTTAATAACATCGTAATAACTATGTACGGTGACAGATGGTTACTAGATTTATTGTGTGCCTTAGGTATACAAATATTGAATCACTGTGTTGTACATCTAAAACTAATATAGTACTGTATGTGAATTATAATTACAAATAAGTAAATAAAAAAAAAAGAAAGACAAGTCATTTGCATTGCTCAGACCTCACCCAAAAATTCTTGTGAAGGGAGGAGCCACCATTCATACCTTCCCTAAGACATGCCCACATTTCTAATGGGTGCCTTCATCTAATAGGGCTATTTTCCCTATTTGCTACCCAAACATTGTGTAAGGATTTACAGCCTTGTTTGGGGGGAAAGTGGGGGAAAGGTCAAGAGAGCAGTGTTTGGGAAAGTGAATCTGTGGAGGGATACAGGCCCTCAGGACTGCAGGGTTAACATCAGACAGGACAGTTTAGTGCTCTGTTACTATTATTAACACTATCTTACTTCGGTATATGTCTTCATATCTCATGAGAGTCACTATTCATAGAAGTGTGATCACTACATGACCACTGCAAACTTGAGAGGTGGGGAAGGAAGATGTGACTGGCTCCAGTGTACAATGGATAAAATTTAAGAATGGAGTTGAAGAAGCTTCAGGGACCATCTGGATCCCTTCCACTACACCCCCCACCCCCCCGACTTCTACCCCCACCCATCGAAGAGGCAGGTCCTCTCTTAAGTTCCACAGGACACAGTTCTTGGGCATCCTCCAGAATCTGGCCACAGACTGATCACACCCGACTTGGCACTTGGTAATTAGATAACCCCTAGTGGTTTTCATGTGTACGCCATGCCAATCAACAAGACCGTGTGCACCTTAAAGTGAGTTCACAGTCCTTCTTGTTCCTGCCTCCCCCATGTCCCACCCCAGAGTGTAACGTATTTCTAGCCAACAGTCACTATGCATTTAACAACAGAATGGAATCCTAATTTTCAAAACATAAGAAAATTAAAAACACACATACACACACATTTAGACATGAAGCCCCAATGTGAATTACTGTGAGGAAAGGGTTTAAAAGCAATAATAGCTACTATAATTTATATGTGTGTCGGCCATGGCCCACATGCTATGTTAACCATATAGAGAAAACTATGCAATTAGCGATTACATTCTTACAGAAAGCTTGTATGGTGAAGTCTATTGAATAAAATGTGAAAATCACTCCTTCACACACTTTCAACTCTTATTTGTCTATTGCTATCTGTAAGTTTACCATCTCTTTTTCTCTTTTCTGACTTCCTGAATTCACAGTGTGGGAACTTCCCCACCCTAGATAATAGTCTCCTGTTTTCTTTGAATACATTCACAGATTTCAGTTTTATGTTTAGCTCTTTATCCTACCTGAAATGTACTTATGTATTAAGGGCAGGACCTAAGTTTATATTCTTCTCTAAAAAGTTTTAGCTATTTTGATAAAATTCACTAACCAGACTGTCGTTTATCCTCGTTTTGAAATGTCTCCTTTTCATACACCCATCTATGGGCATATATATGACATATATGGACCTATTTGGGATTCTCTACTCTGTTCCACTGTTCTACTTGTCAATTCCTGTGCCATACTGTTTGAATTACTATAGCTTAAAAGCATAGTTTGCAAGGTGGTAAACAATGCTCCTCATTCTAATTTTTCCCCCCAAATCTCTTAGCTATATTTACTCAACTTTAGATAAACTGTAGTTCATTTATTCAAGGTCCCAAAATACTTCCCCTCCTCTCCAGATTTTGATAGAAATTGCATTTATTTATAAAGCAGGGAGATACCAGAATCTATTATCTTTAAGGACTGTCTGCAGAGCCCTCTGCAGAGCCCATTTGCTAAGTACAAGAACTGTGGTTGTGATGTAAGTTAAGATCGCCCCCATTAAAATGCAAGCAACTAATTCACCGAGCCAGCCCTAGTGGTCAGCTTTGAAACTTGAGAGAAAATCTGAACACTGTAATCAGCACCCCACAGTATCAACTGAGGTTATGAAATTCAAGAAGGTTTTATTTGAAAGTTATTTCTTACCAAATCATAAATCAAAGGTGTACAGAGGTTACAAATTCAGACATTCCTATCACATAATTATTTCAAATCACTCTCTCCTCCATTCCAACCTGAATTTCGGAGTGCAGTGTTTATGATATAACTATAGATCTCTTGGCATAGCTATCATGAAATTATTATCATAGACATTTAGTGGAACAAATCCAATTTTAAACTGAAAACAGTACTTTAAAAGAGATTTTAAAATCCTGGCATCCTAGTTTATGTAATAATTACAATTCAATAGAGAAGTCATAATATTAGGACAGTAACAAAGTTCCTTTAGAGATGCTTGATCAGACTTTTCCTTAAAGAAAAATAAACAAAAAACAAAAAGGTTTAAACTTGTTTCAAAATGCAATAAGAGACAGAAACAAGACCTGTATTCAAAATAGACAAAAATCTAGTGCTGATGCTCGCGGGCAAAAAAAAGAAGAAAGAAAACACACATTTCCTGTGCAAATACTCTATTTTGCATATTTTTTCCCAGACTTCATGAGATATAAAAGCATCAACAGAGCATGACTAAAGGGGAGAGATCATACACAAGTGCATCAATTTCTCTGTCCAATAGACTAAAAACCTCTTTCAAGAGATGTTATACAGGCCTATAACATCAGATGTAATAGCACATTCAAGGAGTAAATGGAAAAACCACATCCATACTACTCAGCAATGAAATGGAATGGCCCAGCTGGCTTAGCTCAGTGGTTGAACATTGACCCATGAACCAGGAGGTCATGGTTCAATTCCAGGTAGGGAACACACCTGGGTTGCATGCTCGATCCCCACTGTGCAGGAGGCAGCCTATCAATGATTCTCTCTCGCTGATGTTTCTAGCTCTCTCTTCCTCTCCCTTCCTCTGTGAAATCAATAAAAGTATTTTTAAAAAAGAAGTTTCTATCTCCCTCTCCCTTTCTATCTGAAATCAATAAAAACATTGTTTTTAAAAAGAAAGGACTATTGATAGATGTAATAACAGACTTTCAAATGTATTATGCTGAGTGAAAGACGTTACACTAAAATGGCTACACACAATGTGATTCCATTTATATGCTATCTGGAAAAGGCAAAGCAATAGAACATATCAGCCATTGCCAGAAGCTGGAGATAAGAAGGGGGTTTGACTACAAAAGAGTACTTTTAAGGGGGATGGAATGGTTCTTCATCTTGAGTACGGTGGTAACTCACATGACTTGTGTTTGTCAAAATTTATAGACTGGTACAGCTAGAAAGGTCTTCCTTTGGTTTATTTCTTATGTTAGCATAATGTTTCAATTTTGTACTTATAAGTATACTCCCTTTAATCCTTTCTTCTGAAATTGGAGAAAATTTATTATGTTAAAGAGTGTAAGCAAATTATACTTCAATAAACTTATCATCATCATCATTTAATAAAAAAATACCCTTGCAAACCAAGCCCTCATCCTGTCTTCCCATACCAAACTCCATCCATCAATAGGGAAAGAGAAAGATGCGGCCATACAGAAAGATGGTGGAGAAAGAGGGGACAAACTCCACTTCCTTTGCCTGCGAAGAAGGGGAGATGGATGTTTGTGTAGCTATCCAGCATCTGATCATCCTTTGGATTTGGAAGATGCCACCATTCTATGGGAGGTTCTGAAGAAGGGACATTTATTCTCTGCCCCCACTCCCAGGTACTAGCCCACTGGCATGTGCCTTAGATCTGGCCTATAGGAGGCTCTTGCCTGGTTCTTTGGATCATGAAGAAGTGATGTGAAGACTTAGGGGCAGATAAAGGCTCATCCCAGGAGTCTAGTAATAGTGGTAGTGTACTAAGGAGACTCTGTGCCATGGCCTTGGTTCTTGTCCACTCTCTCAAGCTCAGATCTCATTTCCATTGGCTCTGATGAGCTACCCAATACTATGTCACTAAAAATTTTTTTCTGCTTAAATGAGCCAGAATTCTGTTGTTTGCTACTTCAAAACCCTGTTAGGATCACACATATTGGGAAATGGAGGTTTTAAGAGCTACTTTGCATTATCCTCATGTCAAACATGAGGATGAAACTAAAAATTACACAGTCCCCAATATTGGTTTTATATGAAAAACTGTGTGTGTTTAAAAATAAATAAATTAGGTTCTCTATTCTACTTTTACCCCTACCCTATGTGCTTCCAAGATTCTGAAATACTAAGTTAGGGTTGATAGTGGTGGTGATATGAAGCTAGCATTTTATTTACTTATTTATTTTAGCCCTAAAGTTTTCCAGGTAACTCTAATGCAGATCTTAGTCTGACATTTGGGCTTCTAAGCAAATTAAAATGACTTGAACCACGTAGCACAGTTTGTCTGTATTGCTAAAGTCTTTTCAATCTCACATGGCACCTCCTACAGAACCCACACAGCCCTGTCACAACCCCATACTTCTACTGTGTACTCTCACCCTCTGGGAATGCTCTTCCCATTCTCTCTGCCTACACAGATCCTACTTATGCATCAAGGTCCAATTTAGGAATGGCCTCTGTCATGAACTTTTTCCCATCCATTCTAGCCTAGGATTTTCATAGAATTTGTCTGATCTCAGAGTCTTCTAGTAAACACAAGCCATATCTGTCATGTCATTAAATCACATATTTCTTTCATTAGAATTAAGCTCATATATTTTCTTTCAAATTTCACTGTATTTATACCCTGTCTCTCCAAGTCCATATGTTTTCTTTAAGCAACTCTGGAGAGACATATGTGATGTTTAATGTCATTAGGTTAATTACCATGGACTGAGTTCCCTCATTCTTAAGCAGAGCCATTTCTGGGGAGAAAAGTGAAGCGCTGTCCATTCTAGGGATATCTTTCTTTTGGAACAGCTGCAGAAACTCTTTACGAATATCAAAATCTGTCTGTTTCTTAATCTAGTCTGGAGCACAAGGTTGGAAATCATTCTCAAAATGACAAATCTTGAAGTACTTTCACTCCTCAGAGCAGCAGGAAAGATAGTCCTTGCCTTCGAGCAGACAGAAAAACATTCTGCGATTTACATGTACCGACCCGCTCACCCAAAACATTCCTGGCTCTGGAGCACAGCTGGAAAGTGGCCATGAAAAAGGGCATGGGGTGTGAAATGATTCACTAATGGGCCATTAGAGCTACTTTAATCAGGAAGTTCAGAAGTGATATATTTCTATGGGAATCCTCATTCTTCCTCCCCTCCCCACCAAAGCAAGCCTTTCATTGGTTACAACAGAAAAAAGCATTTCTTCTATCTGTTTGGCACCACTCAGCAGAAATGTAAAGTGTTTGGGGGCAGCAGAATAATATGTGTGATGAGGAGACCATCTTAAGATCATATAATTCTTTGCATGCCCTGCCTCCTAAAACCGTTCACATATGCTGTTTTGATTTTCACAACAATTTTGTAAGGGAGGTAGCACAGACAGAATTATCCTCATTTTCCAGATAGGGAAGATAAGGCATTGAAGGATGAAGAGGTCTAATGAAGAGGTATGTGTGTGTGTGGGGGGGGGGGGTGGCGGAGGGGGGAGGGAATCCCTGTGCATTCCACGGGCCTCAACAGTCCACTGTGGAAGCATCAGGATGGCTGGCATTTTTTAGTGCTAGAACTGGGGACAATGTTTGGGTTAAATTTAGTCCACGTCCCACATATATGGGCATTTGATTACTGTTGCTCTAATATGACACCCCATAAACAAGGCCCCTGAGAAGCAGTGGGTCGGTATTGAGTGTGGTCTCCATACAGGAACCCAGATGGTATCCCCTGATGTCCATTCAGCCACGAAACCTCAGTTTCCATAAAATGAGGCTCTGGGTCTAAGAAAACAGGTCTACAAGGGGGGTTTTCAGACTTGGCTGGATGTAAGGATAACCTGGGAGCCTTTTATTTAAAAAGGAAGAAGAGACTACTTTGCAAGGTGAGACACGAGTTAAGCAAAAAAGTATAAAAATATAAATGAGAACTAAAAGAGGCCCCCAATCACCTCTGCCCGTTGGGGACAGGAGAGCAGTGACACAAAGTCATTCTGCAGCAGGTGGCGCCCATCAGAGGGATCCCTCAACTCCCGTGGAATGCTGTACCCACAAACCGCCAGGTCCTCACCCGGAACTGGGGCTGGGGGCCCTGCATGCTATACTTTATGAAATACCTCTTGGGAACCAGGAGTGTCAGTGATCAGCAGGGGGTCTTCTTGGGGAAACTGGTATAAAACAGCATGTTTTTCAGGGAGAACTCTTCCAGTCCCAAGGTGTCACCTATGTTTCTTTGGAGCTGGGATCACCATGGTTGGGGTTATAGGGAATTGGCCCAGAAAGTAGAAATAGTAAGAGAGCTAAAAGAAAAAGAAGCGAAACCAGTTTGGCTCAGTGGATAGAGGGGTCCCGGGTTCGATTCCAGTCAAGGGCATGTACCTTGGTTGTGGGCACATCCCCAGTTGGGGGTGTGCAGGAAGCAGCTGATCAATGATTCTCTCTCATCAATGTTTATAACTCTCTATCCCTGTCTCTTCCTCTCTATAAAAAATAATATATATATATATATATATATATATATATATATATATTAAGAGAAATATTAAGAGAGTCATCCAGTAATGGCTTTTTTCCTTCACAAGCCTCACCTGCTTCCACCCACCCCCCCATCCCACATACACACAGCTCCCCAGAGATAATGCATGAATGGGCAGGTGGGCAAGGAGACCAGGAAACACCTTGATCCAATCCAGGAGGACAGGTGAGGTTTGAGGCTAGAAATATGGAAGCTGAAACTGAATATCAGGTGGGTCACTTCGGTGGAGGAAGGAATCAGGAAAAAGGAATTGTGGTGAGGGCAGGAGTGGCCTTGGGGGACTCTAGTTAGGGGAGCCCAGAGCCTGAGGGAATGTTGATGTGATTGTTCGGCCCTGGGCATGAGAGAAAACCCGAGTCTGAGTGTCTGGAACATTCCTGTGACTTGTTTCATACTGAGTCCTCATACTCAACTACCTCTCTCCTGAGAAGATCAGGCTAAGATGGATAAAACAAACAACAAAGATGGCAGTCACATATTTAATCACTGGAAGGGTCCTTCCTTCACTAAGAATTAGTAAACTGGCTTAAAAAAAATTTTTTTTTTAGTTGTCAGAGAGAGGGAGACCTAGAAACACCAATTATGATAGATAATTATTGATTTGCTACCTCCTGCACGTCCCCCACTGGGGATTAAGCCCACAACCCAGGCATATGCCCTGACCAGGAATCAAACCATGACCTCCTGGTTTATAGGTTGATGCTCAACCACTGAGGCATAAATGGCTTTTGGATGCCAGTCTCCTGGGAGTTTGCTTAGCATGTGAGTCCCCTCTGGTGCTTGCACAGAATTGGATTTCTGGACCTCTGTGGCTGCCCTGGGAAGCCACCAGCCACCTGTGTGGCAGAAGAGACTGACCAAGGCGGGCAGCACACCCCGAGGAGACAGCAGGTGAGAACTGGGGATGCTGCAGTCACTGAAGACAGCTGCTTGGGCCACGGTGGTGCAGCGACTTTCTCCTCTCAGATTCTCTGCCAAGGGCCCTTCCTCTCATTTGCAAATGTGCATGGAAGCCTTACCGTGATATACAACTAGCATCATCTAAGGACACACTTCATAAATCACCCCTGAGGGAAAGAGGGAGCCACATGCCAAGATCCTCGGAGCAGGGCATATGGTCACGAAGCATGTTCAGGGATCAGATGGTGAACCCAGGTGGTGGCAGGCAGGCAGCTGTGCCGCGCGGCTCCCGGTGCACCTGGCCCCAACCAGGGCTGCAGCTGCCGCCACTTCCTGGCTAGGCATTCCCATGGCAGAGCCACCCCGGAGACATGTCTGTTACCATGCCTTTCCCCCTGGCAGCCTCTCCCAGGCCTGGCAGTTACTCCGGGATCTGGAGCAGAGGACACTCTGAAGCAGGTGAAGTTTGCTTGTCTTTTGAGATTCTTTCCCTTTCCCTCTCCTGGGACATCTCTTACCTCTACCGAGTGTGACCACAGTTAAGCCATTTCCTACAACTAAGACTCATTGCAATGACTGGTGCGAGTCTGGAAAACAGGCATTTTCTTGGTTTGCTGTGGGCCACTGTGAATTTGTTAGAGACACAGAAACCTCAGGCTCACCCCTGACCCACTGCGTAGGAAACTGCATTTTATCAAGATCCCCTGGTCATTCCCAGGTTAGAAAAAACCCCGTGGTCCTGGATAAATGTTTTTCTCTTAGTAAATAAAGATGTAAATAAATGTCACGCGGGTAGGCTTGAAGACAAGTTTTCTGTTCCTTTGACGGGTCAAGTCATTTCCTTCTCCAAGAGCTACTGCATTTGCCTTTTTGGCTTATGGCAGCTGGCTTCCCCGCACGTTCCTACCACAGAGCTAACAAAGCACGTGGATGTTGAAGTCCTTCTGATCGAATGCTGAAGCCTGGGGTCTAAGTGATTCCGAAACAGACACGCCAGGCTCCATTCTGAATCCCATCACCAAGAGTAACAAAAATGATCCCCTTTCGTAGGAAGCTGACTCCTCAGTCGGCATAGGCACTTCCAAATGAGTGTGGAGTTCATATAAATTACTGACGCTGTGCTCTGAAAGGCTCTCTCTGCCCTGCCAGAGCCCGGGGCAGGCTCCCTGCCTCTTGGATCGTAAGCACCTTTTCAAGGTAGTTTTCTCGCCAAGAATAAGCAACCGTTCCCTCAGCTATGTCAACTGTGGCTCTCAAAATAAGATCCATTTTCAGAAAAAAGCCAAAGTCGATTTGTTCCTGAATTTCAAAACTGTAGATCCAAGGCCCCCACGCTGCTCTGCGCACTGTTTTCTCCTCACACTCAACCCACGCGCCCTGAAAGCAAAATGGAATCGAGCGTATGGGCCTCGGGAGCTCACCTGACACTTGGTTTGAACTCTGGCTGCCAAGGGGCTCCTACACAGCGAGGCACTCCTCTAACAAAAACAAATCAGGGGAGCATATTTGGGCCACATGTTTACCAAAGAGAAGAAAGGCCTACAGAGGTGAGACACGGTGTTACATAGAGTTTTGCTCAAAAACAGCCAGGTCTCCAGGCCCATGCGAGCACCACGCATGAATTTCAGCTCGCAACTCTTCTCCCTAACACACACGTCGCTCAAGCTTAGCGTTTCCTTACCCAGGCGTGCTCATCGGGAAAGCATGTCCACACCTTGCAGTCTGAACAGCCTGTGATGAGTTAGTTGCATTATCGGTATCTGGTTCTCCACCTATCCTGGTGCAGGGCCTGGTAATCTAAGCCATGATTGCAAGAAAGAAAATGGCTGGAAGCCTAGGAAACCTCATTGGTTCCAGGGCCAATCTGTGGGTAACAAGAGTCTATCGTAGCAAATCCTATCAGAGTAAAATTGTTTTTAAAACCTAGCAGTGTTATTCACTATCACTGGCTCTAAAAGGTGGCTGACTATATGTAATGTTTGATAGCTCTGCTTCAAGACTGCATAGGTTTTAGAGTAACGCCAGTTGCTGCTGAAGATGAAGAAACCACAGTAAAAAAATAAAACAAAACAAAAAAACACTAAAACTGATATCGCTGCCTCTCCCCATTCTGAAATCCCAACGGGAACAATATATTTAATTAAGCCACCAGAATACCATAGGGATGACTAACGTTTCTTTTAGTGAGACTGGGAATAGTAAGTAACTCCACTCACTGTTAAGATGAGGTGTTAAATCTTTGTTACGGTAAGAAACTCATTAAAAATGTGTAATTAGTTACAGACATAAGAATGTCTGCTGCCTCGGCATCAGGAAACCAATAGGCTGTCCACCACGCAAAAAATTTGGCTGGGCCACTGAGACCCCAATAAAATCTTCACACACCAGGATGCCTCCAGGTACACCGCTCAGCTCAGCCTAGCTCTGGCGCTCCATTCTCTCTGACATTCCTTGACTCACTTGAGGCAGAAGCTGAAGTCAAGCAAGTCCGAGCCTGTAAAAAGCATTGTGCAATGGACTCCGCTTCGCAAACCCCAACTGCAGCCTCCATTTCTGCCACTTTCTTCCCTGCGGTGCTCAGAGTGATTTTCTGTTTCCCCTCCAGGACTTGATTGCTCCCCTGCCAAAACTGTCTTGCATCTGTTATAATAAAATACCTGTGATGTTTTCCAAAGCCAGCAGCTTACTGCCAACAGGCAGCCCTCTACCCCACAGGCCGCCGTCTGGAGCTTAAGTCAAAGTGTTGCAAGGTGAAGTTGACGCGGGGGGGGGGGGGGGGGGGGGGGGGCGGGATCCCTGGAAGACAGACCCTCTTGCTGGTAGAGCCAGCCCGCAGGAGAAAAGAAAAACACTTTTGCCAAAGGGGCGGAAACAGCAGCAAAGGGAAATTAAAAGGTTTTTGTCCCTTGGAGAGCACCATGAGTCTTTTTAGGAGACATTTGAATCATCTAATTAAAAAATAAGACTTTCCTTAAACCCAGATAATGCTAAGTCATGTTTTTTTTTTTTTTAATGCATTAAAAAACAATTCTGAAGACTGAAGAACTTCCCATGGTGACTGGGACCGGGTCTGGAAGTGAGAGGGTGCACTGCCTACAGAAGGTCTTAAGAGGAACAGAAGTCATTGACCCTCTTTTATGGAAAAGGTCTCAAGTTTTCTCTTTGTAACTCAGAATCATAACTTCTTTGTGCTCGGCTGTTCCTCTTCTCTAGGCTTACACACATATGGACACATCTAGTTCAATCTTCTATTCCATTCACCATCAGGAAAAAGCTGATACAAGAGGTCAAACTCCAGCCAAAACCGGTTTGGCTCAGTGGATAGAACGTCAGCCTGCGGACTGAAGGGTCCTGGGTTCGATTCCAGTCAAGGGTATGTACCTGGGTTGCGGGCACATCCCCAGTAGGAGGTGTGCAGGAGGCAGCTGATCGATGATTCTCTCTCATCGATGTTTCTAACTCTCTATCCCTCTCCTTTCCTCTCTGTAAAAAATCAATAAGATATATATATATAAAAGGTCAAACTCCAGCCCTATCCAGATAGCCAAAGGGCAGGGGCAGGTGCTCCAACTCTGAGAACACTCTGCCTTCCCAACATTCTATAAATAAGTGGGCTAAGTAAGGGCTGTTCACAGCTTGTCCCCCACTTTAGCTCATGATAAGACTTTGCCTGCCTGACTGTTCTGTCTTTTCATGAGCCACCTTGGTCGCATGCTTCAGAAGTGAGCAGTTCCCTCTTGCTACCTTGAGATACCAGGTAGTTCTAGAGCTCTGAGACATACCCCAATGACGCAAGCAGAGAACGCAGTTAGTCACCCTCTGATCATGGCCTTCCGGGAACCCAACGTGACTCTTCACCCCAGAGCCTGCCCACTGAGCCGGGCCACACAGCAGCACCACACCCTCTTGGGCAATCTTTTTAAAAATATATATATTCTATTGATTTTTTTTACAGAGAAGAAGGGAGAGTTATAGAGAGTCAGAAATATCAATGAGATAGAAACATTGATCAGCTGCTTCCTACACACCCCCTTTCAGGGATGTGCCCACAACCAAGGTACATGCCCTTGACCAGAATTGAACCTGGGACCGTTCAGTCCGTAGGCCAACCCTCTATCCATTGAGCCAAACCGGTGGGCAATCTTGACACATCCCCTCACACATTGAGATTCCTAACTGCCCATCACTTGCAGAGTCCAGGCCTCCATGGGCTTGGCTTCTAGTTGGGTTCCAGCAGTTATGCAAATCAGGTTTCTGATGGTGTCTGAAATTCCAGTGCATACAGGAATAGCAGGTTGCTTAATCTCTAAATTCAGAGCCAACCCCCTTTCCAAATACAGACAAAGGTGCTGCCTGGCTCAGGAGGTGGGTGAAAGGATCCACCCTAACAGCTGACATCCTGACAGGTCAAGTGCATTGCAGCCATCTTGTTTCCAGGCGCCAGCTCCCATGGGCACCATGCTGAACACAGCTTCGCCCCTCCTCACTTGTTTCCATCCATCAAACTAGGCCCCACCCCCATTCTTCTCCACTGACAGCATCTAATTTGCAAATACAGGAGGATAGATGACTAAAATATCCTGGGGGGGGGGGGGGGGGGAGGGAAGCTATGCCAGCTATTTTATTTTTCTCCTTACACTGTAATGTTTTTGTGAAAACTTCCCTGTATTTGCGCAACAGACTATAGCTTCTTACAGAAGCCAGCTCCATGTCCAGGCCAGCATACTGTGCTGGCTCGCAGAGAAGGACATGTTCTGGGGGAAAGGCTGGCGGGTCTACAGCAAGCTTTCTTAGACAGCAATAAAGAAACTGTTCTAAATATGAGAAAACATGATATCCACCTAACTCACTTATTTTTTTTTCCCAAAGTGGCAACACCAAATCATGTAAATTGTAGAAGTCTGGCCAGCAGACAGTTCTCAAGAGAAAGAAGGAAGTAAATCACTGTTGTGCGAGTTAGCAGAGTGCTGGTCCCCATCAGGTTTTCTCAGCTGGGGGCAAGGTCAACATGGGTGTGTCTCATAGGTATCTGCTTGAGCAACTGCTCCAATGAGGTGGGGGAGAGAAGATCTAACCACAGACCATTGTTCTGACCTTGCAGAAAATCTTCAACTTCTTTACCCCCAAATCTACCCTTCTGGATAATGCCATTTAACACAGACTGAGTATAAAATCATCTTACAAAATAATTGCCCATTCAACTGTGAAGGACACAATGAGCTGCATCAACCCACAGATCCCTCAGCTCATGAGTGATGTTAACCAGGGGTTGGCAGCTGTGTTCTCCAAAGGCTCAGATAGTAAATGTTTTAAGCTTTGCAGGCCATATCTAGCTGTGTCCTGTATTCTTTGTTTCTTCAATGTTTTAAAATGTAAAATGCATTCTTAGCCCTAGCTAGTTTGGTTCAGTGTATAGAGTGTCGATCTTCGGACTGAAGGATCCCAGGTTTGATTCCGGTCAGGGGCATATACCCGGAGTTGCGGGTTCGATCCCCAGTGGGGGGCATGCAGGAGGCAGCTGATGATGATTCTCTCTCATTATTGATGTTTCTCTCTTTTCCTCTCCCTTCCTCTCTGAAATCAACAAAGATATGTTTTAAAAATAATAAAATAAAATAAAATGCATTCTTAGCTCTGAGACCTACCAAAACAGGTTGAGACATCCTGGACTCGGCCCACAGGCCATAGTTTTCTGACTTCTGACTGATTCCAGAATGGACCCTGGAAAGGAGCCTGTCCCCCAGCTCAGCTTAATCCCCTGCAAACAGCACCTGGGTTAGACAGTGTGAAGGGTGGGAGGCAAAGGGAACCTACCCAACAGGTGGACAGCAGGTGAGAAGGAGAGTTTTTTAAAAACCACAGAAGTGCTGTGTGCCCCCCCCCCCCACACACACACACACAGGAAAGAGATTAGCAATAAAGTACACAGGCCTGCCTTGACTAAGCACAGGCATCTCCCAGCCCTCCAGGCCTAAAAGACAAAGCCACAAGATTTGGCCACCATAGCATGAGGACAACAGCCAGCCAATGAGCGCCAAGCAAGCAGCTCTCAACTCTGGCTTCTCAGGCACACCCCTGTGGCAAACAGGCATTCTCAACAGCTCAAACCCAAGAGCGCCAGTGTTCGGGCTGGTCTATTTCACTGAAATCGAGTTCTCTACCTAATTCTGATGCTCCTGCCGCTCTGACCACACATGCCATTTCTGACCTAACCCACGTTAGCTCCATTCAACAACACTCTGACCACTTCATTAGGGGGTAAATCTATGCAAAATTATTCAGACGCCGATCAGAAGCCAGGCCTGGAAATGGCTCAGAAACCCAGGCTTGAGATGGTCTTCATTCTGTTCTGCTTCTCTTATCCTGAGCCCCCATCATGGCAAGGATGCCCTGAGACTCAGCTACAACCACAGGAACCTTAGGAACCACAGACCAGCCTGAATTATCCTCCTAGCGTGTGGCTGCAATCCATGGCCTTCTCGTTTATTTTCTACTGCTGAGTACGATGGTGTCACTGTGACCATTTCTGACTCTCTGACCCTCTTTCCCTCCCCCATGACAAATATTCAGGACCCACACTTTCCTTGGCAATTCCCTGCCTTAATAGAGAAAACATTAGTCATTCAGGCTTCACCTTGGACCTGTCAGTTCTGGACATTTCACAGCTGCTATACATCTGCCTCCCTTCTTACAAAAGTAGCAGAAACAAGCAAAGCACCGTGTTGGCTCTGAATAGGAAAATTTAGCCACGGTCAAGCCTCAAATCAGTTTCTGGCTGATGGACCTTCCAAGTATTTGTTTCAAAACAATGTCTGCAGTTCCTTTATCACCCCTACATTTGAAGTCCGTTTCAATTTAAACACTACATGATGTGGGGTGATTTTTTTTAAAAAAAAGCAACCCCAGAATATAACTGTCACTTAGCCATCAAACTAATAACAGACAAACTCTTGCTTGGATCAACAGCACAATTCAGGCTAAGTCTGTTTCCTATGTCAATATCATCTACTCCTTTCTCACACACTTCTTGGAAGAGAAGTGGTGTTCAGAGAGAGGATTCTCTCCGCCTCTCAGGTCTTCCCTCCTACCTGCTTCACGAGCGGGTCGGATGCGTGTTCTCCTCTGTGCTTCACAGCCTCTTGTCTAGGACAGGCTCCAAAGTTTGTTGTGGTTCATTTCCCCTCTCGGTTCAGTTCTTTAACGTCCTGGGTTATTAACTATCAGCAGCAACGTAAGCCATGCCAGTGTGCGCTCCGACACCCTGCCAGCCTCCCATGTTCTTAACCCAGGAGCCGATTCTCTCTCCCCTCCTCCTGGCTTCACCTCCTGAGCTCGAGGGCCCCACCCACAGCACTCAGATCATTTTTCATTTATGAGTACATCCAGCTAAACTGTGTTTGCAAGAGACCAAGCCAACCCTTGCCCTGCGAGCGGAGTGAATCCATGCTGCTAAAAACGACTTTGATTTTCTGGGAGCATGGGGTAAGGGGGGCATTCAGATCCTGGTAGAAGTCATCCAGGGCTTCTTCCTGCAGGCATCAGCAGATGACCTCTTCCATCAGCAAAGCACGCACACCTTGGTGACGGAATCACAGTAGTTTTATTATACAGACAGCCCTACAGCCCCCTGGGGTGGACTGAAGACTTTAGGCATAAGAAAACAAAATATAGCAAAACGTGCATTTCACGTACATAAAAAATGTGAAGCCAGGGCAGGGAAGGCAATGGGAGCAGGAGGGAAAGGGGTCAATGGCAGGAGGAATGGGAGGGAGGGGACATCTTTAATACTTTCAACAGAAAGATAAATTAAAAAAAAAAAAAAAAAAAAAAAAAAAGTGAAGCCAGGATGACAGGCCAAGAAACTTTCTAAACCCACGACCTAACACTTCACAATTAATTAAATATTTTGCACTTATTAAAGGGCCAGGGTTTTTTTTTTATTGCATTCATATGGGAATAAAAATTGAGAGTATAAGTAATTTTAAAGAGAAGCTCATTGGTATATAAGGGTCACTTGTCATGATGACTCCAACACATCTACCACTTTCCTATCTTGCATCCCATACCACTATTAGCAAACACAGAGGACCAGCCAGCCCTTGAGAACACTCACTCCTGCTAGAATGTCAGCAACAAAAAGATGATTTGATTTTTACCCCCTAAGATTTTATCAGGAAAGAGAATTTTAAAAAATAGGCTTCTCCAAACCAACACACACACACACGCACACACACACACACACACACACACACACACACACACCGTGACTTCCACTATGTGTAAAACTCATCTTATTTTGCAGCTGGAGCCAAAGGGGTCTTTCATGATGCATCAACCGGAGACACAGTCCCCTAAACCCCAAGGCCTTCACAGTGAAAATTACAGAAACTATTTAAATGAGAAAAACATATTGTCATTAATGTATTGACAGTCCTCGAGCAGCTATAGTCACCAGAAACAAAAGAGTAGCCGCGGGTCTAAGGCCATGCTCCCCAAAACCAAGGAGGACTGTTAGGTTTTAGGATTAATCTGTGTCTTTTCTAATCTATTCATCTCTTTTAGGTCTCATCCCATATGGGTTTCCTCTCTATGATCCCCATACTGTCATAAACTGGTCCCAATCACCATGGGAAGTTCTTCAGTCTTCAAAATTGTTTTTTAATGCATTAAAAACAAACAAATATGACTTAGCATTACCTGGGTTTAAGGAAAGTCTTATTTTTTAATTAGATGGTTCAAATGTATCCTAAAAAGACAATGCTATATATTTCCACACATGTTCCAAATGGATTTTAGTCACCCTAATCTCTCAACACAACATCCTTAGGGAAAAGGACAATAATAAAAACAGGCAAGTTTTTTTTTTTTCTTTACAGTTTTCCATTGGCCAGTTTAACTAGTGAGGGGAAGAAAAAACAAACAAAAAAACACAAAGTCCCCACTAGGTACACGGTGTTTCCACGGTGGGCAGAGAAAGAACCGACAGGAGGGGTAGTGCCCGGTCTCCAAACCCAGCCCACCCACCGAAGGTGAGTCCAAGTCTTCCTCTGCTATTCCGGGTTTGAAAGTGATCACGTGGGTGACCCCGTGTCTTACGCTCCTGGTTTAGGAGAGGGTTTGCTCTGAGTGTAAGCTAAGGAGAAGGAAGTCTGTTCTTTACATTTTTTTTAAGAAGTAAAGGAAGAAGGGGGTTAAAACTTTCTTGGCCCATGACCAAGCTAGTCTTGATCAAAAGTAAAATTTGCCTACAGAGTGTTTTCTCCAGTTGTCAGTTTGTGACATCTGCCAGAAATCTATGGTGGTGAAACCTGTTATTCTGCCTCTCTTTGTCCCATTCTCTCAACAAAGGGTGGATAATATAGATCACATCGTTTTGCTTTAAGGGATATCATGGCTCCATTTACTTATAAAACTAGCCATGCAGCTATATCAGCTAAAACTAGCCATATCAGAAGGCAGCGAGTATGCAAGCCATAGGAAACATATAAGCATCTGAGATTTCGGGCAGAGCAGATTTTGGTCAAAGCACCCCAGTTAGGAGTCTGGAGCTCTGCTTTCCACTCATCCACCTTGATTCTTGGGTTTAGGGGGCCACTGTACCCTCCCCCTCTGATCTGGGAGGGACCCTACAGATTGCTTAATAGTAGTTCAACCTTGTCACTGTGGGATGTGGAAATAGAGGCCCAGAAAGAAGTGAGAAAACTTGCCAAGGTCGGCACATGAGTGGAAGTACTGAGATTAGAACTGAAATTAGATCAACTCCAGGACAGCACTGGGTGGACAAGATGTAGAACCACAGGCAGGGGCTCAGGTGGTCAGGAAGCCTGGCCCAGGGACACACCGGAGACTCTCCCATGAGCCAAAGCAGAGGAATAACGAACAAAGGCAGCATCAGAAGGCTGGGGAGATGGTGAGCGGTTCCAGGAATCCCCAATGGAGAGAGGGATCAACAATGCCACCGAAGCCAGCGGGCATCTCTGGGTCCACACCCAGAGAATGAAAAACAGGGGCTATTTAAAAAAAAAAAAAAAAAAAAATATATATATATATATATATATATATATATATATATATATATATATATTGATTTAAGAGAGGAAAGGAGAGGGAGAATTAGAAACATCAATGATGAGAAAACTGTTGACCTCCTGCATGCCCCCTACTGGGGATCAAGCCTGCAACCTGGGCGTGTGCCCTGACCAGGAATCAAACTGATGACCTCTGGGTTCATAGGTTGATGCTCAGCCCCCGAGCCACACCGACTGGGCTATGAATGGCTATTTATAGCAGCAATGCCCAAGAGGTGGAAGCAACCTAAATTGTCCATGGACTGATAGGTAGATAAACAAAATGTGATCTATATATACAATGAAATATTATTCAGCATTAAAAGGTTAGAAAATTCTATACATTGTACAAGAGAAATGAACCTTGAAGACACTGTGTTAAGGGAAAGAAACCGATCACAAAAAGATAAATACTGCATGGGCGGCACCTAGAACTATCAGATTCACAGAGACAGAAGTAGAATGGTGGTTGCCAGGGGCTGGGAGAGGGGAGAGTGGGCAGTTCTTGTTTAATGGGTACAGAGTTTCAGTTTTGCAAGATGAGAAACGTCCTGAGGATGGATGGGGGTGATGGTTGCACAACAATGTCAGCAGATTTAAGGCTGCAGAACTCTACACTTAAAAATGGTTAAAATGGGCCCTAGCTGGTTTGGCTCAGTGGATAGAGTGCCTGCCTATGAACTGAAGGATCCCAGGTTCGATTCCAGTCAAGGGCACATGCCCAGGTTGTGGGCTGGATCTCCAGAAGGGGGTGTACAAGAGGCAGCTGATCAATGATTCTCATCACTGATGTTTCTATCTCTCTTTCCCTCTCCCTTCCTCTCTGAAATAAATTAAAATAGTAATAATAATAATAATAATAATAATAATAATAAAAATATTTTTTTTAATGGTTAAAGCAGCCCTAGCTGGTTTGGCTCAATGAATAGAGTACAGGCCTGTGGACTGAAGGGTACCAGGTTCGATTCTGGCCAAGGGCACATGCCTGGGTTGCAGGCTTGGCCCCAGTAGGGGGTGTGCAAGAGGCAGCCGATCAATGATTCTCTCTCATCACTGATGTTTCTTTCCCTCTCCCTTCTTCTCAAAAAATAAATAAATAAATAAATAAATAAAATAAAATAAAAATCAAAGTATTTAAAAAATGGTTAAAGCGGTAATTTTTACATTATATGTGTATATACATATATTTCAAAAAGCCAATGGCATCTGGATTTTGTTTCCCTTTGGCCCCTTCTGCAGCTCTCATGCTTCATATTATTAAAGCTGCAAAGGGCAGATGACCTCTTGTCATAAGGTAAAATTCACAAACGACTTGGTCAAAAACAACTCCCAGAAGTTCTGAAAGCAAACAAGGTGCTCAGTTTGTTCCCATGTGCTGTGACAGGAGATGATGATGATGATGATGACGATGGGAACACCCTGCAGCTCGTGCACGCTGGGAAAGCCTGGCCTGCAAACTCAGAGAAGTGGCTCCCTTCTGACTTCTGCATCAACACCAGGGTTCACTCACACACACCTGCAGAAAGCTCGATGCAGCTGCAGCCTGCTTGATCCTCTATAAAGCTCCCTTAGAGCTCACACATCCCTCACCTCATGCAAATTAGCAGCATAGACTGATGCCATCATGCTTTTTTTAGTCCTTATATGTGCACAGAACTGTTTCTTAGCTGTTGAATCTGTCCAATTAGACCATATGGCCTCTAGCTCTCTCAGTCACCATCCTTGACTTCCCTCTTTCCTCCTGGCAGGCCAGGTGAGACCTGGAGGGGCACCAGCATCTCTCTCCTCCCCATCCTAGGTTTTCCTCTCTGCATCCACAGCAACCACCACCAAGGAAGAGCTGCCAATATCTTCACCTCCATCTCTTCAGAGCTTCAGCCCAACCTTGGCCTGTCCCCTGCCCTGCTTCAGCTGGCTGCCCTACCCGAATCTGAACTCAGTATGCCCGAAAACAAACCCATCAGCTCCTCCCTCAAGCCAGGGCCCCTCCTATATTTCCCCTTTTAATTAACGTCAATTCCCAGTCACTCAAGCACAAATGAGTCACCCTCAACTCCTCTTTCCCTTCACATTCGGTGGTTAGGTCCTGTCAACTCTACTCTTTAACTCTTTCACCTGTCCCCTTTCCTGAATTCTGTCACACTCACAACCCTTTATTCCAAACTAGTCTCTCCTTCTCAGTTGTTCACTCCATGGAGATATCCGACAGCAAAGACCTAACAACTGCTTGAAATGTTCTAATAACTGCTTATTGCCCAAAGGATAAAGCTCTTTGTCTGGTACCTAAGACCATTGCTGATCCAGCCCCAATGCCCTTATTACGAAACACACTGATTACTGCTCTTTTTCACGTTGTATCTATGCTTCCACATAAACCAGTGTTACTTAATTGGGGAAGATTTACCCCTGTGGGGAGAGAAAGGGGTTGCTCCTGGCATAGTGGGTAGAGGCCAGATGCTGCTAACAATGCTCAAGACAGTCCCTTGCAATAAAGAACAAGCCATATGGGTTCTTAGGGAGCTTGCTTATGCTGTATTATTACCACAATGGCTCCCAATGCCGGGGGCTGCAAACAGAAATGTTTTCAGGATGCAGAAAATTAAATGAATGTGAGAAGCAGGTTAGGCAAAAGCAAAGGATGGTATTGAGGACTGGAGCAGACATGCCCTTCCTAAAGCATTCAGAGCCCAAATTCCAAAAACCCTGAGTGGAATCATGCAGCCAGGGGCTGGGTTTGCAGCTTCCACAAAGCTCCTGTGCAGGGAGGAAGTGTTGGATCAATATTTACAGAAAAGTTCCCTCTTGTATTTCCTTCCAGAGCCCTGCCCACTCTTAAGTTCTAGTAAATAAATGGATGATTTCCATGGGGAGGTGTCACCACGGGCTGGTATCAGAAGCAACTTTCCAGGGTAAGTGAGTGGGCTGCCTCTAGGTTTTGATATGTCCCACAATTCTACCTTCCCCTTTGCTAGTGGATAAAAGAAAAGTGGGCAACTCCTCACGGTCACTGCACTTCGAGACAATTGCATTTAGGCTGATGCACCTGACTTGGCACTGCCATAGTATGCAGACCATGCCAAATGGCAGGCTCATTAACAGACATTCTGTGAAGGACACGAACTGGACAAGCGTGACTCAGGCCACCACCACATCCACTAAGGCGTCACATAAGGAAACAAAAACAATGGGCCGGGTTGGGATTGCCAACCCTTTCTGTGCTATGTTTGCTACCCTGACACTGTCAGATAATGAAAGTGCTGCCATTCACTTGGTTTTCAGAAACGTAAGGTGATATGGGTGCTTAACGACCCCACCATGACTCTCCTGCGTGACGTGCGTAGATTGTAGAGACACACCTCAGAGGGCGCAGAAGCAGGAGGCAGAGCTCTGGGTGTGGTTCCCAAGCAGCAGGAGAATAAGCTTGAATTTCAACTCTTCCCAAGGTTTTAAGTGACCCAGGGGACCGATGACCCTATGCTGCTCAGTCACCGGACCAAAGTGCACAAGCATCGCTCACTGGGCTGCGCTGCAGTGCCTCTCAGAGGGGCTGGTGAAACTTGTGTGAACTGGAAATACGGTTTTCTCAAAGCAGTTTCTTTGACTCTCTGCCTCCTTCCTTCCCTGTCTCTTTTTGCTCGCTTGTGCGTGTAACAATGGCAATGGAATTCCCGGCAGTGCTCAGAGTCTTGAAGGTTTTCTCGCCCAGGCTGTAATTTCCAGATCTCTAAATAGTTCCTCTTCAAATTGGAAAGAGAAAAGAAAAAATGCCACCAAGCTTATCAAGTCTACAATCTGATTAAAAATTATTAGCCTTTCTTATTCAAGTGGGGAAGGGTGGAGTGAACCCTTGGAGGAAGAAATCTATCAAAAACCACACTCTACTCAGAGACACGTGGGCTCACTGCACTTCTGAGGTGTTTCTCATCTCTACCAGGGAGAACCTACTCTTGGAATCATGTGTGGTTCTGTGGGGTAGGAACGTGCCTTACAAAACCTTGGCTTTCAGACCCCATTGGTGAGGAAGCTGGGTCATGTAGGGAAATTTCTTTCTGTAAGCCTCCAAACAATCAGTTATTTGTTTCCCCTATTTTTTTTTTTCCCACCAGAAGAATTTCTCTCAATAACTGGAGGAGATTTCCCATGGGACTCAGGCAATGGTGACTTCCAGGTCTTAAACTTATCTAAAACAGTTTAAAAACAAAAGACACAGGAATGTGCCTGGCTGGCCTGCAACAATGCAGATTCTGGCAGTAAGACCAGCAGCCACAGCTCGACACTTCTAGGCCTTGGAGGAGGGAGGGCATGAGGGTGAAGCCTCCTTGGTTTTTACTCAACCAACTAAGAATTTGGGCCCCTCCCCCCAGCACTGACCAATTCAAATTTAATTTTTAAAACGTATGAAGAAAAGTTTATGCAGGGCTTAGAACATCAAAGTCGCACAAATAATATCAGACTCCATAAGAAAATAAACGGGGTTCAAAAGATTCACAGATTTCTAAGATCAGCAGATCAGGCACCATCAGGGTGGTATAGTTGCAAGAAGAAAGGGGAATTTGGGGTCTGGGTGAAAAAGGTGAAGGAATTGAGAAGCACAGATTGGCAGTCATGGGGAGGTAAAGTACAGTATAGGGAATATCGCCAACAATATTGTAATAACTACTAGTATGTTTGGTGCCAGGTGGGTACTGGAAATACCAGAAGGACACTTTGTAAGTATATGATTTATCTTAACTATCATGCTGTACACTTGAAACTAATACAAAATAATATTAAGTGTAAACTGTAATTAAAATATTTTTTTAATTTTTAAAGGATTAAAAAAAAGCATCAAAAATTACTTTAGCCGCAACCGTTGTGTTTTGTTCACCTACAGAGTTCAGAGTGCCCGCGGAGGTTGATGGCAGAGAGCAGGGAATCTTAGTTTAAGTAACTTCCCTAAGTCACAGAATGGGAAGAGTTGATACTCAGGTCTGCCTGGTCCCAAATCCTAGGTTCTTTCCTCCCAAATCCTATGTTCTTTCCATTCGTCACAGAGGGTCTAAGCCGGTCCTCAATGAAACCTCTTGGGGGGGATGGGTAGCATATTTTGGGAAAAGAGAGTGAACCTTGATTAGAAACCATGGATTTAAACTCACTGCTCCCTGTTTACTATCAGATGAACAATACACAGATATCTATGCTTCATCGTCCTCATCTGAAAAAGCATAAGTCATTATAGAGGTTTTGCTAAAAGAGAGAGATGACATGTTTTAGATGGTCCCTGAGCTGGCACACATAGGGCATTCCATAGTTCGTGGTTACAGAGTCTAATTGCTCTTCTATGTCTTCATGGAAGTCTCCTCTCTGCTCTTTGCCTCATGTAGCTCACTAACCGAATCCTACACGGCCTGTCCTGGTTCCCGAGTCCAAGGCTCAATGAAAGTGATGAAGGTGAGAGTGGGAAGGAGAGCAGGTGCTCATGAAGGGCACTGTTAAAAGCCCCAGTGTCGGCACTGTGTGGTCAGGCCAGTGGCCACAGCAGAGGAAAGGGAACCACAGGCCGCCCAGGGTTCTCCCCTAGAAGTCACTCGGAACAGCCGCCCGGAGTTCCATGGACCCCATCTAGGCCATCCTTCAGGGTAACTGCTGTCTTCACCAAGACCAAGCCTTGAAAAGACGACAGCTTCCCTCAAAGGCTGTGGAGAAGGCTGTGGAGAAGCCTGGAGCAGCGCCACCAGAGCTGCGCTAGTGAGATGAGGCTATCCCAGCACCGCAGGAGACCCTCCCTGGAATGCGCCTCGGGGAGACTTCTGCAACACCCTGAGTGATGCCCACGCATAGTTCCAGGTGGTTCTGTCTCTGCTTCTACCTCTCGATCCCAGGAGCTCTGCACACCCATGCCTGCTGCTTTCAAGTTCCACGCAGAGGCTGACATTTGCAGCTGAAGGTGCCACTAACCTTTTACCCAGCTCAACACCCCTGCTTGCCCCGGAGGCAGGACCTTTAGCCCTGTGGGCACCTCTGTTCTGAGCTCCAGGCAAATCCTCTCAGAATGTCTCCTTCCTTCTATACATCCTCCAGTGGTAAGCTTCCCTATTTTGATTTCCTTCCTCGCTCTCCTTGACCACAGGTTAACAATAACCTCCACCTGATAGGTGGCAAATGCCATAAGTACCCAATCCTGTGACGCCTGAGTTTCTCTGGATCCAATACAAACTCCTGACCCTGGTTACTCAACCCTATAACTGACTGACCCCTCTTTCTCGCCACCCCACTGGTTTCCTCTAACCTTCCCAGCAGGCTGCTGGGCCCCACCTTTGCTCAAGTGGTAGTGCCTGTCTATCTTCATCAACCTCTTCCTCCCACACCAGTCCCCTCTTTCCCATGTTTACCAACAGGGCTCCCGGGTTCATAAACAGTGACATGGACTGTACATCACGACCATTAGCACAAGGATCCTCAGTAAAGACTGACGGATACTGGCAGGAGGTCCACATGTCCCCATCCTATTTCACACTCAAGGAAAAGGCCCCAACCCTCCCTTCCCGGGCATCTGGATTCGTTTTCCCTCTCTGGCCAAATGAAATGCTCTCCCCAAGGAACAGCTGGGCACAAGGCCTCCGAACAGGGATCCTTGAAGAAAACAACCAAACACATGCATGTCACAGCCTTGCAAAAGCGATGCTCAAATCAGGGCAAGCCCAGGCTAAAAATAGGCGCCCATGAATGAGGACATCAGACGGTATCAGAAAGCACAGCGGTGCCACGCCCAGCCCACACGGTCTGCTTGCTGGGCTGGGACGGCCGGTGCTCCGGGTTTGAGGCAACAGGGAGATGGCACAGGTGGACTCGCTCACCTCTCACTCAAAGGTAATTAGGGAGGCAGTGAGAGGAGAAATCAGGCCTTCATGTTCTTGGAATGGATCTTTTTATTTTGTCATCCATTCCAGCTCAGCAAGCAGACTGTGTGGGCTGGGCGTGGCACCGCTGTGCCCTCTGATACTGTCTGATGCAAACAGTGTTCTGCATCTAGAAAATATCTGAAGAGAAAAAAAATAAATTCCAGCATGAAAAAAACCTTTTGCCTTCCAAGGGTGCAGTGTTGTATTTCATGAGCATCTGTAAGCACCAGGAGCCTGTGTGGGCCCCGTGCCCTCTTCCCAGAGGCTCTCCTGCACGTGCCCATGGAGACGCCCGCAGCCTTGCCAGGTCCACCTCCCTACAGTCTCCTCAACAACAGGCTCTGAAGAAAGGCCCCTGAACAAAGCACTGGCCTGAAGGTGCCCAGAAAAAGGAAAATTTCCTGCCAACACTGGAAACAGGACTGTGCCCAGGGAGAGGCCAAGCGCTCACTAACCTGTCTACAGACGGCTGGTCCTTGCATCTATTTTTCAAAAACATGTCAGAGAAGAATAGTGTTTGTTTCTACCGAGGGTAAGTGTGGAAACAAAAAAACTTAATTAACACACGCACAGGCACACAGGCCAATCACAACTCCCTTCCTCTCACATCCTCAGCGCTAAGCTTGACACGCTCAGCCCTGTACACAGAAGAGATGTGTGCTCAGGGGCCTGCAGGGTGAGCTCAGGGGCCTGCAGGGTATGCTCACGGGCCTGCAGGGTGCTGCCTGTCAAACCGGAGATGCCCTTCTCTCCCTCCTGGAGTTGTCTAGAGTTTGCCTGCCTCTGGGCCAGAATGCCTGGGGATAAGACTCGGACAAAGATGGTTTTCTGGCTAAGCACTGGGAGGACAAGCAGCAGGCTCTGGGAGGACCCCTCAGTTCACTGCCTCGTGGGGAGATCCCCAGCACAGAAGGTCTGTGGCTCGTTAACAGGAGACACATGAAACGTAGGGAAGACCATAAGGTTGAAACTGATCTAGAAAGGCCACAGGATCAGCTTTTCTATGGGTGACTGGACAACTGCAATCTAAGAAAACCTGGCCATTTCAACTGAGAGATGTTCGCCTAACTAGAGCGCAGACAACAAGAGGGCAGGTGCCCTGTCTTCCTGACATTGTTTTGCATTACTGCAAAGTTCTGGAAATATCCGCCATGGCTTCCCCACCTGTTGAATTTATTGGGTTGACACTGGTTATCACAATTCTATAGGTTTCAGATGCACAATTCCACAGCACATCACCTGTACACTTTATTGTATGTTCACCACCCCCAGAGTCAATGCCCTCACCCACTCCCGGTAATCACCACACTGTCCTCGTCCATGAGTTGTTTTTTCTCTCTATTCTTTTGGGGGAGAAGGGGAAGGTAGGAGGAATTGAAAAAGTAAAGGTATCCAGTGAAGCCCATCCTAGACCTTTTAAAAGAAATAAAAAAGTAGGTTTACAATTGTGAGCATGCGAACGTTTCTTTTTATATTCTTATTTATATTCCATGTAAACCGACCTTTGCCTCGCCTGTCTATCAGAAACTTCGCCTCTCTCCCAATGACGACTAGGCACATTTTCACCCCTGCAGTATTTCTCCGTCGTGCCCTACATTTTGCTGAACTCAGCCTCTGCCTGTGTTCATCCCCGCCAGGCTAACGGTGAATATTTCATGCCGAGCCCACTTCCCTTACATGCACATGTCAGAATTACTGAGCTCATGTTTGCCTCCCTGCTTTCTATGTCAATTCCGTGTTATGTACACAGAGCGCCGCCTCCATTTCCACTCAGCTTCCAGCTGGAACAAAGGCAGCCTTTGTCACTGAACTGTTGCCTCAGTTTCTTCACTGAAGAAAATCGGCCAGGGCACCAGACTGCATTGGGTTACTCCTCCCACATCTGTCCTCCAAAAATGCCAAAGCTGTCCCCTGAGACATGTCCCATCCACTCGGGAAATTTTCTATTTCAAAATGAGATCCCCGTGTTAGGAACAGAATCTTTAGCATGAATCTCTGGGCGGGGCACTGCCTGCAGCCAGTCTTTGTCACGAGGGAGCTTAATCTACAAAACTCTGAGGGTTTCACGCTCTGGAGCTGCACGGGCATGAGCCACCTGAACTGAGAATCCCCCACTTCGCAGTTCTGGGATCACGAGGCCCTGGAGAAGCTCACGGAAGCCCTCCGGGGTTGGGCTGGCCCCCTGAAGACTTACAGATGTTGATGTGTGTGTCACCAAGATGCAGGGAGTGACATCTGGCTCTGGCTCTCAGCAGTAGCGAGAGAATGCTGTGGGTGGGGAGAGGGAGAAGGAGAGTGACCCAATTAAAATGCAAATGACTCCTCTTCTTGTTGCTGCCACATGAACTTTGAAGGGAAATGAGTACATAGGGTGCAGGTCCCTGGCCAAATCAGGACTTCAAAATGACCAGGGAAATGCCAACCAAGATCCTTACTGCTGATTTATCCTGGAATCCCAGGTAACCTCTAAACCACAGTCACAGGGAAGGAGGGAGCTCAAGACCCCCACTTGCTTTTCTTTCCCCAGCCATCTTGACTGAAACTTTGAACTGCTTATTCACCTGATGACGCAAACTAAGAAAGAGAGAAACCCACGTGGGCAGTGAGAGCCGTGGCGGGAATGGCCTCACAGTGGGGTTGTACCGTCTTAAAATTGGAAAACTGTGTGCTAGACACTGTGTCCAGCATCTGTACCTTCGCCTGTTACAATACCTCTTAGGGTCTTAGCGTTTGTATGTTTTCTAAACTTGCAGACTAGGTAAGTAGTCAGAGACATGGACTGCATTTGCCTAAGGTGGCCCAGTGGGTAAGCAGACCATCAGCTACTTCCTGGGTTCCTGTTCCTTTCACATCTACACTAATCTGCCAATCAACACATTTCCGAGTCTCTATTACTGTCAGAACTTGGGCCTCCAAGTGATGGCTTTCTCAGGTGGAAACCTGAAGCCTGGAAGAAATACACAATGTATTTCTCTTTCTTTTAATTTAAAATTATTTTTATTGAGTTGTCGTCAAGAAACTCTATTTTGATTACAGCTGTTTGACCAGAAGGGGATGGGCTATCATCAAGCTTATTCTAATAAAATATAAAATATGTGGCAAGTCTTTGCACATCACTCATAGACATATGTCTTTAAGGAGAGAACCGGGTGTTTCTAATAAAGGACGATGCCAGCCTTTTCTCACACGTTATCATGGTGCTCAGGACGAGGGACCCAGCACACAAAGCCCGTTAGGCTCCGGGGATGGAGATTGGGGATGGAGCTTTGGCTCCCGCCAGTTCCACCTCACCACGGAGTGATCCCCAGTGAGCACCCAGACCCCAGAGGAAAGGCTTCTACTGTAATACATGACGTGAGACGGAAGCCTCCACACAGTGGGTTTCCTTTTGGGAGGCAAGTAGTTTTTCGGGAGGACGCTCAGGGTGGGCCCTGTCGGTTGTACCAGCTACAGTCGGAGCAGCAGAGCAAGGGAAACAGGTCCCAGCACTAAGAGGCGCTTGGGGGTCTCTCTGGGTCTTGATGCCGTGCAGCCAGGGTTGGGCTAGAACGAGTGAGTTAGGTTCGGTGGACACTGGGCATTGATGCATCAACTCCCAGTTAGTGGAAAACCAGAAAAACACACATTTCTCATCTCCCTCACATCCGGAGAGCAGACAGGGCAGCTTGTTTTCACCGACCAGATCTGGACGCCGTGGTGGGCAGGGCTCGCCCGCTGAGCCCTCGCCGGTGGTGCTCACGGTGGAGGGAGGCACAGTTCGGCGGTTTCCCCCTCAAGTCCCGGCCTGAGCAGCGAGCCGAGGAGCGTGGTTTTCCGCTAGAACAGTCCCACCATGTGGTTTGGCTCTTCTCCCGGCTCCACAACATGCGAGTCTGATGCCTGGTCCTTCCCAGAAAGTCTGTGAACCACCTAACATCCTTTAACACGTCCCGCTCTGCTTAAAGGAGCTACAGGAATTTCTGTGGTTTGCAGCCAAAGGCCCTGCTGGCTCAGCAAGGGAGACAGCAGGGAAAGGAGAGGAAGCTGGAAGGGCGGTGGGAGCCTGCTGGCCGGGCAGTGCCAGGGCTCACGTGTGCCAAGCCAGGGCTTTTCTGCCCAGTGCTGTGTGCCGAGGCCACACGGGGTCACCCACAGCCACAGGCTTGAGTTGGTTGGACAGGGTTGAAATCTCAACTCCACTGCCCAATCTCTGTATTGTGCTGGGCCATTTCTCATACCCTCTGAGCCTCAGCGTACTCATCTGCAAAATGGGGTAATGCTCTCTCCCCCACAGGATTGTAGAGAGACTCCAGCTAGGAAGTGTGTGTAAGCAGCCTAGCACAGTGCCTAGTAACGAGCTGCTCCAGAAAGAATACAGCTAGTGCCCCAGTCTTCACCAACTGACTTGGCTGACCTGTTAATACACAGAAACATACCACCTACATCCAAATACATTTTTAAAAATCTAAAATTATCCTCATAAAAGAGAATGTTGTGTTATATTTCCGTCTATATAATTATGTATGAACCACTTTTTCAATTACTTTAATTTGGGCGACAAAGTACTATTTGGAAAAGACACAATTATCTCAGATTCAATCAATGCCAATGTTAGATACTTACAGAGGTCAGCATTCGTTTAAAATAAAGAAGGAAAATAAATTCAATGGTGAATTTAACATCTACTCTTGGGGGGAAATGACCTCACAGTTAAATGCTGGATTGCCTTGCAGCAGAGCAGCCTGGTGGTTAAAAGCATGAACTCCGGTCCGTTACAGTGGAGTTTGAGTCCCGGCTCTGCCTTTCGTGAGCCGTGTGACTTTGAGCAAGGTCCTTGACCTCTGTGGACCTCAGCCGCTCAGTACAATCAGGAACTAGAGGTGTCTTTCTCACAAGGCTCTGAGGAGTACATGAATGAATACGTGCAAAGCACCTATGAGCATTGGGAGGCAAATAGTTTTTCGGAAGGACGCTCAGGGTGGGCTCCTGTCGGTTGTACCAGCTACAGTAAATGCATACATATGAGATCTTCTCAATTACAGGGTGAAGGAGCTGGGGAACTATGCCGGGGTTATGTGAATGGGACCCTGTGGCCGAGGATCAAAGCCCCAGTGACAGCACTATCACGTGGGCATCGCACTGCCATCTCTCACGACAGAAATGAAGATGATAAGCCCTGAAGAACGGACTTAGATAACGTAAAATGTGGCTGTGAGTGTGAATAAATTTACTTCACAAACTATACACATGGGGAAAAGAATATTCAAAATCAATGCTGCATTTAAAATTTAAATGTGTGTGAATTAAATTAATAAAGCTATATCATCTGTGCACTGACTACTATACTATTAGTATACAAAACACACTATTCCGTAGGTATATTGATGTTGGCCAAACGCCTGTTTATAGAAGATCCTCCTCAGGTATGAAGCTTGTATTCCATTATATATGGTAAAAAAAAAAAAAGAAAAGAAAAGAAAATATGCTCTTACTCTCTTTCTATTCAGCACAGAAATACAAAGTGATATCAAGAAGCATCTTAAACCACATGTCCCTGCTCCGTTAAATTCATGTTCTTATGACCCCAATTCCTGATTTCAAACAGAAATAAGCAGCATCAACCCAAAATAACATGGAAGGAATATCTTCATGTGTCTTAAAAATATGTATTCTCCAAAACAGATAAGGATGTTACCCAATTGTATTTACCTGGCATCCTCATTATGCCTTTATTTTCTTGGGAGTGGTGTGGGGATAATAAAATCCAACTAAAAGAAGATTTTCTACATTCATAAAGCATGAACCACAGAAAGTATTATATTTCATAGGGTCTTCTCTCATCTCTACTTAGGAAATGGAGGATGAATTTGGCCAGATTTTCCATACCAAGAAGTTTTAGTGGTTCTCTCTTTTTAAAAATTTAATCTTAGAGAGGAGAAGGAGAGAGAAACATCAATGTAAGAGAATAACATTGATCGGTTGCCTCCCCTGGGATCAAACCTGAAACCTGGGTGTGTATCCTGACCAGGGATTGAACTCACCACCCCTTGGTGTATGGGATAACACTCCAACCAACCGAGCAACCTGGCCAGGGTGGTGGTTCTCTTAAAGACAATGAACAGGAAAGCTGGCAGGCATGCCAGCTGGGACATTTATGTTTGTGATGTAGGCAGGTAAGGAATGAGACCACTGAAAACACTAGAAGGCAATCAGAACTAAACTGTCAACAGAGACAGTCGTCCATTCTATCAAAATAAACCCTTTCATGTTGACCTTTTTCTCAGTTCTGTTTGTGTGTGATTGCAAGCTCATGCTAACCAAGCACTCTTCCCAGAATTATAAAGTTTGTATAGGTCTCAAAGTTTATACATAACATTAAATATAATTCCTATTGGATATCAGATTATCCAAATGTGGGAAAATCCAAATTCTTTTTTTTAAAAAAATATACTTTCATTGATTTCAGAGAGGAAAAGAGAGGGAGAGAGAGAGAAACATCAATGATGGGAGGAAATCACTGATCAGCTGGCCTCCTGCATGCCTCCTACTGGGGATTGAGCCCACAACCCAGACATATGCCCTTGATCTGAATTAAATAAACCTGGGACGCTTCAGTCCACAGTCTGACGCTCTATCCACTGAGGCAAACCAGGTAGGGCAAAGAGTCTAAAATTCTTTTCAAGATATTGTAGGCAACTTAATTATTAGATTTATCAAGTCATTGATAAAACCAAACTACGTAGATATCAGTAACAAATAGCATGTTTTACTTCTGTGGAATTTCAGTTGAAATCACCTATTTCACACTTAGCAATACACACACACATACACACACACACACACACACACACACACACACACACACACACACGAGCCCCTTAAATTAGCTCAAGTTTGGGGGTGGGGAGATGCTACTGCCAGCAGGGGAGCTGTTCCAAGCCTTTGTAGTCACCTGAAATGCTATGAATCAGAGCTACCAACAATCAGCCTCATCAGAAGCCATCCAGTATCGGAATGAAGCTGCTTTGATTCTGAGAAGCTCTCAGCAGGAGGTATAACTCTGTCTCAAGAAGACACACTGCTGACTAAGGAGAATATTCAAAGAGCCAGCATGAAGTTGTATTTAACACTTGGAAAATGCAAATATCTTTTGATGGTAGACTGAACGCAACCCCCAAAGGCAGAAAATACAGCCAGAAGCATGCAGACTATTCCTTCACCTTCAGTGGTTCTCAACCTTTCTAATGCCGAGACCTTCTAATGCAGTTCCTCATGTTGTGGTGACCCCCAACCATAAAATTATTTTCGTTGCTACTTCATAACTGTAATTTTGCTACTGCTATGAAGTAATGTAAGTATCTGTGTTTTCCGATGGTCCTAGGCAACCCTGCTAGATATTTACATTACAATTCATTAACAGTAGCAAAGTTACAGTTATGAAGTAGCAACAAAAATAATTTTATGGTTGGGGGTCACCACAACATGAGGAACTGTATTAAAGGGTTGCGGCATTAGAAAGGTTGAGAACCACTGAGAGAGGAAGAAAAATAACCCCAGCAACCTCGGGTTTTAGGCAGACAGGGAAAGAGATTATCAAGCCTCTTAGGTTTAAGCTTAGGACACCTGCACGGAAGTAGAAAGATTTGCTTTGCATTCTTTCATCATTTAGAGAAGGAGAAGGGAGCCTGATCAGACTTAACCCCTTAGGTAAAAACAGACTCTCGTGTATAATTGTATAGGCCGCTAATTGTATGTGCTGCTTCTTTTCTGATACTTAACTGTAACCTCAGCTTTATTTAGTGTAATGTAGTGTAACTGTGCCCAGAATTCCTTATATGTAACCTTTTCTAATAACATTCATCACCCACCTCCTTGAATTAAACTCTTCAGACTCAAGTTCCACATCTCAGCTCCTTGGTGATAATAACAGTATTGACTAGTATTCTTCATTTAACACACTGGCATGTTTACTAATACTGGTTCATTTGAAAGGCTCGAGGAAGACAGATGTATTACATTGCCTTGAAGTCAATCATGACCAGCCTTGTCCATCATAAGCACTCCATAAATAAATGTTTGTTAACTGAAAGACTGTTGACAAAATAAACTTGTCCTTGACTTTTAACATCTGTGGCCGATTTCATTCACTCTCACCAATTTGTAGTTTATAGAAAGTTAAGGTGTAGTAAGGTCTTATTAATAACTAAGCTTATAAGAAATGACACAAGTCATGAGTAAGACTTATTGGTTATTATTTTGCTGATTTTTAAATTTGTATGTGGGCTTATTAAAACAGATACACTTGCAATAAACACATTGCTTTAAAATATTCAAAACATATTTTTAACTTATTGGGAATGGCTTTTCCTTTCCTAGTTATTCTCTTTTCACCTCTAACTCACCTTATAATATTTAAGTCTTACTTTTGAAATGAAAGATTTTTTTTCCCCTGAGTACACAGTCCCTTATCAGATATCTGATATGCAAATAATTTCTCCCATCCTTTTCAGCAATGGTGCTGGAACAACTGGAAATTCTCACACAAAGGAATAAAGTTGGGTCCTTCCTTACACCATACACAAAATTTAATACAAAATGAATCATAGACCTAAATGTAAGAGCTGAAACTATTAAAAAACAACAGTCTAACAACTGAGCAATAAACAGACAACCCAAGTGAAAAATAGGCTCAGGACGTGAACAGATGGTTCTCCAAAGAAGTTACACAGTGGACAATAAGCACATGAAAAGATACTCAAAATCATTAATCATCAGGGAAATAAAAATCAAACCCATAATGAGATACCACTTCACACCCACTAGGATGGCTATAATAAAAAAAAAATGCAGATAATAACAGATATTGGTGAGGATGTGGAGAAACTGGAACCCTGATACCTTGCTTTTGGGAATGTAAAATAGTGTGGCCACTTTGGAAAAGTTGACCAGTTATTCAAAATGTAAAACGTGGAATTATAACACCCAGTAATTCTACTCCTAAGTTATAACCAGGAGAAATAAAAACATGTCCACACAAAAACGTGTACATGGATGTTCAGCCAACAAGTGGAAACCCAAATATCCATCAACAGATAAACAGATATGTAACCTGTGGTAAAAAGAGATAAAGTACAGAGACAGGCTACAAAATGGATGAGTCTTGATAACATTATACTAAGTGAATGAAACAAGTCACAAAAGACCATATATTATATGATTTCATTTATATAAAATGTCCAGATATAGAGACAGAAAGTGCATTAGTGGTTGCCAGGGGCTTGGAAGTTTGGGGAGGGGGATAGGAGAGGTGACTGCTAATGGGCTCAGGGTTCCTGTTTGGGGTAATAAGAATGCTGTAAAATTTACATGAAGATGCTAAAAACCATTTAATTGTACACTTTAAAAGGGGGGATTGTATGTATGTTAAAGACTCACAAACAGAGTCTAGGAGGACAGAGGATTCCCTCCCACACAAAGGCACTGAAGATTGAGGCCAAGTATTAACTTCTCCAATTTTACACAGGCAAAATCAAGATCAACTAGAACTACCTGGGTAACAAAGTCACCTTCTCTTACAGCAGTTGGCCTAAATGCATATTTTAAATGCCTGGCAAATAGAAAGCTCTTAGAAACATCAGCTCTCGCCTCCAATGACCTGTCCCCTTTCCTAACCTAGCTAATGCTTGGGCAAAATTAGAGAAAATTATCAAACCATTTTTAAATAAAAGAATAGTAAGCATCTGTCCAGGGAGATTTATGAAGACACGTTTTAATAGAAAATTAATGAGTAAAATAATCTCTCTAAGCATTCTTGCTGGTTTTTTTCCATCTCTTCACCCGCATGCCCTCACAAACTTTGGGACTCATAAAAAAAAAAAAAAAAAAAAAAAAAAGACACTTGGTTTCCTACAAGCAAGTCCATTTTATAGATAAAGAAACAAAAATTCAGGGAAATAAAACTAGTTATCAAAGTCATAATTAAGAGAGCGTGTCAGTGCTCCTGGAGCTCACATACCCTTCTACCTTTGTCTCCCAAGAAACAACTACACAGCATTTTACAAGTGAAATCACCTAATTATGGTCTCCAATCTCATTTCCTCTTGGCAGGGCCGTGCTTCCTCAGGCCAAGGCAGACAGATGCTCAACATCAGGAATACAGTGTAGATCATGAAGGCAAGCAGGCCCCACTGGAGGCAGTGTCCCTCCCCATCCTCGCCTCACCTTTCTCCAGGAGCAGACTCCACCCTCAGGCAACCTGGAGCGGGCCTTCTGTCCAGGCCCCATGCCCTTGACCTTCCACTTCAGGGCAGGGAGGAAGTCTGACCCCAGCAGCAATAAATAGTGAGCTTACAATTCTGTCTCCATGTAGACGGCTTTCTAGAGAGAGAGGTACCACATCCGTGAATGAGTCCAGCCGAGATCGGATTTCCTGACTGACCAATGGAGTCCCGGGACCTCTGCCTGGGAGCCAGAACTGAGAGGAACCACCGGGAACACACACCACCCATCCCGACTGCTGACCCGCTGCCATTCACAACTACTGGCACCCACCATTTATGACACACCATTTGCTGTGCGCAACGTGTCAGCGTGTCATTGGATTCAAGTGTTCTTTTGTTTAACTCCATCAACAGGTCTGTGTGGGAAGCATAGCTATGATTTTCACTTTCTATACAGACACACCAAGGGAAGCTAAGTAACTCGCCCAAGGCTCTATCAGACAAGGCAGAGGAACTATCACAGAGGGCTGAGAGGGCAGTGTGAGCATTCAGAGTGGATGGGGAAGGATCACGGAGAGAAGCATAGCCACGGGAGCCACCCACCAATTCTCCAAAGGCAGGAACACGGTTTCCATACAGGGATAATGGTCGCTTGAATCTCATTTTCCAAAGAATATCTTCTGCATCAGTCCAACACGGTCCTGTGGCCCCAAATTCCCGGGTGTGAGTTATGCCAGATAGTATCTCGATATGCCAAAGTTGTGGGTGCAATCCCAGGGTAGGGCACATACTGGTTTAGGTGTTATTACAGAAAGCATTTTAAAATATAAATATGCTTCTGCAGGAGGGCAAATATTTTAACCCTGCATTTTTCACAGGATTAATGTATAGACTCATTTTAACAGGAAAAAAAAAATCTTATCAGTCATATAGCTTTAGTTTGAGTAATACGGACTTAAAAAGATAAAATCTTATTTAAATTTTAATAGTATGTCTTTAATTTGTAAATTATTGCTTCAAAGGGGCATCTTCCCTTAGTGACTGGCAAAAATACTTTTGAAAACATTATTGTAATAATTTTGATAAAAATTATGCATCTAAGGATTTGGAAACCCTTGTTTAAGAATCATAGCTTTGATCTATTTAACAGCCTCAATCCAACTACTGTACAGCCCCAGCACAGGGCTTGGCACATAGATGTTCAAGGAACTTCTTTACAAGCTGGGTAAAGTTCAAAGTGGAAATCACTCCAGGTGGGCAGGCCCAGGCACACACCAAGCTATGATTCTGATCAGCTGGGTTTAAGAAAGAATCACAAGAGAACATCAGATAAGAATCTGAGGTGATGGGCAGGTAGAACATCATCCTGATATGCCAAGGTTGTTGGTGTAATCCCAGGTCAGGGCACAATAAGAATCAACCAATGAATGCATACATAAGTGAACTAACGATCAATATTTCTTTCTCTGTGCCTCTCCTTTCCTCTCTTTCTCAAATCAATATATTTTTTTTTAAATGAGGCTTTAGAATTTGATAAGATAATTAAGTCACCTAAGGATGGGCTAACTCTGTCCATGGTCACCAACAGGGAACTAGCTGACGAGTACTAATGAACCGCTTTCTCACCTTGCAAAAGCCTCTGTGCCTCGCGTGTTAGAGTAATTTTTACCTTCTGTCACGGTACCTGGGAGGTGTGAGAGAGAGAGATCAGAGGCTAGCCTGGTCCCATGGGCAAATGACAGGAGACGAGGTCAGCAAGTTTTGGATGCTACCAGTTGCAATGTCTGTGTCCTTGGACACATTTCTTAAATTCCAACTTCCTGTCTCCTCATTAGTGCATTGGAACAAGTAGCTATGAGGCCGTGTTGCTGGAAGAAGTGCACGCTGCGATGTCTGTATAAGCTCCTGGCCCATCACTAGTGGGTAAGAAAGCTAGTTCCCTAATGGGAGGAGGAGGAGAGAGCCATCAGCCAGGGTAACAAAAAAGGAAAACATTCAGAACACGAAAAAAGCCTAAGGCCAGGAATAAACATGACAGTCTTTGGGGTGGGCTTGGGAGTAGACTGGGAGCGAGGAAAGGAAATGGGAGCTGCCTTCTAGGGGGAGGCGGCGTTCTGGTTTCCTGGCTGAGTGAAGAACAGAGGAAGAGGATTTGCCACGTGTTCATGGAAGTTCCAGGCAGAATTTAACGTCATTCCACTGGCTCAGAAAAATGAGAGGATCCTCTTTCTGGCAAATCTCAAGTGAAGACATGTTGGTGAGCAAAAATGAACTGGCGAAGGAAAGTGGGGAGTGGTAGTACAAATGGACCAAGTTCAGGCAATGAGGTGGTTTCTGAAAGGCTCCTGCCTTGTTAGACTCCTAGGATGGTTTCCTCATCCATCTTCAGGGATTCACTCAGCAGGGGATAGACCCATACTCAGGACATTGCCATTCAATGCTTCAGGTCACTCACACTCACCCCAGACTTAGTTTTTCAGGCTATGGTAAAACCAGAATAAAATGAAATCAGCGTGCACTACAATTACAACTATGTTATTATAAGTATGCATGCAGACAGGGCCTAGAAAGCTTGGAAAAGTGAAATACAGTCCATATGTACTGGGTGGTAGAATTGGTTATTCTGATCTTGTTAGTGCAATACTTAAAAAGCTGGGAAGTTAAAAAAACAAACAAACAAAAACCCCACACAGCAAGTTAGGAACAGCCCAACCTCATCCATGCCACTTTGCCTATGACAGGAGAACTTGGACTGAGACGATTGCTAAAACCATACGCGACATCAGCCTGGCTTCCAACCCAATTCCTAGTGGCCAGGCCAGACACAGCTGCAGCCCATCAAGTCCAGAGCTTCAGGACTGAAAGGCTCAAGCCTGAATGTCTCTTGGTCAAAACATCAATGCAAATTTCACCCACAGACAGCACCCTTATAATGCACTTTGCTGATCTCAAACTAGACCCGAGAATTTTTGGTCTCTACAACTTCACGCTAACAAATAACGAAATCAATGTTTTCCCTCTAACTACTCTGAGACTTTTAGTAGCACCACAGCACACAGACACACAGACATACCCACTTCCCTGAGGAGGAACTAAACAGTCCCAGTATAGGGAGGAGACTAAACCTGGCTTTGACCTTAAGACAGACTTCAGGACACAGCCAATCACTTTACATTTACTCCACTGCAAAGTCACCTACACCCACTCCAACTCATTACCCACATTGCTGAGGTTTTAGTTACACAAACCAGTCAATGCTGGACTAGACAGGAATCTGGGGATAGGATGATCTCAATGATGTGTACAGGTCTTACAATATGTGCCTCAACCAAGGCCTACACAACCCTAAGGGAAAGTTGGAAGACCCCCCCTGGTCAATGGATATATGTACATTCAATAGTCTCAAGTTTAATTTGCCTCTGCTTCCTTCTAAAAAGCCTTTCCTTGCCTCCCCTCCATAGTCTCCTCCCACCTCAATACTTTGCTCATACCCCTGCTTCAACACTTCTACCGTAGTATTGCATTTCCTCATAACCTGTCTCCTGGCCAGACTGAGAGTTCCTTGGGAGAAGAAACCAGATCTTTACCTGTGTGCACCCAACACAAGTGCAGTGCCTGGCACACAGAGATGCTCCACTTGCCCTGTGTTCCTTGGGGCATCCTGGTTTAGATGACTGTTCCCGTGTAATGCCGTAGTGTCCCCCTTCGCCTCCCCAAAGTGCAGAGGCGTATATGATAAAGCCTATGACCACCTTGTCAATAAACAGCAGATGAATATAGGTTGCTGGTCTTATGAAATTTGCTTGTTTAAAATCACCTCCCCATTATTTGCTCTGGTTATTATAGGTAGATAGGCCAGTAGATAGGTGGGTGGGTGGAAGAGTAGGAGAAGAATGGACAGCCTGAGAAGAAGGTAACCCATACATCGGTTTGATTAAGAACTGGATGGCATGGTGATAGCTTTGATTTGCCTTTTAAATATCTAGTCAGTCGTTAGACAGCAGTGAAGGGACCATACTTTTTCTAGCACAGTGGCATGGTCTGGGCACTAGGTGAGGTCAGCAGTGACTGGAGTGTGCTGGTGGCACTGAGGAAAGCCACACTGGCTTTAAAGCCACACCAGGATGGCAGAGAAGTGAAGGTGTTGGTAGGGATTCACTGCTCCAGGGCCCAGCATCCTGCCCAGGAAGCCACCCCTTTCAACAGGGGCCCTTAAAAATGGAAACATCCCTGAGTTTTCCTTACAGTCCTTAACAACAGAGTAGCAAGAACCAGAGAAGGCATCTGAGCTGGAACCTGTGAATGGACTCGCAGCAGCAAGGGCCACATTAATACAGTTGCAGGAAGTACTGGTAAAGTCGGGATTATCCGAGTGTATGCCATTCGTCCTGAGGTCTGGCCTTTTCACAGCCCAGGAAAAACAGAACCACAGCCCCCCTGGGGCCCTCCCCACTTGTAACCGGCACAGACAGAGCCACATAAAGAAGGCCAGGGAGAGGGAGGACTTCACCTGTCTGGCCCATTTCCTCTGGCTGCTCCTTGGATTTAAGGAACCAGAGAGATTTCCCAACTCTCGCTGCTCATTACGCCTGTTTGATTGTAAAGGAGAAGATTAAATACACAGACCACAGCCCAGGTCCAGATGTGAAGCAAGCCCTCCTTTGTGGTGGGGTCCCTGCTAAGTAGTACTTCTAATTAACATCTAAAGCTGGGCTCCGTGGGGCTGTCAGAGGTGGGAGTCAGGCAGAGGCCCTGGCCCTGGCCCAGCTTTTCTCGGTGTAAATCTGAGCCCCTCCTGTAGCTGCTCTGGGTCTTGGTGTCTTCATTTTTCTGTCCTGGGAGGAAACCGTGTAACAGATTGCCATTCTCACAGGCAGGCTGCTGAGGTCACAGGGTATTCATTTAGGAGTTCAGAAGAAGTCTAAAGCCTCTGTGCAGCCAGTCCTGTCCAGTGTGAACCCACTCACCATGAGACTTGAACTTGAGCTAATGAAAATTTAAAGTTCAATTCTTTGGTCACATTGGCCACAGGCCAAGGTCTCTGGAGCCACACGTGGCCAGTGGCTGCCACGTGGCCCTTCAGACAGAGGACAGGGCCATTATCTGGAACGTCACTGAAAACACTGGAGAGAACACCAGCCCTGTCACTGCTCAGGAGGCTACGGTCCAGGTATAATTCAATGCCTACAAGGAAGAAGCTCTTCATACCCACACAGTAGGACCACAACCAGGTTCCCTTCCAACTTCTTCAAAGAAAGCACAGTCCGCCTCCTCCCCCCAGGCGCTAGTAATTGAGGGACTTTTCTCCTGAGCACTTCCCTGTCTGTTCTACACAGATCACCCTTTCCAATCTAATCTATTATTTACACAGTCCAACTTTTAAGAAAATGCATTTTCAAATATTCTCTCAACACAAGTGTTAGGTCCATGCAAACCCAGGGACCAGGGAACCCAGTCAGTCATTACCTTCCCCCTGCCTGACAGGCCTTCCCATACAACACCCAAAAATGGCCCGCTCCAACCATTCCACAAACCAGGAGGACACAACCCTCCCCAGGGCCAAGTGTTAAAAGCATTCCAAAAGAAAATGGCCCCAAACAGAAGCTCCTCCCCTCCAATCTGTTCCTCATCGGCCACGGATTTACTGGCTCTGGCAATAAATCAATTGCCAAGAGAAAGTAAAACCATGGCCCCAATGTAAATACGTGTTGGTAACAATCCTTCAGTGTGACACTTCTGATTTCAAGTGGCTGGGTGGCCCTCCCAATGCCTCATTAAATGGCAACTTTATAGCATTAAGAGGAAAAGGCTCTGGGATTTTTCTGTAAAAATGTATAAATCAATCTTTTCAAAGACAAACAATAGAACAATTCACAAAATGTGTACGATTGGGGAAGCGGGGAGGAGGGGCAAGCAAAATGAGGAAGGAGAAATTGAGAAGCAGGGAACAGTTGGCCTCGTTTTTCCTGGCAGTAGGTTATCTTGACTCTGTACACTTCCATTCTGCCCAATATTTGTTTATCCAACATCAGATGGGACTGCACTCCCAAACGGTGAGGCCCGGGCCTTGTGTGCTAGTGTGTGTGTGTGTGTGTGTGTGTGTGTGTGAAAGAGAGAGAGAGAGGGGGGGGGGGAGGGAGGGAGGTGGAAGAGAGAGAGATCTCAAACCTACAATGTCTTTGTTCATCTTCCTATCCTTCACATATTTATCATAAAGATTTTCAAGAAGTAGGCAATTAAAATCAGCCAAGCTTACTGACTCTTCTCAGATTTTGTGTTAAGAAAAGCTGGTTATAGATTATGCTCTGTGTGCAAGCCTCTATAGTAATGCTTGGAAAAACACTCACCCTTCAGTCCCCCAAGTAATGTAACATGCCTTGAAGAGTGTAAACCAGCAAGTGAACAGTTAAGCCCGCAAGGACACTACAACCTTGCAAATCCTAGCATTTGGTCTTGACCAACCCAACTCCATGTTGTTGTTTAAGAAAGTTTCCATGAGTATTATCTGCTCCATCCAAGCCCCACTGCTCTAAATGGGCCGAAACAGCTGCACCCCTGCACCCCAGGCTTGGAAAACAGGGTTGTTTCCAGCTGATGTGCTCCAATCACCAGCACATGAGGTCAACCCCACTCTCACTGCCCTTCAGCTAAGCAGCCTTTCAAAGCTATGTGTGGCCGCCAGTAGGCAATCTATTTTATTTTCCCCTTAGAAAAGCTAAAACAAACAAACAAACAAAACCCCACAAATAAAACTGAAGGTTAAAACCAAAAAGAGTTCTGAAATATAGCACACACGTGGCCTTCTGCATCACTGTGGATGGCAGTCTCAACTCTGGCCTCCTAATTGGCAGTTTTCTGTGTAGCTACACTTAATTCTGTCCAATTCTTATAGAAAAATCAGCCTCATTGTTCCAAAAGAACAACAGGCAACTGATAATGAGCACAGCGAGACAAAGGAAGAAGACTGCAGATCTCAGGAATGGTTTTTTCTGCTGTTGAACGGGTTCCTCTGGGAAAGGCGGCCATCTTGGTCCCCCTCCTTCTTACTCAGGCCTGTGTTTCTCCACCTCAAACAGCAAACAAAATGAAACAAAACTGAGCTTGTGGGATTTGTGAACTGCTCAGACTCCTAATGTCCCTCCTCCAAAGACCGTGTCTCCAGGGCACAAAGTTCGAGGCAAACATTTTTCAGGCGAGAGTCATTTTCCTAATACAATTCCCACTTTGTCACTGTCTCTGCCTTTATCCCATATATATGTATATATATATTGTGTGTGTGGTGTGTGTGGGATGTGTGTGTGTGTGTGTGTGTGTGTGTGTGTGTGTGTGAGCGCGCGCGCAAACAATGTGCTTCAGACTATTTGGAGTCTACAAGCCCATATTTACAACATCCACTTTTCCATGGGCTTGTGGAATTTCCAGACAATAGCAGAGTAGCCCACATGCAGAAATCCAAAGTAAGAATGAATCCAACTCATATCAAAACTTTAAGGGCTCAGGCACGGAAGGAATGTGCCCATCCAAACACTCACCAGTAGGCATCCAAGAGACTTTGACAGAATCTAATCGGTGCATTAGTACCTCTGGGTTCGCGTGGGAGTCACTTGGTCCTAATGCAAGCATTGAATTCCACCCCGGGCAGGAGGGCCAGGACGTGGCAAAGGTCCCAGGCCCTGGCAGGAGGCCCACGCCTCACAGCATCCTTCACAGAAGCAGCTTCCTGCAGGGAGGCTGCTGGTCCCCTGCCAACCCCCAATTCTCAGAAGGCTGGAAGGGCAAAGGGAGGAATTCTCCAGCTGGCAGACCCTCAACTCGAGACCAGAGAGGGCGGGAGACTGCGCAAGAGGGAGGAAGAAGGGGAGGCAGGGAAGGAAGAGGCTCATGGGAGGCACGTCAACAACCTGGCGATGGCAGATCCAACCAGAGCAAACCTCAATCTTAGGTCCAGGAGGGACACCAATTAAACAAATGGGTTAATTGCTCAAAAGAGACACGCATACATTCTTTCTGCATGTTATTCAAACTACAGAGATAAACTTTCACCTTCTTAATTCCACTCTCCTCCCTCCAGATAACCACTGTTTTCTGGTTTTCATCTAGACCTCTTCTGGATGCAGTATTTACACAGTGCTATATTCTCATAGGAAGCAAGTATGTGTATCACTTTACTTAAATCGCCATATATTCTACACTGTATTTTTCTCCCCATTTAACAAGATCGTTCTGTCTCCGCAAAGAGACCCATTACTTCTTTGAAACCGCCACACAGTAGCCTACACAATGTGGACTTACCATATTTTATTTATTCACTCTTTTTCTGATGCTTAATGTTCATTTCCCCTCCTTTTCAAACAGTTCTCGAGTAAATACATTCTCAGATGCAAGTAGGTCACTAGAACACAATTCTAGAAGTAAAATCACTGGGTCAGAAATGTGGATAATGTTAATAGATCCTGACAAAATACCCGTGACAAGTTTGATTCCCAATGACAGTATGTGAAGACAATAGAGCACCCTTTTGCCAAGCTTTCCAAGGTTTCAATTTCTGTTGGTCAACCACCATTTGAAAATATTAAGTGGAAAACTCCAGAAACAAACAATCTCTTAGTTTTCAATTCCACACTGTTGTGAGTAGCACAGTGAAATCTCGCACCATCCTGCCCTATTCCACCCGGAACGTGAGTCACCCCTCTGAACAGCTTCTCCACACTTCAGACGCTACCCTCTCATTAGTCACTCAGTAGCCCACTGGACTATCAGATGAGTGTCACGATATCGCAGAGCTTGTGTACAAGTAACCCTTATTTTATTTAATAATGGCCCCAAAGTGTAAGAGTAGGGATGCTAGCAATTCAAATATGCCAAAAAGAAGCCCCGAAGTGCCTCCTTTCAGTGAGAAGATTTGTGTGTACAGGGAAAAACAGATATTCCCTCACTGTCCAGACAGGATGGTGGACATAGCAGGAAAACCCCCTGCTTTAATTTGCCCATTCCTGATCAACTGAGAGATCAAACATTTGGTCTTACTGGCCATTTGCATTTTCTCTTCTATGGGTTGCCATTTCCTACATTCTGTTCATTTATCTTTTGGGTGATTTGATTTTTCCCCTCATTAATTTATAGGCTGATATATATATACACACACACACACACACACACACACACACACTGATTTTAGAGAGGAGGAAGAGGAGGGAGAGGAGGGGGTAGAGGGGGAGAGGGAAAGAGAGAGAGAGAGAGAGATCAATGACGAGAGAAAACCATTGATCGGCTGCCTCCTGCACACCCCCTATTGGGGATCGAGTTTGCAACCCAAGCATGTGCCCTTGACCAGAATCGAACTCAGACCCTTCGGTCCACAGGCTGATGCTCTATCCACTGAGCTAAACCAGTTAGGGAAATTTATAGGTTTTAATATATTCTATTAATCCATCATTCTGTTTGTCTTGTATATTTCTCCCAGTCTTTTTCAAATATCCAATTACAGGACTCAATAAATATCTCCAAAACCATTCATTGGAGCTAAAAACAGAGAGTGATCCAATTGGCACTTTAAAAGAAATCTCAACTGCATTTATCAATTCTGCTACAATAGCTAGCCATCAGTGGGTGGCTTAAGAAGTGGGATGCAGGAAAGAGCGTCTGGATAATCCAAATGGAATCCCTGAGAGCATCACCACTGAGCACAATCCCACCCTCTGCCTCCCTCCTCTGTGGAGTCCTCTGGGCTCTGGTTGTCATGCCTGGGTTTCCAGGACATCTGGCACATGAGGGCCCCTCTGCAAACACGGCTCCGAGATGGAGGCAGCCTGAGTCGGCGGCGGCTGGTCTGAGGTCTCTCTCACCTGCTGCAGTGCTGAGCGCCACTGTGGGAACTGGAGGAGGTTAGTTGTTGTGGGACCCACGCCTCAGGTTCCTCCTCTGTGAAATGGGCACAATAGGAGACCCTGCACCTCCTAAATTTTCGAGAGGTTTGGGGTGAATGCATGTATATTGCTTCACATGATGCTACATGCACGGAGCCACTGGTGTTTGCTTTCTCAGTTACTATGCTGTGCAGAACTGTCAACATTTACGATGCGTTTTGCATGCCCAGAACAAGCGGACAGAGTCAAACTAAACATCGTTAAATATGTGGCAATGGGAGGAGATGAGCCAGCATTGTTAAAAATACATTCCTGCGAGAACAACACTAATTTACAGAGCAAGTCCGATGCCACCACAATGGCAAACAGTAGGCATAGGTCTTAGAACTCCTGGACCACAGAGCGAAGGACTGATGGAGAGCCTTCCGTCAGCGCCAACCTGCTGATGACAGATCCCAGTCCCAAACCACAGCCAGAAGCCACCTCTCCAGCTCCAAGCCTGAGGTTCGAGGGGCTCTGTTCACTCCACTTGGCTGCAGGGACTTTTACAGCTTCCATCTGCTCCCCAGGCAATCACAAAGAATGCCTTCTGGCCCAGGCCCACTGCCCGGGAACAATAACCATCTCATACATTGGTATTTAGTTACAGGGCTCTGAAGGCCGGGTAGCCAATCAAAATAGGGTTCCTGCAGATCAGATTTTGATCTCTGTCCATGAGGATACTGGCTGAAGCCACTCTGGAAAAGCAAAAAAGAGCAAACATTCTGTTCAGAGGATTCTGAACACGTCTGCTTCCTATCCGTGCTGAGATGGTAACTGAAGCAGTGACAGAAGGCGCTGGGCCGCTGACCCACAGGCAATCCACGTGCCGTGGAGTCTGACTCATCCTAAAAGATGTAAATAATGATAGGAAAATCTGTGCCTTCAAATTGGCTGAAGCCGGAAAAACCCTCTGGATTGGAAGATAACGTGTAAACAAAAAGCACCCATCGTCACTATGGTCTTTGAAAGTCAAGTGCAGTTGGAGCAAGTGGGAGAAACCTCTTCAGAACCTCTCCCCTCCCCTCCCCCTGCAAGCAGTGTTGAAATCAGACCTGGGATTTATCACACACAGATCAGCTTGGTCTTTTCATCTTGGGTTGGGGGAAGACTTTCTTTTTTTTGATAAAGATACTGAGGATAAAGAGAAATGCTCAGCACAAAACCTTTTGAAAATTTGCTCTGAAAAGAAAGAAAAAAAAATCCCAATCCTTACAGATCTCTGAATGTTTGCATGCCCAGAACAAGGGGACAGAGTCAAACTAAACATTGTTAAGTATAAGGAAATGGGAGGAGATGAGCCAGCATTGTTAAAAATACATTCCTGTGAGAACAACACTAATTTAAAAAGCAAGTCCAATGCCACCATAATGGCAAACTGTAGATGTAGGTCTTAGAACTCCTGGACCACAGAGGGAAGGACAAATGGACAGCCTTCAATTAATGCCAGAGGGGAGAAGGGAAAGGGATGACCTCTGAAATGTAGGCAGGAAACACCAACCAGTCAACAAGCCAAGTTTACCAATTGCCAAAACAATCTGACATTCTTGAATGCTGGCTGCTCATCCATCTCCTGCAAGAAGAGCCCTAGGAAGAAGAATGCTTTCAGAATAACTCATGTTGCTCTCAATCCTGGATTCTATTCTCTTATAAAACAACAAAACAGTGTAAGACAACTTGTTGGGCCATACTTGAGGAGATATTTCCATTCTTAACACTAGCACCAAAAGGATAGTCTACCAAGGTGCCCGTCCCCACAAATAGTCATGTCAATGTCACAGTCTAGCTCCTGTCCACCCTCATCACTGCACAGGGCCATGCCTGTGCATCTATAGGCAGCCTTTAAACACTGTGGACTATTTTCTACCAAATTTCAAAATAAGCTGAAGCCACTCGACCTCTAGAGGCTCAGAAACCTTACAGCAGGCTGTGCCATTCAGGGTCCTGAGATTGTCTATGCCAGTGGTCAGCAAACCACGGCTCTTGAGCCACATGTGGCTCTTTGGCCCCTTGAGTATGGCTCTTCCACAAAATACCACATGCGGGCGTGCACATACAGTGCGATTAAAACTCGCCCATGGGCGAGTCTATTTTGAAGAAGTGGTTCTAACACCGAGCCACATTCAAGGGGCCAAAGAGCCACATGTGGCTCTCGAGCCGCAGTTTGCAGACCAGGGGTCTATGCTCTGCTGAGGTCAGAAAAAGAGGAAAACAGTGCTGTCCAGCAAAATTCTGGGAAACCAGGATGGTTGATGGGGATATTGAGAAGGGATGGTGCTAGTTGTTCAATATTCCCCTTCTTCCCCACAAATAAAGCCACTGTGGGAAGCATGGGCCGGAGACCACTTCCGGAGGATGGAGAAGAGACCCAGGGAGGCCTCCCAGGCACCTGGGCTGCACACAGTTCAGGTCCCATCAGTCCTGAGCAATCTGCACATGGGGGGTTCTGAAGCCTCACAATCCCCAGGAATCGGTATTACTATTGCCTCCAGTTTTAAAAAACCTGTTGGGCCCATAAATCAGTCCGAGTATTTTCTCCTCTGTCTCATAAAACAAAATGCGAACCACTTCAAATCTCTGGACTGCAGTTTATCCGTCTCTTAGGACAGAGGCTAGAGCCCTAGCTAACATCCTCATTAACAAAAACAGGCCTTTCAGCCAAGTTTGTCAAGCAATTCCTGTGAAACAACTTTCCTTCTGACCTGCCCTGTGAGCTAGGCATGATCTTATCGGACGTGATATGATTACAAAGAAGACATCTCAGCTTTTTAAAAGAAATGGTGAAAGAGAAAAGGTCAATTTTCTGGCAAAGCATGAATAGGTATAAACTATTAATAATCCTATGCTTCCCATCCGAAAAGTTTCAAAATACCCGACCTTTAAAAATATAGTAATGATATTTCATGATAGTTAACACATATTGAAAGTTTAAGTTAGCAGATGCATGCAATACTTCAATGAAGCCTCACAATCCCCATGAATCGGTACTACTATTAACTCCAGTTTTATGAAAACCTGAGGTCCAGAGAGATTCCAAGGTCGTGTGGATGTGATCGTGTGGGAACCTGGGCAGGCTGGCATCAGAAGCCAATGGTCTGCTTAAACATTGAAAGTCTGTGAGAACTGAATTTGAGGCCATACCTGGCCACCACCCAGAACAGGTGCCCCACTGTCTGTTTTCATCTTTCTCTCCCCTGACACACAGCCCAACTCCAGAGTCAATGCCCTCTGCGTTCCCTTACGCTCAGGGCACACTGTGCAATTGTGGATGACAATGTAATTTAACAGTTTATAACTCAAAACATAGTGAAGACCTGTAGTCAGTATTTTACATTTAATTATTAAGACAAACCTCCAAACAATTAGGATTCATAGGAGGATGTTGCAAATTGCTGGAAACCAAAATCCAAATTCAAAGATCAGTAATATTCCTTCAACAGCAGGAACCAAATAGAGAGAGAGGCAAAAGTCTAAAAGCAACATCGCCAAGATATTACAAAGCAACATGGAAGAACACAAAAGGTTTGGAATAATGGAGTGACGAACCTTGTTTATGGAAAGGAGAAGACAACATTTTAAAGCTGTCAGCATCTCCCAATTTGTCAATAGTTTTGATGAAGTTTCAAAAAGATCTTTTCAAGAATTCCAGAAAAGTTGAACAAAGTTCTAATACTTATATGGGAGAGTATTGGACTAAGAATAACCAAGACAACTTTGAATAACAAGTACAGAGGATGAACTCACCTGATCAGATATTAGAACACTGTGGTAGTTAAGACCGTGTGATACTGATGTAGAACTGGGTGAATGATCAGAATGGAATAGAGAGCCCTGAAACCAGCCAATGTATTTTTGGGGTCTATATGATACTCCAGGGCAAGGGCACTCTAATCACTGGGCTAGGTCTGCAATCCATTTGAAATTTATTTTTAATCCATTTTTATTTGGTTTTCTCTTTTAAATGAGGTAAAGATCAAATTACATGTTTTCTACATAAATACAAAAAACAAACACCTAACTATGAACAATTAGTGGAAGAAAAATACTGGAGACTTTTCTTAAGACAAAAAGACAGTTAAAATGACTCAACATTTTTTATGCTCCACAATTTTTCTCAAAAAGTAAAAAAATGTAGAGTATAAAAAGTAAGATGCAATGTGATACCATTTATGTCAATTAAAACACACATACCCAATGCATATCTTTATCTCTACATAAATGAGAGTATTTAACATCCAACACTTAGTCTGGAAGGATACGCACCAGCCTGGACTGAGAGGGGGCGGGGCTGAAGGGAACTTTAGTTAGGACTATTTTTTATGGTTTAAACAAAACCTTAAAGGCAAAAATGAAAAAAAAAAAAACCTAATGGCTATTAATTCTGAATGGCAGGAATATGGATGTTAGTTAGATTACTTTTGTATTTTCTATCTATTTTATGTTTTTAAAGAAAGAATTCTCAACATTCAAATATTAAATTTAGAATTCGTTAACTTTCTTATCAGCCCACACAGGCTTTTTTCTTTTTCTTTTGTTTATGACAGAGAGAGAGAGAGAGAGAGAGAGAGAGAGAGAGAGAGAGAGAGAGAGAGAGAGAGAGAGAGAGAGAGGGAGAGAGAGAGAGAAAGAGAGAGAAATTTGTTGTTCCACTTATTTATGCACTCATTGGTCAATTCTGACTGAGGATCAAACCCAAAACCTTGGCGCACTGGAACCAACAGGACTCAGAGTAATTTTTTATCTATAATGTTATTTACCTTAAAATGCAGAATATAAACAGTGAAGACAAGTAAATGCAGTTACTGATCCTAACTGTGATGGTTAATTTTATGTGTCAACTTGCCTAGACTCTGGTGCTTAGATGTTTTAACACCCCGTCTAGATGTTGCTGTGAAGGTCATTTTAGATTGATTAACATTTACATCAGTAGAATTTTTGTGAAGGTGACTCTCCATAATGTGGGTGGGCCTCATCCAATCAGGTGAGGCCGTAAGAGAAAACTGACTAAGGTTTCCTAAAGAGGGAATTGAACTTAGGAGTGCAACATAGAAACCCTGTCTGAAGTTCCAGACTTGCTACCCCACAATTGTGTGAGCTGATTTCTTAAAATAACCCACTTCCAAATACATATGTGTCTCCTCTCCCTTCTGCTTCTCTGGAGAACCCTGACAAATACCAAGGTTGCAAGTTTTGGGGTAGCCATGATTTCTCAACAACTGAAATGTTGCAGAATCTTTACATTTGAAAGGACAGAAAAACATGCTCACTGATTAGACACATCTTGTGTTTCTTTTCTAGGAAAATATATATCCTGAGAAGATTTAAGTTCTTTGGGTGGTGGCTTCTTGCCGGAGATGTGTGTTGTTAGATTTCTGAATGGAAATTTCCCTATTGGCCTATGACTACTTGTTGTCCAGATGATCTGTGGGGAGGGCACACATCCACACTCCATGTGGAGGAGGAAGCAGGGCCGGAGGAGTGAGGCCTGGCCTCATGTGCCTGTGGTTTTTCTTGAGAGAAATTCTCCTTGTCTACTTCACCAAAACCACAAGTTGACAGGCTGCCTGAGATGGATGGCGCTCCACAGACTGCTTCTCCCTGGACGGACCCTCTGCGCGGCTACGCTGCTATCAGCAGGGTCAAGGGCTCCACTTGGGTCAACAGCCTAGCACACTGCTCTTACCCTGCTCATGACACCTCCTTGTGCCCTTACATCTGGATGTAAGGGCCCCTAGATATCTAAGTGTCAGTTTAAATCCCTTCCTGATGGTGGAGAAAATATATTTGAGTCACTTGAATGTCTTGCATTTCGGTTCATTTTACTTTTAGTGTCACCCTGGCAACCCAGAAAGTTCAAGTGAGAAACAAAAGCGGAGTTACTGAAGCAATGATCCCAGCATATACTGTATAAATACTTCTTGACATCAGTTTGCATTTTCTATAGAGTTAAGAGGTGGGCAAAGGACATCTCAGCTGGATCACCCGGTGACCTCAAGTATAAGTGACCCCGACTGCCCCCATTAGAGAGAGCTGAAAAGATTGGGGGGCATTTGGTTAGATACATTTAAATGATGTAAATAAGAGAATCTTTATCCTTAGATGCAAACTTTCCATCTAAGATATTAAAAATGTAACATTTAAAGTATTTATCTTAAGCTATTTAAGATATTATATGAACATAAATATTATATACACAAATATCATGTAAACGCCATGGAAGTGAGTGCTAATTTAGAAGTATTTCTTGCTTCCTCCCACCCCCAATTTAGGAAAACATTTATTGCCAAGTCCTCAGTGAAGCTGGCACTTCTACACCTGCTCTGGGGATTATGGGTATATTTTGAGTTTTCCAGAACATATCCTCTTCACTTCTACTTTAGTTAGTTGGATAGGGTCCTTAACTTGTTCCATTTTTAAACCATCTTTAAAAGTCTTGTTTATAAAGAAATCCAACACTTGTAACTGTGAGGTCAGACACCCAGGAATATTACTAGATTTTCTTTTTTTAATATGATTTCCTCAGTTGACCTCTACACACATCCAAAATCAGCCCAGACCTTTTGGGCTAATGTGTGTTCCCTAAGTAATACTTGGAGGTTCAAAATAAAATAACTTTGAGGTCCTCTCACAGCATGAGGTGACTTCCTCATTTCTGATAACTGGGTGTTTGTTGTTTTTTTTTGGGTGGGGATGGGAAGTTTGTTTATAACTTTATTTGGGCATTTGAGGTAAGCAGTGTAACTTCATTCCACCCATCTGCCTTTTTCCCTCAGCAGGTCACCATGGTAACATGATGCATAATCACAAGTGGGATTTCTCAGGGTCGAGTTGGGGACTCCAGGGGAATACAAAACATTGGATCATAGTGGTCAGCAAACTGCGGCTCAAGAGCCACATGCAGCTCTTTGGCCCCTTGAGTGTGGCTCTTCCACAAAATACCACAGCCTGGGCGAGTCTATTTTGAAGAAGTGGTGTTAAAAGAAGTTTAAGTTTAAAAAATTTGGCTCTCAAAAGAAATTTCAATTGTTGAACTGTTGATATTTGGCTCTGTTGACTAATGAGTTTGCTGACCACTGGTCTAGAGGCCCCAGAAATAGATGCCTCTGCCACAGGAGAGATGGGTGCTGCCACACAAGCCAGGAACTGGCTTTCTGTCTTGAATGCCTTCCTTCTTCTAAAAATAACTTATGCTGCTGGGATGTGATGTCTGTAGCGATGGCAGGAGAGCATCTGCCATGGGGATGGGTCCCCCAGATCCCAGCCTTCCTTCTGGAGGGGGTGTGACTCCCCCTCCCCCTCTGCCCAAAGATGCCTTAGCAGCAAGGTTCTGAGCTCAGCTCTGCACTGGTGGGCACTGCCACTACAAAGCAGCCAGTGAGGTGCAGGGGGCAGATGGGAATTTTCTGGAATATTCTGAAGAAGGGAGTTTCCCTGAGGCCTTACCTATTATGGAAAGGGGGAGGGGGGGGGTGGAAGGATAATGATGAATACTAACCCACACTGTGATGCTGTGATTTATAAATAAGAAATACATATTTAGTTTTTGTCCAATCACATCTGAGTTTATGATACTGTAATGTGGTGACTTTTCTGGAAAAGCCTTAAGGATGGGAGCTAGTTGCCAGGAGACCCAGGCACAAGTACAGGTTAGAACTTTCAGCCCCAGCCCTGGACCTCCAAGAAGGGGACAGGGGCTGGAGAGGGAGCCCCATCACCAAGGGTGGGCCGATGATTTAATCAGCCGCAGCTACGGGAAAGGCCTCAGGGTTGGTGAACACAGTGATGCTGAACCTCTCCCCCGACACCTTGCTCCATGCACCTGCCACTTGGCTGTTCTTGAGTTGTATCCTTTCATAATAAACCAGTAAACTAATAAGTAAATTGTTTCACTGAGCTCTGTGAGATGCTCTAGCAGATTAATTGAATCTGATTAACGATCCAATTCATTAACAGGAGGAGTCATAGGAACCTATTTATAGCCCATCGATCAGAAATAGAGGTGGCACCTGGACTTCTGATTGGTATCTGAAGTGTGTTGTGGTGGTGTGGGGGGGAGGTCGGGGATAGTCTTGTGGGACTGAGCCCTGACCTCTCCAGGCAGCAGTGTCTGGACTGAACTGAACTGGAGCACACCCAGCTGGTGTCCCACAATTGTTGGGGTGGAAACCTCCCCCAGCACGCAAGCTTGGTGGCCAGAAGTACCACGAGTGAAAGAGTACTTCAAGAGTATTGTATATAATGAACATGAAAACAATAACAGAGCTTGCCTTTACAACAGGGATAGTGAGTCATGAGAGAGGAAAAGCAAGCAGCAGGAACTGAGGGAATGCTTTTAGAATTGGGCTACCTCCAGGGCAGCTGCCCAAGTCTGGATTCTCACCAGCAGACCTGAATGGGTTATGTCCTACAGTAACACACACACCCAGCACTTGTGAAAGTGTGACAGTTCTCACATGAAAGATGGGAATGGGCCTCATTCTCCTTGGGTTTTCCTCCATTAAAAGACTTAACCTTTGCCCTGGCCAGGTAGCTCAGTTGGTCAGAGCATCGTCCTGATACACCAAGGTTGTGGGTTTGATCCCTGGTCAGGACACATGCAAAGATCAATGAATGAATGAATAAGTGGATCAACAAATCTCCCTCTCTCTCTCTCTCTCTCTCTCTCTCAAGGTTGTGGGTTTGATCCCTGGTCAGGACACATGCAAAGATCAATGAATTAATGAATAAGTGGATCAACAAATCTCTCTCTCTCTCTCTCTCTCTCTCTCTCTCTCTCTCTCTCTCTCTCTCTTTTACACTCTCTAAAATCAACAAATAAATTTATTTAAAAAAAAAAAGAAAAGAAGACTGGGCTTTAATCAACCCTTATTTTGTGACTAAGAACAACCACCTAAAGAAACTACCAGTTGACAAAGCACAGCCAGAAAGGAGCAGCAGCAAACCCAGCTCTCAGGGCCAAGGAACTAAACATCATCAAGGGCTTATGTGCCCAGCACTTTGATGAGGACTTTATGTGCAATACCTCAGTTCTCACCATTACCCCATGAGGGAGTGACACCCTTTATTCCCATTTAACAGTTGAGAAAACCAAGGCAGAGAAGCCAGTTAACTTTCCCGGGAGTCATTCATGGCAAGAATGTGGACCAGTTGGGTTTGGAACGTCATTACTTCACTGACAAGTTTGTTTTTGGAGTCAGACAGAACTGAGAATGTGACCTACCCCCTAATACCAGCTATGCAATTCTGGGTATGTCACAGCCCTCTGAGCCTCAGTTTACAGTTCTAGTAAAATGGGTATAACAATTACCTGTCTGGGTGTGAGTGCCTTAAGGCCCTAGCACCAAACCTGACAAATAGCAGGCCCTCAATAAAGATACTATCTCCCCTTCTTATTCCCTAGTCTCCCTGAACCTAAGTCTTACAGGTGATGGTACCAATTTATCACCACCCGCCCCCAGCTGACTTGCATATGTGAAAGAATCGGAGGAACTCTAATTACTGACACTCACATCATCACATGCAGACCTGGGCCAATCTGCTTTGCTTTCCATTTGGAAAGGCTTTTTCTTGCCCATCTCATACCAACTTGAAGCTGTGACTTAGAGGAGTCAAAGGTTTTGGTTTTGTTGGTAACACCTTGTCCTCTGTTCCTTGGGCTAAATGAACTCAGGGCCATGGTCCCGGGAGCAGTGACCATCGTAGACCCCCCCAGAGAGAGTCTGCAAGCACACAGGAGATGGACCTGACCTGGAAATCACACTTCTGCAAAGAGGCTCGAAACTGGCTCCAATAACTGCAGTTAACTAATTCACCCAACCCAACCTCAACCCCTCACATACCCACATACAAAGTTGCTCCAAGTTTAAAGATGGTGAAGAAAGAGGTCCAAGAGTGGCTGTGGGTGGGTTGTTCAAGTCATCCCCCTGCCAGCGGTCAACACGTGGGGCTAATGTTGGAGTCGGGGTTAGAACCCACCTTCTGCATCCTATTAGGCCCTTTTATGAGCTCAGAGCATGACTATCTGGTTTGCATTTGCAGCACAGAGGGAAGTAATAAGGGGCTGCAGAGAGGTTTCCTCAACTTTAGGACCTCAAGGGTACCTTGTGGAGGTTAGTTTCACCAGAAAGCACCTATGAGACAACCACCCAGTGTGACAGGAGGGAGATAGGAAAAGGACTCCTCGGCAGAGAGTCAGGGCACCAAGTCTGGCATCATTCATACCACCTCCTCCTGGGCTGCAGGACAAAGCAGCCAACCTTTCAGTCGGTGCAGCACCTAAATGATGAATCTCAACTAGGTACACTCCCAGATTCCTTCTAACTTGAAAATTCCATTATTTCAGCTTTTAACAAAAACCATTTATAAACTCTGAAAAATTGTTAATGTGAACACCTAGCTCCGTGGTTGGCAAACTGCGGCTCACGAGCCACATGCAGCTCTTTGGCCCCTTGAATGTGGCTCTTCCACAAAATACCACGGCCTGGGCGAGTCTGTTTTGAAGAAGTGGCATTAGAAGAAGTTTAAGTTAAATAAATTTTGCTCTCAAAAGAAATTTCAATCGTTGTCCTGTTGATTATTTGGCTCTGTTGACTAATGAGTTTGCCAACTACTGACCTAGCATATTGTATAACTGGCATCTGGTAATTTACTGCTTAATGAACCCATGCTGATAAGGATACAAAGGATATGGAACTGGGCCTTTCCAAGCTAGACATGACCATCGAGATTCTATATGAGGAGGGATGGATCCAAATAACTCCCACTTGGGTCCCAGCAGGAAACGGGGCACACTCAAAAGGGCTGAACTGAGTTTTCTGCAGGGACTATTCCCAGAGATACAGGCAGGATGAAGCACCCAGGGGCCCAGAAAGAGGTACTTCCACTTGGTCTGAAAGGCCAGGGGAGAAGGCAGTGTGAGTGGGGGCCACGAAAGGGAGCTTAGAAGAAATCAGTTATGGTCAGAACCTTCGCAGGTTCCGGGGACGGGGGGGGGGGGGAGGCGGTAAATGCTTCGACACTCTCTCCTGCTTTGGGACCCGCCTGTGCCTGCCATTGGCTAAAGCCAACCACAACCAGGACAAAGGGAGACCAGATGTTGTCATTCACAGAAGTTGGTCTCCTAGTACAGAGAAGGAAGAGGACAAATTGGGGAGTAGGAGGAGGAAGGAGGAAAACACACACACATACACACTTTAAATTATACATCTATACTAACAAAAGGGTAATATGTTAATTAGACCAGGAGACCTTCCAGACATCCTTCTGGACAAAGCCATGGTGATGGGGCCAAGGCAGAGGCAGTTAGGGGCAATCAGGCCATGAGGGGAGGGCAGTTGGGGTGATCAGGCCAGCGAGGGTTGGGGAGCAGTTGGGGGCAAGCAGGCCAGTGGGGGGGGGGGCAGTTGGGGGTGAGCAGGCTGGTGTGTGTGTGTGGGGGGGGGGGGGGCGGTGGTTAGGAGCCAGAGGTTCCGGATTATGAGGATGTCCCAGATTAAAGAGGGTGCAGGCCGGGCTGAGGGATACCCCCACCTGCATGATTTTCATGTATATACATTAGAGATGTTTTTAGGACTAGCATGTTTTTGACTTTTCAAAAAAGATTATTTGTTCTTCAAAAGGGTTTTGTGTTGTTGTTTTTACCATAGGTTTAATCAAAATTTAAATATCAAGGTCTTCTAGCATATCCCAGATAATTTAATTTACAAAAGCGGAAACTTCTTGAACTGCAAATAGCTTCTACAGAATGATCATATTGTTTGAGGCCTGGTGTGTTTGTTGACACAGGGCCTAACAAGTGAAACCACTAAGACAACCGCTGGCCAGACAAAATGGTCTCATAACAGTTTTCCTTAATCCTCTACCCCCAATTTCCAAAGGTAAAACAAACTCCAAACTTTGCACACTAACACATTTTTCCATTTATATTTTCTATCAATTGTCAATTAAGACAAGAATCCCAGAGGTCAGCCAGAAGTCTTAAATAACAAATCAAAGAGTCAGATATATTATCTCTGGATGCAAAAGTGCAAAATGCCATGTTATGAGAAACCACCTGAAAAATGGCACTTGACAGGCGACATTCCAGGGATCCGCATTTCAGACGGCAATTCCTGGCCAACGAATGCTTAATGTTTAACAGGGACTCTTGGAAAAAGTTCCAAAAGTAGTAAAGCCTTCACAGCGCCATCTGTTTTTAAGAGTTCTACTGATGGCCACGGGACCTGAAAATGGATGAAAGTTAGCATGGTCCCCAAGGATGGATCCAGCGATGGCAGAGAAGGGAATGGAAGAGTTATAAAAACATCTCATGAGCATCTCCCAAATAGCGACCACATATGTGAGGTTTCTCCAGCCATCCCAGTCTCAGCTAGTCTAGCCCAGGCCACTTAAATGTCCAATCCTAGGGAAATAGTTACACAAATTATGGTCCTTTGACTCAATGGGGAAATACACAGCCATTAAAATTAATGAGTCTGTAATGACATGAAAAATCCTTGTGTTTATTCATTCACAGTAGCATGCGAATCCCTATTGTACACTACAGATGGTATAAGGGTGTCCAAGCTATGATGATGAATTACATAGGATACATGTCATAGAGCACAGAATGGGCTTCAGAACCAGACTGCCAGCATTTGAATCTTTGCTCTGTCACTGGAAAGATGGACAGCCTTGAGCAAGTTCCCAAATCCTGTGTGCCTCCCTGATCTCCATCATCAGATAGGGGTAACAAGAGTACCTTCTTCACAGGATCATTATAAGGATGAGATAAACTCAGACATCTGAAGCTTATTCCTGGCAAGCAGTAAGTGCTCAATAAATCGCAGCTATGCTACAATTTGAAGTGCCCGTCCTTACTGTCTTGGGTTAATAAGAGATACAGATACAAACAGGAAAACGATGGTATGATGCTAAGTGCAATTAAGGGCTTCCCTTCAGGCTAATATTTTAATGGGAATGGAAATGATTAGGAGGGCTTCTCATTCATAAAAATAGAGAGTGTGTCATTGCTGGGTGAGTTCATCTGGGGAAAACAGGAATGGACAGACCACTTTCTCCTGCATCCGGTCTTCCTGAGTCCTTCCGGAGTTTATTTCATCTTCAAAGCTTCCCAAAGGCTGGGATGCACCAGGACATAGGGTGGACCAGGGTGGAAACAATCCCGAGTGTGCAGGCAGACTGGCCAGCCTCCACAATCACAGGAGTGAGGGAGAACCAGCACTTGGCTTTTCATGGGCTGGAACGCAGGTTTTGTCACAGCACTATCATGTTAAGCATCATCTTCATTTTCGTGACCGCCCGGGATGCTCTCTCCCTGGGATGGAACAAAGCAAGGAATCCCCTTTTCCCAGCTCAATGTCTTCTTTTGAAGTTGGAAGAATAAAATCACTTTGATCTGCCTGGAAAATAGGCAGAGTAGGGAGGAACCAGGAACCAGGCAGCTCAGATCTTCTGTAAGGTGAGTCCACGTCTGCCTTCACTCTCTTTGGTAATGAGACAGTGCATTAATAAATACCCACCTGTATCAGTTTCGTAGGAAATGACACAAAACCCTGATTCAAAATGGTTGAACTGGGAGGAAATTAATCACCTCCTGGGGTGGAAGTGCCGAGGAAGGGTGGGGCTTGAGCCACGTGTCAACTACCGGATGGGCTGCTGGCTCTGCCCCACGCTCCCTTCCTACCCCTCACCCCTGCCCCAACAAGTTGGCTTCACCCTAAGGCAGGAGGCAAGTACTGCTAAGCTGTTCTCCATGGCAATGGGCCAAGGAAGCAATGGAGTCATTTCTTTTTCGTGTCTTTTTCTCAGTAACGAGCAAACCTTCCTTAGAACCTCCACAAGAGACTTTCCTTCACACCTCATTGCAGACTTGGCTCACACACTTTCCTACACTTGTCTCTGGGGTGTGGGACGGAGGCACCAGATCCGAGCAGGCTAATCATCTAAGGAACGGATACTTCTCAGACCACACCAGTATGGGAGCACCTGATAGGCTTCCGGTGGGGACCAAAGAAATGAAGGTGAGCAGATTTCAATGAAGTCAACGAGTTGTGCTGTTATTCTCACAGATAGCAATCTGATAGCGTTAGCACCAAACACATTCAGAAACGCCTCTGCCCCATACCCCACACATACAAGGAAGCGTAACTAATGACCAGATGGAGAAGACATCAACATACCTTGTATACACGTCCTATAACCACTCCATTCACACCCTTGGGACACTTGTAACGACTTTCCACTGACGACAATACAACCTGGCCCAGTGGCATTTCTATCCCAAGTGGACACTTGCAGGGCTATAAACACAGAAGAATTGAGAGGAGGGCTCCAGGGAGAGTTGGGGGCACCAGGGAGGAAGACTCAGTCACCAATACCCAGGATGGAATGAGAGTCAAGGAATGTTTTAAAGTGTGGGGGAAGGGGTTGCTCAACTCCCAAAGAGAACAGAAGAAACTATGATTGCAACAACATTTTGGAAGCTGGCAAATAGTCAAAGCAGTGGTAACTGACTTAGCAGATGAGAGAAAGCTGAAACCTAGCCCAGCAGTGCGGGAAGCCGGGAAGTAGGCTGGGACTCATAGCACAGCACTCCAGAGAGTCTCCGGAATTGGGAACATGGGCACCGAGGGGGCAGAGGGGCCCCCTGAAAGCAGGAGGACCAGCTGAAAGTCTGCACTTGAAGCTGTCATACCCCTCTACCCTCTCCTCTCTCAATCCTAGCACCAAAGCCACTGCCTGCATTCTGCAATCTGCTGAACCACGTGTGGCTGAAGGGACCCGGTGAGGCTTTGCAAAGGGGAATACGAGAAAAGTCTCAGTACCAAATAGACTCCTGGTCTCCTGGTCTCGCAGATCCCCGCAGCCCACTGAGTCACCTCGGTGTGAGGATTTCTCTTCCCCTGGTCAGTTTCTCCTGAAAGGAAAGACCTTCCACCCGCAGGTAGGAGGCGTCCAGTAAAAGCACTCGAAAGGATAATCCTGTAGCAGAGGTACTGGGGCCGGCTGCACATTCGAATCACCTGGGGAGCTTTTAACACTCTCTACTGCGTGGGCCCTAGAAAGATCGGGCACCCTTCAGTTACTCAGCAAATACACATGGGAAGTTCCCTGGGTGCCAGGCATTGTTCCGGATTCTGAAACACTGTTCTGGGTGTTGTTCTTGGTAAGGAGGAACTATTCCCGGGCACAAGCCCCACTCATGCATGCAGACCTTCCCTGCTAGCTTTCCAAGTCCAGGGTCAGCAGACATTTGCGGAAAGACTTTAACATGCAGATTTAAAGACAAAAACAAAACAAAAATACTCAGAATAAGTCAGGAAAAGAACCCGTGCGGGGAGTGGAGGGATGCCTCAAAGCAGCGTCACTGTGCTCAATGGAGGCTGAAAATCTTTTCAGCTGGAAATGGAGAATGGGATGTTATACCAAAAAAAAGCATTTTCAAGAGTTCTTGAAAATTAGAAATTTGATAGTAGACATATGGTTTGGAAGGTAAAATGAGGAAATTAAAAAAAAGAAAATTTCCCAGGAAGGGAACATTTTTTTTTCAAAGGAGATAGAATAAGAAAAGAAGAAAACTAGAGATTCCATCCCACTTCTAATTTAACAGGTGTTCATGACGAGAAGAAATTTTTCATTCCAGAAAACTGGTATGAGTTTCCAGATTGAGAAGGTCCACTGAGCACCAAGTAAATGGAATGAAGACACAGCAAGGTGTATTAAAATGAAATCTCATGACAGCGAGAAAGGGCAATATAAAGCACAAGGATGCAGAGAGGGGGAAATAACGGCATTTGGAAGCAGCAGGAATTAGAGTGATGTCTGACATCGCCACAGCAATACTGTCCCCGGAGGAGCAGTGCTTCCCAATCCCTGAGGGAAAGGGATTTCCCAGGTAGACTTACTACCCTTTCAAACAATAAGTCATGAAAGACCTCACAAAACTTATCTCCCATGTACTCTTCCTCATGAACTTCTACATGTGTTTTACTAGAGAGAGAGGGGAAACAAAGAAAGAGGAAGAAACAAACAGGGAGATAAAGGGTCTAGAAAACGAGGGATGCCATCTGAGAAAGGGACAAGCTGAATCTCAGGGATGATGATGATGAGACAGGATGATGCTGTCCATCAGGCCTCATGAGCAGCAAAACCAGAGGGAGCAGCAGGCTGAGGGTTTGGTGCACAGAAAGAACCAATAAGCACTTGCTGTTTGTGTGAAGAATTTTTTTTAAATTTATTTTTAAAAAAATATATTTTATTGATTTTTTACAGAGAGGAAGAGAGAGGGATAGAGAGTTAGAAACATCGACGAGAGAGAATCATCGATCAGCTGCCTCTTGCACACCCCCTACTGGGGATGTGCCCGCAACCAAGAATCGAACCCGGGACCCTTTAGTCCGCAGGCCGATGCTCTATCCACTGAGCCAAACCAGTTTCGGCTGTGCGAAGATTTTAAAGTGGTTGTCTCTGGGGCATAGCAGCTGAGGTTGGTGAGGCTAGTGATTGATGTTTCCAGTTATAAGCCTGGCGGTACTATCTGATATTTCAGTGATGCACTGTGTATAGTTTTGATAAAGAAGGAAGGGAAGCCAGGCTATGAGTCAGATTCCAGAATTAGAACCCAAACAAGGATCAGGAAGAGATCTCTGAGTAGTGTCCTGGGCGTACCCACTTCCAGAAGTCAGCAAAGGTACTTGGTGAACAGAAGAGTTGAAGAAGGTAGGGACTGATTTTCGACAACATGGATGGACCTATAGGGTATTATGCTAAGTTAGGTAAGTCAGACAGAGAAAAACAAATACCATATGATTTCACTAATATGTGTAATCTAAAGCAAACAAAATAAAACGAACTAACAAAACAAAACAGAAACAAACTCAGATTTGGAGAACAAATTGATGGTCACCAGATGGGAAGGGTTTGGGGGGGGATGGACGAAAAAGGTGAAGGGGATTAAGAAGTACAAATTGCCAATTATAAAAAGTCACGAGGATGTCAAGTACAGCATTAATACTGTAATAACTATGTATAGTGCTAGGTGAGTGTACTATAGTCATAAGGAATATAAATGTCTAATCACTATATTGTACCCCTAAAACTAATATTGTATGCCAACTTTAATTAAAACAATGGCAGGGCTGAGCACATGGCAGAGCAGGTGAGAAGAGAACGCCATGTCCCAGGAAACAGGCTATCATGGGTCACTATTTCCCTTCAAGGAAATAGTTCCTAAGTGGGACCTGCATGGAGTTCCAGAGATCAGCAGGAATGGGATAAAGGGCATGGGCAATTTATGGGGTGAGAAGACAAGCAGAAAAGCAGTTTGGGGAAATGCTGCTTGCTCTTTCCACTGTCTTCCTTTCAGTCTCGATTAGGGAGAGGTTGGCTCTATCTCCTCCATGAACCCAGCAGTGCAGGCTCACACAGCTCCAAGTTGAAAGGCTGACCAAGCCTGAAATCCCGAGCCCACAGGGGTCTCCCCAGTCACCTTCCTCGGTACATCCTATTTGTTTCTTCCGTGTGTGGCCCACTCTGAGAACTTTTTTCTTTTATTTATTCTTTTTTAAATTGTTTTATTAATTTCAGACAGAAAGGGATAGGGAGAGAGAGACAGAAACATCAATGATGAGAGAGTATAACTGACTGACTTTCCTGCATGCCCCACACTGGGGATCCAGCCTGCAACCTGGACGTGTGCCCTGCCCGGGAATTGAACCATGACCTCCTGATTCATAGGTGGAGGCTCAACCACTGAGCCATGCTGGCCAAGCAGACTTTATTCTTTCTTTTCCCAAAGCCCACCCTACTTCAGGGCCACACCCTGGAGGCAAGGGCTTTGACTAACATCCTGAAGGTAATTAACTGGGTGGGTCCAATATCAATTCAACTTCATTAACATCCCAGGTGTAAAAAATAGAGCCACGGTACATCTACAGGTTAGGGAGTATTTTATGGTCAGAGTAACACTGCAGGTATCATACTTTTCAACTTATATGCAAAGTGATTCCCAAGCGCAAAGTCAGAAAGTACTGTATTTTATGTGTATTTAAAGATACTTCCATATAATTTACAGAGGTAATGCCAACCGCTTTCTTTATTTTTAATTTTTTAAATATATACTTTTATTGGTTTCAGAGAGGAAGAGAGAGGTAGAGAAACATCAATGATGAGAATCATTGATTGGCTCTCTCCTGCACATCTCACACTGGGACCCAGCCTACAACATGGGTAGAATCGAAACCCGGACCCTTCAGCCCATAAGCTGACACTCCATCCACTGAGCAAAACCAGCTAGAGCCCATCCCTCTTTCTTACATCAAACTCAGCCTGACTTTTTTTTTTTTTTTTTAATGAAAATCTGTTACTGTTTACATTTACAGAATCTTTTCTTCCCAAAAGCTTTCCCAGGATGACAGCTGCGGTTATCTCCTTATTTCACCCTTGTATTTATGCACTGCCTACCAGAGTGCAGCAACACGACAGAAAGCATCCTTCCCTTCCCAAACATCTTTCATCTTTAAAATCTTTGATTTGCGGATTCTACAAACAAAACATTTTATGAACCAGTGGTGGGGGGAGTTTCCCAAGCACCGTTTAATAGCCTGGGGCGCAGATCCCTCCCTCTAGGAGATCCTGACCTCCCTCCGGAGGGGTCCTAAACTGTTCCAGCTGGTGGAAGACCAGCTCTGCTCTTCCCCAGATCCCTTCCCTGCGAGCCAGCCGCCGGAGGGGCAGGGAGAGGGCACTGAAACAGACGCGGGGTTCCTGGAGCCGCGCCCCCACCCCACACTCCAGTCCTGGGCTCCAACAGCGCCTCTTATGGGGCGTCTTAGAGAACCGTGATCCTGGGGCCCCTCCAGACTGGCCCCGCGAGTCCCCCGCTCACACACACACACACACACACGCAAGCACGGAGGGAGCCTCCTTTCCCCGGTAACTGACAAACCCGGTCCAGCTCGGCTACTCCTCCCAGGGAGCACAGACCGTCTCCTCCAAACACGTCAACCCACAATAAAACACAAGTGCGGGGTCTGCGAGGTGCAGAGAGCCGAGGCCCTCGGGGGCTGGCCGCTGGCGTCTCTCACTCCCCACCCTTAGGGAGCCAGCCTCCATCTGCACCCCAGCGCGATGGGCTGCAGGCGCCCGAGGTTTCTGTTTGTCACGCAGGTCCCTACCTCCAGTTCTGAAGTCATCTCCGCGGGTCTCCGGTCCGAGGCCTCCCCGGAGCCCGGGCCGGGGCGGGGGCGGGGCCGGGAGTGGGTCCTCGGGCCTGGGCGGGGCGCGGGGCGATCCTGACCCCAATCACCTGCTCGGGGCGGGCCCTCCGCCGTGCGCCCCGGGGCTGCCCTCCCGCACCATGGCCCCTGCAGGAGGTCCCCGAGGCTGCTCGGTCCGCTGCTGCCCGAGGGAGCACCCCTCCTCTCCTCCCTGCTGCAGGCCCCGGAGGGGAGGTGGGGGAAAGGCTGTAACGGAATCCCAGCCCGGCCCGTCACTCCCCGGCTCACTTGTCAAAACTCCACGGCATTCCAGACCCTTCCTGGCCACTCCCCTCTGGTGCAAGAGGAAACCGCCCCGGGGAGGGTCCCGGCGAGTTTGGGGGTGCAGATGCAAGTGCCCGGAGCTCCTAGCTGGCCATGAGGAGCAGGTCTGAAGGCGAAAATGCCCCATCCAGATACCCCCGCGGGTCCCAAGCTCTCCTTCCAGCCGCCGCTTGAAGCTCCGCCCCCACCCCCCGCATCAATTCATTTCTTAGCCGCATGGTCTCACGCGCGGCGGCAGCAGCATGGGCTCTCACTGAGGGTGGGGTGGGTGGGGCGAGTCCCAAACTCGAATCACACAACCTTCCTGACATCGGCAGGATGTCATGAAACTTTCCAGAAATCCCCAGTTAGATTCTTTCTGCCGGGGGTAACCAAAACTCACCGCTGCTGAAATTACAATCGCCGCTGACTGCACAGCTTAAGCATTTCCTTTATACCTTCTCGGCTCCGCGCCCCTCCCGTCTTCTGGGGGTTCAGTCAACAAGTCATCCCCGGGAGAGGCATGAATGGGCTTGGGCCGTGCAAGCCATCTCTCCAGCTGCAAACTGAGGAGGAAGCCCGACCCACGAGGCTCAATTGTTTACATCACACCCACTGAGGGCTTCCTGTCTTAAATTAATGGGAAGACAAATAAGACAGGAAAAGAATGTTTGCTTTTCTTAAAGCTGGGGCTGGGTGGGGGGCAGGCAGAGGGAGGAGGAGTCGCCCCCACATTTCATTAGGCAGAGGGGTTGCTTCAACTGTATTTCATTCCATTTTTCTAACTTTACACTTGTTGAAAAGTGAAAGTATTGCTGTGCCAAACCTCAAGCCAGTAAGGGACTAGGGCTGGAAACATTTTCACCTGGCTTCTGAGAGGGATCCGGGCTGGAGCTACCAGAGGGGGCTAGAGGTGAGGGGACCTCCTGTGGTGAAATGCACACATTTCTGCCCAAACTGAAGCCCTGGAGCCTGCAGGGACGTGCAGACAGGTGCACACACTCACCCCACCCCCTTGGGGTTCATACCAGAATCTTGCCTTGTCCCACTCCCAAACTCTACGCCTCTCTAAGCAACGGTCCCCCTCCTGGGCAGCCAGCAGCCCCAGTAGCTTTGCAACACACAGATCTGGTGGAATTCAAAGCAATTAAATATAAAGGAGGTGGCCAAAGAAGGCTTCCGTTCCCAGTTCCATTACTGCCATTGGAATGGGTAATTCCAAAAAGCCAGGGAGGGGCCAACCATGTCAAGACCCGCCTGGACATTTGCCCTCTCTCAGAAGCAGCCCACAGAGCGCCTGGGAAGTAATCATCATAAACACCAGGCTGGAATTACCCCCCAGTTGCTTCATTCAGGTTGGCACAAGAGCAAAGCGGGAGGCAGGCAGGACTCAAGCCCTGGCATTCCCCCTTTGGAAGTCCTGAGAGGAAACAAACCCTCGATAAAGTGTATCTCAAGGAGGTATGGGTATCGCAGCCAACACTGACACGTGGAGTGAGGAGAACACTACATGTGCCCAGTGAGAACAAGCTTTGCAAGCCTCAAAACACTGCAATTCCTGGGGCAAAGCAAGTTAGGCTGATGATTATAGGAAAAGCCAAGGGTATCCAAAAGTCTCTAACAGAATGTGTGTGCCTTACGAATATTGTAAGGTTCTCAGTGAATGCTAAGTCCTCCCCATTCCCTTGTCCCTCTTTTCTGCCCTCATGGATTCATTAACATACTTTTTTTTATGAGGCATCTGGGCATCTGATGAGTTGTCTGGGGGTTAAGTACAAATTGAATGATTTTCTAATCATTTCAGATGTGCTCCTTTTCTTCCTTTCTCATTGCTTTCTGCACCGATAGCTTCTTCATGCTCTACTTCTAACTTTCTCTCCTCCTTCAAACTGGCGTGGAATTTATGATGTGCAGACCAATGCAGTTTAAAGTAAACCCATGATCTCAAGCATAATGCAAATAAATACCCCCCCCCCCAACTTTGCTGCCTAAGCTCAGTTTAGGGTGTGTATGTGCCGGGAAATTAAAATGTAACCACATCTGTAGAAGATTTTAATTTCAGGAAAGCCTTGAATGCATATGACATTCTCATCAGCCAAGGCCAGAAAGATATGATCTGCTCGGTCTTTTCCCTCACGGGGGCTCACTGCTGACTGGAAAAGAGATCAATGGCTCAGTACACAAAGGGGTGCTTAAAAATGTGGCCTCCAATTTTAAACTGGATCTGGTTTAAATAATACTTAAACTCACTATATGCACAGCCAGAGCCTAAAGATAAGATTAATTTGAGCGGGAACTGTTGATGTGTTAGGAGAATCCAGAGCGGGTCCAACGCATGAAGGAAATGCTTCGTTAAAACCAGTTCCGGGTTCAGCGTGATTACAAAAGCAGTATCCTGAGGGGTGAGGATCAGAACGACAGGCACAAATGGGTTTAATATCTACATGTGAGGAAACCTGACAAAGACACGAGGATCACAGCAGACCATGCCGTTAATATGAGTCTGCGCGTTGTACTGATAAAGAAATCGCCTGCAAGACACTGGGGTGGATTCACAGGGGTGGGAGTCTGACACGAAAGGGAGGTGCCTTCCCCATAATAAAGAATTTGGCAGCAGCCTCTTCTCAGGGTCGTATGTCCAGTCTGAGGCCCCTTATTTTAGGGGAGGGAGATGTAGAGACCCTGGAAAGGTTTAAATGATTAAAGAGACAGAAAAATAGAACCTATGAGGGAAGGTTAGAGGATTTGGAATTGTTTAGTCTGGAGTGAAAAAGTGCTTATAGGCAGATGTAACAGTCTCCCATCTGAAGGGTTATTATAAAGAAGATGCGGACCAGCTGTTCTTCATCTCCACAGAAGACAGAAAAGGTAAGAGACTCAAAAAAGCAAGATTAAAATTTGGGTCAGACACAAAAGCAGACTTGCTTGATGTAATGGAAACTGACTTGACATTGACATCACTGTGAGGGAGATCTTGACCCATCTGACTTCATCTAAAATGACAGTCCCTCCTGCCATGGTTAGGCAGAAACCAGGCTAGGGAATTTCTTTCCTTTCCCTTCTAGAACTGCAATGTTCCTCATTTCTCCACTGAACGAGGGAGAGAACTCCCTGAGTGCCAGGTTCCCTAGTTCACGACAAGGTGCCAGGAGAGTACAAGGCTGTACACAAACAGATGCCATATCTCACTGGACCTTTGTTTATGGGGATGGGCATCTCTAAGAGTGTGTCCAACTTCAGACACTGAATAGATGACAAATATATTTCATAGATCACTCCTCTAGAATGTCTATATATAGACAGCATTGCTTTTTGTTTAGTGGGCATACAAATATTAGTTGATGATAATGATAATACTGATAGCTCTGAATCATGAAGCTCTTACTATAATTATGTTGGGCAGCGGGCTAACTACTTTATGTAAATTATTTCTCTGCCTTGTTGTTGTTATTATTATTATTATTATTATTATTATTTTTGCGGTAACCCTGTGAAGTGGTAATAATTAGTAGCCTTATTCTAATTCAAGGGAACCGAGTCACAACGAGGTTAAGTAACAGCTAATAAATGGTGTAATCCCAATTCAAACCCATTTAGTGTGTGACTCAAAGGATGTGTGTGCTTAACCATTACACCACTGCCTCCCATCATTAAGTATTTTTAGCTCTTGGGAGGAAGAAGCACTGCAAAAAGAAGCACTGATGCTTGCTGACCCCAAATGATCAAAAACCAAGCCTTCCAGGGGTTTATATCGCCCGAGGAATGCAGTAGTTCTTCCCAGCACGATAGAGGAAGGAAGGACTGGCTTTGCCTTCTGACCAGAAGCTATCTTCCACAAAGCTGAAGAATCGGATCAGGGTTCACGTGTATTTTATTAACTAGAAACACTTGGCTGCTATAATCTAACCTCGCACAGAGTAGGCCTTCCACGAATGTTGAGCGAATACAAATGCATTGTGATGGTGATGCTTTAAGATAAACTAAACTAAATTGAGTTATCCCAGTGTGCTGGTGGTCAAGGCTCTGGTGGGTCATTTCTATAGACCTCTTAACAGATGTTCCTAAAATCTTAACATCCAACTGTTTCCTTTAATTCAGCACCCATGAGAAAGCACATGGATGGGTCACATATTTTCCCAAGGTCAACTACTTTCAGATCAAGAAAAGATTTGTAATGGGGTTTATTGAGTGCTGTTGTGTATCAACAATAGATGATTCATGAGAGAAACAGACATCAAAATGATTTTTAGAAAGGCAAACGAGCCACACACAAACAAAAAATTAAAAGCCTTGATGCAAATTACTCCAAAGGAAAGATATTTTCCCATTAGGACAATTTATCCTGAGTCTATAAACAGAGAGGGGCATAATTATCCAAGTGTTTGTTAACAGATCTAAACCTTATGTAGCTATAAAAAGCGGGAGAGAGGACGAAAGAGGAAATTCCCAGGAGATCCCTAACCACATCCAGAGCCTAAGAGAGCTCCATAAATATAAAGGCTAGCAGTGATACTAAGCAAAGCATAGGAAGAAACCTCGGGGTTATAACCTAAGCCACAGAAATTGTTTTAAAACTAAACAATGACAATTCTGTCCAATACACTTCCAGCCTACACATGGGCAGGGTGGTGACTTATTGGTGTTCCTGATGTAATTAATAGAAACAGGTTGCCCAGAATAAAAAAGGTATTCGGTAAACATTGGTTGAACAAATGGATGAGTGAATGAATCTCTGAATGGATACCCAAGCTGCTTCTTTCTGTCTCTGAATCTATTGGGAAGATGTATTTGATGCTTCAAGCCCAAAGCTCCCACACAAGGGTTGGACCATTGGACACTGGTACTCCAGAAACAGTTCATGGAACCAGAGACAGGTTTTCAACCTAAAGATATCAATTTGTAAACTTGCCATGAACACATTGTATTACCTGTGGACCATCTTTGTAGGCCCGGATTCAAAAGCTTCCATTATTTACAGTACAGATTCTCCAGTCTATCTGAAGTCTGACAGAATCAAGTATTAAGGAGCAAGCATCTATTGAGCACTAATTGGATGCTGAGTCTTGTTCTCAGCCCTTTACATATTAACTTACTATATGCTGATTGTAATCTTAAGAATATGTACTATTATTATGCATTTTACAAACAACACAACTGGGCCAAAAGATTACCCAGTTGGCTCATGGTCTTACAACTAGTAAGTAGAGAAGCTGGAACCCAAACTGATTCCATCTGGAACACTTGATCTTAATTGCTACCCAATGCTACCTGTTCAAACTTTACCTCCTACCACTCCTCAACACATAATTACTGTCCCAATCAAAACATTTACCCACAATTATTGAAAGAACAATCTAATCTCTGTAGATGTGTCTCTGACCTCTCTATCCAACTGATACCTCTCTCTTCTGATTGCTCAAGTCATTTCTTTGCTGATGAACACAACTACAGTTGGCTCAGATCACATCTCTCCAACCAGATCTTAAGTTCCTTGTGTGTTGGATGGCAGTCTGGGATGAGTAGAATAAGAAAGACCTAGATTTAAAGTCTAAATCCCATAATTATTACCCATTGGACTCTGGGTAAGTCATTTAAGATGTCTTATACTCATATTCAAACCATATTCCTTAAGGGCTATTCGGGGAGGGAAAATTGAATGAGAAAGAGTAAATGAAGTGTCTAGGATGATGCCTGATATTGAGGGCCAGTGGTTCTCAACCTGACATTTAGCAATGTCAGGAGGTATTTTTGGTAGCCACAACTGTGCAGAGCGGAGCTACCAGCATCTAGTGGGTAGAGGGCCAGCAATTTGGCTAAACATTCTAGAAAGCACAGGATAGGCCCTACAACAAAGGATTATCCAGTCTAAAATGTCCATAACAATAGTGCAGAGATTGAGAAACCCTGTTATAATCCATTAGAAATATATTAAAGCCTGGCCAGTGTGGATTAGTGGTTGAGCATTGATCCATGAACAAAGAGGTGCCTGGTTCCACTCCTGGACAGGCACAAGCCTGAGTTTTGGGTTCGATCCCCAGTTGCGGGCATGCAGAAGGCAGCCGATAGATGTTTCTCCTTCATTGGTGTTTGTATCTTTCTATCCCTCTCCCTCCCTCTCTCTCTAAAATCAATAAAAACATTTTTAAAAACAAAAGTTTCAATTTCCTTTTATTTTATAGTACTATGCTTATGGTAGATATCTAGTAAATTTTTGTCGAGTAATTCATTGCACAAATGGGCACATGAATGTATGAACCCTAAAATATTTTGCTAGTAAACACCTGATATGAGGGTGAAATCTAGTCAAGTGGGAGTTAAGTTTGAGTGGGAGTTAATTAAGCTAGAACCAGAACCTTCAAATATCCAGTCCCAATGAAAAGAATTCTGAAATAAATCCAATCTACTACTAGGGGCCTAAGCCCAATGAAAGGGATGTCAGAGTTGGTCCTAAGAGAGCTGAAGAACTGAACGGCCAGCTCCTCCCAATTTGTCCTCCTCCCATGTGACTTGCTATTACTCTGCTAATGTCCCTTCATCTGAATCTAATGCCCACTCCAAAGAATAATACAGGAAAGGAGCCAAAAGGCCATGGAGGAATGTTTTCAATCTCTCCTTTCATGTCCACCACTCATCTCTGCAATAATCACATGCAACCTGGAGCCCAGTCAAATGAATTCTCATCAAGAATGCAAATTAAAAAACACAGTGGAAGCAAAAAGGATGTGCAGTTATTACTTGGAGGTTTAGTAAGATCAATTGCAAGAATTGGAAATGCAGGAAGAAAAGCCTACATTCATGAGATAACGTTAATTACTTTAACACAAACCAGAAACAGAGAGATAGAAAACACAATTCCTTCCATCTCCCATTCTCCAGATATGGTGGCAACATCTGCTTCTATTTCCATCATTTAGAGTCACGGGATTTTTGTGTACTTGTATATGAGAAATGTTAAAGCTCAACTGTACTTTCCAGTCATCTTTAAGCATCTGTGGGAGATATCCTGAACTAAATTACCTGCGTGAATCTGTGAGAACAGGTCAGGTTCTTGTTTGCTTTGAGCCCCTCAATACATCTAAACTGGGTTTATCTCCCCACCTCTCCACCCTACCCACCTTCACCTGGCTAATGCCTTCTCCCGTCTCTGGACTCATTAGAATCCAGGGATAGACCATCCTTTGCCAGGGATCTCACCCCGAATCTCCCCTAGAATATATCCAGGCCCTCCTTGTTGCTACCACAACATCCCGACTGACAATTCACTGATCTGCTTACCCTTCCAGTAAAATCTTTTCAAGTGAGGTCATGTGGCCTTGCTTACTATTTTATTCCCAGGGCCGAGCATTGTGCCTGGCACATACGGGTGCCCCATGAGTATTTGTGGAATAAATGAGTATAAATCAGGAGACTTCCAAATACATATTCCCACAACTACTTACTGAGTGCCTACTATGAAACAGATATTGGTTTAGGTACTGGGCAAACAACTCTTAATACCTTGATATTAAAAAACAACAACTATAAAAGTAATCATAGCTAATGTTTACTGGATATTTACTATGTACAGGCATTAGGCCAAGCTCTTGTATGTATGCTCTTTTAATCCTCCCCTAACACCTACGTGGCAGACACTATTTATTATTCCCATTGTACTGAAGAAAACATCAAGCCACTCCTATGGGCCTTAATGTGAAAGAATTTCTGACATTGAGGTCCCCTGAGTCCTATTCACATGGGCTTAACTCACAGCAACTAAGAAAAGGTTACCTGTGAATTCACACATAAACTTTTCTGATAACTATCTCCTTGTCTGGGAAGTCCCTGTCCACTCTTTATATTATCTGACATTTATTATAAAATATTTTGATTTGGACTATCAAGTGATGACAACTGTTATCTACACAGTAGAGGCCATGCACTAATGTTTGAAGGACACCAAGGGTAGCAGAAATACCACTGTCTCGGTCTGTAGCAGAAGGCTCTGCAGTTAGCAATGGAGGGAATAAACAGTGTTTCATCTGTGGAATAAGAGACCGTTAGGTTGGTTAGAAAAGTTTGTACCTCTGTCCTTGTGGGCTGAGCTGTAAGCACGCAGAGAAGCCAGCTCCCTAATACCTCTGAGTGTGCTTCAGCTGTGGAAATCCATAGGTTGGTCCAGGGTCCCCTCCAGTTACTGGAGGATTCTGCCTGACAATAGAGTCAGGTGATCCTCCGCACAGAGGACTGTTGCACGCCCTTCAGAGTGAACCTTCTGGGGAGGGGCTCATTGAAGCCCCTGCAAGAACAAGCAGCAGAGATGTCACCTCATTTATAAAAGCAGGCTGTGGGGCTGTTCTGTGCCTGCTTGCTAATACCCACTCTGTGTATGGCAGGAGGCAAGGACTTGCTTTCATGGTAAACTACTGCTTTGGTAGCCTGCAACCATGGTCATCAACAACCTGAAGCCCATTTTACAACCGCGTTTGAGTTGATGTTTTCTCTTCAAGGACCCAATACGAGAGTATTATAGACCCACGTCCTTGTTTCTGCTTTGGTCCTATCCCACGTACTAAAGCTCCTGTTCCATCCCCCGAACCCCTTCCCTGTTCCCTGGACCAGAGAAACTTGTTCCAGCCCACAGAGGTCCTCATGTTGACCTACCCCTGAGTACTGGACTTGGACATTGCAACCACTGCCCACCTCTAGGCCTGGCCCACACCTTAGCCCTGACAGCTGGCTCTACAATATGAGCAATATGTTCCCCAGAATGGTCTTCCCGGACTCCAGGAAAGTTAAAGCAGGATCGCAGGCACTCTTCCTTTGTCTCCATCTATCAGGGGCTGGTGCCCTTCCTTCCACAGGCTTGAACAAACGTTGCCAGAGAAAATATAGGAAACCCAATTAAACTAGAATTTTAAATTTAAAAAATAATACTTTTTAGAATAAGTATGTCTCAAATATTACATAGGATTTTTTCCCCTGAAATCTCACAACCCTAATCATATTTGCTATTCAGTTTTTATAAAAATCACCTCTACATTCATATAAATAATTATACAAAAAACAAAACATGCATACATTGTTAAAACATGAAACCCTTGAAAATATCCTTTGTTTCTCACTCTGATAGATGACTTCTTACAAGGATAGTTTTTTAAGAAAATTTTTATAAAAATGTATTTGAGCCAAACAGAAGATACACTTGGAAGCAAGATCTTAACAGAAAGAGAAAAATGTTTCCAAGGATAGGTTTTTGATCATCTTTTTTATAGCTCACTTGGAGTCCTTCATCTCTGCCCAACCTCTCTCACTCGGTTTATTATCCTCCTCCCCTGATCAGTCTTTGCTTCACCTTGACTTGCTGTCTTATGATGATACATCAAAGCATCTCCTCTTTACAAGTCAGTGAGCCACATTAAGGAAACATCGAATGGCTAGTAAGTTGTTTCCCCAATTCTTCCAAATTATCCTCAAAAGTCAGATTTCCCTTCCTGATTGCCCCATGCTCTCTAACTCTAAGAAATCCTTCTAGATTGCCCCATTCTCTCTAACTCTAAGAAATCCTATCAGCTGGAGAAGGTCCTAATTAGGAAAAGCAAAGAACCAGATAAAGCTCCAAACAAGGTTCTCACAAAGGAAAAAACTGGAATCTTCTCTGGGTCCCAGGGGCCACCTCAACCATGTTCTTTACGAAAGCTATGCTACTCTCCAGCTGGCATAGCTCAGTGGTTGAGCAATGAGCTATGTATTAGAAGATCACGGGTCGATTTCCGGTCAGGGCATATGCCCAGGTTGCATCTCAATCCCCAGTCTGGGGTGTTCAGGAGGCAGCTGACCAATGATTCTCTCTCATCATTGATGTTTCTCTCTTTCTCCCTCTCCATACCTCTCTGAAACCAATAAAAAATATATATATTTTTGCCGAAACCGGTTTGGCTCAGTGGTAGAGTGTTGGCCTGTGGACTGAAAGGTCCTGGGTTCGATTCCGGTCAAGGGCATGTACGTTGGCTGCGGGCACATCCCCGGTGGGGGATGTGCAGGAGGCGGCTGGTCCATGTTTCTCTCTCATCGATGTTTCTGGCTCTTTATCTCTCTCCCTTCCTCTCTGTAAAAATAAATAAATAAATAAATAAATAAATAAATAAATAAATAAATAAATAAATTTTAAAAATTAAAATATATATATATATATATATATATATATATATATATATATATATATTTTAAGCCATGCTATTTACAAATAGCGTGCCATATAGAGAGCATACCAACACTACCCCAAGAAGTGACTAGTTTAACACATTTATAGATACATACCTGGGGGGAAAGGGCATGAAGGGGCACCAGCCCTGGAATTACTTTCAGTTGTCACAGAGAATAATTGGGATTGCAAGTGAGAGACTGGGAATAAAACTCAGAGAGGGAAGCAGGGTAGCCAGCAAGATCTGACAAGACATGGATGCTCCCTGAGTGGGCTGGTTAGGAAAAAAGGAAGGACATTAGTGCGATCAAGTTGTTCACAAGGAACATAATTAAAAACAGCCATAGTGGTGGAGAGGTAAGTAATGTCATTACTATTTAGAACATCCACCAAACTATTAGTAATATCATCACTTTCAATGAATTATCACTTCATTTTCCATGAGGAAGGTAAGATCATTATCATACTCATTCCATAGAGGAAAACGTGATAGAAGGATGTTGGAATGTCTAGGGACCAGACATTCTGGTCCAGGGTACCTTCTGTGACTAGCTGATAGTTGTTGCTCTATTAGGAACCAACTGGACCCTGGCCAGGAAGCTGCTTTCAGACTCATCCTGGGATGTCCAGAAGGATATGCTGGGATTTGGGATGGGGCCATGTTAGGTGAGCAGTCCATTGGGAAGAGGGAGGCGTAGGGTTGGATTCTCTTGTCTATAACTGGGGAGAGTGACAGTTAACTCACAGAGGTGGCTGCAAGCTGTCAATGAGCCGGAGCGTGTAGAGTGCTGGCACAAGACTGCAATATGCGTACACGTTATTATTAACAGTGATTCTAATTGCAGGTTCAGGAATCTAACTTGTGTAGGGGAGCTCAAACATGTGCAAATCTCCACTAAAATAGGGATGAAATGAATGAGAACCGGTAGCTTTGCAAAGCTACCAAAAAGCTTGGTGAGTTATATGTTGTTTTTTGAAGTAACTAGAGAGAGTTACAAACTAATAATAGTTCGCATCTGTCGATTGCTTGCAGTGTGCAGGCCGAGATGATAAGCCTTTCCTGTCATCTCATGAGTTAGGGATTGTCCTTCTTTTCTCCATTTTACAGCGAGGGAAACCTTGGCTTAGGGATTAAGAAATTGCCCAATGTTACACACTTCCTAAGTGGCAGGATCAGGTAGCCCAACCAAACCATTCTTGTAGGGGTGTGTGTGTGAGTGTGTATGTATGTGAGTTTGTATATGTGTGAGTTTTAGACTTGAATTCAAAAGAAAATACACCAAATATGAGCAGTGATCACCTTTGGGTGGTGAAATTACAGATGATGCTCCTTTATGCCTTACTGAATAGAATATGTACCACTTTATCATTTAAAGTATTTTCCACTTTGGTAGAAAATACTAGCTTTAAAAAAATAAACGAGGCTTCAAATATACTAGTATAATGACCACTCCTTGGAAGCATTTGGTGTGTGTGTGTGTGTGTGTGTGTGTGTGTGTGTAAATAGCCATGGCATTTTCAAGGTCCACTGCAATTAAATATTCAAGTTTTCATTTCAATCAAAGAAACCTTCAGAATAAAATGAAGCTTCTTGAAAATAAAAATCAGATTTCTTCCTGCCACCTAAAAGCTCAGGTTCCTATTAGCTCTGTGTTTTGGGCAGAAGATCTGAATTCTAAATCTTAAATCTGCTTATGATTTGAACATCAACATTAATCCAAAGATTTTTTCCCCTCCAATTATTTGCTCTCTTACACCACAATGAGTTCTTAAACTCTGTTTTGTTTTACTCCTTTTCCCCTTTGCACAACTATTTATTACTTGCAAGCAAACTCCTTTCTTCTATGGCCATTAGTAAAGAAGATAAAATGATGAAAGATCACCAAACAAACATTCGTCATACTGTTTACTCTGAACGCTGAAGTCTCCTTCAAGGAGAAGAGGGATGATAAATTAAGATTCCGTGTCCCCTGTAAACAGAGAGAGTCTTCAAAGATGACCTCAGTGCGGGGATAAAGGAATCGAAAGCAAATTGAAGGAACTAAAAAATGATGACCTTTCCCTGTTTTTCTACCTTAGGGAACAATGCTTGAGGAGCATGAGAGAGCCGCCGGCCCTCCAGAACCGGGCCCCTGTGTCCTCCTGGTGAGAGCTCCGAGGGGGCCCCCAGATCATGGGAATTGGAGAGCAGAAGGGAGCTGTGCTCAGAAACCAACAGGGAGGCTGGGGGAGGCAGAGGTCATGTCCTCCCTTCCCTCCCATTACAGATTGCTCAGAAGAGGAGGTTACCCATAAAAGGGCTCTCCTGTGAGCAAGTGGTTTGGAGCTCAACTAAGCAAAGGGTCCAGGTTGAGTTAGTCACAGACCTCACCACTTGGGAGGCCCACACCTGGGATGATCTGGCTGAGCTAGATGCCCCGGCTGTAACTTGAAGGTTGCAGGGAGCGCTTATAGCCAGCCACCTTTACATGGACACGAGATCACTAAATTAGTGGAAAACCAAGGACTGGGAAGACAAGAGAGACACCTTGTTTGCCTTTGTTCTATTTAATTTAATCGCAGAGAGCAATGCCTCCAATAAGTTTTAGGAAACTCCCCTGCACATTTGCATGGTTGTTTACCTGTTGGAATTTTAGTCATTTTTTTTTCTTCTTCTTTTTTTTTAATTGATTTTTTTTTTTACAGAGAGGAAGGGAGAAGGATAGAGTTAGAAAGATTGATGAGAGAGAAACATCAATCAGCTGCCTCCCACACACTTCCTACAGGGGGTGTGCCCACAACCAAGGTAATACATGTCCTTGACTGGACTCAAACCCGGGACCTTTCAGTCTGCAGTCCGACGCTCTATCCACTGAGCCAAACCGGTTAGGGGTGGTCATTTTATTTATTTATTTATTTATTTATTTATTTATTTATTTATTTTTTACCAAAGTAGAAAAGTGGAATTTGCGTGAGCGGAGTCTCCCAGGCTATGATTCCAGAGAGCTGGGATGCTGGCTAATGGAGACACATGCTCACTCATGCCAGGCTCTCTGGGTAGCATTTCCAGTTCCATAGGTTTCCAGTTTAAAATATGCCTGGGGTCTATAAAGTCTGGAAATATGGAGTATCATTTTTACTACTGTTTTGTTTATTTACAGATTAAAAACCTTGACAGAATTTTGTGTATTTTACCTACGTTTCCAGAATTAACAGACGCCATATATTCTCAATCATTCTTTCATTTTATTTTTCAGCTTTTCTTTCTACTTCTGTAGCCTCCCTCATTTTATTCTGAGTCACTGTTTCAGTCAGAGAAGCAGAGAAGCAGAACCACTAGGACTAGCATATCATTATAGACTTGACCTCACACAAGTGGGGGCCAGATAAAGCGTCAAATGGTGAACATAGGCTGTTGCTTGTCTGTCTGGGGTGGGGCCCCAATGTCAGGAAGGAAAGTGACTGGGACAGAAATACACAAGCGAGGGAGAGCCAGGGCCAGGGGAAAGTGTAAGGATGAGCTGGGGCCCAAGAAGAAGGACCGGGGCCATCTCCCACCCCAGCTTCCACTTGCATGGTTTTGCTGACCGGGAGCAGGAGCTGACAGCGGACGTCCTTCACCATGGATCTGAACACACTCTGGCTTGAGAGCCAGGGGAGCTGAGCGAGAGCACCCGGGAAGAGCTGGGATGCCACTCCAGACATGAATGACCAGAGAATGATGCCCAGTGCTATATACCAACCTTTGCAGTCCGTGCTACACATGCACACAGCTGCTGTTTCACTTTCAAATTCCAAAGCTTGCAAATCTTGTGCACAGGCTTCCTGCAGCCCATACACACCCAGCACTGTGCAAGGACGACTTGGGAAACAAAGCTCAAGCTGAGTTAGTTCTGCTAACCCAGAGCAAGCCCACCACAGCCTCCACCTCACACTCCGGTCCTCAGGGCAGCGGCCCCAGAGGGAGACTCCAGAGCGAGGCTGGGCACATTTGACCTCCAGCATATAGGGCAGGAACCTGCAAACCATCTTTGTGAAGGATCAGAGGATACGTATTTCAGGGTTTGCTGGCTACACGTGCATGTGGTCTCTGCCTCGTTCTCTTTATAACCTTTACTAGTGTAAAATCCATCCTCAGAGGGCAGGAATAGTTCGGCATCAAGACTGCACACCAAAAACATAGCAAGTCTGAATTTTGAGGGGAGGGATCCCAGCATGTGAATTTTGTTTGTAATTTCAATATAGATTCTTATTGGAATATAGATTACAATATAGGTGATTATTATTCCAATATATTCTTATTATTGAGAATCAACTTAAGTATACCTTTCCTCTTCTTTCAAAAGTGATTTATTTTTAAAAAGACTAACACATTAAAATTTTTTTCCCCTTTATTGATTTTGAGAGAGAGAGAAAGGAAGAGAGAGAGAGAGAGAGAGAGAGAGAGAGAGAGAGAGAGAGAGAGATAGAGAGACGGAAAGATTGATAAGAGTGAAACATCATCAACTAGTTGCCTCACACACGTCTCCTACTGGGGATTCAGCCTGCAACCTGGGCATGTGCCCTGACCAGGAATCAAACCAGTGACATCTTAGTTCCTGGGTCAAGGCTCAACTGCTGAGCCACACTGGCTAGGTAAGACTAATACACTTTTAAATTGATTTGAGAGAGAGACAGAGAGACAGAGAGAAAGTGGGGAAGGGCGAGAGAGAGAGAGAGAGAGAGAGAGAGAGAGAGAGAGAGAGAGAGAGAGAGGAAGGGGGGAGGGAGGGAGAGAGAGAGAGAGAGAGAGAGAGAGAGAGAGAGAGAGAAAGGGATGAGAAACATCGATCAGTTGCCTCCTATACACACCCCTACCAGGGATCGAACCCGTAATATGGGCATATGCCCTGACTGGGAGTCAAACCAGAGAACCTTCAATGCATGAGACAACACTCAACCAACTAACCTACACCAGCCAGGGCCATGGTTTATTTTAATAGTCTTGGATAGAGAAGATCCCCCTCAAACAGGATTTCTGGAGGTGATCATAAAAGCCTTTGTCTATACTTCCACACTAATCAGTAGAGCACCACAGTGATAGGAGAGATTTTTAAGAGAAAGAATTTAGGTTGAGTTGTGAAAATTTGCAAGAATCATGTTTGTTTGTTTGTTTGTTCTTGCAAAAAAAATAAACATAACTTGTTTATAGATAAAAGACTAAAACAAGCTTACTCAAATACCACCAGCTTGCTATTTTTTGTAAGGATCCTTTTCAATCTATTTCAAAACATATGAAATATGGTAAGTTGGGAAACACCAACACACACTGTCTTTTTGCAAACACAGCAACTGAAAAAGCATATAACCTATTATACTTCCATTTATTTTCAGGTGGACAGTTACAGAAATTCCAAATATGGATCCACTAGGGTTGAACACTACATTCTCAATGACTGATGCTTCTGCCAGAAATAATGGGGCTGGTGCAGGACCAGTCACAGAAGATACATAAACCCAAGACCCTCATTTAAAAAAGGAACATTTATTTTACTCAGCAAACATTTATTGAGCTTTCATTATGTGTTATGTGCTGTTCTGGTTAGAGATACCAACCCAAGATCACGAGGCTCTGATTTTCCCCCTGTACCATGATAAAATGTTAACCATCAGCTTTAGCAATCACTGGAGGGCAAGAGGACCTACTTTCTGTAACTGTCCCTAGATGAACTCCTCATTCTTGGTCAACAAGGAAGGGTTCCTGAGGCTAAAAGACAAACTTTTAGAAACTTTAAATAGAGAGAAGCTCATCGTGGAGAAGAAAGGTGGAGAGGATAGTTGAGGGATATTAATATGCAATGGTCTCACATGATAACAATCAAATCAGTGATGCCCACACATCAGTGACCAGCATTCTCCTGCATTGCCCTTGCATTGTGCAAATTAGAAGGAGTCAAGCATGGAAATACTCTAATTGTCTTGCTCTAAATCATAACATATAGAGTGTTCTTTCTTAGCCTCAGAGAGAGTTGAGGTCACCTGCCTGGGATATTACAGTTATGAAATACCAGCTGACATTTCTGAAAAGCAAATATTCTGAAGAGTTCTGGTTTTTCCCTTTTGACGACTCCTTACTTACAGCAACTAGTAACAGAATGTAATGAATCTCTTAAAGATTTATTTCCCAATCACAAAACTTTCTTTTCCTCCACAAGCTGAGGCTACCCACCATCTTTTACATTTGAAATATCAAAATGAAAAAAATCACCAGAGATAAGGAACACAAAATGTTCTGGGGACCAGAAAGATATGCACAAAGATGTCACCATGAAGCCACATCTATTTGTTGTTAATACTCACCCAAGGCTATGTTTCCATTGATTTTTAGAGAGTGGAAAGGAGGGGGAGAGACAGAGAGGGAGAAACATAAATGTGAGAGAAACACATTGATTGGTTGCCTCCTGCAGGGATAGAGCCTGCAACTGAGGTACACGCTCTTGATCAGAATTGAACTTGGGACCCTTCAGTCCGCAGGCTGACCCTCTGGTCACTGAGCCAAACCAGCTAGGGCTAGGTCACATCTTAGAGCCACTTCTCTGTCTTCTATTTCTGTTGCATAGTCCAAAAAAACTTTTGGAAGATGTCCATAAATCAAGAAACTCTTCGTCATTTCATGTTTAAGCTGATACCTTGTTGTTACAAAATCAGCTGTGTTAAACTGCAGGAACCCTTTTTGTGTGTGTGTGTGTGGGGGGGGGGTTGTTTTTGCTAAAAAAAGGTCTATTACTTTAAAATGAAGAGTATAAGCATGCCCTAGTCCATATCTTAAAGCTTGGGAATTGGTGGTTAGCTAGCAATGGGGTGGGAAATGTGCATGCTCAGTTGCTCCAATGGGGTACATTCTGCTCCAGACATGGAGACCCAGGAGTCAAGGGGAAGAGGAAGCCTTTTTCAGGAGTTTTGCCCCTATTAATAACAAATTCTTGCCTCTAGAATTGTGCAAAAATAAGTTTCTTTTCTTTAAGCCATCCAGTCTGTGGTACTTGGAAGTCCTAGTGAACACACACATTTTAAGGCTTAACATTATTCTATTGCATGTATATGTTACATTTTGTTTATTCATCCATTCATCAATGGGCATTGGGTTATTCCCACCTTTTGGCCATTATAAATAATGCTGCTACAAACCCGGCTGACAAATATATGTTAAAGTATCTGCTTACAGTTTTGGTGTGTTTTTTGTTTGTTTGTTTGTTTTTGTTTTTTATCTATACCTTAGAAATAAAATTGAGGGGTCATATGGTAATTCTAATTTTTAAACATATTTTTATTGTTTGAAGGAACCACCATACTTTTTGCACTTTTTAAAATCTATAGGTCAGTTCTGGCTCAGTGGATAGAGCATCAGTCTATGGCCTGAAGGGTCCCGGGTTTGATTCCAGTCGGTGGAACATGCCCGGGTTGTGGGCTCGATTCCCAGTAGGGGGTGTGCAGAAGGTAGCCAATCAGTTATATCATTGATGTTTCTCTCTCTCCATCTCCTTTCCTCTCTAAAATAAATAAAAATACAAATAGTGTATATATATATATATATATATATATATATATATATATGTGTGTGTGTGTGTGTGTGTGTGTGTGTGTGTGTGTGTCAGACATTCTTTTTTGAAAAAAAAATATTTTTATTAATTTCAGAGAGAATGGGTGAGAGATAAGAAACATCAATGATGAGAGAGAATCATCAGTCCGCTGCCTCCTACATGCCCCCTACTGGGGATCGAGCCCACAACTGAGCGTGTGCCCTGACTGAGAATCAACTGACCTTCTAGTTCATAGGTTGACACTCAACCACTGAGCCATACTGGCCTGGCATGCACTTTTTTACTCACATTCATAAAGAAAAAAAAGTGATGTGGAAAAACATGTATGAACATACATTGGTTTGGATTCTGAAAAATCTGACCTCTGTTCTATTTTAAAGCACTCTTGTATGCTACTCTGACGAAAACTTCCTTATAAAGACAGAATTGTTTTTAATAATTTTTATGAGTTATTTCAAGAAAAGTCCTTTATCTTTGACCAACCTTTTCTCTCAGCTCACAGGTTTTCTCGCCCCTTGGTTATTCTTTATACCATTAAATTCAACCACACTGACCCCTTTTCACTTCCCAAGCAATTACTCTTAAATGTTCTTATCACTGTGACTTAGTACATCTTGTTTCAATCTCCATCAGAACATCTCCTCTTCCATTGGCTAATGATCCATGACAATGAAAAACACTAAAAGGGAGCTGGGTCCCCACACCTCATAAATTGTCCCAAGGAAGGTCTTCATCCCCCTTGCTTTCCCACTGGGGGAATTACTCAAGAGGAGCAACTTTGTATATAAATACTGAGTCTGAATTAGCTGGAAAAAAACTTGGTCAGGAAAGGCAAAGAAATTTGCACGAATAGATAATGCTTCTTTCTCCCAAAGGCCTCTGAGGATCTCCCTCAATCTGTACAAATCAGAATGTTTGGATATTGTGCAAAAGTCCCATGAAAACCCACTTCGTTTTATCCTGAAGAGATGCCAGCTTTCTATGTTTATGTTGGTGATCAAGTGTGTCTGCATGTCTTAAAAAAAGAAATAGAGAAGAATTATAGCCAACTGTCCAGGGCCTGGTTTAGTGATGAGAGAATGGTTGTGATGATAAAAGAATTTTGGGAGGCAGGAGGAGCTAGACAGAAATAAGTGAGTGCCCTAGATAGGTTAATTAACTTAAAAAGTTAACAATTAAAAGCCATATTTCTAACAAGTAAAATAAAGAAAAAAATGATATTAGATTAAATGTATGAAGGGAGTGGTTTGGGGGGAATTTTTAAAAATTATAGTCAAACACAGAGTTGGAAAAAACCATGATGGTAATTAAACAGGCAAATTATCTTGTAATAATAACACTTTATTTTGATTGGGGCATGTTAATAACTGGAAAGGGTATGAGGGAGGATTCTTTGGTGCTAGTAAAATTCTGTTGCTTGATTTAGATTAGAGTTAATATAAAAATTCACTAGCTGAACACTTACAATTTATGCCTTTTTCTTTATGTATGTTATATATTTTTCAACCCGCATCTATGTTTTCATTGATTTTTAGAGAGAGAGAGAGGAAGGAAGAGAGAGTGAGAGGAGGAGGGAGGGAGAGAGGAAGAGAGAGAGAGAGACACACACACACAGAGAGAGAGAGACAGAGAGAGAGACAGAGAGAGAGAGAGAGAGAGAGAGAGAGAGAGAGAGAGAGAGGCAGGCATCAATCGGTTGTCTCCTGTACACACTCTGACCAGAGATCAAACCCGCCACCTCCATATGTGCCCTGACCAGGAATCCACCCAAAACTTTCTAGTATATAGGATGATACTCCAACCAACTGAGCCACCTAGCCAGGGCATATGTGTGTTATACTTTTTAAAAAGTTTATTGGAGGGTACTTCTGGAATGATAGAATGAAGACTTCCAAAAATCCATTCCTTCATAAAAGCAACAAGAACAGTGGGGGGAAAATGATCAAAAGCAACTTTTTCAGAACTCTGGACATTAGTAATTAAAAGCTTGAAGTAGTCTAAAAAGCACTTATTCAAGAAAAATGGTTGGGATTTAGTGGCATTTTAACTTACATTATTACTATCCCTGTCTCCCCAGCTCCACATGGCTTTGAAAACCAGCAGCCTCACAACTATAAACAAGTAGCCTAGCTGTCAATGGGTCTGAATAAGTTTGGAGGTTCTCAAAAACCCTACTCCCAAAGAACTCAGTATTTGTCCTATCTGGTAGCTTTCTGAAAAGCTCCATTTTCAGGACTTACCTTTATTTGATTTGATTCAGAGCTGACTCTGCAAGAACAGCCCAATCCCTATGTAATTTGTTAAAAACAATCAGTGACAACTGTTTAACATCTTCAGCTACCTGAGAAAATATTTGCAAATCATATATTCAATAAGGGGCTTGTATTTAGAACATATAAAGAACTTGTACAATTACAACAACAAAAGGAACTGACATAATCCTAAAATGTGTAACAAATCTAAACAGACATTTTCCAAAGATACACAAGTAGCCAAAAGCACAAGAAAAGATGCTCAACATCATTAGTCATCAGGAAATACAAGTCAAAACCACAGTCAAATACATCTACTGGATGGCTGTAGTAATAAGGATAATAAGTGTTGGTGAGAATGCAGAGAAATTAGAACCTTCATAAACTGCGGTGGGAAAGTAAAATGGTACAGCCCTTTTGGAACATAGTGTGGCAGTTCCTCAAAAAGTTATGCATAGAGTTACCATATGACCATCAGTTCTATTCCTAGGCATACACCCAAGAGAACTGAAAACATATGTCCACACAAAAACTTGTACACCAATGTTCACATTATTTATATTAGTAAAAAAGTGAAGCCCTAGCTGGTTTGGCTCAGTGAGTGTCAGCTTGTGGACTGAAAGGTTCCAGGTTTGATTCCAGTCAAGGCACATGCCCAAGTTTTGGGCTTGATCCCCAGTAGGGGGCATGCAGGAGGCAGCTGATCAATGATTCTCTCTCATCGTTGAAATTTCTATCTTTCTCTCCCTCACCTTTCCTCTCTGAAATCAATAAAAATATATATTTTTTTAAAAAGTGAAAATGACCCAAATGTCTATCAATTGATGGGTGGTTAAACAAATGTGGTATATTCATATTATGGAGTACTATTTGGCAATTTCTGAAACATGCTACAACATAGGTAAACACTGAGGGCATTATGCTAAGTAAAAGAAGCCAGTCATAAAACCCTTCATATTGAAATGTCTACAATGGTCCGATCTCTCTAGTCAGGAAATAGGTTAGAGGTTTCCAGTGACTAGGAGAAGGGGCAAATGGGAAATGACTGATGATGGGTATGGGGCTTCTTTTTGGAAGGATGGCCAGGATGGAAGCTTATAGAATTATTACTGTACACTCCTTCCCAGGCAATAGGCAGGCTGTCTATTTAGGTTGAAGATGCTCTCTATTGGGACAGACATTCTATTTGTGATATGGTTATAAACTGACAGAGCATCCTAGCAAAAAGAACTCAGGTCTTGGAGGCAGGTAAACCTGGGCTCAGTTCCAGGCTCTGTTCCTTCGCAGGTGTGTTTACCTAATCTTTCTCAGCCCAAATTTCCTCATGTCTAAATGGACGTAATACTTACCTTTTACACCATAAGGTTGTAAGAATTAACTGAGAAACTGTAATGCACATGGTTCACTTGGATATTTGATAAATAATCTAATTGTTAACATCTCATCAGTAGGTTTTTCAAACATCTTGTAAAAAAAAATGTAGACGGGCCAGTAGTTGTTTTCAGACCTCCCAAAAGGCCCTGACAAGGTCTGAAACCTCACTCCTACCCTCCCAACTTGGTGGCACTGAGCTGGCTAGAGAAAAGCAATAACTCCTCGCCCTTCCACAGCTCCCACTCCTTAGCAGCCACCAGCCTGACTGGAAACATAATTACCTGGAGTAACAGGTATGAGACAGGAAATACCTCACTGCTAGGAAAGAAGAGGAAAACAAGTAATATATACCCATGTCAACCAAATACATTCCCCTCTAACATGGGCATATTTAATTCTTTGTCTTCCCAATTTAAAAGGAGTGCATGCCCATAAGAAAGTAAATTGTGTCCAAGTACAAAAAGTAGGGAAGGGGTGACAGAATTTGAACTGGTTCCCATCCCAATGAGCCAAATCTTGATTACAAGAGGGGAAAAGTAAAAAGCTTTCATTTTTTTTGACATCTGTAGAAGAAACAAGTTACAGTGCTAGAGAATAATCTACAATTGCTGGGGAAATTTGTGATTAAGACATAACTTATGTAAAGCAATCAGCATAGTGGCTAGAACATTGTTTATTCCAAACATCCTTTCCTTAACAGCTATTCCCCTACAGGGTGCACCAGTGTGGAATAAACTTAACTGAATAGTGCCCTCCAGAGGTCACTGGGAATTCAATTGTGCTGACAATTGAAAGTTGAAAAAGACCAGAGACACACAAATATATATATATGTGATGTGAGTCAGCTCTCAAATTTGGTGTTCTAGAACTCAGTAGGACCTCACTGATTTGACACCTATTAGCAGCCTTTGACCAGAACTTACTTCTTTAATATATATATATATATTTTATTGATTTCAGAGAGAAAGGGAGAGGAAGAGTTGGAAAAATTAATGAGAGAGAATCATTGGTCGGCTATCTCTTGCACTCCCACTACTGACCAAGCCCGCAACTCAGGCATGCGTCCTTCACTGGAATCGAAACTGGGACCCTTCAGTCCACAGACCAACACTTGATCCACCGAGCTAAACCAGTCAGGGATGGCCAGAACTTATTTGTTTGCAAGGGATATTATACAAGGACATGGAAATCTCGAGAAAACAAGTCCGGTTAGGTGCCGTGGGAACTAAGGCTGGGAACCACAGGCCCCCGAGCCCTTGAAAGCTGTTGTCCAGTCCCTCTGTCTCTTGGGACACTGTCTCTCAGCCCTGCTCCTCCTTGCATGTCCTCTCTGTGTTCTTCGGGACAAGCTTCCTCTTGATGTCTGCCCTCGGTAACTTTAGGTACGTGGCTCTGGCTCTCAGGACATGACTCCCAACCTTTCAGCTCATCTCAAGCAGCTCCGCAGCTTGGTCTCTCGCTGGCCTGGTTCCAAATTCCCAGGAGACAAAACCGATTACCAGTCCAGTCCACTGGCTGGATTTATAATAGTTTATCCACCCCTGGTGGATGGCCTGTGGGTGGAGGTAGAAATGTGTGGGAGTGTAGAGGGAGGGAGCTAGAGTCAGGGTCACATGGTACAAATTTAGCACAAATAGAGCATACAAAACTGTAGGAAGCACTTCAAAGAGTCTGTTTTATTAATAGCAATAAGCCAATATTTACAGTTTGCCATGTACCATGACCTCTATTAAAGAGTTTCCTAACCATCTTTCCATTTACTCCTCACAACCTGATTAGCATGTCTCACCTTCAGAAGTAACTAACTGCTGCTAACAATCGTTGTATTTCTTCCAGTAATTAATCTGATGCATTTTATTCCCATTTTAAAAATGAGGAAATCAAGATTTAGAGAAGCTAAGCCAAGATTTAAGCCAAGGCAGTGCGATTCTAAACCTACCAGTTAACCATCAGCCCCTCCCTGACCCAGGGGCAAGGTAGACCACGGGGATGCAGAAGAGACACAAGATTTAGCCTTATTTTCAGCGAGTCTATAATCTGATCGAGGGAGACGAGATTTCCTGTGAAATGCTCGTAAGTGACGTGAGAAGGACTAACGTACTAAATCCCGTGCTGACACTGTATTCCTTTTCTGCTGCTGTGTAAGAGATTGCCACCAGCGAAGAGGCTTTGGAGCTTCTAGGAACTCCCGGTTCTGTAGGTCAGTTGTACAGCACCACCAGGCAGGGCTCGCTGCTTAGTGTTTCTTACGACTGACATCAAGCCTGGCTCGTGTGGCTCAGTGGTTGAGCAAGGACCTATGAACCAGATCACGGTTGGATTCCCGGTCAGGGCACATGCCTGTGTTTCAAGCTAGTAATCAATAGGGGGCTTGTCAGAGTCGGCTGATGAATGACTCTCTCTCTTCATTGATGTTTCTATCTCTTCCTACTTCTCCCTCCTATCTGAAATCAATAAAAATATATTAAAAAAGAAAGATTGATATCAAGAGGTTGGCTGGGGCTGGTGGACCTTTTCCAAGCTCACTGGTTGTTGTCAAGTTTAGTTCTTTGCTGTTTTAGAGCTGAGCTTCCCATTTTCCTGCCAGATGTCAACTCAATATTGCTCTCAATTCCTGGAGGTTGCAGCTTTCCACCACCAGTTTACAGTATGGATGTCTGCTTTCCTCCAGGCCAGCTGGATCACGTGCCCCTGACCGCTCCTTCTGCAACCAGCCAGATAAAACAACTGCCTTTAAAGGGCTCAGGTGGTTAGGTCAGGCCCACCCAGACAACCTCCCTTTCTTAAAGTCAACTGTGTCTGATGACAGTCTGATCCTGGGGGAAATTTGACAAGTTCACAGTCCTGGGGTTATGAGGACCTGTACAGGTGGGAATCCTGGTGACCTGGTGAGAAGTTACAACAGGATCAAAATACTGATGATGCGCATAACAACAGACATAGAAGCCGGGACAGTTTTGGCTCAGTGGAGAGAGTGTTGGCCTGCGGACTGAAGGGTCCCGGGTTCGATTCCGGTCAAGGGCATGTGCTTTGGTTGCAGGCACATCCCCAGTGGGGGGTGTGCAGGAGGCATCTGATCAATGTTTCTCTCTCATCTGTGTTTCTAGCTCTCTATCCCTCTCCCTTCCTCTCTGTGAAAAATCAATAAAATATATTTAAAAAAAAAAAAAAAAACAATAGACACAGAAGAACATAAATAGAACACCCCGAGATAGAACTGTATGTTTGTGAGTGTGTATCACAATAAAGCAAGCCTCAAAATTAATTAAGGAAAATTAGTTATTAATAAATGGTGTTTGGATAATTACATAGCAACTTGGTGGGATGGGAGCTAAGAGGGTGAAAATGGGGGACATCTGTAATATTGTGAGCAATAAAAACATTTAGAGACATATCATCCACTATACTACATCAAAATAAATGCCACCTACATTAACATTTTTTTGAGTTCTATAGATCAATTTAAAATGTAATCATAAAAATTGATAGAAGAATGTTTTTAGGTATGAGAAGATGCCCATCAGTTGGTGACCAATTAAATAAATCATGTTGGAACCCTTGGTGTGTTAAAAAGAATGAGAGAAATGAACTATATTTCTGATTTGAAACAGCCTCTAAGATAGGTTTTTAAGTTATTTTTAAAGTTAAGATGCATAATAGTGTGAATAGTGTGTTCCTAACTGTGTAAAAGAGAAATTACACGTAGAACTTGATAATGCTTAGAGAATTCTTGGAAAGATACCCCTATGCTAGTAGCAGATTGGGGCCCTGCAATGCAGTTGGTGGTAGTGACTAGAGAATGGGGTCTGAATTGAGGAGACATATCAGTCACTGTCCTTCTGTCATATTCGAATGCTTTGCCATGTGCATGCATTACTTTCCAATAAAAATAACTGTTAAGAAAGGTAGTCTAAGATATACATACTGCAGATGAACATAGATGAGATGAAATTAAGCCTGTTGCATTAGTACAATAAGTCTTTGGGTTACGACGAAGATTTGTTCCCATTTGTTCCTTAAGTTGGAACCCACCTACATATGCACCTATATCACTCACATGGAGCACATACATAGCAGTAATGAAGTGAAACAGTAAAAAATAAAATAAAAGAGATAACAATTCCTGATCTTTACTTTGATAAATAAATAATAAAAAACATAAAGCATATATGTACATACATTGAAATGACATAACTTTTTTTTTTTTAATAAATAAACTAGTGGTGGGGTGCACGAAAGGGTTGGTGGGTGTCCTCAAGCCCGCCTGCACCCTCTCCAATCTGGGACCGCTGGCTCCTTACAGTTCACCTGCCTGCTTGCCTGATTGCCCCTAACCACTGTGCCTGCTGTTCTGATCGCTCCCAACTGCCTCCCCCATTGGCCTGATTGCCCCCAACTGCTCCCCACTGGCTTGCTTGCCCCCAATTACCGCCCCCCCATCCGCTGACCTGCTGGCCCTCAACTCCCCCCCACCACCACCACCACTGGCCTGCTTGTTCCCAACTGCCCCACCTTGCCGGCCTGCTCACTCCCAACTCCCTACCCAGCCAGCCTTCTTGCTCCCAACTGCTCACCTGCTCAACCCCAACTGCCCTCCATGCTGGCCTGATTGCCCCCAATTGCCTTCCCCTGCCTGCCTGATCACCCCTAACAGCCTCTGCCTTGGCCCCGCCACCATGGCTTTGTCCAGAAGGACATCCAGGTCTCCCCGAAGGTCATCCCGGTCTAATTAGCAAATTACCTTTTTATTAGTATAGATGGGCGATGGCGATGTAACCACAAAATGATGTACCTAGAGTCCGACATAACCCGAGGACTGCCTGTATAGTGGTTTGCATGGTTATTGATTAGATCTTAACATAGAAAAATTAAATTGAGAATTAGTGTAGTAGAACCGCAAGCCATTCTTTCCTTTAAAATGCTATTTTCAATGTTGTTGTAATGTTCCCACTGAAATAAATTAAGATTAGCGTGCGGGTTAGGCCTGGGTGCCTGAGGAATAAACTAATAGCTTTATAAAATGTTGCTCTGGAATAAATAAGTAGAAGAATAATGAGCCAAGGAGCGCTCCCTAAACAACCCAGGAAGCAGGCAGCTAGCGACAGGAGTGAGAGGAGGGCGGAGCCAATGTGTGTGTGTTTGGTAGGGCGGCCAGGCAGGACACTCCACGGTGGGAACTCGGCGGCCACCTGGAAAACACCTGAGGAGGAACCGAAAGAGCGTAGTAAGAAGGTCCAGCTAGCAGAGCCCAAGGACACCAGCCCTCCGGAGAGCCCGTAGCAGGCTCAGGGCTGATGAGAAACATCGAGACCCCCAGAATCTCAAGTTAAGCATTTCTTTAGGGAGGTAAGGCTAACCTCTGTACCTACTGATGACTACTCTAAAAATGTTAATTTCTCATTCCTCTTAGTTAAAAAAAAAAGTGAGCATGAACCTCCAATATATGTACATTTATTTAATGCCTGTATGCACCATTGTACTATATAGTATATGCATGATAAAACATCTGCAAAAGGTATGTAAAATAGCTATATTTAACCTGAAGTGCTTTAATAAAAAATAATACTCAGTGAATATTATTTTTAGGAAAAGCTATGCTGTTAAATATGCATCAAGGTTTTTAAAAACCTGGTTTAAGACTTTGGGATGTAATACTACATAAGATGTAGTATGCAAGTTGGTATGATTTAAAGTTCAAAATACATGAATGTTGGTCTTAAGGGCTGCCATAGCTAAAGACATTCACAAGGAAGGTGGGTCCAAATGGAAGAAGCTTATCAGTTGCAGCATTCAATCAAACATAATACATACTATTTATTTTCCAACTCCATCCACCGCTTGCGAGGTTTTGGTTGAAATTTTGTTAACTTTCAACTTTGTTGAGTTTTTCTAGAAAAGGCATTGAAATGTACTGTCTTTTAATTTTTAATGTATAAATTATCAAAAATTCTTTGGAAGATTTAAAAATTAGAAAATTTTGTCCTTAAGGTTCCAAATATTACTGAGAAATGTTTTGTTGGCAAACAGCATATTTGTAAAAAAAAAAAAAAAAAAAAAAAAAAAGTCACATACATATGGGAACATTTCCAAAATCTGTTTTGAAAATGCTCTTTCCATAGCATGAGTTTCTTTCAAATAGTAATCACCTTCTTATTTGTTGTTACATCATCCATCTTTACCTGGGAGACACAGGTTATGTGTGCGTGTTTTTCTTGATGACCTCCAGAAAGCAGGTCACTGAAAATCACTTGTCTTCATACACAAGGTGGACAAAGGAAAACACTTCTCTTTCAGTAGAAGGAAAAAGTGCACTCACCCTCTAAGTTCGATTCCTCTGCTAAGTGCTGGGCTTTAAGATAAACATCAGACCTCCAAACTGTAAACATTTTCATGATCATATCTCATCTTACTACGTAGTAAAAATTCTAATTTTTTAATCCTTACCAGAGGGTATGTTTATTGATTTTAGAGAGAGAGGAAAGGGCAGAGAAAGAGAAACAGTGATGAGAGAAACATTGGTAGGTTGCTTCCTGTACATACCCTGACCGGGGATCAAACCTGCAACCTAGGGATGTGCCCTGACTGGGGAAGCAAACACGAAACCTTTCTGGGTACAGGACGATGCTCCAATCAACTGAGTCACCTGGCCAGGGCTCTACTAATTGAAAAGGCCTTATTTTTATAAAATTAACCATTCTGATGACATTCTTTAGTATTTTTAGCATATCTGTCTTTAGGGTTTTGTTTTTGTTTTTATTTTTTGCTGTATCTTCTTGCTTTGGGCCAAAAGGCGAATCAATTTCATGTTTGGGCTACTTCTGTAAACTACTCTGAATTCTTTTTTATTCTAGTCAAATCAGCTGTTACCTTATATAGTTTTCCCCTAAAGCATTCTTTTAAGTAGCCAAGTCACTGACTTTTGAAAATATATCTGTTCTGGTATCTCTTTCCTTTAGTGACTCACAGATAGGTGTTCGGTTGCATTATTGAAACAGAATTAAGCAGTGGCCCTGGCTGACATGAAGTTGTTCTATAAGGTTTGCTTAGTAACTAATGACTTAGTGAACAAATTGGGTAGTACTTTGTGCATTTAAAAGGTTTTATTTAAAAAAAATATTTTTATTATGCATTGTATCAAATCTACCACTCTGTGACTAGAAATTGAGTCTTTATGTAGTTTATATATGTTGTAATATTTCTTCAAATAAATCATCCCTATAAATAAATAAAAAAGTCTTCAGCCCAGCCAGCATGGCCCAGTGGTTGAGCATTGACTTATGAACCAGAAGGTCACGGTTTTATTTCTGGTCAGGGCACATGCCTAGGTAGGGGGCTCAATCTCCAGTGTAGGGCAGGCAGGAGGCAGCTGATCAATGATTCTCTTCTCTTTCATCATTGATGTTTCTATCTCTATCTCCCTCTCTGAAATTTAAAAGAAAAAGAAAAGTCCTCAGTTTACGTCATCCACAGGTCCTGGGACTTGAAGCAAACTGATGTGTAATAAAACCAATTTAACCAGAGGCTAATGGATGTAATAGGAGGTAAGTTGCTCTGGCATCTCATCAATATTATAATGAAATGAACTTGAAGGAAATAACGTTGTTCAAGGACCTGCTGTACCCTTATTTGGAACATGTGAGAAGCAGCAGTACTTTCCTCCAATTTCCTAGCAAACCTCCCACACTGCATGCTGTTTCTTTAAAATCCCAACAATGTTTCTATGCATCTTCTAGCAGAATTTGCCGACAAAATTGAGCATTTTATTTTGTAGCTATATAGGTTTCCATGCATCATTTTAGCTGTTTTCACCACAGGAGGAAGAATATGTGATTTCCTAATGGTATATTATTTTTTTGCCTTAAGCAATTAAGTAAAAAAAAAAAATCCAAATAGGCTCTTAAATATTTAACTTAGTAAAATTCTGGCCTAAATTTAGTATTGAATAATTTTAAACATTTGCCAAACATTTAAAACTATTTGTATTTATGTTCCCAAAAGTTAGATTTTATTTTCTTTTTTAATTGATTGTTTTTAGAGAGAGAGGAATGGCGGGAGAGGTTGGGCGGGGGCGCAGAGGATGGGCCAAGACCTACCCTTGTGCCCACTGCAGCCTCTTAGCCCACAGTTCTTTTCAAGGTGCACAAATTCGTGCACTGGGCCCCTAGTTAATACATAATGAACATTATTAATACAATAATATATAATGATCCTCTTTTATTCCCTTCAAGAATTTTAGTTTATCTGTCCATTTGGTAAAGATCAATTTAGTTAAAATGAAAGAATTTAATCCATAAAACCTACTTCACTAAGTAAGGCTACATGAAATAAGTAAAAAACTAACCAGGGAGGGGCCTTGATGGGTTGCTCCTTCTTCCTGTAGGACACGTCACATACCATACAGGGCATAGGGCACAGAGTAAGGACACCAGTGTTGATCCATAACTAAAATATTAGCCAAGCTGTCCGGTTGGTTGAGTGTCTGCCCATGAACCAAGAGGTCACTGGTTAGATTCCTGGTCAGGGCACTGGTTGCAGGCTCCATCTCCAGGAGGGGGCGTGCAGGAGGCAGCCAATCAATGCTTCTCTCTCATTGACCTTTCTACCTACCTCTCTCCTTTCCTCTCTCTCTAAAATAAATAAAAACATATTTAAAATATTAGTCAAACTCAATTTCCTATTTTTTTTAAGATTAAAAAATGTCTTGGATGTTAATAACTTTCCCCCTTTACCTTCTGTATCTTTTTGGGCTTCTTACGTGGACAACGGACTTTCTAGGACAGCAATATTTAATATATGTGCCACAGGAATCTTTGAAACATGCAATACCTGACTATGTAGTCAGGGGCACTGACCTCTCTTCCCTTAGATTGTCAAATAAAAATAAAAATAAAAAGGACAACAGCCAACACAACAATAGCCATGTAGTGTGAATGAATCAAAATTATACCTCTTTTTTGTCAGATCAGCAAATACGACAATATATTTTTTGGTGAGCTGCAGAATTTTAGCGATTGCTTTATGTGTGCCATGAGATGGAAAAGGTTGAAAATCGCTGTTCTAGAGCATGAACCGTTTCCTTTGGCTGCCATTTAAGTCCTCCCTGCCCATTCTGCTGGGTCAGATGAGGACTTCACAGGAATGGACATCTGGACAAATAAAACCCTCGAGTCAGGGAAAATCTTCAAGACTTGCCATGCAACTGGACAGAGACCTGTACTTCTGGAGCTTGAATTGTTAAAAAGGACACCACTTCCCTTCCCCCTGTAATGGCTCAGGCCTCCTTCAGGAATATTTGTGAAAACATATCTGTGATCCCCAAATCAAAAAGTTTCTCAATAAACCCCAGCCCATTGAAATGGAATAGCCTTCAAGTTCAGCCTAAAGGGCTGAGCAGACATATGAAAATAGCACAGCCCTCCAACTCCCTTCCAGCCCCCAAAAAGCAGTGGCTAAATTTAAGTCCAAAATACATTGTAAGCGATAGAGCCATCCTTTCTCTGGTGAAGAAGCAGCCCTGAATAAGGTAACTGTGGGATGACCCAGCTACTAGACCACTGCTGACCGCCCCATACCCAGGTTTCTGTGGCTGAGAGATTAAAAAAAAATAACACCCAGAAATTCACATTTTTGAGTGTTGCTCTGTACATTTCTACATTGCTAAACCCTGTCATCCAAAAAAGCCACCAGTAGTCACACATCCATTACCATTTTATATATAGTACTGCTGAAACTCACACCCTCAAAAATTTTGGAGGAGGATCATATTTCAAAGAAGAAATCTATATAACTGTTTAAAACCCATTGTAAATTGTAAATTGCATGAGAGATATACACGTGTATACATACTTCTGTCCTGAAAATAACAGATTTTATGCCCCGCTAGGAGGAGGCAGCAACCCTTGGTCAAATACCAAAAGACAGGAATTCAAGTATTTTAGCCTCTGTGCTTGGCCAACAGGTTCATTGGGGCCAGTGGGGCCAGTCGGTGAAGTGACCTGCCTCTGCTTCAGAAGACAGATAGGGTGAGGGCCGGCACTTGGAACTCAATGGCCTTTTGGGAAAGAAAAACTCAAAAGTCATTCGAGAGCATCTGGTTCTCAAAACAAGAGAGTGAAAATGCTTAGCACTTAATTTAACACCTGGACATAAAAAAAAAAAAAATAGAAATAGAAGTCAAGATTCCTGAAAATGGTCCAGGAGTGCCCCCAGAGAGAAGGGTATGAAGTCAGGCCTGTAACGCTATAATCACATTAAGATGCTTTAGTCTTTTTTCTTTTTATGGTTTAGAATTACAATTTACAAAAGCAGTGCGAAAAGTTCCAAAGCGAGTGTCTGAAGTGGGATATTTGTGTTTTGCATTGTCCAAGTCTGGTCAGTCACCAGCGGTGGCTCTGATGGGGGGACTGGAGGTGAAGCAGGTCACTAGGATGAAATTAAAGAGCATTTGTGGATGAAGCTCTACAACCTCAACCCGGTTTAAATCCTGGAAGTGGCTCTTGTTATGTAATCTCTTCTCTCATAGGACGAGTGGACCCTGAGGAGCCATTCCGGAAGTGGCTCTGCACATTGCTTGCAGGCTGGCGCTGAGGGTGTGCCAAAGTGGCCAGGTTTCTGAAAGAATACACCCATTGGCCAGCATAGGGGTTGATATTGCTTGGCTACTCACACTTTTTTTTTTTTTTTTTTTTTTTTTTAAGAGAGGTAGGGGAGAGACAGAGAGAGAGAGAAACATTGATGTGAGAGAGACACATTGATTGATTGCCTCCCGCATGTGCTCCGACAAAGGCCTGCAACCAAGGTACATGCCTTGACTGGGAATCAAACCGGGGACCCTTCAGTACCCAGGTCAATGCTCTATCCACTGAGCCAAACTGGCAAGGGCCATGGTCGGCAAACTGTGGCTCGCGAGTCACATGCGGCTCTTTGGCCCCTTGAGTGTGGCTCTTCCACAAAATACCATGGCCTGGGCGAGTCTATTTTGAAGAAGTGGCTCTGTTGACTAATGAGTTTGCCGATCACTGGGCTAGGGCAACTCACACTTTCTTAAGGCCTTCTGATTCCGGAGGCCTGTGTTGGACTGGGGCAATTGGAACTTCCCTCCACCATCCATCACGAATATCTTAGCACGGTGGGTTTACCAGACTAACCACTCATCTTTTTATACGAGACCTGAAGGCTGTGAGCGTCAGGAGAGGATGCCTTGGGGGGAACCAGGATGGGGCACCTCCTGAGGCCATCATGAGGACACCAGGCACCCAGAGGAGGGGGGTGGTGCCTGAGTGACTTCCTGCTCAGGGGTGGCTCAGGGGTGGCTCAGGGGTGGCTTCCTGCTTCAGAGGTCTTTCTAAAAGACCTCTGAAGGCGGAACCCATCATCCTAACAGCACAGTTGAGAAACCCATACAGCCTAATGGGAGATAAACTTGACTCAAGCTCCCAGCACTTTCCGAAACTGTGCTCAGCTTCAACCACAAGAGGGCAGACGTCGGCGGCAGATCCTCTGAAGAGCTGAGGAGAGCAAGCTCCCTCTGTCCATGCCAAGGGCCATCGGCTACATGTTTAGCTGCTATTAGATAAACTCTTGTTGAGGAGAAACGTTCTAGATGTCATCACCATTCATTTAGAGCCTTGTTATAGAAAAATATGTAAGAGAACATGTAGAAAATCTTGATTTTTCTATTTGTTTTTACTGTCAACGGTAAGTTGTTAAGAAAACACACAAACTACCCTAATTTCACTGGTTACTGTTTGCAGTGTTGAAGAAAAACTTTTAAGAGTGGAGTCAGAGGCCCTGAATTCTAGTCCTCACTCTATTCTTAAAAAAAGATAACTGGACCCTGGGAAACCACCTGCTTGGACCCCAGTTTTCTCCTCAGACAATGAGAAGACAGGACTGGGATGAACTCTGAGGTTCCATCCAGAAACGAAGGCGCGGAATGAAATTGCGGTGGGGAGGGCAGGCTGAGTAGCATGCGGTGGGCGCATACGTAAGGCCTGCATGCTTCATTTGCACAGCACACTTGGGGAATGGGCCATTCCACATGATGAGTTTTCCAGATAATTGAATTTTAAATGCTGAAACTGGTTTCCCTTTAACCTTTTGTCATGGAAATCGTCCTAAAGTGTATTACATGCTTCTCTGGTCTCGTAAACATCATTTAACCTTTCCTGACTTATCTCCAGATCATCATGATGACCACTTCTTACTATAACTACATGCAAATGACCGGAAATGGGGTAGTCTTTCCACAGTGACAGCAAAGCCTCCCCCCTAAAGAGAGCGCTGGTGGCTTTGGGCATATGCAGGTAGGCAGGACCCTCCTGCTAACTGGCCCCAGACCCTATTACAATAAAAAGCTATAATTGGCAATCCTTCCTTTCTTCCATCTCCTACCTCACCACCTGCAGTCATTTCTCCAAGTAACACCTTCTAGCAGCCTCTTGACACTGGGTTTAAAATCTGCTATAATCTAGACAGAACTCAAGGTTGCCATGGGTTACCAGGGCCTGAGCTTGTAACAACCCTAAATTTAATTTTACACAGTTTAAAGCCAGTGGGTACTGTGCTGAAGGTTGCTTCCGGCCAGGGCTGATCTTCAGCTGGTCCACCCAGTATGCAATGCTTCTAGACCAGTTGGCCAATCACCCTGAGCCCCCAGGCCCTCCAGCCAGCCCAGGAACCAGTTCTTGCATGTGCTGACACTCTTTCCAATTGGCTAATACCCACGCCATACTGGTTGCTCAATATTGGAACATCAGCCTTGTTTCTGGGTTGAAGATTATTCTCTCCTGCTCAGTACATTGCCAGGGTTTGAAGCTCTTCTCTGTCCCTCAAACTCAAAGGCCTTTTCTCCGTTACATTGCCAACCAGGTTGGGTGTTAAATTGCCTGGCTTGTGTGGCTCAGTGGTTGAGCATCAACCCATGAACCAGGAGGTCACGGTTTGATTCTAGGCCATGGCCCATGCCTGGGTTGCGAGCTCGATCCCCAGTGGGGGTCATGCAGGAAGCAGCCAATCAGTGATTCTCTCTCACCACTGATGTTTCTATCTCTCTTTCTGAAATCCATAAAAACGTATGTATTTTTTAAAAGCCACCTTTGATTGAGAATCTACCATGTGCCAGATGCCTAGTCGGTACATTATATAAATCATCTTATCTCATCCACTAAAGGACCCTGTTGGGGAAGAGAATCAGCCTCCGTAGCTGAGAAACCTGCCCCTCTCAAGGCCAGTAAGTGGGTCTGGGAGCCAGACCCACCCCTCTGAGGCATGCTCTTTGCAATGCCCTCTGCCCGAGTTTATGAACGCACAAGCAAGTCCAGTCAAGGGTCACATCCTGAAAAATATATTTTCAGTGAAACATGGGCCCTTTTGCTTTTCAGAAAAGGCTACTTGTTTTTGGTGTGTGGGTTGTGTTCTAATTAATTCCACATTTTGTTACCAATTTGGAGCACTCTGTCCTCAGGGAACAGAGCGGGCGTACTTATAGAAAGCTAGCTGAGGGAGGGAGGGAAGGAGGGACTAGGCTATAAAGTGTTTGTAGGATCTAATAAATAAAAAAAGCCTCCCCAGTTCTCCCTGCACCAAACAAAAGTAAATAGAACATTCTAGAAAGGCCAATCTTCTCCAGAGTAGGGGTGATAAGGGTCACAAACAAAAAACGTTGCTGTGTGTTACCAGCTATGCCTGCAAAACGGAGCATGTGCTATCAATCATAACTAGGATCCGTCCCCACCCCCAAAAGTTCTCTGAACGTTCCCTCCAGAGTGATGCAGTTACCACTCGAAAAACGAGGGGCTTTCAGAGCTACTGGGGGATCCTGGAAGCAAACTGCAGACCTGAGGAGTCTCTGCCAGTGACAGGGCAGGGATGGGTCTATGGCTTGGGGACAGGCACAGATTTAACTTTGGAACTGGCTCTGGGGACCAGAAGGATGCCAAACCCATGGCTATGAATTCTGTCGTATCCCCAGGGAAGAATTTTTCAAATTGACCCTAAGCTAATTTTTAAAATAAACAAACCATGACCTCATCTTCCACATGTTGCACCTGCTCCTCCCACAGCTAACACACACACACAATTTTCAATGTTCTCTCCCAAAAACATTCACAGGATTCTAGTTTCCAAAGTAACTCTTACCAGGCAGGGAACTGACAGAAAAACTGACTAGCCACAGGTGACAGGGCCAAACCTCATGTGTATTAGTGTCCTAAGGCTGCCATAGAAAAGTACCACAAACTGAGTGGGTGAAGCCACAGAAATGTATTGTCTCAGTTCTAGAAGCGAAAAGTCCAAGATCCAGGTGTTGGATCCAGGTGTTGGTGGAGCCATGCTCCCTGTGAGGGGACAGGGAATCATATACTCCGGGCCCTGATCCCAGCTTCCAAGAGGTCAGGCCAGGGCCCATGCCCAGGTTGCAAGCTCGATCCCCAGTGGGGGACATGCAGGAAGTAGCCAATCAGTGATTCTCTCTCATCACTGATGTTTCTATCTCTCTTTCTGAAATCCATAAAAACATATATATTTTTAAAAAGCCATCTTTGATTGGAAATCTACCATGTGCCAGATGCCTAGTCAGTACATTATATCAATCATCTTGTCTCATCCACTAAAGGATGTGGAACAGCATCAGTGTTGCTACACTTGTGGCAGCAGTAACTCCTATCTTCACACATCTCCTGTGAGTGTCTTTGCCCTTTTAATAAGGACACTGTATTGGATTGGGGCCCATCCTCTACCACCTGGCCTCATGTTAAGTAATTAGGTTGGCAATGGCCTTCTTTCCAAGAAAGGCCATGTTTGGAGGTACCAGGGATTAGGACTTTTTCAAAGTCTAAATAAAAGATTTGGGGTGACACAGTTCAACCCATAACGTCACCTAAGATAGTTCTGAATTCAAATTTGAACTCAAGAGAAGGAACAAAATGAATTGCCCAACAGCTCGCCTTATATTATAATCGTAAGTACAATAATATAGTATGGGTGATTTCTCATGTTAGCAGGTGGGTGGGAAGTTGGTGTGCTGACCCCTGACATCTACTAATTGCAAGGGTGAATCGAGGAGAACCGCTGGCTGATGTGGGCTCTCTGCAGAACACTAATTTCTGCTCGCCACATTTTAGGACAACACCTACTAAGGCATGTGCAAACACTCAGTGTTGAAGGAAACCCTGCCACTTACCTGGCCCCAGTGACATCCACACCAACCATCAGCTGCCCATTCAGGGAGAGGATCTCGTCTCGCAGCCGGACCTTCCCACTCTTCCCTGCCGGGCTGTTCTTCCTCAGCTCCGTCACCCAGATGCAGCCCACGTCCAGCACGGGGCCCTGGTGGGTCTTCCTCTTCTTGCCCCCCCTGCGCTTTTCCCCGTAGTCCCCGAACACAGGGATGTTCCCGAAACTGAGGCCCACCGTCTCCGCGTCCCCCAGCTCCTTGGTGAGGTACACGGTGCAGATCTCCATGCCCGGGGGGCTGCGGTCAGGGGGCACCGCGCTCTCGTCCACCGCGAAGTTCAGCTGGATGTACTCGCGCAGCTTCTGGATGGCCGCCTGGCACAGCCGCTGCTCCGGGCCCGCCCCGCCCTCCCGCAGGCTGTTGTCCAGCCACCGGCAGAGCAGGGGCAGGTGCAGCACCGCGTTGTCCTGGGTGATGGGCATGGCGCTCACTCCCGGACACCAGCATCATGAGAGGACCTGCTCCTGGGGGCCGGCCCCCGCGGGGCTCCACATCCCTTGGGGACCCTGGCTGTCATCAGTTGGGGTCATGTTCAGGCTGGCATACGAGGGGCGCCTGCTGGAGACAGGGCTGTTTGCTGTGACAAGGGGAGGACAGGACACACACACTGACAGTGGGATGATCTTTGCAGCCGCGGTGCTCAGCGGGGGACAGAAGGAAGCCTGAGACAGGTCTCTGCTTGGTTCACATCACAGCAGGGCCCGTGCAAACGGCCCAGCAATGGGAAAGCCCTTCATCCGCGGCAGCGTGGCCTCCCCCGGATTCATTCACACCTGGAAGAGGAAAAAACAAAAAATTCCTTCCAGTCACAACAGTGAAGCCTTCTCACACAGAACACAGGGCCTCTTGTATGGCTGAAGGCAATGTTTGCTTTCTGAGCCAGAAGTCTGAACACAGCTCCCCATCCCCCCAGCTCGGCTCCCTCCGCGCAGTATACACACACACACACACACAGATAGACAGACAGACAGACACACAAACATACACACCCCCTTCCCTTCCAGACATCCCTGGAACATTGGCCTTCTCCAGAAAGTTTCCCTCACCAGCGGGGAAATGAGATGACTTTTGCCAGGACAACCCCCACCAAGCTCACATCCAACAGGAGGCTGAGGGATAAGACTCCGTAGAAGATCGTAGAGGGGTTCTGGAAACACTGAAGACCTTATTATATTCCTAGGAAGTTGAAATCTATCTCCATTTGCCTTGACCTGTCCAACTGCAGACATGGGGAGGCTCTCCATTCCAGAACTATGTTCTTACAATGCTACCGAGAGGAGCAATAACAATCAACCGCACAGAGGGACTCAGGCACTGCCCGAGGACAGCACCAGTCCTGAGCTCAGCTGTTGACTCCACCTTCATCATGTAGGTCCACAGGCATCCTGTCCCTTGGCATCCTACAGCTCTCAGTCTCCTTGCTTCCTTTCCGTTGGAAAACTGTCAAAACCAACCTACCCAAAGCCTTCTCCTCCAGAGAAATATTTCCCCATGCTTCTGGGTGAGAGGACTCAGCCCTCCCTGGCTGGCCTTTGAGTGCAGGTCTTAGCGCCATGATGCACTCACCAGCCTGCAGGGCCGGCTGGCTGCAGCAGAGGGCTGGGGCTGTCCTGCCCCCACTGAATCTTGCACAGTGCAGGGCACATCACTGTTCCCCCCACACACACCCGGGGAAAGGTTAATTGAATTTCATCACCAGCCCTTCTTCTCCACCAAAGAAAATTTTCACCTTCATCCCCTGTAAATGCAGAAAAATGACCCTTTTCACTCTCTTCTCTGAACCTCACTTCACCCAGAGAAAGTCAATAGAAACTGTGCCATCAAAGATGGAAAACATTCTTCACCTTCTCAGGAAATGATTTAACAAGAAATAATAATAAATGGGAGAGGTGTCAGAAGCCATGTCAATAATAATCTTATTACCCAGTAACCATAAAGAAACGTCTCGTATTGTAAGTTTTTATTTTCCAGAGAACTCGAGGGCCAGCTATTAAAGCCAAATAAATTAGAAGCTTAGCAAATATCATCTACATAAGCACATGCCTACTACAAAAAATGCAAAAAAAATCAAAGAAAAGATAATCCATAAACACACAAAAATGGAATGTTCCCTTTGGCCAAAATAAGTAACACCTCTCACTGAAAAGCAATGCCATACAGACATTTTAAAATCCTGTGAATAAGTCAGAACATTTTCCATCAGCAACCTTTCTAAGTCTCCTTTTCCTCATCTGTAAAATGAGAAAGTTAAGCTAAGTGATCTCTAAGGTCTCTCAAACTGCACAGAGCGATTCTCAAATGCAGTCGTATTCAACAACATACTCCTTACTCCAGTCCAGTGCCTGTCACCTTGCAGACACTCCATGACTTAAAACAACTTTTTAAAAAGATGCTTTAAATTCAAATTTTAATGGTCTATGGTATCATTCAAGGTGTTAGTCTCAGTCCCAATGATTCTATACATATGAAAATGAGATAAATATCTTGGGCAAGATACTCTTTAAGTCTGATAGAAGAAAACCAAACTTAAGAGCAATAGAGAATTTTTTTTCCTGATGTCAACTTGTATTCACTCAATACATATTTATTGAACATCAATTAAGAACCAGGTCTTGCCGAAACTGATTTGGCTCAGTGGATAGAGCGTCGGCCTGCAGACTGAAAGGTCCCAAGTTTGCGGTCAAGGGCATGTACCTTGGTTGCAGGCACATCCTCAGTAGGGGGTGTGCAAGAGGCAGCTGAGCGATGATTCTCTCTCATCGATGTTTCTAACTCTCTATCCCTCTCTCTTCCTCTCTGTAAAAAAATCAATAAAATATATATATATATATATATATATATATATATATATATATATATATATATATATATATATTTTAAAGAAGAAGAAGAACAACCAGGCCTTGATCTTGGCAGTAGGAATATTCTGTCAACAAGGCCAATTCAATGCATAAATAAATGGAAAGTAGCATGTAATAAGTCTATGACAACCCTTTTAACAAAATCGACAGAGGTACACTCCTGCAGCCATAGTCATGTAATAAGCCCAAGCCCTGCCCTGGGGTGGGGCCAGAACTGGGCATCTCGTGCAGGTGGACTAGAGTTTGCTCTGAGAACTGAGCCCCAGGGCCTAGAGAGCAAGAGTCTAATCTCAAGTGTTTAGTGAGAACTATAACTTGTGAACTAGGGATTGTGGATGGCAGTATTCTACCTGCTGTGTTAACTGAGTAGCAAAAGAGCCATCTTGCCAAGAAATAAAATTGACCAGTAAAAGGTAGAGGTGCAAGGCTAGGGAAAGAGGGCGCTCTGGTTCCCCACAACCATCCTGGTCTTAGCTGCAGCCATCCTGGATGGGCGATGCAGTGCTGACCCTCCATCTGAAAGAGCATATCAATCCTTGCAATAAATTACATTTTTAAAAGTTAACTACTTAAAAGAAAGAAAAATGGTAAAGAAAAATGGAACTAAAAAACTAACCACACCTTTTAACGAAAACAAATGCTACCTTGAATTTTTTTCTAGAATTTTCAACTCAACAGGTGTTAAATGACACACTAGAGGAGCAGAGCTGATTGGCTTAGCTTGAAGCAGTTGTCCATCTGTTTTCCAGCCAGTTATGGCCAAGGAGTGAAGTCATGAAATTCCCATATGGTGCCAGGAGGTCACCCTCTGACCCTGAATGTAGTGAGGGCAGGAAAGGAGTTTTCAGAAAAATGAAAAATTATCAAGTGTACAGATAACCTCAAGGACCACAGGTTTTACTTTTATATATATATATATTATTGATTTCCGTGAGGAAGGGAGAAGGAGAGATAGAAACATCAATGATGAGAGAGAATCAATGATTGGCAGCCTCCTGCATGCCCCCTACCAGGCATCAAGCCTGCAACCTGGGCATGTGCCCTTGACCAGAATCGAATCTGGGACCTTTCAATCTCCAGGCCAATGCTCTATCCACTGAGCCAAACCAATCTTACTTTGATGTTCATGGGCTATACAACTTTTCAATTCCATACCTGTAATTGGGCATTTTCCATTAATCCTTCTAGCCCCCTGTTCTATAAATGGCTTTCCCTGGGATTTTCTATAAACAAGGGAAGCAGAGCTATTCCAATCCATTTCAATAATTTGGGATGACTCAGGGTATAAGAAAAGGTGCACAATTTTTCAACAGTATGTAAAGTTTGGTTCTTCCAAAATATCCAGGAAACATTCCAGTGAACAAAACATTGACCCAGAGATAATACAGAAGGACAGAACTTGGCAAATGGTTAGAGATACTGACATCCCTGTTTGGCTGATCCAAAAAGGTCTCAAAGCCTCTCATTCCAAAGATCAATCCACATCAACAGCGAGCAGCACTGTGGACATGGAGGTCCGAGGCCTGGTCCCATGCACTTCTATCATTTATAATTCTCCAGTTAGAGTCTCATCCCAAGCAAACAGCCATGATAATTTAAATTAATGTTAAGTAGCCTGAAGCTGACAGCCTTAGCATTCAAAATAAATGCTTCTGTGACTAAGGTAATTGATACTGTGTTTAATGTCTACCCACTTTCTTGGATTCCCTTTCAGCTAACTTGTGCACTCACAACAGGGAGATGTCACTCACGAGGGGGTGGAAACTAGTTCGGGGATGGGAGAAGGGGGACGCAAAAAAGTCTTAGCTATTCCAAAGGTCAGTGCCTTGCCTCACAAAGCTCAGTCCCATCTGGAAAAAAAAAAAAATCTTACTCCTTACTATTTAATTTCTGTGTTCCAGAATTCAATTTAATTTTATTTTTAAATTTTAACTTAAATACATTAAAATCTTTTCTCTGGGGTGAAGATCAGGGGACAAGAATGAAAATGGCCGAGAAAACTTGAACTAAGTGAAACCAATCACAGGCCAAATCGCATAGGCTAAGCCTTGAACCTGACTGCAGTTATCCAAACCTTGCTTCAGAATCAGATGCACAGTAGGCTGTCTTATTAGAACTCCCTCTTGGCAAACTGTCCTGGATTCTTGTCACCCTCCTATGCTGACCTCTGCTAAGTTCCAAGTTCCTAAATCTTCATCTCATCTTCCTCCCTTCTGGACTGGATCCCTCTTTTGACTTTTAGAAAATGTTCCCTATTTTAAAAGAAGAAAAAGAAGTATTGATTCAATACCTACTAGTCATTTATTCAACTGAGGTTCATTGAGTGAGTGCCATCACTTGTTGGGCCCTGAACAAAACAGACAGCGTTCCTACAAACCTTCGTGAAAGAATGAATTAGTAAAGGTAAAATGCTACAACATCGATGGTAATTTGTACCATGAAGAGAACTGTGGTTGTGTCAGAGGCTAGAGAGTGATGGGGACATGGGGGAGAGGGAAGAGACCCCTCTGAGAAGAGACCTGAATAAATGAAAGACTGAGGAGAGAGAATACTTGTGGGAAAACTGTTCTCAGACAGGGGGCAGACTCCAAGGTGAGAGCCTGCTTGGCTGCCCGAGGAAGAGAGATGATGGGTGTGGAAATGCCCCTAGTGAGTTGGATTGGAAGTTTCCCCACCATCTTATTCTCTCCTCCAACTCTCACAACCACCTTGTAAAACAAGGGCATCTGACTCCATTTCCCCAACACTGGCAGGGCTAAATGTTGTCGATTTGCAGCTATTATTGAGCTCCTGCTTTGATATGGAGGCACCAAAAACAGCAATAAAAAACACACACAATAACCCAGGGTGCCTGGTTGGTGTAACTCAATGATTGAGTGTCAACCTATGAACCAGGAGGTCACGGTTTGATACCCAGTCAGGGCAGATGCCCAGATTTCAGGCTCACTCCCCATTAGGGAGCATGTGGGAGGCAGTCAATTGATGATTCTCTCTCATTATTGATGTTTCTCTCTCTCTCTCTCTCTCTCTCTCTCTCTCTCTCAAATCAATACAAATTATATTTAAAAACAAACAGGGCATGTTTCTTAAAGGGCTAAAGCACACATGTATTCATGCAATGGTTTACTATTGATAGTACCATTGTGCAGTCCCAGGTGTTACAGACAAACCCATAACTGCCTGAGAAAGTGCAAATACGAATGATTGTGACTCCTTTAGGTTGGCTTATGTTTTGGAAGAGCAAGGCACTGGCTAAGTGTTAACTATCTACATGGCTGACTCTAGACTAACCAGATGGCTGTGCATATGAGACCTAAGAATTTAATCCAGCCTTTATGCCATGCAACAAGGCCCAGGGTTAATGTGCCAAGCACTGCACTGGTTTTGTGAGGAAAGGATGAAGAATTGTGAAGGGCGGCAATGTGGTACATTTGGGGGTACATGGCAGATTCTGGAATATGCGGCTTTCCAAGGTCTATGCTGGGATTTTAGGGGATGAGAAAGGTGTTCCCAAATAAATTCCAGAAGGTGATGACCTCGAAGGAACCTCAGGGATTGCTGCATCCAGCCTTCGATCTTACAGATGAGAGAAAAGCACAACGAGACAGGACCAAGATCCTTTCATTTCTGGGCCTGATGACCCTAAAAAACAGGGGGAAAGCCTGAATGAAATGAAAAAGGACAATGTGGCAGCTATTTTGAAAATATAATACTTGAAGATATTGTATATGCTAAAACATGAATTATTTATCCAGGTAACAAAAATATAAGAATGAGTAGAAATTAAAAAATTCATGAGACATCATGAATGTTCTTTCTCAAGATGAGTGCAAGAAAACAGATGGAGACCAGAACATCAAAATGAAGATTATAAATCATTTGTTTCCTACATATTTGTAAAATAATTTGCTACGGCTTCAGACACAGAAACAAGTTTGCACGTGTGCAGCTTAAGATTGTTTACTCGGGATTTGGCCAGTCCTGGACTAATAAGATTCCTGGAGTTTCGGTATCTTAGTTCTACAGGAGCATAATGGTTGGGGAAAGAGGGCATTTATGAGGTACGGCTTATATTGTGAATTGGCAATTTAATACTTTGAAACAGTTGCTATCTACTGAGTGGGTAATTGGCTGAGACAGTCACGGCTTCGGTGTCAGCAGCAAGATAATCATGAGGTCACCGTGGCTGCCCATTTTAATGTGACCTTTCTGTTCACCTTGTATGGACTGGGCAGCCACGATGCCACCAATCTGTCATCTGCAACCCTAGACATCACGCCTCAACATACAACATGCATTACAGTAAGTTCTTCTTCAATTACACTGGAGATATATATATTTTTTAATCGTTACTTTATAATATTTTACAAGTGTTCCTTTCAGAACAACCGTGCTGTTGAGATACTTCCAGTGTTTAGGCTTTTGGGTAAATAATCTACTTAACTGTATTTGAATTCTCAGCATGTAACTGCATAGGCTCTGACCTCATCCTTAATTAAGAATGACTCAAATATTTATAATGGCCAGCGGTATACGTTGCAATTAGCTAACTGCAGGTCCCAGTCAAATCATTTAATATCTCTGAGCCTCAGTTTCCTTATCTGCCAAACAAGGTGATTCTAATAAGCTTCCTTCCAGTTGCAGCATTTTCCTGGACTTTGGAGCTGAGTTAGCAAGTCAGGGAGGGAGTCACTAGCCTCATTAAGAAGCGTATACACAACACAAGGAAGCTTTAAACTGCAGAAGAGAAGGGCCAAACTGCTTTATCAGATTTTGAGTATCTGCCAAGACAAGGGAGGAAGGGGGCCCCTGGGGTGGTTTACACTCACGTGCTTAGAACCAGAGTTCAGCTCGTCCAAAAGGCAAGAAGAAATATATCTTCCAGAATCAAAGCTCTTTGGAGCAGCAGAAAAAACCAAGGTTTCAAGAAGGGAGGAGGAATCAATAGGAAATCCGGCGTTTCCATTGAGGCCCCACAGATGCTCTGATTTGGCAAGGGCCTGAAGTGTGCAGAGACCGGCCTCCACCCCCTCCACTCCCCACTGCTTGCAGGGCCCCGGGCTGGAGCGCCTGGTGCAGAGAGAGTATCCTTAGAGGAAACCAAGGGATCATAGAGCACAAAGGTCCAGCCGTGCACATCCCGGAGAAGCATCCCGTTTTCCCAGGCCTCCCTGTGGGAAAGACCTCAGGCAGTGATCCTCAGAAGGCAAGTCCAAGTCCATGGGAGCGAGAGACAAGAGAATCCTCATCTGACCTCTTCCAGGCAGGAAATCAGAATGAAGGAGAAGGAAAGACTGGAAAGGAGTGCGAGATACCGGCCCCCGCACTCTCAATGGCCTCTGCAGCTACTCATGCTCCATCTTGGTTTTAAAAAGGGTGGGAGAGAAATAACACAGAGAGAAAGTAAGAGGAGATAGCACAGATGGAAAGGAACCAGGATGGAAATCAATCAAATTGAGATTCAACCCCAGACACGGGACACTGCCGTGATGCCTTGGGGAGAGGTCCGCAGATATGAGGAGGTTGGACCCACTATCTTTTAAGACCCTGCTGCTGCTGTGTCCATGTTAACGTGAGGGGCCTGTGGGAAGGTACAAGATGTGGCTGAGGAAGGGCGCTGGTAGGTCAAGGAGATGCTACAAGGAGATCCTGATCTTGGTTGACTTCCCACCATCCATGTCTACAGGCTCCCAGGCTCAGAAACATGAATTTTGCCTGCACATTGAAAGAGCATCTGCCTCTCAAGTGTGGATATACTGCTACCAGCAAGAAGGTTGGTTCATTAATTTCCCATTGAAAACGCAGTTATTAAGTGGGCAGGATATTTGCATAGACCTGATTAATGCCTGCTTTTCCTGCAGGCAGGACGTAGAGGAAGGCAAACCTCAGGACAAGGAGAACCAGGTGAGCACAGGGGCCCCAGTGGAGGCACAGTCTCTGCCTCTCCAGCCTAGGCTTTGCAAAGGAAACTGCCCACTTAGCCACGACTCTCTTGAGCTGGACAGCACCCGGAAGGCATCACCAACATCCGGTTCCTGGAGCTTTCCCTTCCTGTTCTCTGCACTAACTCCACCTGCTTCTATCCGTACACCCATTCCCAACTACACACCGTGGCACCAGCGAGTGTCCATTTTTACTCTCTGAACTATGGGCACAATCACATTTTAGTCCCTCGCCCCTAAAATGACTCTAATTCCAGTTTGGGATTCTATTAGTTTTATGGACAATTTCTTAATGTGGGCATTTCTGGGGCTGACTATTCAGCCATGTGTGAGCTATTTCCTAGTTTCATTCTCAACACAGCAATCTGTCTTCTGTGTTTCTAAGTTCAGGATTGTAGGGAAGGGACTCCCTATTGCCCCCAGGGACCAAGGACACCTGCCAGGTTTAACAAAACTGCAGGAACTACAAAGCAGGCACGCAGCCGGCCTCGACAGCACAGCTCTCCTGTGCTCAGAACAGTCCCCCGGGGGAGCCTGCGCAGGCAGAACAGGAGGGGCAGAACCAGAGCCACCCAGGAAAAGCCAGAGGAGTCCATGTTCTCGTTACCACTCTTGGCCCAGCCCTGCTGAGGAGCCATATGCCGCTGAAATTGCAGACAGCTCCGGCATTTCCCAGGGCCCTGCGGCCCTGCGGCTGCCCCCCTCACAGTGACACAGATGGGGGAACAGATTGAGAGGGGCCTTCGATTCGGTCGACAGAGTGCTAGGTGCCCGTGGTGTCAGTCGGCAAAAACTCACGTCAGACTGGAAGCAGGTTCTCATCCAGTAGGCAGAGTAGAGTCTCTTGCCAGGAAAATAGGAAATTGGAATTTAAAAAACAAACGTTTAGAGTTCTCTGCATTGGAGATAAGGTAGGCACTAGTGCAGCTCTTTTGGGGGAGGGGGAGCATGTAGCCAGTTGGGTCCATTATGGGTTTAAAGGTTTAGGACAGAAATCGAGTCTTTACTTGGCTAAGCCTGCGGAGATAGGCGCCATGGGAAACAGACGCCCCCGGGCACCGTGCTGATCTGGGGAATTACCAACAGGAACAAAAATGGCTATTACCTGCCACCCACCAAGTTCCGCGGAAGCATTTTCAACAGGCTTTAGGCTCCCTGGTCCGATGCCTGCAGGCTCCGCATCATTGCCCCTGGACGCTGAGCCCCTGGACGGTGCCAAGTCAGCCTCTACAGGAATCCTGCGAAAAGGCCTGAAGATCTGCTCTCAACTTGAAATCGCAAGTCTCTTTGCTCTTTGCCTGAGGAGATGATTAAAAACTTGGCCTACCTCCCCGTGCGATGCTCCTGGTCCTCCCGCCCCTCTCCCCCCGCCTGGCAGGCCCCAGTGCTGGCCCTGTTCTAGTCATCCCACCCTACAGCTCTCCAAGCCTCTCCATTACACCTTCCACCCGGGCCCTTTCCCACGCATCTCATGACCAGAAAAGAAATGGAAACAGAGGCGCCTGTGCTTCTGTGGTTCCTGGGTTCCACAAGATAAACACTGGTTACGCCCAGATGGGTTCCTCGGGGAGGAATAATTCATTCATTCACTCATTCGTTCAACAAATATTTATCAAGTACAGTAAACAGTGACATTCTTACCCTCAGGAACTTAAACTCTGAACCAGTCTTCCCAGGCTGAGCAGAGCCTCAGAATCACTGGAGGCCATTTGGACGCCCGAATTTCGGGTAAGGCCGATGTACCTGGGCCTTAGAAACCACTGGCTGGGTGGAAGGAGAGGTGCTGGCCACGCCATGACTCAGAATGGAGACCCCGGGGAGGAAGCCAGCTAAGGAGACCCTTCATTTCCCACCCCTACAGGGTTGGTAGATTTAACAAATCAGAACACATAGTGCCTAGTTACATATGAATTTCAGATAAACAGCAAGACATGTTTTAGTATAAGTATGTCCTAAATATTGTAGTGTGTCTTGGTATGTGTATGTCCCATGCAATATTTGGGATATATTTAGATTAAGATGTTATTGTCTATCTGATATTTGTGTTTAACTAGGTGGCCTACATTTTAAAAAATATATTTTATTGATTTTTCACAGAGAGGAAAGGATAGGGATAGAGAGCTAGAAACATCGATGAGAGAGAAACATTGACCAGCTGCCTCCTGCACACCCCCCACGGGGGATGTGCCCACAACCAATGTACATGCCCTTGACAGGAATCGAACCTGGGACCCTTCAGTCCGCAGACTGACGCTCTATCCACTGAGCCAAACCAGTTTCGGCGGTGGCCTACATTTTATGTGGCAACCCTACACCTACCCCATCCAAAAATGAAGCACTGAGAGCAGTTGACCTGCATGTCATGTTCGCCCTTTGTGGAGTAATCCCACCCGGCACCTCTGTCCCTGCCTCAGCAGGCCTCTCACTCCCTCCTGAGTGCAAATCTCAGCCATGGGCAGGGTACCCACACTCTGCAGGCGGAGAGGGAATGAGTCAGCCCTGGGACAATAGCTCACCAGCCCACTCAGAGGAACTGCTCTTCCCGGCTCCCTGTCATCTCATGTGCCCAAACCTGCTGCTCCCAGCCCAGCTGCCTTTCTTGAACGGCCCTGCTTGCCTGAACGCTGTAAATGCTGGTCCTCTCTGGCCGGCCGCTTGTCCTGCGTAACAGAACTGCGTCATTAGGAAGAAAGGAGATAAGGAAGAGAAAAGTGTTTGACGTGAACACAAGAGGTAATCTACCTGCAATTGTCGTACCAGGATCCTAGGACTGCAGACTCCTATAGGTTTATAAACAAAGCTGCTCTGATTTTATCAATTTTATTTGTTTATTCCTCTGGGTAAAATTGTATTTTGAACAAAGGTGAGTAGCTGAAAACAATTCAAAGTCACTATACAGATGGCAACCAATGCTACAGCTTATTTTGAGGTGCAGAGGACACTACTGACTGTCTATCCAGCATCCATTCCCTCTTTTTAATCCCCTAACAGAATTCTGATTTTTGTTCAGGAATTCAACGATCCTCAGCTCTAAAGGTGGATGTTTCCATCCACTGATCAATGGAAACATCTTTCCCTCCTAAGTAATGGTTTCAGGAGTGGGCAGGTGACCAACACTGGCCAGGGAGTCATGAGACTTGCCTCCCAGGACTCTTCTGGAAAATGCTACCTTGCTCCTAAGAGAAACTGCCAAGGCATGATGGTCCCTCTTCTTCCTCTGGATATCACTCAAAGTCAGATGTTTAGCATGGCTGCCGCCATCTTGATACCAGCCTGATGGTGCACAATGCTGAGGATGGCACAGGCAGAGAGAAAAATGAAGTTGGGACCTTGATGACATGTGAATATCCTTCTGTTGGAGCCAGTTTGAGTTGGATTTTTATTACTTGCATCCAGAAAACAAGCTTGGAGTGCCTAATAAAAATTAATGTAAAGCAAAATTTTAAACTTGAAATTTGTGGCAATAAAGGTGGATATACCTGCCTCTATTTCTATCCCAGGGATGGGGGAGTTGGGTTGGGGGTGGGGTGGGGGGGGGGTGTGTGTACAGAAATTTGCTCATCCTTATTTCTGTAGAGCTAATACTCATAGTAGGAGTGAAATTGACTAGCTTCCTTTTTCTACAAGTTAGAATAAAAATAACTCTATAATGTTTGTTGATAAAGTCTAGGTGACCACTTGGAAGTAGATTAGTGAGGAAGGAAAAATAAATTTAAAATAAAAGTATATTTACTCCTCCCTCTGGCAAAACCTTCATATTTAAATATCCCCAGAACCATCAGAAGCAGCCCCTGGTGTCTGAACTGCCTGATGTGGTTTTCTTTAGAGCAAAAGGCAGAGGTAGAGAGCATAGTCCCTCAGGCATTTTTAAGCTGCAGAATCTCAACAGCCCTGGGCAGAGCCCTGGGTCAGCCATACCCAACTCTGTCCTCATACACTTGACTTTTCCTACCACCTCCCGCCCCAGTGAGTGCTGAGCTAGCCCCCTGGTTTGGAGGGCGGATTCCCACTTTGCACTCACACTGCCTTCTCCTGTTTCAAAAATTTTCATAAACCTATAAATCAACTATTCAGAAAAGGGCCGGAGGCCTGACTCTAAGCTGTTGACTCTGAAAAACTGAGCTTGCTTCTCAGTAAAGCCACAAGACACGAAGAATATCTTCAACTCAAAAACTAAAGTCATGGATGGCTCTAGGCCAGAAGCTCTTATTTCAGGACAGCAAGACTGAAACATATAAAGGAGGAAAAGCAAATATAATATGGATGAACCATGGACACCAACAAAAACAAACTGGCAAGGGGATGAAAACAGACATACCAAATCGAGGCCAATTCATTCCATAAATATTTACTGAGTGCCTACTGCCTTGTGCCAGGCATAACCACGAGTTGCTAAAAATACAAACTGAGTCAGTTCTGTTTCTGCTCCCAAGAGATTCCTAATTTTCCTGGGGATAGACACACAAATAACATTAAAGAATGAAAGAATTCACAAAGTGGGAATGGTGATAGACACATAAATAACTTAGGATAAATCTTAAAGAATTCGCCAAGTGGGAATGGTGGGAGATGGAAGTTATTTACACAAGCCAATTTGTATGGGATTCTCAGAGTAAACATGTAGGTAGTGTGTTTATGCAAAGAGAAGGAGAGTGGCAAAGAGGGTGTGCAAGGGTGGTATGTGTGGGCGGGAGATTGGTGTCAAGAGCACATTTAGCCTTCTCTCCTGCTATAAGAAGTTTGACCTTCCTCACATAGGTCATGGGTTTTAATTGATGGTGGTTTTATTTACTGAATTATTTAAGCAACCAGATTTAGGATTTCATTTTAGAAAAGTATCAGTCTCAGAAAATGTTCACAATAATATGTAAGAAGTGAGTTATAAAGTGGTTTTGATTATCAACTGTGTTTAAGAATGAAAATAACCTCTGAAGGTTATTCACTGAAATAGCTGACTTCATGTCGGGGAACTAAGGCTATGAGTGGTTTTTTGAACCTTTACATTTCTGGATTTGCTGAGAGCTTATTAAAACACTAGTAGCCCTGTGCACAAATCCCTGCACCAGTAGCTCTCTATAGGGCTTGGCCACTCCACACCCACTGCCCAGAGGCTCTCCGAGGCCCAGAGGCCCATCCACAGCCAGGCACTGAACACTTGCCTCATCAAGCATTCCTCCAGCTTGCTCATGCTGCCTGCTCTCAGAGGCTGCCCCCCTTGGGACTGGGGGACTCTGGTGGGGCTGAGAAGGCTAGGTGCTGCCATCTTGTGGCTATGGATGCTGCCATCTTTGTGATGGAGTGATGATTAATTTGCATACTACCCTTTTATTAGATAGGATATTATTTTGCTGATTAAAAAAATTACATGTGTAGGGATACAGATTGAGTGAAACTAGATCACAGGGAGGCCAGTTGGCAGACTGTTCTCATAGCTCACGTGGGATATAATGACTGCCTGGACTATAGCAGTGGGATGAGGGAAGGAGGTAGTTTTCTTGGGCCATTTCTGAGGCAGAGTTGACCAGTCTTGGTGACCACTTGAAGCAGGTTGGTGGGGAAGGGATAGAGAACAGCAATCAAAGATGTCTCAGAGAATTGGAGAGACCGGGGCGGGGCGGGGGGGGGGGGGGGGGGCCTTAACCAACTGAGAGGTCCCTTATTCCTGCTGGCTCTGTCCTTTGCCTCTTACACTCTAAGGTGTCTGAACTTGACCCTCTTGTCAGGGATCCAAACCAGATTTCTTGCCATCCTCTGTTCACACTGGCTAGTGTGAATAGAGGGAAAGACCATGTCTTTCCTTCTTGCTGTGACAATGGATTCCCTACTTCGCTGCGCCCACCCACAGCAACCTGCCCCCCACACCTATGAAGTCTTCGTTGGAAACTCCCTGTCTCCACTCACTGGGCCTGGGAGAGCCAAGTTTGATATCAGAAACTCATAAAGCTCAGCCTCTTCTAAGGCAATTAAAACTCCAGTGTGGGAGACCTTGGCATTCAGCACTTTTTCCACCTAGCCGACTCTTCCCACAGATCCAACAGTCTACCAGCTGAGGGAGGCCAACTCATTACCCCGAGCCAAGCAGGAGATGACGCCACACACACACTGCTGCTTAGCGAGCACAGCTCTCCCTCCCTCCTCCCCCCACAATATCCCAAAGCTCCCATTCAACAAGGAAAACATGGATATGATTAGGAGGTTATTCGCGGGCCAAACAGTTGCAGCCTGATTCTCATCAGACAGACAGGAGGGGGGCCAATTTCCATCAGAAACGCCAGGGGAAATGAGTGACAAGTATAGACGTGAGCTGGCGGGGCAGGAGAAGGAGCTGCAAAGGAGAAAATTGCCTCTATTAAGTCAAATCCGTCCTGGGATAATGGACTGCAGACTCAGTTCCTGGCCACTACACTCTTTTGCTTAATCACATTAATCTGTCTTTTCTTTTTTTTCCCGACTCCATTTTTATTCCTGCCACCTAATAAAGTATAGGTCCACTCCCTACTCATATAAGGATCTATGGAACATGAGAAACAGATAAATTCAAACTAGAGGACAACGTTTACAATCACTGGAACTATGGCTAGACCCAACTCTCGATTCCAAAAGGGAAACAATTTTAATTCAAAAGGTAATTTGACAATCATATACTTTACAAAGGGTCCCCCTTGACCACTATGCCGTACCCCTAAAACTAAGATAAAATAATGTTGAATTTAAACTCTACTTGAAAAAAATTTTTTTTAATTAATTTGATAAAGACAACTTTCAAAAGTTTAGGCATAAAGACTTTAGCATTATGCCAGGAGGGAGAAGAGCGAAATAGGATGAAACTTGATCAGTGGTGTACTGGAGCTGGCTCTCGCTGGTTCCTGATGGTTGATATCAAATTTTCAGGAATTTTTCAAGTTGTTGATACTTGTTGGTAGTTTGAAATCAGCCATGGTGGGAACATTTACACCATGGAAATTGGCAAATGCTGCAAATCAGGACATCCCCTCTCCTAGTTGTTTGTTAAACACTGACCAGCACACCACTGAGTATGACCTTTTCCTTTAAGGGTCTATTTATAGACACAACGTGTGTGTGTGTGTGTGTGTGTGTGTGTGTGTGTGTAAAAAGTCAGGAAATGGCTAAAACATTAACCCTTTTGATTCTAGGTGGTGAAACTAACAAGTACTTTTAAATCTTTTCATTATTATTATTTTTTTTTTACAGTGAATATAATTCTATGTATAAAAAACAAAACAAAACCCTTCTTTTTCCTTTTAAGCTTTCTGATTCATCCCTATCCTCTCCTTTCTCTTCTTTAATCTCTTCCTGCTCTGGCCTCCTAGGTTTTTATTCTTTGCAGAGGGTGGTGCTGAAATCCCAAACTACTTAGCTACCCCCAGGCAGGCAGAACTCCTGGTAATAAGAACAAGTGAGCAGAGGCCAGGCTACAGGTGGACAGAGCCCACATGAGGCCCAGCAGTGGCACTGAGTGGCTTCTGGTCCTCTTCCCTGGGTGCAAAGCTGTTCCTATTGGTGGCTTAACAGAGGAGCAATGATCAGCTAGGGGAGCAGGAATTTCAGCCCATGTGATCCCAGGCTCTGTAGAGGGGACAACATCATATCTCAGGTGTTCATATCAGGTTTCACTAACTGCATACTGGCCATTCCTATTATTTGTAGAACAGGGTGACCACTCCCAACCTTACACATCTTTCTGAAATATCACTGTATCCTTGCCATAGTTGGGTGTTCTCTCAATTTAACAGACATCAACCCAGCACAGAAAGCCCAACTGATTAGCCCAAAATCACAGCTAGCAGAACTGGGACAACCCCAGAGCAGAATTGGGACAACAACCCAGGTATTAATATTGAATTTCAGGGTTTTTCCCCTTCAATTATATTGAATAGTTTGTGGGACCCTGAATTTCTAACAATATAGTTAGAATAAAACTCAAGCTCCCATTTTCTCATGAGTAAAGAAATTCAAGACAAACTTTTGGAGTGAAGGAAAGGGGGCAACTAACCCTAACTTAACTTGATTTTGGAGCCAGTTTATGGTCTCTAAAAGAAGGTAAGATTCCATCAGCTTTCCCTACTTCCCACATACTGCCTGTACAGGAGACTTTGGGTAAATGCTGAAATTATTGCAGATGTTGCCTCTTGACCACTTTTACTGCTTAGTTCGAGACTGTGACTCTCAAGGCCCTCCTGCTGCCTCCAAATTCCCCTGCCTCACAGGAAGACGAGAGGGCTGGGTCAGGAAGGGCTGTCTAACGCTCCATGATACCTCCTCAAGCAGACAGTGGATGCGTGTGTGCCCAGTGTGGTCCAGGTCTGGACGAGGGCCTCCTTGGTCCAGTTACTCAGCTTGCCTGCAGAAACATATGATTGACAGAGGGGCCTGATCCTGTGCAGTTGGGACCCTTCTGCAAACAGGAGGGGCTGCCCTCCAGGCAAAAGTATCTGGGAAACCATGAGCAGGTTTAGAGAAAAGGCAGAACCTATTACAAAGTCTTGTTGACCACCCTCCTGAGCTAGGAGGGATTTGAGATTTTTATCCAACCCAATTTCTTTCTTTCTTTTATTTTTTATTTTTTAATTGATTTCAGAGAGGAAGGAAGAGGGAGAGAGAGATAGAAACATCCATGATGAGAGAGAATCATGGATTTGCTGCCTCCTGCAAGTCCCCCACTGGGTATCAAGCCCACAACCCGGGCATGTGCCCTTGACTGGAATCGAACCTGGGACCTTTCAATTTGCAGGCCAACACTCTATCTACTGAGCCAAACTGGCTAGGGCCAACCCAATTTCTTTTAATGCTGTTGCCAGGAGGTCAAGTAACCACCTTGATACACAAGTAGCTGGGGCTCAGGTGCCCAATCTGGCTTCTCACCCCCGTGCCAACTGGAGCATGCCCACTTTTATTTGCTCTGCCCATTGTGCTTTCTTATCAAAATTTTGTTTCAAGAAAGGGTTCACAGTTGGCTTTCAATTTAACAGACATCAACCCAGCACAGAAAGCCCAACTGAGTGGCCCAAAGTCACATGGCCAGGAGCAGATGGCCAATACCTGAAAAAAGTAAGTTACTCATCCAATCTAACCATGTTATTTAAGAGGTTGAAAAAACTGAGGCCCAAGGAGGCAAAATTCAGGCAGAAGTGAGTGGAGGAGCCAGGTCATCCCACTACGCCCACATCCCCTCTTGTTTCAACCGTCCTTGGACTTGGCAGGCAGGTGACCTTGGCTTCATGACATACTCCAATTTTTTGGTCTACCGCAGTCCTTGCTTTAACGGTGAGGAAATGATCTAATCGTTTTCAATTTTGGACCTGGCTCCACTACCTGTACCCGCCTCCTAGTTGACTTAGGTTTCCTGTCCATGGACTCGGGCCAATCCAGCAACAGGCCTGCCAGACCCTGTGCTACCTCCACAGCCTCTGCCTCTCCACATAACACCAAGCTGTATCGACTTTGGTGGTCCTGGAAAATGCCAAAGAACCCCCATTCACCTGGGGTGTCACATACTGTAATACTTAATGTCCGTGCACGGTCTGTCTGATTCAGTGTGACTAAAGATGCTGATGAAAAACCTAGGAAGACCAGATAGCTACACACAAGATAAGCACCAAAGTATACTGCAATATGTGCACACAGACTGAGATGGCCAAGACTCTTCAATCTTCCCATGAAGAGACAATGCTTAAGTCATTCTCTGTGTCCTCTCTTGTCCAGTCCAGAGTGGCAGAACTTCATCTGTTGTCACACATGTTCCCAACGGGTGAACAGGAAACTCATTAGCCTCAAAGCTCATCCCCAAGCAGTTCTATTACATGTGCTTATTTGCACAACCAAAGAATTCTTCCCTTTACAAACTGCGCCACTGCGGTGTTTTCTTCAACAGCAAGCTTTTCTAATAACAGCACACTCTTCTTTACATACACACAAAAAATGCAGATTTTACAACTTCTGCAAAAGAGAGAGAGAGAGAGAGAGAGAGAGAGAGAGAGAGAGAGAGAGAGAGAGAAAGAAAGAAAGAAAGAAAGAAAGAAAGAAAGAAAGAAAAGGTGCAAATGAGAACTGTAGGTAAAAGAAAGTGAAAACAACCACAACAAACAGAAGATAAGACCCAAAGCTGAGGCCATTCATGTCTCCTTGACTTTTTTCTGACATTGAGAACCTCAGAAAGCTGGAGCCCTTAAGACACCACCCTGCACCGGTACTTTGTACAAAAGCCTCCCTTGCAGGCAAGTGTGTCAAGTACAGCAAGCCACTAGGTTACATTTGTACCAGGCTATTCTGGGGTGGCCACTGCTGTTGGCACCTCTCTCGAGGAATCTGGCCTGGTCCATGACATTCCACAGGCCTACAGACCAGGGGAGTTACTGACTCCTCTGGACCATCTGAGTATTCCAGTCCTGTTTCCAATTCCTAACCCAACAGCAGGCGGGGCACTGGGACCCGGGAGTGCCATAGTGTTACCTGCTGCTGCAACTCTCAGGATGCATCCCCTCACCCCAGAGATGCCCCAAAACACTCTCTCCAAGTCCAAATGCCTGCCATTCAGCTGCAAATCAAATGCTCTGAAGCACACACAAGGGTCCCATCCATCTGGCCTTGGTGCGCTCCGACTCACTGAGCCCGCCTGGGGAGACTTTCTTCAAGCCTGTGGGAGCCGCAGGGTGTAAAGATGGTGTCAGACCCGAGCCTCTGACACAGATCGGGCTGGCTAAAGAAGCTGTGATAAAACTAAATGATCTGACACTTTCTTCTTCATCCTCTTTTCTTTTCCTTTCACAAACAGAACAGGCTGCAAATGTGACCTACTTTCTCTTTCTTTGTGATTATGCAGAACTCACAAAGCTTTTCCTTGAGCCTGACTAATATTTTCACTGACGTGCTTTTCATCTTTCGGGAAAGGAGAGCCGGCCTGCTCTGGCCTCGGCCTGCCAGAGCACGTGAGTTTTGGTGAAATGACTGACAAGGGCATGGGAGGTACAAAGACTCCGCTGTGGGACTCATGAGAGACTTTCACTGAGCACAAGAAAAAAAAAAAAAAAAAAAAAGCCAGATCTGGTTCCTGGAAAGGCATGTGCACTCTGTGTGAAAGTTTTCATCAACAAGAATCATGATGTTATTGATGAGCGAAGTGCTTCCCAAGGTCCTCAGCGCAGCCCAGTCCTGGGACCGCAGGCTCCGGGCGGCCTGGAATCCTGCCCCCACACCAAACCCACTCAGGCACATCCAAACTCTGCATTCTGCCTTAAAAATTAATTGCCTTCTCCCAACTCTTCACACAGCAGGGTTTTTTAAGTGTCAGGAGGAACATTTTAGAGATAAAAACCAAGCATCCAGCGAGGGCGGAAACCAGGCTCTATTATTCAAAATTAAGTTGATATTGATTTCTCCCCGCTCTTTTTACCTTTGAGGCTCTGTATTTTTTCATGTCTGATCTGCTGTCCATTTCTAACAGTGAGATTCCAAATTACGACTTGTAGGTGGTAAACGTTTGCTTGGTGACTTTGGAAATGTCGCTGCTGGCCCAACCTCTGGCCCTAGGGTTCTGATCCAAAGCTTCCCTTTCATCCTCAGTGAGGTGAGAAAGCCCACTCAACACTTATCCAATCCATTGTTCAAAATAGAAACAGACTTGCAGCCTTGGATCCAACTGCATTTGCTTCTCTCCAGGTAAGTGGAGCTTCATGCCACATCCAGGCTGTCTGGTCAACACTGACTCAGACATGAGCCAGACTCACGGCATCTAGAAAGTCACTGTGCCAGAGTATGGAGCACCAGCTGCACTGCCTGCAGCAATGTGAGGGCTGGGTCAGCTCCTGATATCACCTCCTGTAATTCCAACTCTATTAAGGTTAAATAATTCTCATTCATTCATTCATTCATTCATTCTGAAAGTAGTTACCAAGCACCACTGTGCTCAGGCAACACAAAGGTGAACAAAACAGCCACTGTCCCACCTTTTGGGAATTTGTGAGAGTGAAGACAAGGACAACGGCTCCAAGTGTTACAGCAGAGGGAGCAGAGGGTGTTGCTCATTCTCAGCCTCTCCCTTTCCCTTACACACGCCTATGTGATTCCCTCTGGCCGCCCATCCTGGTCCACGTGTAATTCTCAGTGCAGTTGCGACATATGGAAGGAAAGACTTGAGAGCTGCTCAGTGGCATCCATTTATCCTCCTTCCTGTTTAAGTTCTGATCACACTCCTAGTTCTACCCGCCGAAGCCTCGTCTATCTCCTGCTAGTTTCAGCATCTGGAATACCACTCTGTCTCGCAGCCAGGCAGGGATGAGCTGCATGCTGCCAGCCCTCTTGGCACTGAGTTCCAACAGCCTCCGGAACTGGTGCCACCTGTTTGTCTGCACCGCAGCGTGCTGTTGCTGGTCCCCCTGGAAACGAAACCTCACCTGGTGGACAGAGATCTAATTCCAGCTCCAGTTCCATGCAGGTGGTACCACCTATCCTCCTGCCATTGACTGGCCCGGCCTCTGGATGCAATGACAGCTCTGGAAGGAAGAGCTGACCTCACAGGTGAAAAGGCAGACTAGCCAGGAAGAAGGTGTTCCAAAGAATAGATCTAGTTGTTCCCAATTTATTACTCCACCTTCAGGTATGCTACCAAAAACTATTTGGCAAAGAATCTCTCTACTCAAAATTGGACAAATTGAAAGTGGCTAAACAACAGTTGGCACAAGGGACCTGGATAAATCCTCTCAGGAAGAATGGATCAAGAGCAAACAGGGGACAAGCCAGGAGCCACGTCCTCAGGCTTGAAGGAGAAGGACCCTGAGCTAGCAGCCAGGCCTACACTGCCATCCCGCACGGCCCTACACTGATTGGCCGGGAGTGAGGTCGCAGGTATTTTCATTCTCTGAGACTGTTTCCTCATTGTTAAAACAGCAGGCGATATAAGGCTATATGAAACCTTTATTTTATTTTATTTTATTTTATTTTATTTTATTTTATTTTATTTTATTTCAGGGGTACTTTTCATATATTTTTTTATTTCAGGGAGGAAGAGAGAGGAAGAGAAAAATAGAAACATCAATGTTGAGAGACAATCATCGGTCGTCTGCCTCTTGCTTTCCCCACACTGGGGATTGAGCCCTCAAGCTGGGCATATGACTTGACCAGAAATTGAACTGTGAACCTCCGGGTTCATAGGTTACACTCAACCACTAAGCCACACTGGCTGGGCCGAAATTTTATTTTATTTATTTATTTATTTATTTATTTATTTTTAAAATATATTTTATTGGTTTATTTATTTATTTATTTATTTTACAGAGAGGAAGGAAGAGGGATAGAGAGCTAGAAACATCAATGAGAGAGAAACAATGACCAGCTGCCTCTTGCACACCCCTTACTGGGGATGTGCCCACAACCAAGGTATATGCCCTTGACCCGATTTGAACAGTCCGCAGGCCGATGCTCTATCCACTGAGCCAAACTGGTTTTGGCTGGGCTGAAATTTTAAATAGTCCTCCTCTTACTTCAAGCTAGCAGATGGATTTTTAAAATAAAACATTGTCAAAACGGGTCAATTTCTTGAAAACAACAACAACAAAGAAAACAAAGCACCCCACCCCCAGCACATAGAAGAGAAATGAATACACAGTATTGAGCCATCTAGTGTGAAAAGCCAACTGAGACAGAGAAGGCCTTTGACCAGAAGAGCAGGCACCGAGTGGCCACGGTTGTTCTATCAAATGACACCTCCAAGAGCTACCCTCCTGAAAAGGGTTTCCCTGATCACATACATGAAAATGGCTGTTTGTAGCACACTCTTCTTAAAGTCATCATTCCTTCTGCCATCTCTCACGAGTCCTGGACCACTGAAACCTGTCTAAGCTTAACCCAGAGCTTTTAAAACTCCATCTGACCAATGAATGAGTTTTTATATTTATTTATTAGCATCTTTCAGATGTAGACATTCAAGTTTCACATTATAGGATGTAGTGCTATAAAAGAAAGTTTGGGCTTTAAAAAATAAAATAAAATAAACTGCCCAGCAAAACCCAAGCAGGCATAATCTTAATTTACCCAATGACTCTTGAGCAACGGCTCATGGCTGGCTACATATTCAGAGTCATAGCCCACTAGGCCTTCTCTTTCTTATGCACTGACCCTTGGTCACTGCAAAGATACGGTCCAGCTGGACAAAGTGGTGACCTCAGTCTTGGCCAGCCATTTCTTGTGGGGCCTCAGGACACACAGCACGCTGTCAGCAAACCAGCCAACACAGAACTAAATCACGGTGATGTCTTCCTGCCTGGGGACGCGCCTCTGCCTGCACGGAGACTGCTGGGGACAGCTAATTGCCTTTCAGCTCAGGCTGCACAGCTTTCTCACATCCGCCACTCCCCAGGGTCAGGTTTCCTCGAGCTGCATTTTTCACAGAATAAGGAGTAGCAAGGGGAAAAGAGAGGTAGCAGCGGTGGGCAGGAAATTGCTCTTTATCTTCATTATAACTAAATCACCGTCTTCAAAATCCTTTCATTTCCCAATTTTCAGTTTAGGGTATAAGGGTAAAGGCTGAAACTCTAAACGGGGGTGGGGGGGTGGGGGTGAGGGGGTGTTGTTTGGGAGTGAGAAGAGGGACTTCCGTGGAGGAGCAGAGTGGCTCCCTCTCTGGGCTCTGACACTCTGGTCCTCGTCAGCACAAGTGTTGAAGGAGTGGACAGCAGGTGCCCGCCCTGGACTTCTGTCACTCGTCTCCCTAATGCTCCTCTCCCTAGTATTCAATGGCCGGATCATCCTCCTTTCAGTGAGGTCTCTGCTAAACCTATTACACGTCGATGTATATTTTACTACCCGTGGGATGTCTCCTTTCCTATATGTCCAAATTCTCTGAAGACAGACTGCATGCAGTTGGCTATTTCCAACTTGTAGTCCGATGACAATTTCAATGCAGCTGCTCTCGAGTCACCAGCTTGCAGGAACCTCTTAACTGGACTTCTAACAAAGGACCCGGTCCATGTACAGTTGTGAGGACAGGAAGGTCAGAGGCTTCCAAGTCCCCATCACTGACATTTCTCCTTCTTGTTGTCCTCAAAGTTTCTGTGTTCCTACTTTCAAATTACACTAAGAGCACACACATGTCATTAACATTCATATAAAGAGTTTGCCAGTGATTCGTCCCCTCTTGGTTCTCTCCCTCCAGGCCAGCTCCTGAACAGCATTCTCTCTCTGGAAAGGGGGTGGTTGTGGAGCTTGGTGAGTTTATTTATTTTTTATCTGCCCTAATCAAGAGACTGAATAGTGTAAGGGCAGAGCTCTGTGGCTGAAGTGAATGGCATGCAATGCAATGGGGACTGGCCTGGAAGTCTGGGGACTGATTTCCTTGGGGCGCAGGTCAGCCTGATGGTTGGTGGCAGGGCCAGGAGGATGGCTGCAGTGTCTGGCATGGGGGACTTCATGGGGAAGATCAAGGTCATGCTGATGTGGGCAGAGTTCACCCTGACACTAAGAGCTACTGAGGGCTCTTCTCAGAGCCTGTCAGCTTCTGAGAACACAGATAAAGATGTCTCAGTCACTGCCCTCACAGACCACTAAAACTTATTCAAATGAAAAACACATTTCTAATTTCTCATAACTCCCTAAGTGCTTTAAGAAACCACATTCTTAATTATCCACTCTACTGAGCTCCACCTTGACTTTAAGTCAAATTATTCCCAGTTTGCTCGTTGCTGAGGGGAAGTGTGTGGTAGAGGGATAGAGGGCAGCAGAGGGGAGGAGGTCTGAAAAATGCCTATAAATGTCAGGCCAAGTTTAAACAGCTGAGGAGAACATCCCAGGTGGGAAGGACACAAGAGAGAGCGGACTGCACTATCTCTCAAGTTCAGGACTCCCTCCCCAATCCTGATATTATTTATGGCTTCCATCCAATGAGCTTTGATTTGTGGCCAATGACTGCACACAGCCAGGTGCATCCAACAACCACATCACACGTGGCTTCCATGGAAGTTGACACACAACTGTGAACTAGTTCAAGTGTTGAACAGTCACACCAAGGGGTGTGCAAATGCAGAGCCCTCTGCAAATGCAGAGCCCTCTGGTTGGTAGATGCCGTAAACCATATATCCCTTTTGGGAATGCATGCCGCATATACTCACTTTCGGTCATTTTTAGGCATGGGAATAAACAACAAAGTCACAGTCCTTGCCCTCAGAAAACATAAGCCTATGAACGCTCCTGAGAAGTCTCTCAGTAAAGACTTTAGGTTTAACTGTATTTTCGCAAACTATACTCTCCCTCCCCGCTCTTTTTTTTAAAGCACCTAACAGTCCTACAGGTCGCATCTTGGGTATCAGGAGAGGGCCAGCACATCAGGCTCCTCCCAAGTTTTGGGTGAAGGAATACAGAACTGATCTTTTTATTTCCCACTAGGAAGCCTCACACCCCCCTGAAGCCTCCTGGATGAGCCCAGGGTGTGTGCACTACCAGCTGTGCAACGCATCCTTTTAAAAACACATGAGTAGGGTGGTCCCAGTACACGTCGATCCTGCAGCACCTAGTTCAGGCTGTTCCCTCCCAGGCACCCAGAAATAACAGCAGTGAGTAAGAAAGTGGGGAGTGGGTGGACCCCACAAAGGGAGGTGGGGTCCATGATTAGAAGAGCTGTGTGGGGGCTTGCCCATCTCGGGTTGTAAGAGTCTTACTAATGGGGTGAGAACTGGGGCAGAGCTAACAGCAGACAGGGTGAGAAGCTGCTGAACACTGACGTGGAGGAGGAGGAGGAAGGAGTGGGGTACACAGGCAGGCCCAGAACATGCTGTAACCAGGGAACATGCGGGAGGGAGAGGTGGGAGGCCGCTGGGGAAGAGCAGAATTCTTTCTCTGCTACTTGATGGCTCTACTGTTTTTGCTTTTAAGGCAGGGACCACACACTTTCCATACTTTGGGAAGAAATGGGCAGATTTAGAAATGGATGCATTTATCCTCCTGGGGGTGCCATCTCTGCCCTTCTACCTCTATAGAGAGAAGATGAAGGAGGTAGATAAGATGAGGAGGGGAGGGAGGGAGGAAGACCTTTCCCAGAAACATATTTTGGGAAACTCAACTTGAAAAGACATGATTATGAGCTTGTACCAGGTAGCCCTATCCTAGGCACTCCCATTGCCCTCCCATCATGTCTCCCCTCCCCTGTCGGTCCTCCCCAGCCCAGGAGTGGTACAACCACACTGATGCCATACCCAGATGTGCCCTCTCCTCCATGGTTCCTTTCCAGACTCCTGTGTCTGCTCAGCTCTGGGACAGCCCCTCACTCAGCCCCGTCCTGTGCTGAAGGGCTGTCCAACCCTAACTGCACTTCTACTGAGAAAACGTTAAGGTGTTGGCTTCCCAGCGGTGGCTAGGTGTGGTTTAAGGCAGGCAGCCTTCCAAGGTGCTTGAACTGATTGAACAAAATTTGTTGGGCCCTGCTAAGTGGCAGAGAAGATATGAAATAGTTGGGCATTGTCCCATGTACGGAAAGGTGGCTAGTTTGATTCCCAGTTAGGGCACATGCCCGGGTTGCAAGCTTGATCTCACTGTAGGGGCCTGCAGGAAGTAGCTGATTGATGTTCCACTCTCACATAGTTGTTTCTCTCTCTCCCTCTCCCTTCCTTTCTCTCTAAAAAAAATCAATCAATCAATCATAAGATCTTAAGAAAAAAGAAAAAAAAAAAGAAGTTGAGGCCCAGGCCCTTGAAAAGTTTAGAATGCAGTGTGGTCGAGAGCAGGAGGGGGCACCCCCTGGGAGAGGCGCCTGAGAACCCAAAGGGCGCCTGAGCAGAGCTACCAGCAGACTGGCGGACAAGACAAACGAGACAGATGAGCCCCCAGCCGGGCAGTCACTGCTGTGGGCAGAGGGACCAGACATGTGGAATGGATTAGGGAGACAGACAGGAGCAGGAATTAACAGTGCAATAAAAACAAGAGCTAGTTCGCCCTCAGAAGCCAGAGCACTTTATAGGGCGCAAGGCTGGCTGACAGGCCCTGCTGATCCTCCACCCTGTGTGGGGCCCACAGAACACAGCCCAGCACAGCTGGCGGCTCAGCGGGAAAGAAAGGGCCTGGGAGCTGATGCTGCAGGTGGTGAATGGCTGCCTGGACACGACTCTCACTGCGGTGTTCTAGCTTGGGCTGAACCCATAACAAAACCACCTTGACCACTCGCTTCCACTTTGAGACTTTTCTTTGAGTCTGTGCAGTGTCAACCATCAGCCAGCAAGCTGTCCTAGCCCCTGGGAGCTGCCATTAATATATTCTTAATACCCTCTAACCTGCTGGTGCTTGTGGACTCTGATTTGACACCAACTAAAATTCTAAAATATATACAGTGGTGTTTTTATTTCTTCCTTCATATTTGCTTAATTCGCTGGATTATTCATTACACCGAGGGTTCTTCCAGTTCATGCTTCAAGGGACATGGTGTCTTTGGCTTGGCCACTCTGCTTCATCCTAGCCACAGCAGGGACTGTCAGGACCCAAGTTCACAAGCGGGTGGAGGCCTGGTGCTCTCACCCTGGTCTTTGGATCTTGAGGGAGAATGTGCAGATGGAGAGCAGTTTAGCAGGAGCCCTCCAGCGGGCAACACTGAGAGACAGAGCAGGATGAAGGCCATGGATGCTGACTGGGTGCAGTGTCCCCCACACTTTCCCTGCTAGTGACCCTGGCTGTCATCCTCCCATCCACCTTGACTCCTCCCTTCCTCAGTTCCCCGTTGGCTCTGTGGAGTGCCCAACATCCTTCCAATAAATTATCTTTCTGCTTCAAACTTGCAGAGAAACTGTTATTCCACCAAATAGTAGCATGTACCCGCGGCTGACCCGGTCACAGCCCCGCAGTGGCCACAGGACTCCATGTGAGCTCTGAGGGAATGGCTGGTCAGCATTGTGTGAGGTCTTCCCAAGCACCTCTCCCCTTTCCTCTTATTTGATAACCTATCAAATAGGAAATAATAATAATATTGGTGGATGGGTGCTGGGATGTGTGAGGACAGAACTGGAAAGGGTTCTTGCCCTCAGAGAGCTGACGCCTTTGGTTCTGTCTCAAGAGTGTAGAGTGGCCTTTAGAAAAATCCAGAGGTTTTCTCAACCCCACCTTCACTCCGGGCTCACTGTCAAGGCCACATCAATAGGAAGCATGCAGCCACGACCATGAGCTCCACATAGATGCCTCCCCCAGTCCCCATCTCTCACCGCTGTCCCTGCCTTCCCCCATCAGAACGAACCTTGTCCCTCCCCACGCATGGAGAGCCCTGGGCTCGCCTGGAGATCTAAATCACAGCCATTCACATGTGAGGAGCCAGCAATGTAACAGTCAAGATTGTCAAAGGCAGTTGAAGGCCACAGTCTTCTGTCATCAAACCTAAAAACCTAACATTTTGACCCTAATTCTCAGAACTAGAGTCAATGTGGGCAGTTGTTTCTGGCCACGTCTAACTCTAGCGCAGTAAATACACGGCCTCTCTGCAGTATTCTCCACAGCTCATTCTCCTCCCCTGCCTCCCTGCACCGCCAGCCCCTCTGTCTCACCAGCTGCTAACACTGACCACATGGAAGCTGTTAGTCCATTTCCCTGAGATGGGGAGATTGTGAAAAAGGGGGCTGGGTTCCCCTTCCCACTGAATCTATCATTCCCATTAGGTTCAGTCCTTTTATTTTTTATTTATTTTTTATTTTTTTAAATAAATCTTTATTGTTCATATTATTACAAATGTTCCTCATTTTTTCCCTCCATTGCTCCCCTCTGCCTTTTCCCCACCCCCCATGAAATGCTTTATTTGAGCATGGCTTCAGTGGTTGAGCATCGACCTATGAACTAGGAGGTCATAGTTCAATTCCCAGTCAGGACACATGCCCCGGTTTCGGGCTTAATTGATCTCCAGTGTGGGGCGTGCAGGAGGCAGCCGATCAATGGTTCTCTTTCATCATTGATGTTTCTATCTCTCTCTCCTTTCCTCTCTGAAATCAATAAAAAATATATATATTTTTTAAAGTGGGGGAAAAAATAATTTTTACTTTGAGAGAACAAAGCCTGCTATCTTCTGTTTATCTTCCCCTGCGAAAGATAAAGCACACCACCTAAAGATGGGAAGGCAAAAAGGAATGTGATCTAGATAGCCAAAGCCTACCATACACGGCCTTGGAGCCTGCTGGAGCAGAGTGCTCAAGGCAGGGAAGCAAGAATTCAGCTCTCCGATCAGCTCTTTGTAGGTGAGGTCACATTTGTACAAAAGAGGGTGTCCTCCTCGCGCTGCCTTCAAACTCGGCAAATACCCCTTCCTCCCACACAGGGTCCCAGGCCATCTCAGATCTCCAGGCCCAAAGAAACTCCGGGCTCATGTTTCCGCTTTCACCCCCAGGCTCTCTTCCCAGGTTGTAATTTGCTCCCTGTCTACAACAAAAACAGAAAACCTTCCAGAATCGGTGCCCGGGGGCAAGGCAGCCCAGAACCCAGCACAAAGGAGGAGCGGCTCGCCATCCACAGCGGCTCAGATCACAGGGTCTGAGCGCGGCGGTGTGTCCGCAGGGCGGGCCCGGCGCGGCTGCTGCCCTGTCACTGACCGCGCCGCCTGTAATTTCCCCCGGGACGCCCCACATCACACAGCGCCGCATCCTTCCCCGCGCTTTTTATAACGCGGACGCCGGGTTTCGCTGAACAAGCCCGCCCTTGTCCAAGCCTCAGCTGTCGGTTGTCTAACATATGTAGATGGGTATGTTTAGTGCCTCCTGGAACACCCCGGATTTCCCTCAAGGAAGAGTTTAGTGTCACTTCACAAGGGCTGGCAGGGGCCTTCCAGGCCCTGCCCTCTGACCTCCTCCTCCATCCACCACGGAAACGAGGCCGGGAGAGGTGGGTCCCCTTGTAGGCTCAGATAGACCATTCCAGAAAGAGTCACAATGAGAACCCGGGCTCTCTGACTTTGAGCCAGAGTTCGCTTCACTAGAAGAAACCAGCCTACAAGGCCGAATCTTTTCAAGACATGCTCTGGTGGCCGGGGTAAGAGGACAAGAGGAAACGTTACTTAAAATACAGAGAGGAGCCAGGAGCCTGGTGATGGCCCGTGAAGTTAATACATCCTCCCAATTAAAGCTTTGAGGCAGAGCCAAACCGTGGAACTGGAGCTCCTCTGCTGGTCTTCCACCAGAATTCCTAACGAGCTGCGGGGTGACCCAGGGGGGAAGAAGAGGGGAAAGATTACCAAGAGCCTCAAGGGTCCAGCTCAGACCCCTCTTCCTGGGCACAAAGGGATGCCCATCAGCCTCCCTGTCCCCCTGGGGCCCATGGCAAAGAGGGCATGGGACCCCCTCACCTGTGGTCTGTCAGGATGGGGAGGAGGGACTCGGGTCCCTGGCAGCATTTCCCTCCTGAGCAGAGTGCGCAGATCCACCAGTGACTGCTGCCAGGGCTGCCGGCGGGGGCTGAGAGGCACCACATTAAGACCAACATCATTATTATTAAACCTGCAATTTAAAACCAATTATGCTTTGCAGAAGACTGCAGCCTCCACTTAAACCACTCCTGGAGGAAAATGAAAAGCTCACTGCACAGAGTTCAAGGCAAGCTCCAGAAGCATGGAGCTGGGACTCAAGCACAAATTAATACTAGTAACCCTGGGGTGCCCACTCGGATGGAACAGGGCGATGGAAAGCAAATGCCGGAGAAGAAAAACAAGATGCAAACATTCCCCCCTTTACCGAAAAGCAGTTAGATCTGGAGATTTCAAAATAAATGCACTTACTTCCCTCAGGGAGGGGAACCTGACATGTAAATAAGTGATCCCAAACTGGTAGCCAGGCCCTCCGGCAGCTGGAGGGAAGTAGGGGTGGGAATCACTTGCTAACATCTAGAAACCAGAATTTTCCATGCAGACAGACTGACTTTGCAGCTTCTGTTGACAAATCAGAACATCCAGAAATAATATCTAGAGCCGAGACTCAGTTGTGAACTTTAGATGAACGGATGGACACATGCTCTCTTGTTCACCCCAGTCTCCATCACTCCCTACTGCCTCCCCACAGAGAACCTGCACCCATGGCCACTTAGCATCTTACAAAGGGTTACAGAAAAAAGTGAACTCTTCCTTAGAATGGTGTCTCTATCAAACATTTTCTTACTCTTGTCCTACTTCATTTATTTACCTTCTCCGTCTGACATATCGTTGGACATTTGATGGATGGATTCCTAACCCTAATCTCCTTTCAAAGACAAAGTGTCCTGCAGCTGCTGGAACTATCGGTCATACAGGAAGTCAATTTCAACCTGAGTAATATTTATCAAGTGCCTTCAGGGTTCAAGGGACTGAGCTGGGCCTTGGGGCGGGACCCAAATAAAATGAAGGCCCATCACTTTCCCGTGGGCATTTGGGCTCAAAGGACCGGGTAAAACTCTGGAGAAGATGACGTCATATAAAAGGCAGAAACCACGCTGGGGTTTAGAGGAGGCAGAAACCGCCTCTGGCTGGGACAGCAGGAAAAGCTGCACACATGGAAGAAACAGCAATTGGAATGAGCTTTGAGGAAGGGCTGGGGTTTTGCTAAGGGAAGAAGGGAAGCCAGAGATCTGCTCGGGAGAGAACAAGGTGGGTATCTGCAAAGGCAGAGAAGCTCCAGGGTGTGTGGGGACCGGGAAGGACCCCTCCCCCAAAGATGCCTAACCTTGGAAAGAGAAGGGCTGGGCTGTTGGACGGCTGGGCTTGTTCCCACCTCCTCTCCCGGCCCAACTCCTGCAGTGGCAGAGGCAGCATCTTAGCGGCATTGTGCATCTGTCCCAGACACAGATGCTGACCCAGTGACGCAGGGGCCACTCTCACGATGTCCTCTGCCCCTGCACCGGGAACACACAAACCACCTCCAGACGCAGCTACCACAGAACGGGGCTATGTCTGTGCTACCAACTGGCCGTGCTGGCTGCTGGTGGACTCCATTATTTAATGCAGCGCCCACTAGGACCCAGGCCCGCCTAGGAGTGTACCCAGTATATGGCGTGGTCCCTGCCCTCATGGAAATGGAACTGACAAGTAGGAAATTAGCAGAGACAAGGGTTTAGCATCCTCCTTCCACTCAGTTGCTGAGGAATACATCTTGGAATTCAATTTAGCTTCCCACCCTAAAACCCACAGTCTCTACCCTCAAAACTCATCCAGAGGCCAATCTCTTCTCATCTGCATTGATGCCATCTTAGCCCACATCCCCTCCCTAGACTTCTGTGAGAACCTCCAGACTAGTCACTCTCGCTCTGCCCTAAACCCTGAGTCTGTTCTCCACACTGGAGAAAAGTCTATTTTACCAGGATTCTCTTCCACCACACAGCATCTATTGTACTTGGGATAAAATCTGAAGTCCTCACTGTGGCTTCCAAAGTGCTGAGTAGCCCTGCTCCTGACTACCTCTTCCCCTCATCTGCCATACCCTCTCTTCACTCTGGAGAGCTGCTGTCATTCAAATATTTACTGAGTGCCTGCCAAGCACCGGCCTCAGGCCCCTCGCACTGGCTGTTCCCTCTGCCTGTGCCTCAATTCCAAGTGGATCCCCACAAGTCACTCACTCAGGCCTTCCCAAATATCCTCCGGAGAATGGCGGCCCTTGCTATTCAGCTCCTCCTCCGCTTTGGTTGCCTCCTAGCACCTGTCATTAGCAGGCCTTACCTGGGTTATAACTATATTTTCCTGCACTGTGTTTTCTGCCTGTCTCCTCCATTAGCATGCAGGCTCCCTGGGCTCAGGGCATTGGTTTTGTCCACTGTAGTGTCCCCCACATTGAGATGAGTGTTGGGTACAGTGACAACAGCTCACTAACTGAGTGATCACTGGGTGATTGAAATGAGGGCTGATCTGTAGGAGAGCTAGAGGACCAGAAAAGGAGGAAGCAAGGGTGAGCGGCCCCAGGACACTCGGGGAGGAACTGGCGCCAGGGGCCACCTGTGACGAAGATAAAAGCAGACAGGAGCAAAGACTTCTTCAAGTGGAAGAAAACCCAGGGTCCAAAGTGTAAAAGTGGGATTTGGCAAGGCAGGGCTGGAGAGGGCAAACTGGTCCACGTCACCCCAACGGTCAGCTCTTGGGGTTTCCTCGCCGGAGAGGAAGTTGGGTAGGAAGTGCAGGATTAGTGGCTTTGAACATCACCTGCCCAGGCAGGGCTCATCTCCAGAAATCCCAAATTCAGGAAGTCTGGGGTGCGAACCAGGAATCTATCTTTGACAGGTTTGGGCCCACTATGCGGAGAGGCCTGCAGTCCCAAAGACATCAGAGCAGGTGCCAATTTCCTACTGATTACCTCTTTATCCCCACTGAGAGCCTCTCTGGAGGGGGAGACAAGGAGAGCAGTGCTGGGGGTGGGAAACCTGCAGAGCAGCTCAGGGATGCTTAGGGGAGGGCACGAAGGAGGTGAGCACAGAGGGATGGAGACATTAGAATCACACTTAATGCCTTTTTTACTCCCGAATCAGCCGGGTATGACCGAGACAGATGTCTACCCCAGACTTACTGCCAACCTAATTACTTAACCCTCCGCACTTCATTTTCTCATGCACTCCCTATCCTACTCATAGAAAACTAACAAAAGTCAGAGGGCCTACTATGTGTCCCTGATCTGGGCCAAGATGCACAGATAAAACATCAGTCCCGCCACTCAAGGCACATGTGGTTTCACCAGGTAAGCCGGGAAACAACTTAACACAGTAAACCTAAGAAGGGAGTAGGAATGAAGGTGCCCATATAAAATAGAAAGTCCAGGAAGGCACTTCCTCTGCTGGCTTGCATAGAGCTGCTCCTAAATGTAGTAAGTGCTGACAAGGGACTGGTGTACCCCAAGATTAGTCCCTGTGTGCTTCTCCAGGCCTGGAAACCACTGTCCTAGAGAAGAGAGAGAGAGAGAGAGAGAGAGAGAGAGAGAGAGAGAGAGAGAGAGAGAGAGAGAGAGAGAGAGAGAGAGAGAGAGAGAGAGAGAGAGAGAGAGAGAGAGAGAGAGAGAGAGAGGAGGATAGTCAACCCATACAAGACAGTCATGCACGGCGAACCCAGCCCCACTGAAATTGCAATGCATGGAGAACCTAAAACCTTCTCTGTGTCTTTGGTTTCAACCTCCACCCCAACCAAGTGTGTGATGAGAGCTGCTGATGGCAGCAAACTGGAGAGATTTAAATTTCATCTTTTAATTCTCCCACCCACCCCCTGCCAGGAATGCCTACTTGTAGGAACAGCCTACCCAGAAAGATGGCCAGAAGACAGGAGGCAGCAGGACGGAAACATCACATCTCCTGCTGAGGGTGGGGTAGGGGGGTCAGGAAGACCCTGAAGAGGAGCCTGTGGGTAGGAACAGGAGTGAGAGAAAGCTCTGTGAGCTCTGTGGGGCTTACTTGGCTTCAATCAGCGCAGCTTTGGCACTCCATGTTGGGGTTCTGTTATGTTTTGATAAAAGGGTATCGTTTATAAAAGTTTAAAGGCCAGTGATCTGGTCCACCCACCCCCTTTTCAGATGAAGAATGGGGTGCAGAGATGGGAAGTGACATGTCTACAGTCCCACAGATAATTTGTGAGGCAGTCAGGACTGGAATCCAAGTCGCTGACTCCAAACTCTCATCTCATATGGTAGCTGAACACCACCGCCACCACCAAAACAAAAACGGACCGCATGGTCACAGGCCAAGGACATTGTTTGTCAGATCAAATATCTTGAAACTCAGCCTGGGAAATGGGGCTAGCTCTCAGGTGGCTTGTCTGAGCCAGGCCAACAAGCTTAGCAGGAAAACAGACAAACAGACATTTCCAAGAAGGAGTCCTGGCGTCAGGAGCAGCTGACTGTAGCACCAGTTTTAATTTGTGATTTCAGTGCCACACAGCCCGAGCTTATTGATGGTAACATAGAGAATGGGGGGAAGAAAGCTTCTTGGAAATAAAAATAGATCCAGAGTTTTAATAAAAATGTCTAAGTATCTAGGGAACCCCAACTTTCTCATGCACAGTAAACAGATGTCTGCAGTCATTCACCCCTGGAGTGTAGGCCATGGTGGGAGCACATGGTGAAGAATGATGGCCACCAGGTCTCAGGGGCAGGCTCATGGGCTGGGTTTCTGGAAAGCTAGCTCCCCGAGGTCAGGTCGCACAGCCATTCGCACCACAGGGAATGCGGGAGGCAACCCTGGTGTTTGGAAAAACGAAAGGAGTAGATGAATTTGATGGTCCTGCCATTGGGGAGCAGAAGCCAGCACCGAGATGCCCTGGAAGCCTGCCATCATTGGCAGGAAGAGTCTCCATGCCACGAGCTCTCTCTGTGAGCCGCCCTGCACAGTGTGCTGAGGACAAAGGGGGTGGGTGCTGGGGTCACTCATCGTCATGTTGGGGTGTTAAGACAAACATGCCCCAATCGAAGGGCTCCATAAAAATCATTTAGAGCACAGGTTCAGACATTTGATGTGTGTGCTTGGCTGAGGAGCCAATGGGGCAAAGCTACCATCTGTGGGATTATGACTGTACACCTCTAAGTTAGAATCCTGCCCAGGCGGAACGATATGGCAGCACCGCAGAGCGCTCTGCTGCATGTTAGGACTGGGTCCAATGCAGAGAGCCCTTCGTCCTGGGAAACGGCTTGCAGCCAGAAAGGGGGGCCACCCCCACGCCCTTCACACAACGCAAGTTCATGGAGAACCTGGCATTAAACCATTCGTAGAGACCTGCTTCTGGGTCAGGGTTTCTTCGTAGCAGAGCAGTTCCCTCGCTGCGATCTATTGAAAGCCAGCCCTCAACACAAGGGTTTGTATCAAAACAAAACAAAAGAAAAGAAAATTGTTTAGAGCACAGTGGGAAGTAAGGAAGAATTTGCCCAAGTGGCTCCTGAAACTCAGGGTGAGGATGTTTCTGGAGAAGGGTTGTTTGCAATGAACAAAGTGGCATGGTTCTTTGTTTACTCCTGTTTTCCTAGGATCATAGCAACTCTTTTACTCTCAAAAGTATCCTAACTTGCCAAAATCGGTTTGGCTCAGTGGATAGAGCCTGTGGATTGAAAGGTCCCAGGTTCGATTCCAGTCAAGGGCATGTACCTTGGTTGCAGGAACATCCCGGTGGGGGGTGTGCAGGAGGCAGCTGGTCTATGTCTCTCTCTCATCAATGTTTCTAACTCTCTATCTCTCTCTCTCTCTCTCTCCCCCTCTTTCTCTCTCTCTCTCTCTCTTTCTCTCTGTAAAAAAATCAATAAAATATATATTTTTTAAAGTATCCTAACTTGATTAAAAAACACATACACATAATCACACTAGTTCTAGGGCCCTTTATAACACACACTTTTCTAAGGGTGACCATTTACTAGTAAAATAGCATTTTGAGCACATTTTTTTGTCTGTACCAAGGATGACGAACCACTGCCATACCTGTCCCCTTTCCACTCCCATTCCCATGACAGACATTGTTAATGGATCACAGATCTCTTTCTCACTGATCCTAAACAAAGCTATAGAATCTTCTCAAAATAAATCCCCAGACAATGAGTTGATTCCTGAGTTGATACTGATTTGCCCTCTGGTCTGTATCTCACCTGGTTAGGAAGCCACTCAAGAGGGCTGCAACTTCCTGAGGCCACGAACACAAAGGCATGAAGGCCTTGCCCCGGCTGCACCTAGACATGGGTCTCGGTCAAAGCCACGACTATGCTCTTGTTTCTCTGGGGACTGGCAGTGACTCCAGCCCAGGATGGCTGGAATCCAACCAACAGTCCCTGACTTCCAAGCAGACCAAACCAGCCAGAGCCCCACAGTTCTATTTAGAGCCCTATATTTGGTCACGTAGGTTGCCCTGAAGGACAATCTGTTCGGTGGCTTGCTATAATACACGCCCTCCATGGCTTTATGAATCAAGTTTCACTCGTTTTTGGTTCTTCCTCCCAGATTTTGGTAATGGTAGAGGCACAATTCAGACAAATGTTGCTAGAATTTAACAGGCTGCCTCATAGAACATAGCCTGTAGGTCTTGTGGAAAACATACACATAGTCCTAGCTGGTTTGGCTCAATGGATAGGGCGTCAGCCTGCAGACTGAAGGGTCCCAGGTTCAATTCTAGCCAAGGGCACGTGCCTAGGTTGCAGACTCAATCTCCAGTAGGGGGCGTGCAGGAGGCAACCAATCAATAATTCTCTCTCATCATTGATGTTTCTATCTCTCTCTCCCTCTCCCTTTCTCTCTAAAATCAATAAAATACATTAAAAAAGAAAGAAAGAAAGAAAGAAAAGAAAACACACATTCATTCACATAAGATACCTTACTTCAGAAGTATATGGTGAACACTGAATATTTTCATTTTCACTATGACAGGACACGACTTTAACTTGGAACAGAAGAAATTTGACCACACAAGAACTCTTCTCCAAAGACGGAAGACACTTAGACGGACAGGCTGAAGGCTAATGGCACACTTCTGCAGCAGTGGCCAAGATGCTAATGAGTGTGGAAACCTGACAGGTAGGTACTCAGTGAAAATGTGTGTGAAGGTAGCTTTGGCTGCATGTTTACTGAGAACTCATAGAAGCTGTCTCCCCAGGCGGTGTGTGAGAATTCCTGGGGGAGTGAGACACCAGGGGGAGAGACCTTTAACATCTTGGATCATTTTTTTCCCCCAGCAAATTTATTGACCACCTATTATGTATCAGGCACTATTCTAGGTACTGGGAATAAAATCATAGACAAAACAGGCAGAGATAAAAGTTCCCCTGTATCTCCATATCTTGCTCTTTCTACACACACACACACACACACACACACACACACACATACACACACAGGCATGAACAGCATTTTCATCTGCTTGGTGGGATTATTGGTCTTTATCCTTCTTTTGGGCCAACATATTTTCTCATTTTTATACAATAAACATGTAACACTTGCTAAAAGAGGCAAAAATGCCCTTTATTGTTATTTCAATTTTTTAAAAATATGTTTTTATTGATTTTAGACAGAGGAAGGGAGAGGGGTAGAAAGATAGAAACATCGATCGGCTGCCTCCTGCATACCCCCTACCGGGGATCAAGCCTGCAACCCGTGTATGTGCCCTGACTGGGAACCGAGCCTGTGATTTGGTACATGCGTCAATGCTCAACCATTGAGCAACACCAGCCAGGCCCCTTTATTTTTTAATTTTTTAAGGGCATCTGGGGAGTAAATACTTCCCCATACAGAAATCAAGATAGCCAGGCCTAAAGGAGAAGCATTCCAGTTGAAAGGGCAGCTGTGGTTTAGAGCTGTGTGGCCCAAATGCCCACGAGCTGTGTGGCAGGAATATTTTTAGAAAGTGCAGGACCAGACGGTGGGGAGAATCAGGCTGCAGGGTGGCCGTCTCCCCAGGAAGCCGCCACAGCCTCAGGAGCCGCCCGGGGCCAGCTGTGCTCCCCGCACTGACACACCGCACGCCCCCTCCAGCAGCACCGAAGGCTCAGCCCAGCAAGGACACGTGGCTGCCCAACGGACTCCCGAGTATTGGCAAGATTTGCAGTTCCTGCAGGCAAATGATTTCTGTTATCAGACTCTGCAGGCGTGAGAAAGGGAGGGGTGAAAGCCGAGGGCCGCCTCTGCGGTGAGGTGGACTGTCTTCTCAGGTCTCTGAGACCAACAGCTTCTGGGGGAAATCCCGGGGTCTACAAATAGTTGCAGTCTCGCTCACATTCCCCAAGTGTCATTGTCATGCTGTTCTTCAGGTCTGTGGTCTTCCGTTGTGAATGAAGTTTATGCTTAGGGGTGGGGCAGGACTGGGTGACCCTGAGCAAGTTACTTAACCTCTCTGGCCCTCAGTTTCTTTGATGTCTGGGGGTTTTGTGAGAATTAAGCAAAAACAATCCATATAAAGCATTCAGCAGAATACCTGTCCTGTAACAGGCTCCATACGTGCTAATTGTCATACTAGTTGTCACAGGATAGTTCAAAAGCAGATTTATTCAGCTAAAATTATTGGCACATTTTACTTCTGTTTTATTTTTTTTTAATATATTTTATTGATTTTAGAGAGGAAGGAAGAGGGAGAGAAGGATAGAAACACCAATGATGAGAGAGAATCATTGATTGGCTGCCTCTTGTATGCCCTCTACTGGGGATCAAGCCTGCACCCCAGGCATGTGCCCTTGGCCAGAATCAAACCTGGGACCTTTCAGTTCACAGACTGACGCTGAGCCAAACCAGCTAGGGCTGCACATTTTACTTCTGGAAACCACTGTCACTAGCCTCCCCATCAGAGGAAGGAAAAGGAAAGACATGAGACCTAAAGAGTCACATTTGCATTATGTTAGCTACTCCTACCAGCCACATAATGGGAGGAAGAATTGTAACAAGTGCCAAAAGTGAAATTATGAAATGACCTGTGGCTATTCCTGTCCCCACTTAGTATCTGTCAAAGGGTATGAGGACTCACAAAGGATGCACAAGTGTGTGAACTCGGCCCAGTGTCAGACTCTCCTCTGGTTCTACCCACCCCTCTTCCAACCACAACCAGGCTTCCCAGAAGCTTCGTGAAATGGCCGAGGCTCTCCCAGCCCAGGGTGTGAGGGGGCTTACCTTCAGGTTAGGCAACACCAGGGCCCTGGAATCCAGCCCCATTCTGCCACTGACTAAACAGTCACTGCCTTTCTTCCCCCTCCCCCCCCCCCAAAAAAAAATGAGACTGAACTCGGGGTGATCTCTAACCTCTTATTCAGTGCTATGAGAGTATGTGGTTCTATTCTCATGAGCAAGGTTAAGACCTAAATGATCCTTGCCTGTGGATTTTATAAAAGTCTCATCTCTTTTATGGTGTAGTTGTTCACATCAGGATGAGCAAATGAGTCCAACGTCAAGTTGAAACATGGTTATATGGCTGCTGGCAGACTTGTGGGAGTCAGTGCAAAATGCCTGCATTGGATTAGGTCAAGTCAGCAGGTACTTACTGAATAGCTACTCACAGTCAGGTACTGTAGCAGACTCCCATGAAATATCAATATCCACTAGCTCCATATGGGCATGAGCAGTGATAGGAAGAGAAGCCAAGAACAAAAAACCCCTATAGATTATTTTAATGATATTTCTTTGTTTAATCACAAAGTTACCATAAATCATTAAATGTTTTATTGAAGAATATTTTCCATCCAATGAATAGCTAAAAATCTATACCTATGGCAAAACATAGACATTGTTAGAATCACCTCCATTTTAGATCTTGATTTAGTGAATTTCTCTACACCCCAGGTAGAACCAACTTAAGAATTGTATTCCTAAAACTGCAACCTTAAATCTCCTTTGTGTACTTGATAAAGCTAAGGTTCTCATAGCAAGAGCCAGCTTGATGAAGTGCAGGTTTACACATTTCCAGGTTGCCAGGAAAATATGGAGCCCCCTCATTCTAGTTCTCTTAATCAGGCCACCTCCTGTGTTTGGAAATTTAAAACAAGACCAAACAACAACAACATCAACAAAATCACTAGCCACTCTGAATACCACACCTCCAGGCTGGAAACAGGAGAGGCAGATTCAAATCAACTACTTGCGTCAAAAGGCCAAGGACATTAAGCTTGAAAACACCTTGGGAGTTCAAACAGAGGCTAGCGGTAGTGTTTTTCCCCTAAACTCAAAACACCACAAAGGAATTCACCCTAGACTTATTACGACACATATGACCTTGAGAAAACCTGGGGGTTTGAAGGCCTCAGAATAACTATTCCATTTAGGCAGACCCAACAATTGGCCTGGCCATGAGAACCATTACCCAAATACCCACCCACTATTTCTTTCTTAAAAAAAAAAAAAAAAAAAAGTTTATTGATTTCAGAGAGAAAGGGAGGGGAAGAGAGCGATAAAAACACCAATGATGAGAAAGACTCATTGATTAGCTACCTCCCACATGTCCCACACTGGGATCCAGCCCAGGCATGTGCCCTTGACTGGAATTGAACCTGGGACCCTTCAGTCTGCAGGCCTATGCTCTATCCACTGAACCAAACCCACCGGGGCTACTCCCTTGTTTCTTTATGCTCCTTTTCCTGTTGAGAGCAAGAACACATCAGTGGGACCCAGATAACCAAGCCATTCTCAGATTTCAGAGTGTTATAAAGTGTAAAAGATTTCACGGTCTACACTATGTCAAAGCAGACGACTTCCCCAATCATTGAGACTCGCTCCAGGGCACTCCTGAGAACACTAGTCCCCCAGGTCTGTTTGTGTGGGAGGGCCCCTTAGCCATTTACTAGGTAGAGATTTCTTTCCCACCCCAATTCCCCCCCCCCCCACCTCTCTCTCTCTCTCTCTCTCTCTCTCTCTCTCTCTCTCTCTCTCTCAGTGATGGCTTGGCTTCCTGGAAGAGTCCCTCCTTTCTTAGATGAATTGTCTTCCTTATGACAGAGGGAGGTTGTGACCCTCACTTGTGGCCCAGCTGAACAGAGATGCACTTCGTGTCAGCACCACGTGCACCCATGACTCAAGAGTAATACAGTTAGGCCCTGCAGGAACCGGAGGGATGTGTGTGCAAATACTACTCAAGCACTCTTGTCAAAGCTGCTCCGTGTGGTGCCCAGAACCAGAGGGCAACAAGAAAGACATCATCTCCCAAGCTAACTGTAAAATAGAAATTCCCATTCTTTTAGAGGCAAGAAGGGTTTTTACTCCTCCTCAACTCAGTCTTTGCTAGAAGTGTGGTAGGCAGTTTGACAGAAGCAGAGCAAGGGCAATGGGCCAGGTACAGTAGGTCACCGGGGCAGGAAGTCCTGGGTGCCTAACAAAGGACAAATGTGGGGTGGGACCTTGCCTCCAGGAGACCTTTCTTCCCCTAGCATGTTGCTAGTCAGGCAGTTTGAACCCCTAACTTTCCTCCCTAGAGATAACATCTAGGCCTCAGTTGTATTTCAGCTCCAGGACTAGAAGAGCAGCAAAACCAGACCAATGACCCCATGGCTGACCTCAGGACCAGCTGCATTGGATAATGACCTCCTGCCCTGGTGCCAACCAATCAAATAGTGGAGACCAGGAACATCAAAGGACACACCAGGAAAGCTGCTGAATATTCCATTGAGATCTTCCCCTAAAATCTCCACCCTTAAAACCCTTCGGACAACAGACCCAGTGCACTCTCCCTCCCAGGAGCACCCTCTAGCCTTCCTCTTCTCCCTTGCCCTCTAGACTCATTGCCATTACCTTCCTCACTCCCAAGCTCCTACGGCCCTTTCTTTGCCTCTATACCATGTTTCTTAAGCCCATTTCTGCTACGAATTACTTCTTCTATCTCTGTGATTTTCCAAATGAATGTTCTCTTATAGTTTGACTTTTGGCTCTGAATTCTTTCTGAGCCAGAACTTAAGTACTGAGATTGCTGAACCCAGCTCGGGTCTGACCTCACTGGTCTAACATAGTCTAACACCTGGTGCTGTTCTGATGCCCACAATAGAAATACATAGGATTTAAGAAAAATTGCCCTAACTTGTTTGGCTCAGTGGATAGAGCGTTGGCCTGCGGACTGAAGGGTCCCAGGTTCGATTCCGGTCAAGGGCATGTACCTTGATTGTGGGCACATCCCCAGTGGGGGGGGGGGGGGGTGCAGGAGGCAGCTGATTGATGTTTCTCTCTCATCTATGTTTCTAACTACCCGTGTTTTCCCGAAAATAAGACATCCTCTGAAAATAAGACCTAGCTCATGGAAAAATAAGACATCCCCTGAAAATAAGATCTAGAGCATCTTTGGGAGCAAAAATTAATGTAAGACACTGTCTTATTTTCGGGGAAACAGGGTATCTACTCCTCTCCCTTCCTCTCTGTAAAAAATCAATAAAATAATTTTAAAAAGAAAAATCATACAGTAAGTATTGATGAAACACCAACTCTGAGTATGACACATGAGATGGGGAGAGTTAGTTACATGAGACACTCTTGGTCCTAGAATGTAGAATCACTTTGGGTGGGGAAGCCACATAGATTGAGAACAGACATACACATTTTGTCAAAACAATCCTGAGGTAAAAAGAGATTGTTCTTAACTTGGTGGATGGATGGAAAAAGCTGGGGACAGACCTCAAACTCCTAACCTCACATTCCTTCCAGTGTCATGGAAAAAGCAGTCCCTGAAAACAGAACAGTCTGAATTTGAATACTATCTTCACCCTCTAGGCTTTGTGACCTTAATAAAATACCAAACCTTCTCAAACCTCACTCTTTCCTACCAAATGGGCAGCATGCAACCTGTGCAGGCAGGGTGGTTGTTGGCATCAAATGAGATATAAAGGTAACAGACCACAGAAGCTGTGCATCTTTACTAGCTGCAATTTAAATACCGTGTGACTGATACAGTAGTCAGTAATAATTCCTAAAAACAGCTATGGTTTGGAGCTGAGAAGGCTACATGAATTAGCTCAATTAATCTTTCCAACAATCCTGTTATCAGTCATTTTGCAAATGAAGTTTAATTTCATGGACATTGCATTTGTTAAAGCAAACTAATGTTTCAAGAAGCAGGCAACTCTTGCCCTGGCCTGTGTTGTTCAGTGGTTAGAGTGATGGTTAGGCAGCCTGGGCCCAGTCTGAGACAGCCAGTAACAGGAGCAGAGAGAGTGCTCCTCACAGGTGGAGCGGGAAGCGGTCTGGCAGAGGGCTCGAAGATGCTCTATTCCTAGTGAAATGTTTACTGAGCACTTCTGGGCCCGATGCTGTGGATCCTGAGTGAACTAGGCGGACCAGAACCTGCACTAAAGGGCCTTGTGTTCAATTCCCAGGTAAGGCTACCTACCTGGGTTGCAGATTCCACTCCCGGGTGCGGGTAGGAGGCAACCAATTGAAGTGTCTCTCTCAAATAGATGTTTCAATGTCTCTGTCTCTTTCTCTCTCTCCTTCCTCCCTCCCATTCTTTCTAAAAATAATCAATGGAAAAAATATCCTCAGGTGAAAAGTAACAAAAAAAAAAAAAACACAGCAAAACAAAACAGAAGCATGAACACTCTGAATTTTTTTAGGCTTGACAGATGCTATAAAGAAGCATCCTATCAGGTGTGGTCAATTATCATACCCACCCACCACCATTAGCACTTAACCCACCACCATCAGCACTTGACAAGGAGCATCCAAAAACAAGAGCCTTTCAATACCCAGACTGCTAGGTGACCTGCACCAATGCATTTGTGTTTTGTATTCAGCTTACAGTGCACTCCTCAGAAGTCTTTATGACTACCCTGTGCACTGACAATCACTTCCCTCAAAGAGGGGGAGGAATTCTGCCCCTAGAGGTCATTTGGCAATGTCTGGAGATGTGTTTGAGTCACAAGTGCATGTGTGGGTGTGGTGTGGGTGTGTGTGTGGGGTGGGGGGGAGTTGTGACGCTACTGGCCTTTGGTGGATAGAGGCCAGTTGTGATGCTACTGGCCTTTGGTGGATAGAGGCCAGAGGTGTAAGCATGCATCCTACACAACCCAGGACAGCCCTCCTCCCTCCACTCCCACAGAGACGTATCTGGCTCAAAATGTCAGTGGTGCTGAGGTTGAGAAACCCTGACTTAGGGGCAGAGAGAGAAGCTTGGGTTTATTTCCTTCTAACTATTACACTTGCCCATAGGTGGTTTGTGACCTTTCCTGGTTGATCTTATAGCAAGAGCCCAGCTTCATGAAGTGCAGGCTTGCACATTTACAGCAGGAGACAGCACTGGAGGGAGAATGAAATGTGGGTCATCCATATTAGGGGAATCACAGGAGAGCGAAGAGCCTGGGAATCCATCCCCAGGGTGTGCTGCAGGTGGTGGGGGTGGGGCAGCCTGGGCCCAGTCTGAGACAGCCAGTAACAGGAGCAGAGAGAGTGCTCCTCACAGGTGGAGCGGGAAGCGGTCTGGCAGAGGGCTCGAAGATGCTCTATTCCTAGTGAAACGTTTCCTGAGCACTTCTGGGCCCGACGCTGTGGATCCTGAGTGAACTAGGCAGACCAGAACCCTGCCTCCTCAGAACTCAGATTCTAGGAGATGGATGACAACCAAACAAATGTACGGTTAAGTGCCAGAAGAGAAATAAACAGGAAGCTGCAAGACGAAAATGCCAGGTTGGGGAGAGCACTATTTAGACAGAACATCACGGACATGCACATGGAGGAAGTGCCATTTAAGCTCCAAACCTAAAAGATAAGAAATCTGCTCCTTAGAAGGGAGAGGGTGGGAGAGCATGGGCTCAGGGACAGCCTCTCTGTCCAGGCATCGGGCAGGGATCCTGGGTCAGGAACCTAAGGGAATGGCCACTGTGGCTGGCTGATGGCTAGAGGAGGAGAATGGTGCGCAGTGTAGTCAGGGGCCTTGAATGAATGGGCACCTGCCGTACTTTTTCACAAATTTCGTGCATCAAGCCTCTAGTATATCAATATAAACCATAGTTATCATGGGTCTTGTACTTTATACTTTTATTAATGCTTTTATTAATGACTTTGATCTCAGAGCAGTGGAAAGCCGGCCCTGGAAAGCTTTATGCTACAGAGAGATACTTCTGCTCTAAAATATCAGTTGGCCAGAGGGAGAAGAGGGACTTGAGCTAACCCAGCCTGGAAGCAGAGCGCAGGTCAGCAAGCCTTGGTCCAGGCACGAGATGGAGGGGCCTTGCTTGGGATGGCGCAGGGCACCTGGAGAGGAGACAAATGCGAGGTACATGTGGCTGGAGAGCCCACAGGGCTTGCTGAGGGAGGCTGGTGGCCAGGCTTCTGCACTAAGGCAATGGCCAAGGGCTGCCGAGATGGGAAAATGCAGAAGAGAAACAGATTTAAGAGGAAGTATGGCCCCCCACTCCAACTCTCTAACCAATGTGTCTTAAAAATATCCTCCTTCTTCACCTCTTCCTTATTAATAAATACTAATTTGTCAAGTACAACATTAAAGCACTGCTACTAAGATTCACTTTTTAAGAAATCTAAGGTATAAAATTTGCAAAGCAGGTGTAATTTGATTGCATTTGAGATGTTATCAAAGACAATCTATAATAATAAAAGCATAATATGCTAATTAGACTAGATATCCTTCCGGATAAAGCAGGGGCCGGGAGGGAAGCCTGGGTCCCAGTGGCCAGAGGGAAGCTGGTGCTGGCAGCCAGGGGAAGGAAGGCCTACTCTTGCACAAATTTCGTGCATCAGGCCTTTAGTATATCAATATAAATCATGAGTCTTGTACTTCATACTCTCATTAATGCATTTATCATAACATTTTTAAAGAAAGAAAAGTCACTCCTTTGGAGTCAGGTTCTGTAGTTCTCAACAGACCCCTGAAAACATAGAGCATGCTTCCTGCTAGAAGCCCTAACCTCTTAGGACATTTGAGAGGAGCAGAATTAAGGGCTTAGAGTGGACACCTGCCATACGTTTTGTCTACCCAATGAAAACTTCCCCATGTTTGCAGAATTTCCCATCCAGTGATTTCATACCTTTAAAGTAGGAAGCAGAAACTTGCTTTCTTAGCTTCCCTTCCCAGCCTGGCATGTGACCTGAAGCTGTGGTTCCTTGTGGAAACCATTTGGGCAAAGGCAGCTGCAGACACCCCCAGCTTTCAAAGACATCAGGAGCAGATGTCCTGTGCTCCATGGCCAACATCAGTGCCCCTCCACCAAGAGGGCCTAGGTCTCCACTGGAGCAGGGCTTTGCCTGATTGGTTCTTTGCTTCCAAGCCAGTTCTGCCTGCACTGAAGTTAATTTAATAAATCACCTCTCTGCTTAAATCAGCTGGAGTGGATTCTGTTGTTTGCAGCCAAAATTCTTCACTGATAACTGGGGTCCTCGAGGTAGGGGTGGAATCTCATTCATTTCTCCATCACAGTCTAGCAAAGTGTTATGCACATCCCCCATCCACCTGCCAGATTGAATTTAAGCAAGAATATTGATTTAAGCATTACTGAAGGTGCTCCATCAATTATGTTAAATAAATGAACAAATGGAAGGAGATGCCAGATTGCAGATGGCTATCCTCTGAAATCACCTTTCTTTCATGAAAATGCCTTCTTTGTCCTCTAAGTCTTGTGACTAATTAGAGAAGACACACAGGAGCATTGCTTCCCATCGTGATTCTCAATGTCCCCTGGAATATGGGTGATGTTTCCTTTCCTAAAAGCAAATAATAGTGAGGTTTTTCCCCATACGTATAGAAAATGTATTCAATGCGTGGAATTTTGCCAGCTTCAAGTTTTCACAAAGTTTTTAAAGCTCTGGCACCTGCTACTGTTTTGTCAGCAAGTACAGTAGATGAAATAAATGATTGAGCAAGTAAGCAAATATTATAGCAAAAACTCAAAATTGCTCATCTGCTTAGTTCAACAGTTTCCACTGCCACGTGTCCATTTTATTCACTGGGATTTGAGATTCCACACTTACATAGCATCCTAATTTTCTGCTACTAAAGTTGTCCTTACTTAGTTCATACAATGGAATATGGAGATTTAGCACGGTACTGAATGGGCACCACTGACTCACAAAATCTTGGCCACCTGACATTTTTGAGAACTGCAGCTCTAAGTCCTCACCACCATGCAATCCTGTTATGCTGTGTCCTCTCCAAATTCAGTGTTGAAGCCCTCCCCTTTTCCCCACTCCCCAGTACTCAGAATGTAACTGTGTTTGGAGATATGGCCTTTGAGGAGGTCACTTAGTGAAAACAAGGCCATTGGAGTGTGGCCCTTATCCTTTTAAGAGGAAGAAATATGCCTGGCATCCTTATGAGAAGAGAAATGTGAAAACACAAAGAGATACCAGGGGCGTGCACACCCAGGGGGAAGACCATGTGAGAAGGACACAGGCGGAAGACATCCATCTGCAAGCCAAGGGGAGAGGCGTCAGGAGAAACCAAACCTGCCAACAGGTTGATCTTGAACCACTGGCCTCCAGAACTGTGGGAAGTAAGTTTCTGTTGTTTAATAAGGTACCTACCCAGTGTATGGTAGGTATCTCATTAGGGCAGGCTAGCAAACTAATACACGGTCCTTGTAGCTTCGTAGCCTCAAATCAGACACACCCTAGAGCCTGAACTGGTTTATCCCCACACTGCAGGCTGGGAAGGTGGAGGAACAACATATGGCTGTGTTTTGAAACACACACATGGATGTTCTCTGTGAATCATAGACCCCGACCTGCGTTCCCCATCAGAAAGTCATCCTCAATGTGCTCTCCTTCCCATCTCTTTTTTTGAAAATATATTTTTATTGATTTCAGAGAGGAAGGGATAAGGAGAGACAGAAACATCAATGATGAGAGAGAATCATTCAAAGGCTGTCTCCTGCATACCCATTACTGGGGTAAGAACCCGCAACCAGGCATGTGCCCCAACTGGGAATTGAACTGAGACCTCCTGGTTCATAGGTTGATGCTCAACCACTGAGTCACACTAGCTGGGCTTTTTTTTTCTTTTTTCTTTTTTCTTAAAATATATTTTTAATTTATTTCAGAGAGGAAAAGAGAGGGTGAGAGAAAGAGAAACAATGATTCTCAATGAGGAGAGAGAATCATTGATCAGCCTCCTCCTGCATGCTCCCCCCTAGAGCTTGAGCCCACAACCACAGCATGTGCCCTGACCTCCTGGTTTATAGGTCAACACTCAACCACTGAGCCACGCCAGCTGGGCTTCTTCCCATCTCCTTAGAGCACAATTTCATTGGAAAAAGTGACCTTTAAATTCCACTAACATGACAGTTACCCAGAGGAGCTGACAGCAGCCAGACAGCACTGGCCCCTTGGGAAGGCCCTGAGGCGAATCAGGAGGAGGAGGAGAGACCCACAGGAAGGCGATGGGAAGGGCCTGGAACAAACTGTCTACCTCCTATTGCCTCTAGCCTTATGTTGGCTCTAGGCCCTTGCAAGACATAACGGTTTTAGGGATCAGAGAGCGTCTTAAAAGGGACTCCGGGTGGTTAAGCCCCTGGGAGATGAAGAGGCTCCTGCCTCACCCCACCAGGCCCCTCCCAGATGTCCACCAGGGGCTGGTGCACAGCTGCTCTGAATTAGCGCCCAGAGCTCTGCTGTGTAGATGGGAACGATGGGGCCTCTGGCTCCGACTCTAACCAGGCTTCCAGGAGGGGCATGGGGGAAAGCTGGGAGGCGGTGGTTTTCCTTCTGTGAGACCACATGTGTCTCTTTGCAGTGGGTGAAAATGAAGAAGAGGGGACAGATTTGGTGATAGCTTTGGAAGATGGAATGAGCAGGACTTGAATGCTGAAGGGTAAGGAGTAAGGAGGTGAGGGCAGGGAGAAGCAAGGATCAGTCAAGTTTTGGCTTAAATGGCCGGGCACACCAGGAGGTCATTCTCCGGCAGAAGAGACTCTGGGAAGAGCAGGTTTGGAGGTGACTGTGGCGGTCAGTAATGGCAATTATTGCGTTAAAATAAATACATTTATGTGCTTCTTTCTCTGCTAGGCTGTGTACTCTTGGAGCGCAGAGGCGGCATTTTGGGCACTCCCATGTACTCCTGGCACAAGTGTGGAGCATTCCTTCAGCACTTTCAGAACAAACATCAACGGAGGGCCTCCATACCCAGGCCTGTCTCCAGGACTACCCGAGCTCTAGGTCACAGAGGCCAGACACAGAGCTGGCTCTCAATATGTGTTTATTATCCCTTGGGTAAATACTTTAAAGGATGGTGCATTCCCTATATAATTCCTAATTTTCTCTATTCTTGATGCTCTGGCATCTGGGACTTGCTGACTTGAGAGAGACTCCTTCTCCCAGAGCTACAAAGTGGTAGATAGCAAAAGCAACTGGCTTGCACACCTCCCCTTTCATATGCAAACCAACAACTCCAGAGTCCATACCCACAATCACCTCCTTCAGAAGCTCTCACAGGCTGCCCCCTGCTCTAATCACCCAGGACCTCATCACTGCAGTTGTACCACACACCTGGGACCCTTCATTCAAATTAGTCTCCGCACCACACCCATGCCTTCCAGCAAAAATCACAATAAAGGCTTGTGCCCCCACTTTCCCTTTGCTCTTCTGCCTCCAACCTCCTGAGTCACCCTGGTGCTTCCCCATGTGGCCTTGTGCCGTGTGGTGTGCCTCCCGTCTCCAGGGGTCTGTGTGTATATGCTTCCATCACGACAGTCATTTCCGTGTCTGCATCTCTCATCAGACATCATTAAAACAAACCCGGGTACATTTTTAAACAGATGGTTAAATGTGAATCAGCATTCAGTAACTATAAATTCACAACGGATCCTTTCCAAGCAGTGCAAAGTACATCTTCTTCAAAGCACAGAAGAGAGGTGCTAGCTCTCTCTACCATTATGTCCAAAATGGATGGAAGTGAGAAAGGCAGCTAGTTTGGAGGCATGGACCATATATAGGTAGCCCCCAGTCTAATGTGAGGTCATGGGTTTGGGGCCCCCACCATATGCCCTGCAGAACTCTGCACAGGCTGGAACAACAGAACTCAGGTGACCAGTTAACACCAGTTGCACCATAGTCAGGAATCTTCCTTTCCAGGGATGACTTGACCAGAGCTATGCAAACCCATAAAACAAGGTGTAGGAAGCATCTCTTTGATGATATGTATTTCTTAACAGTGGCATCAGAAACCCCCATTCATCCAGGAAGATGACATGAGCTCAAGAACACATAAAGCCTGCCGCACAACATCTGGTAGCAAGTGAGCCCTCAAAACATTATAGTTGTTAATGCGGTTGTTCTTGGCGATTGCTGAAAGGAATTGTCTAAGTGGCTTTTCTAGTAAACAATATTTAGATGACCAATTATCACAAAGACAGTACAGTGAAATTCAACCTTATGACTGGGCTGCACATACTTTCACCTTCCTTTGATGCCTGGATGATTCCGAATGCACTTTAAGATCTGACCCAGTGTTCAATATATTATAAATAACATTAATTGCCTCTGTATCTTAATGATCATAAAATAGACCCTGATTATATTTGGATGTACATGAGATAATTCAGTGGGGATGCTGGGGATCACAGAACCACTGGGCCAGGAGGAAAGGTGACTTACCTATGGGGCACATCTGCAGAGCTATGACCTTCCCAGGTACGTCAGGTATGTGTATTAGAAATAGTTACATAAATTGTGATGTATGCTCCTTCACATTGATGTCCACGGATTTCATATGCCTAGACAGATGAACTCAGACACAGCAATACACAACTCAAAGGAATTCTGCCAAATCCACTTTCTCAGTTTGAGCTCCAGATATGGGAGCTGAGTGCCAATACACACAAGCCATCCAGAGGCAAGAAGGAACACACTCTTTCCTTGGGGAGTGGGGTGAGGTTGAAAAACAGGGACACTTCATCACCCGTTTCCATTCCCATAAGACCCCTGGAGAGCTTCTCCTTTCTCCTACATCTCACTGTTTCCCCTCTGGGATCTTTAGACACACCCCCTCCACCTACCAGAACATTAACTTAAGCATTTTCAGACTGACAATTCAAACAACTGATCCCTTCCAAGCAGAGAAAGTTCATCTTCTTCAAAAGACAGAAGAGAGGTTTAGTTCTATCTACCATTACATACAGAATGGATGGAAGTGAGAGAGGCAGCTAGTTTGGGGAGATGGACCAAAGCCATATATAGGTAACCCCCAGTCTAAGGTGAGGTCATGGGTTTGGGGCAGGCATGAAGAATGGCCCCACCACACACCCTGCAGACCTCTGCACAGGCAACAAGGACCATGGGAACCCAGACACATGGAACCAATGGACATGTACTCAGGATTACCTGAACAGCAGCACAGGCCTCAGCCAGAACTGGCATCTGTGACTACCTGACCAACAAACAGCTCTGCTTTGGCCCTGAATGGCAACCCTTGATCCAGGCAAACTCCCCTGGCAAAGCCTCCCTGAGCCGAGCCTGGGGGTATTAACCCATTTCCACCACCAATGCCTGCAGGAAGGGAAATATAGAGTCAATAGTATATTCAAATCCTCTTCTCATGCTCCTCTTAAGTCACTACCATCGCAAGACACACTAGGAAAGATACCAAGGTGCATAAGAACCTGATTTCACTTCAATTACCTAATAGCCTTTTAGTAATAATTAGTAGGCGATGTGAAGATAATTAACAATGTATGGCAGCACCTAACGGAAACAATGCATGGCAGTGTCTAACGATAAAAACTCCCTCAGCCTAACTTATAGAAATTCAGGAACTAGGGCGGCCCAGCAAAGCTTGTGGAAGGAGGCAGGCCTTGAAGGCCAGGCAACCACTGAGAAGGCAATGAGCCCTGCAAATGGGGGCAGGTGGGAAAACACATGGCAAATTTAGAGACTAATTAATACACCTGTCTCACTTCAGTTAAGAGCATGGCATGGTCAGACTCAGATTTAGAATAAATCTACTCTGTCCAACACAGAGGCGACGAATACACCATGGCCCTGAGCCTTGACATGGTTGCAGGGTCCTTCTCAACACTGTGCTCTAGGAAGCTGCTAAAAGCCAATCAAAGTTTCACTTTCCCTGAGAGAGGATGCGGTGAACTTAGTTGGGTGAGGAATTTGGGGACTGGGAGTGTGCAGATCACCAAGTCAGGATGGTTTCCTGGAGATAAGAAGCGAAGAGGGCTCATCATGCTGGTTACATCTCACTCCTGGGACTAGGAGGAGGTGTGATCTTGAGGGACCGTTAGGCTGACACTCTCCAACCACAAAGGTCATCCGGACATCAATTCTGTTGATGTGACCCCAGACTTCAAATTCTACCAAAGGGGCTTGTAGTTATTTATTCCCTGCCAAAAAAGCACTTTAGTTCCTTATTTTCCTGTCACACGGGCACACCCCGACTGAGAATGAGTTTCTTCCTCCATCCCTTGAATCTAAGCTGCTCTCTGATCTCTCAACCAGTGGGACATGCCAGGTTGGCCTGAGACTTTAAGAGAATTAGCAAGTCCCGCTTCCTCTCTCTTGGGGGTTCAGAACTGGAACTTGGCAAAATGGCACATGGAGAGACCAGATGGAGAGGAAGAAGCCCTGGGGAAGGGGGAAAGAAGCCCAGCCAGCCATCCCCGTGCCCCGGCTGACCCCAGCCTTCCGGCTCTTCATTTCCAAGATTCTGACACGAGAGTAAAGCCTTTCTGGACCCTCCAGACCAGACCAGCCACTGAATCCCAGTCCATGTGGAGTAGAAATTGCCAAGCTAAATTCTGCCCAAATTCCTGGCCCAAAGAATCACAAACAATAAAATGATTGTTGTCTTAAGCCACTAGATGTGGAAAGGGCTGTACTGCAGATAACCAGGGTAACGTGTGCACAGGTCCTCCTTCACAGACAACGGCAAGCGCTTCTTGGGGATCCCGGTTCTCGTACTGATCCCTGTCTTACCGTGTCCAAGACAAGTCAGGGACCTGCTGTGTGAGCAAGATGCCACACTTTGGATCACTCCCGGCCTTGGTCTCAGCTCACCGCCCACTTTTCTCCTTTGTGTCGGCGCGTACAATTCCTGAAGAGCACAAGTTAATCACTGACTTCAAGACCCAAAGGTCCCAAGTGTGGTCTATTGGTTATTGTTTCTCTCTAAAGGATACAAAGGGCAAACCTCTCCTCCTTCTGAGGCTGGCGCCTTTGGGAACTGCAGCCAGTGCTTGGCCTGGAGGGCTGATTCAGATCTACCAGGGAAAGCCTGTGAGCCAGCTATAGATAACCCTCACCTGCTCCAGCCATGCACCATCGCACACTGGGGATGCACCTGGCCTACCGAAGCTCAATGTGGCCCGAAAGCTTATAGTGTCTAACCAGCTCATAAGTCAGAGGACGGCATGCAGGCCTGAAGATGAGATGTGGCTTGCTCAGGGTCAGACTGTTTCAGCACAAACTGTAGCCAAGGCCCCAGGTCATGGTACAGGAATGACCCACTCCTTGCCAGTACTGACAGCAACGGGGAAGAGGCCAATAGCCCCAGGGAAACACTTTCATTGCACACCCTCTGATTCGTGTGTGGTCTTTGCACCATCCTGAAAACCACTCTTATTTTAAGGCTATGTGCATAGCCAAGCTCAGCTTGCTTCTGCTTTCAGGTCTCTCCAAGAGCTCAAGGAAAACTGCACCCAGGGCAAGAGCAAAAAGACTCTCTCTAGTTTTTACTCTTTCCTACTCCCCAATACACACACACAGTATCTCTGGGTACAGCACATTTTCTGGCTGAGTAGTGTGCACATACATCCTCTACCTTTAATTAGGATGGGTTTCATATTCTGCTGCAAAGCCACAAGGGTTGAACCTTGCTGATTCCTGTTTTAGCAAAAAGGAAAAATCCAGATCCCTCTACCCCGATTCACCTACTGATGACCATCCTGCATGGACCTTGAAACCCGCAAATGCCCTTTGCTGCTCTGACCTCAGCTTGAAGACTGAGGCTTGGGGGCATCCTGGGGGACTTAGCAGGTAGTTCTCCTCGAACAGCAGTTATTTTCACAAGGCATTGTTGGAAATTGTTGCTACACTTTCCGAGGTGCTTTCCAAATGGGTTATCTCTCTTAATCCATACAACAAACCAATGAAACGGTAGGCTCTAATCTCTATTCTTTTATCTATAAAGCCATGGGGGCTCCAAGAAATTTAGAAACAAGCTTAAAGTGACCAGCAGGTAAGCTGCAGAGATGGAATTCTAACAGAAGTCCAGCCAACTCCAAAATCCATAATCTGAACACCATACTACATCGATTTATGTAAACTTATCTCCATATGGTTCATGAGTGTAATTCATGTCAAACATATAAAATCGTCACCCACATGACAGTCTCAGAGTGGTCCTGGGATTATAGAAATGGCCCAGCAACCAAGGGGAAGTTCAAATAGTTCACCTTTTTAAAAATTGAGATATAATTGCTATTTGCTATAGAATAGTACATTAGTTTCAGGCGCACAACATAATGATTTGATATTTGTATGTATTGTGAAATACAATTCATGTTCTTTACATGCATTTTCCAAACACCACAGAGGCATTTGTAGACCACAGCTATGGCTCCTAAATCCCCCGTTCGCTTGTAAACCATCTCCTTCCTGTGCTGCTTCTGCACTTCTGTCTCCCAGATTTGCCTCAAAGCTTCCCCAGATCAAACCAGAACTCAAGAGGAGCAGCGGTTTCTTGTGCACACTCCCAGAGTGGTGTGTTTCAAGCAGTTTTTAAGGAAACATTTTGATGTGAGTTTATGACTTTGGGAAAGGTACCAGGGGAAGCTTCATGGAACTGAGGCGTGGAGGGGTGCTTTTCCTAAGTGTGTTTCTCAGCCCTTCAAGGTACGTTGGCCCCAGATGTGCATCCTCTGAAGAGAAAGGCTGTTCTTGTTCAGGCCAACCTGTCCTTAGCCCTTACAAAGACCTAACAGAACCATTCAGGGGAGGCAGGGCCCTCCGCTCAGGTGGGCTGGGAGCAGAAACGTGTGCCCGCCCTGGGTAGGCAGGGAGGCAAACGGAAGAGAGGCTGGGAACACAGGAACACAGCCTATTAATACTTTAGTCATGTTTCCATCCAGGGTTCATTTATTTTATCTGACTGATTGATTGATTGGCTGTTTTGTTTTGTTTTGTCCAGAGAGAATCCTCTGAAGAGTTCAGGAGGACATAAACCCACAGCAGCTTGGCATAGATTTTGTACACTGGCTTCTCTAAAGGGGAAGATGAAAACACCTAAGTGAAAAAGAGTTGCCATCCACTTAACAGCTGTGCAAGCTAAGAAATGATTTTCCATCACAAGACTTACTTTTTTCAAATCACTAAATATTTTCTTTGAAAGCAAAAGAGTTGGTATATATATCATAAAAGTTGAGAGAATAAACCTAAGCATTCTCATCACAAGAAAACATATTTTTCTTCTTTTCTTATTGGTATCTATATGATACACTTATTGTGCTGTTCATTTTACAACATACACATGTAAGCCAAATCATTAGGCTGAAAACCTTAATGGTATATGGCACTGCATGTCAATGATATCTCAATAAAAGGTGGGGGGAGCAAAATAGTTAAAATTTGTCTTGGTTTTATTACTGCCTACAGGCTCATGATTTCATTTGTTTTTATTTTTTAAACATATTTTATTGAATTTTTACAGAGAGGAAGAGAGAAAACATCGATGAGAGAGAAAATATCAATCAGCTGCCTCCTGCACACTCCCTACTGGGAATGTGCCTGTAACCAAGGTACTTGCCCTTGACCAGAATCACACCTAGGACCCTTGAGTCTGCAGGCTGATGCTCCATCCACTGAGTCAAACCAGTCAGGGCCAGGCTCATGATTTTAGATGATAGAATGGAATTAGTACAGTTATTCCTAGAACTTCTTGGAAAATATCAGAAAATCCCTAATTTAATTTTATCAGAATCATTTAGAAATAATGCATGAAAATATCTTAAAGCCATCAGGGCTCGAGTTTAGACAATGAAAATTAGAAAAAGATCCAAGCTGAAGGCTTTCCTGAATGTCTCATCAAGAAAGCATGAGGTTAGGCCTGAGCTGTAGATGTCCCCCAAATGACCCTGACCTGCTGTCAGGGGAGAGCCCGGGTGTAGGCACACTGGGTGCACAGGTCTCTTGGAGTGACTCGTGCTCCCGTGACTCAATCAATGCACACTCTGTACATGGCAGCCCAACTTTACAGATAATGATGTTCAGAGATAGTATTTCCTTTATGACAAAACAGAAGCATCAATTTTGCCTTAAAAATAGACTTGGGGGTTGCATAAATCAGTTAAGAAACAATAAACAGAATCCAAGCCCAGAAGAGTCGAAGAAAACCACATGCCCCTGGTCCTGCCACGTGGCCCCTCCCCTAGGACACAAGTTTCCCCCTGGGCCAGTTATGGTTTGGACCAGATGCTGTAAATGAGGGGTATGCAATGACTACCGCTGTCCCCCTACCATCTACCCCGGGATGTGCAATTCCAATTCATAATTGTGGGTGAGTTATATCTGTGCGCACAGTGGGGCAGGGTGGGGCCATGGGGGTCAGGAACACAGATAAATAGGTTGCAAAAGATAGAGTAAAAAATGCCAGACCAAAATTGAAGAGACTGAACTCCGTGGGTTCAAACCGTCCCGCTGAGCATGCCGTTTCCTGCCATCCAGCCTGGGACCATTATATCTCTCTGAGAACAAGGGCCCCTGTGAGCCACCATCACTCGCAGATATGTGAAGACAAACTGACCATGTTTCGTTTCTCTTCTAACAACGAAAAGCACTGTAGGTTTGGAGTGTGTAGTAGCCAGCTTCAGGCAGTCATAACAAAACACCAAACTGGGTGGCTTAAACAACAGAAATGCATTTTCTCACAGTTCTGGAGGTGGGGAGTCCCAGCTCAGGGAAGACGCCTGGCCATAGAAGCCCCTTCTCACTGTGTCCTCGCATGGCCTTCCTCTGTGTCCTCTTGGAAAGACAGAGAGCTCTCTGGAGTCCCTTCCTCTGTAAGGACACTAGTCCTGTCAGATTAGGTTCCCACCCTTCCTGTCTCATTTCATCTTAGTCACCTCTTTCAAGACCCATTTTCCAAGTAGTCACGTCAGGAGTGAGGGCTTCAACATATAAAATTGGGGGGGGGATATGATTCATTCTATAACAGAGAGCAAACGATGGGAGTATCTTGCTTTTAAAGAAATACTCCTTCAGCTGAAACCGGTTTGGCTCAGGGGATAGAGCGTCAGCCTGTGGGCTGAAAGGTCCCAGGTTCGATTCCAGTGAAGGGCAAGTACCTTGGTTGCGGGCACATCCCCAGTAAGGCATGTGCAAGAGGCAGCTGATCGATGTTTCTCTGTCGTTGATGTTTCTAACTCTCTATCCCTCTTCTCTTCCTCTCTGTAAAAAATCAATAAAATATATTAAAAATAAATAAATAAATACTCCTTCTGCCTGGGCTCTGTTACAGCTCTCTCCTGTGCCCTCTGCAAAATCAGGACATTGCTCCTCACACCCGCCTCATCTACCTGAAGAATATGCCTTGCTGGCACACCCACTCAGCAGCTGGCCGTTCTAACAGCTGCCCACGGCAGTCCTGCTCCACTTTTCAAAGACACAGCCTGGGCCAAATCCTGTCCCACTGCCTACTAAACCTCTTCTCTATTTAGAAATCAAGGCCATTTCTGAACATGTTATCCTACATGTCTACAAGGAAACTCAAGAGTCAAAACTGGCCAGGACCGGTTTGGCTCAATGGATAGAGCGTCAGCTTGGGGACTGAAGGGTCCCGGGTTCGATTCCGGTCAAGGGCATGTACCTTGGTTGTGGGCATATCCCCAGTAGGGGGTGTGCAAGAGGCAGCTGATCGATGACTCTCTCTCATCGATGTTTCTAACTCTCTATCTCTCTCCCTTCCTTTCTGTATAAAATCAATAAAATATATTTTTTTTTTAAAAAGAGTCAAAACTGCATCTCACCACTAGTAATGTACACAGGACCAAATGGCACACATTTTGCTTAGCCTTTTCATTCATTCATTCATTCATTAATACAATGAATATTGAGCATCTACTATATGCAGTCATTAACCCAGGTGTATAGAATCCATCAGTAAACAAAACAGATGAAGAATCCATCCTGTATTCATCCTATCCATATATTTTCCTTTGTCCTGATTTTGCCTGTTTTAAAAACATTTATTAAAACATGTGCCTATTTCAATCATATTGTAGCTGTAAATAGTTCTAATCTTATACTATATAAGTCTATAGTCTTATTGAACTGTATATTTTTTGCAAGGGACCATCCTTGCAATTGCTTTAACAATAAATTGTCAGGGACATTATAAGGAAAAAGTTGATGATATGTATCAAGTCCCGAGCACATTGTAAGGGCTCAATACTATGTAGCCTTCTATCTTTTTAAATCCCAGATACTCTTGAAGATCAACCTCAAATCCTCTCTCTCTCTCCAAAAGTCTTTAATGGTGCCAGAAAAATGTCATAATTTTCTCTTCTTTTACTGTCTCCCTTCGGTACATATTCATCCACTGTACAATTGAACACCTTGTTATATTCTTCCATATGTTATTTTCTAGTTCTTTTCTGTTTGAAAAACAGGCTTCCTTGGGAGTAAACTGTAAACTCATTAACGTGTGTTCTTAATCCACACAATACAATCTAGGTTTACACAAGAGAAGAAGTAGTGTATGAACATTTCTCTTGAACATTCTCTCTTGCTTTCTCATTTTCTATTTTACTTGTAAAATCTGGGCCCTCTTCACAAAACAGGACATTGTTCCTTAATTGGGGTGAGGGGAGTTCTTTTGCTAGAACATCCATCATTTAACGTGGGAGAAAAGCAATACTTCAAACAAAAGAAACATTCATGTAATTAAGAGTAAAGGACAAGAATGTCGCAGTGTGTTCTATAATAGGAAAAATCTGCAGTCAAAACGTTGGAGAAAAAGAGCACTGGCTGAATCAATTGGGGTGCATCCACTGGAAGGAGAATTATGCATTCACTTAAAAAAAATACGTTTGAAGGCTCTTTAATGAAACGGGAAGAAGCGCACAATGTGTGATTGGGTGGAGGGAGAGTAGTATTCAAAACTGTAGCATATGCACTCAATTCCGTAAATATTCTATATACATGTCTACAAACACATAGAAAAAAGATGGAAAAGAAATATCTCGAAAATGACAGTATCTATATGGGTGGTTAAATTCTTGATGGAACTTTATGTTTATACAGATATTGCTTTGGGTAAGGATTGCCAACTATCCTGTGTGTGTGTGTGGGGGGGGGGGGGGAGGGGGTCAGGCCCTCACCCCTGGTCCTAGAGTTCAGAAAGTATCCCTTTAAGTAATAAGGGCTGCATTCTTTTAAAGCGCCCTGTAATTTAGGCTTCCCAAAAAGCCAATGGATGCTCTTCACAACTAAGGAACAAGCTTCTCTGGAAATAAACATTTCCATTCAGAAAGATCGAAGCCCACTGCTATCCCACGTATGGGTGGTGGGGCTGACAAGACCAGCCAGTGGCAGTGGTCATATCCAAAGGGAACAGGGGGTAGGGGGAATACTCATCTGAAATAAAGTGAATGTGAGGGCACAGGCCACCCTGCCTCTGTTCCTCTTCCCTGCGCCTGGAGCCTGAAGAGAATGCATAGCTGCTCTGTGACATCCCGCCTCATTCCCCCAGCCAGCATCTATATTGGTATTTTTAACAAGGCATAAAACTTGCAATTCTATTAAAAACACATGTCTCTTGTTTCAAAGCATGGTTTAGCGGCAGCCGCTGATATTCAGTAAACACACCATCCACCAGAGGAACATGCTCATTGAACTCAAAGTCTCAAACTCTGAGTCTTATAATTTTACAAAGAAACACAGGATCTTCTGGCTGGAATGAGGTTTGAGATAATCTTCTTGGGCTTTCTCCAGAAGACTGTCCAATCTGCTTGAAAACAGCATTTCTCAAAGCAAAGAGAGAAGTTGAGTAGGGTAGAATTTGAAGAGTAGGAGAAGGGCAGAAAAGAGATGGCTAATGGACTAGAGTGGAAAAGTGGGATCAGAGAGTTGGGAGGCTAGGCCAACTCCTAGATTTATTGTCAGCCGACACGTATCAATGAAAAGCCCCAATTCAAGCAAGGGTTTTTGGTAGCACCTGCATGGACTGAATGTTTGTGCCCCCTCAAAATTCACACGTTGAAGCCCTACCCTTCAGTGTGGTAGTATTTGGAGGTAGGGCCTTTGGGAGGTTATGAAGGTTAGATTAGGCCATGAGGGAAGGGCACTCATGACAGAAGTAATGCCCTTATAAAAGGAGGTAGAGACACAAGGTACCTCTCTCTTTCTCCTGTCATGCACAAGGAAAGCCATGTGAGGACATAAGGAGAAGACGGCTGTCTGCAACCCAGGAAGAGGGCCCTCACTAGGCACCAAAACTGTAGGCACCTTTATCTTAGACTGCCTGGCCTCTGGAACTGTGAATGCTGTGCAAGCCACCCAGTTTATGGGGTGTGTGTGTGTGTGTGTGTGTGTGTTTGTTTAAGGCAGCCTGAGCTTACTAAGTAAGACAGAAACCTTTAATATAAGGGAAGATTTGAGCCCGGCCAGTGTGGCTTAGTGGTTAAGCATCAAAGTCTGATAGATCAGTTCCCAGTCAGGGCACATGCCGGGGTTGTGGATCGATCCCCAGGTAGGAGTTTGCAGGAGGCAGGCAATCAATGATTCTTTCTCATCATTGATGTTTCTATTTCTCTCTCCCTCTCCCTCTCAATATAAAAATCAATATTAAAATAAATCAATATGAATTGATTTTATATTGATTCAAAAATGAATCAATATAAAAATAAAATGAATAAAATGAGGGAATATTTGAATCTGCTGCATGCTAAGGTTCATTCATTTGTCTTGGGTCTTGCCAATAGACAAACTTGATTTCCAATCCGTTTCCCCACTTAACAGTGTAACTTGTCTAAGACTTAATTTTTCCATCTGCACAATAGGGGTACCAGAGATGCCTCCTTCATGGGATAAAATTAATAAAACCAAGAAAAGACCACTAAGCGAGGGCTTGGCATACAGTAGTACTCCATAACGCCTCCCCTCCTGCTACGCCCAGTAATGCTATGATCAAGTTCATGAGAAAGTCAATGTGAAAAACATGTAAGCCCAGGCTAGGGTGGGGAGAGACAGAAAACCAGCCAGCAAGTCACTGAGAATGGACCGCGTGTCTGAGCTGGAGTTGCTGTAGGAACCCTTGTGTCTGCTTGGAAGGCAGCTCCGTACTCGCAGATCACCAGGCACTTAATCGCTTCCCCAAATCCTGATGCCAGAGAGGGTGGGAGAAAAGGGAGGGAACCTCCCGATCAGATATTTTAGACTCCAGCAGAGGAGACAGAACGCTTTATTTATCTGGGCTCCCCAGCTTGCTAATTAACTTAGTACTGGAAACTATTCTCATGTGTCAGCGCCCGCACATCTTCCCGTTATTAGAAAAACATCTGCTCATTATCCCCGTGGTTTCCAAACGTGAGAGAGGGGCAGAGCTGCGTTCCCAGATGCAAATGTGTGACATCAAAGCTGCCTCGGGCGCTGGTGGTCCGGCGTGGGGAGATTAGAACAGGTAGGGGTTTTTCTAAAGAAAGCGGGAAGAAGGCTTTCATCTTCAGAAAAGACTGTGAGCAGAAGATATCTGTGTATACCAGAGGCTGCCATTTAATTGGTGAAGAGGAAGCCCTTGTCTTCAACTCTGCCCCCTTTCTGTGTCTACCCCGGGCTGCAGTCACTGGACAGATATTTTGAGGATCTACTGTGTGCTCAGTACTGGGTCTGCACCACTCACCCAGGAGCCGGGGACGCGGGGCTCAGACGGCAGGTGGCTCTGGCATAAGCAGCACATCAGTCTCAGAGGCAGCCCATGTGTGACCTGGCTCCTGTGTCCAGGTCCAGAGGGACTGGGAGCCTGTGGCCCTGTCGCCACCCTGGAGGATGGGAGCCCAACCGGAGAGCATGTCTCCCTCCTAACACTGTGGGAAGATTCCCTCCCTTTTCCTCACCCAAGGTGACCAGCCATCTAGGTTTCCCAAGTGTCTGGAGTGTCTCCTGGGATGTGGGGTTCCCGGTGCTGGGATGTGGGGCTCCGATTGCGGGGATGCAGGACAATGCTGGCACACTAGAATGAGGTGATCATCGTGCTCTCATCTTCCCCCCACTTTCCCTTCTCCCCCGCTTGGTTGGGCAATGGGTTCACCCTTCCTTTCTGGGAGACTGATATGTAGCAGCACAAAAATTGTTTTTGGCGGTGGGGAGGGATTCTGTTTCCTTATGTCTAAAATGAAAAGAAAATCCCCCTTCTCAGGTATGTTGGGGGTTTATACTGCTACCCTGGCTTAGATGAAGAGCGTAGAGGAATGAGGCCAGGGGCCTCCAAAAGCCAGGACTGACAGCTGGAGACATGGTGGGGGCAAAGGCCTAGGAACACAGGGAGGGAGCAAGGGGAGAGGGATCAAAGAAAGATCTTCAGATCCGAGATTTCCAACCATTGAAAAGCATCTGTTTAACTCATGGGCTTCTCAGCTCTTCTCCTCCCACTGTGTACCCACCCCTTCCTTCCAAACTTGGCCTCCACCTCTCTCTCTGTTTCCTCCTTCCAAGGTCAGGCATTATCTCTGCTCTCTCCCTCTCCTCTCCCTGAGAGGAGCTCATCACCACCTCTTTGTGTGGACTGGAATCTTCCTCCTGGTCTGCACCTCGTCTCCCCAGTGCAATCCACTCCTCTGACTTGGGCCCAGTCCCTTCCCCCTCCAAGGGGCTCTTGTCTCCTGTCCCTGTCCGACCGGCCTCCACTCAGAAGCCACTGTATGGTCTTCCCAAAGCACAGTGCTGATCCTCAAAAGCCTTCCAAGTTGGGGGGATTACATTCAGACTTGCCCATGCATTACCCCCTTTCTAACCTGGCAGCTCTGGGCCCTCTGGATTATGTCCTCCCTCCCTCCCTCCTCACCCTCTATTTTAACCACAACGAACCACATGTGGTTTCCTGGACACTTTGTGCTGTGTGACGCCTCCATGCCTTCAAATTTCAGCTCAGAAATGGCTACCTCTGGGAAGCATCCCTGACCCCCACCCCTCGTTCTTCTGGGCAGCTTTGTGTTTCGATGTTTTCTCTCTGCCCCCGGCCCTCTCTACCACGGCTGCTACCATAGTACAGGCGTTGACTTGTCTGCCTCCCCCAGCAGACTATAAACCCACCAAAGGCAGGGACCTCACATCACGGTACTTCCTGACCCTCAAGGCAGGTCGGCATGGGGAGCACAGTAGGCACTTCTAACATCAGTAAATGGAGAAATGAAAACAGCAAACTTGTGCACACAAGTAGCAAAGCCCAGAGCCAGGGGATGTTCCGGAGCAGGTCTTCTCCACTGAGAGAACAGAAAATACTCTAAGCCGAGATAAACCAGCCTTGTGCCATCCCAGCCCTGCACAAACCAGTGGGAGGAAGAAGGGGATAGTGAGCGGCTTGGGCTTTGGGCCCAGAGGACCCAGGGCTGTTGTCTTTGCAGGTGGTCTTTGTGTTACCCTGGGCCACCTGCTTAACCTCCTGAGCCTTGGGTTCCTCCTTCATCACACAGGGTCCTAATAACATTGCCCGTGGTTTTGTGAGGGGTAAATGCAATTAGGCATGTAACACGGTCAGCACTCGGCAGACACGAGGGCTGACCCAGCCCCCATTTTTTCAGTGTTACCAAAACAGAGTCTGAGCCTGATAAAATCTGTTCCCAACACACACAGACAGCTCGTGCTGGGGAGGCACAATCCAAGAAACAGGGAAGGAGGCAAAGGCTCGCTTCCGGACTGTAAACCTGAAGGTACTGGGCATGGCCCAGAGCAACCTGACAGGGGTCAAAGGTCTTCAGGCTCCTTGACTTGAAACACAGGCAGCTCATAGGGCTCATGTCAAAGTCTCCTTCCCCTGCCCCATTGGGTTGGTGCCAGAGGGACAGATTAGAAAGTAAGCCCAGCTGGCATGGCTCAGTGGTTGAGTGTTGACCTATGAATCAGGAGGTCACAGTTTGATTCCCGGTCAGGGCACATGCCCGGGTTGCGGGCTTGATCCTTAGTTGGGGGCGTGCAGGAGGCAGCTGATCAATAATTCTCTCATCATTGGTGTTTTTATCTCTCTCTCCCTCTCCCTTCTTCTCTGAAATAATATATATATATATATATATATATATATATATATATATATATATATATATATATATATATTTTTTTTTTTTTAAGAAAAAAGAAAAGCTCTCCCCAGCCTTCCCCACTTTGAAGATCACCATTTTCTGCAAAGAGAAGCAGAAGAAAGTCTGAAAGAGAACATGAAAAATGGAAACAGTTACCTCCAGGGACAAGACTCCAGGTGATCAGTTCATCTCCTCCATATTCTCTTCTATTTTCCAAACTTTCCTCCGTGAATTGCTTCTCTAGCCTGCAAACATTGACAATGACTGTGTTATACTTAAGAAAGGACCCATTCCCTGAGCCGCAGCAGAGTTATGCCCCTGTGAGTACAATCACAATGACACACCCAGTCCTGTTCTGGAATCTCTGTGGCCCGGGTTCAAGGATCCTTCTGACCATCAAGCAGAATCACTCCAGCCTTTGAGAGGTGAGAGGAATAAAGAGCTCCCCCAACACAGGATGTAGGCTCACCCGGGACCCACTATTGTCTTTCTCATCAGTGCTTGTGGGTAAGAAGAGCCCAGAACTGGGGACAGATGATGAGGAAGGGAGAGGCTGAGGCTAAGACACTTCATAGGACAGGTTTCTAAGGGAAATTTACCCCTTGTTCAAAGAAAGCAGTGAGAGAAACGTTGCAACTTGCCAAAGCCCCCAAGTTTAATCTTTTGGGCTCAGTTAAGATGGTGTGGAAGAACTCTCTTAATAGAATCTTTGTTCATTCACTTGTTCATTCACTCACTCACTCATTCATTCATCAGTCACTCACTGAGCCCCTCTAGGTAGCAGGCATTGTATATATGGGGCAGTATGAACAATTAAGACTATCTTCCCATTATTCCCCCTACCGCCACTCAAGAGGAAATCTTAAGGAGCAATAATAGTAGTTGGGCATTTGTGTTGATCAGGGATGTGGAAATGAAGAGTGACAAGGAAATATAAGGTATGTGGCAGGAGAGAAGAACTCTGGAGAAGAGAATGAGAAAATGTCTAAGTAAGATTTTGAAGATAGTAAGTTTCTCTCTTTTCCCCATGAAATCTTCAGTAAAACGCACTCCCTTCACCAAATGCTTTTGAAGCTGGATTGTGCAGAATCTCAAGACAGGAGGCAGCTAAAATCAAAGGGTGACTAAAGAGGCCAAACAAGTCCTTATTGCAAAGAAATAGAAAGACACTATCCCTGCCCTAAAAGAGTTTAGGCTCCAGTGAGACATGGGTACCTTAGGTGATATATGCACAGGGAGTCACCAGGGCCTCCAGCACACTTTTTTAGGGGCTTAAAAAACTCAGTAATCAAGACTAATGAAGTGGCCGGGACCGGTTTGGCTCAGTGGATAGAGCGTCGGCCTGCAGACTGAAAGGTCCCGGGTTCGATTCCGGTCAAGGGCATGTGCCTTGGTTGCGGGCGCATCCCCAGTAGGGGGTGTGCAAGAGGCAGCTGATCGATGTTGCTCTCTCATCGATGTTTCTAACTCTCTATCCCTCTCTCTTCCTCTCTGTGAAAAATCAATAAAATATATTTAAAAAAAAAAAAAAAAAAAGACTAATGAAGTGTTTCATAACATCAAAATTAATGCAAAAAGACAGAGAAAGTCAAATTTTCAAATAAAGACAAGATCTGTGGACAGGACTGGGACAGGTGAAGGTGACTAAGGCTGAGTTGTGTAAGACAGGGTCGGATTTTGTCTTTATTTCCAAATGTTGATATTTAGTTCAAGGTAGACTTTGTTACATTACATTTCATTATTTTATTTTAAATATATTTTATTGATTTTTAACAGAGAGAAAGGGAGAGAGATAGAGAGCTAGAAACGTCGATGAGAGAGAAACATCGACCAGCTGCCTCTTGCACACCCCTACCGGGGATGTGCCCACAACCAAGGTACATGCCCTTGACCGGAATCGAACCTGGGACCTTTCAGTGTGCAGACCGACACTCTACCACTGAGCCAAACTGGCTTCGGCTGCATTTCATTATTTTAAACGATTGCACCAAAATATCATTTCTCTTGGTGACTGCATATGTTAGTGCCCCTTTACTTTGAGCCTAAGGCGAGGGCCTCCCTGTCCTCACCTTAGCCCAGCTCAAGGAAGCAACTGGGAAGGAGGGAAACAACTGGGCCTGAGAGACCAGAGAATGCTTCTCTGAGAACCCCGCGCTCAAGGTGCATTCTGTAAAATAAATGGAATTTAATGTACGAAAACAAATAAAATAAATAAAGGCACCCTTGCCTAAGGGCATAGCCTGCAGGGACATGGAAGAGCATGGCATGCTGGCGGGAAGGGCCACCAGCAGCACGAAAGGGAAGTGCCCAGTCTCATTTCATCTCACAGGTTCGACAGCAGGCTGAGCAGGTGAGTCATTCAGCACTGACAGAGTAAGCCCGATGAGTAAACATGAGAAGATGCAAAAGTTATAACCTCTACCCTGTAAGAGCTCATGTCAGCCAAGACTTCCTATGTAATTTCTGGCTTTTCAAACAAACATTGTTTTTGTTTTTGACATTTTAAATGTAACCATCATTACAAACGCATGATTTAGGAGTTACCCACATGTTCCCTAAAAACAATATTCAATCTGACAGTTATGTGGTTTCACTTCCGTCTCAAAAAGGCCCTTCCCAAGGGAGGGAAAGGTGAAAATAAACGAATGGGACTACATCAAACTAAAAAGCATCAGCACAGCAAAAGAAACTGACAACGAAACAAAAGGCAGCCAACAAGATGGGAGACGATATTTGTAAACAGTAGCTCCAACAAAGGTTTAATTTTCAAAATATATAAAGAACTCAGAGAACTCAACACCAAACAAATAACCCAATCAAAAAGGGGGCAAAAGAGCTGAAAATACACCTCTCTCAAGAAAACATATGAATAGCCGAAACCGGTTTGGCTCAGTGGATGCAGCATCGGGCTGCAGACTGAAAGGTCCCAGGTTCGATTTCAGTCAAGGGCATGTACCTTGGTTGCGGGCACATCTGCAGTAGGGGGGGGGGGGGGGGAGGGGAGGTGTGCAGGAGGCTGCTGATCAATGATTCTCTCTCATTGATGTTTCTAACTCTCTATCCCTCTCTCTTCCTCTCTGTAAAAAAAATCAATCAAATATATTTTTTTAAAAAGAAGAAGACATATGATTAGCCAATAGATATATGAAAAGATGTTCAACCTCACTGGAAATTAGGGGAATGCAAACCAAAACTACAATAGTGCACTTACTACAATGGCGACTATTAATAAGATAGGTAATAACAAATGTTGGAGAGGTTGTGGAGAAAAGGGAGCCCTCATTCACTGCTGGTCGGAATGTAGATTGGTGCAACCACTATGGAAAGCAATCTGGCGATTCCTCAAAAAGTTAAGAATAGAGCTACTATACGACCAGCGATTCCTCTTCTGGGTATATTCCCAAAAAACTAGAAAGCATATGTTCGCAAAGATATATGCACCCATATGTTCATTGCAGCAGTATTCGTAGTGGCCAATACATGGAAACAACCGAAGTGTCCTGCAATAAAGGCCTGGATAAAAAAGATGTGGTATAGCCCGGCCGGTATGGCTCAGTGGTTGAATTTCGATCCATGAAACAGGAGGTCATGGCTCGATTCCCAGTCAGGGTACATGCAGGGTTTCAGGCTCGATCCCTGGTAGGGGTGTACGAGAGAGGAAGCCGGTCAATGATTCTCTGTCATTGAGGTGTCTATCTCTCTCTCACCCTCTCTGAAATCAGTAATTAAAAAAAAGAAAAAAAAGAAAAAAGAAAAAAGATGTGCTACATATACCCAATGGAATAGTACTCAGCCATAAGAAAAGATGAAATAATGCCATTTGCAACAACATGGATGGACCTTGAGAACATTATGCTCAGTGAAATAAGTCAGTCAGAAACAGCTAAGAACCATATGATTTCACTCATTTGTGGGATATAAACTGAAACTTGTGAACACAAACAGCAGTGTGGTGGTTGCCAGAGGGAAGGGGGTGGGGCAGAAAAAGGTTCTAATATATGGTGGCAGGAGAAGATTTGACTTTGGGTGGTGGCCACACGGTGCAACATACAGATCTTGTAACATAGAAACCAGTGCCTGAAACCTAACCTATATGATCATATTTACCAATGTCACCCCAATCCACTTAATTTTTTTAAAAAGGGGGCCTCCCCATTTGCTCCTCTAACCGGGACAGCATGTTGGAGTTAGCTTTCCAAGTCTCTCATTTTCCAAAAGGAATCGGAAACTCAGAGCATTTAAGCAACTTCTTCCAAATTTTCTGACCAGAAGGGCAAAAGTGGGACTAGCATCCAGGTCCCCGAAACCCCTGTCCCTACACTGTTTGTGTAGGATGAATGAGCCAGCAACCTGAGAGCAATTTCTCTCCAGTGCCATCTGAACTTTGCTAGGAAAGCAACTCCTGGCTTCAGAGCTCTCTGCTGGGGGCTGTAAAAGAATGGCCAGGCCCACAGCTTCTTCAGTGCAGGAGACAGAAAGAAAACAAAGCAAACCACCTTCTCCATTCCCCCACCCCCACCCCTACCTCCAACTCCAGATTCAACCCTCCCTCCACCCCCCAGCAACCATTAACTCCACATCAGGCCCCTGTCACTCAAAGCCTCGCAACAGGGATTTCACCTGCACACCAAGGTCCCTGCCAGATCCAAAGGCTGTCTCTTCCCAGCCTGAAGGTAAGAAACAAACAAGCTGTCAAATCTGTCAGGCAGGGCCTGGGGAACAGCAGCATTTCCGGCTGCAGGGGTGCCATTCCAGCAGCAGCCTGGGGGGAAGGCCTGGGGGAAACGCTGCCTCGCAGCCTGGACATAGGCGGCATAACCTCAGAAGGTTTGAGGGGCAGCCGGGACTATCTGGATGCAATCACCAGACCCTGCACAGCATCACAGCTCCTCTCAGCTGGGCCTGGCTGCAGGCGGTGGGCCTGCTGGAAATGTCATCATGCTGAGCCCTCACAGGAGGCCCCGCGCCTCACGGAGGAGGCGGGCCACTGTGTGAGGAAGGGCACAGGGCTAGCAGACCTGGGGCAGAAGGCCACGGGGGCTGTCCAGAATGCAGTGAAGGGTAGGAACCAAGTCAGGCCAGAGCCCAATCCTCTCTTTGGCACCACCCTAACCACTCCCCACAAACCCTCAGACTTGCCTGCACTTCTTTACTGATTTGTATTGTCATTGCCATTATCATCATCATCATCATCATCATCATCACAGGTCCCATTTACTAAGTGGAGTGGGTGGGACTGTGGACCCCCCAAAGCTATAGCCACATCCTAATCCCAGGAACCTGTGAGTGTGGCCTTATTTGGTAGAACACTGGGTCTTTGCAGGTATCATTAGGATCTTGAGAAGATGCACATAGCCTGGGTTATGCCAATGGACCCTAAAACGGAATCCCACATATCCTTACAACTGAGAGGCAGGGGGAGAGTAAAACGGGACACACAGAGGATAAGGCAGAGGAGGAGAGGAAGCAATGGGACCACGAGGCAGAGCCTGGGATGACGCTGCCCAGCCAGGAATGCAACCAGCAGCCAGAGCTACAAGAAGCAAAGGAAGATCCTCCCCCGAGAGCCTTCTGAGGCAGCCCAGCTCTGCCAAGGCTTTGATTTTGGACATCTGGCCTCCAGAGCTGGGAGAGAATAAATATCTGTTGTTTTGAGGCACCCAGTTGTTATGACAGCCCCGGGAGAGGAATCCATTGGGCACCACTCCTCCACCATCATCCCAGGTGGTACCGTACTGTGCACACACCGAGCCTCCACCATCGTGCTCCGGGCACCGGGCAGTGTGTTAGGCACTTTGCAAGGTGGCCAACAGCTCCAGGAGTTATTTCCATTTAACAGATGAGCAAACTAAGGCGTCATAATATGAAGGAACTTGCCAGGGTCGTTGAGGACTCTGCTGAAACCCCATCCCATCTGGTCTGCTCTTTCCAGCAAGGAGACCAGAAACGCTTTGACAGAGTCTTACTTCACTGCAACCACCTCAAGAATTGGCACAGGGGAGTCCAACTCATTTTTTGATCCCAAACGATGATATTTTTACCAGAGTTATCTCTGATGCTCGCTCTTTCCAAAAGTCAGGGGATGACTCAGTGTGGGGCCGCGGGACGGCGTTTCGAATGACCTGAGCTGCATTCTGATGCGTTTGCCAGCACCTAAATAGCTCGGAGGGGCCCACGGGAATTTCCTGTTCTCCTTTCTAAGGATGGACGTGGAGTCCAACACCCCACCAAGAGACGCCTCCGCAATGACTACTGGAACTTTTGTCCTCCTTTGGGAGAGATGAAGATAAACTGCACACACAGGAGAGAACATCATAACCTTCCAGAAGCCTCCCTGGCCCAGAGAGCAGAACACCAGAGAAGATCCCCGAGCCTTCTGCAGCCACGGGGAGCAGCAGAAGGGAGGTGCTCCACTCAGCAATGCAATCAACCACCACAGGGCTCAGCAGACCCAGCCAGGAGGGGCGGGGCTGCAGGACTCAATTTCACAGCATTACCTTTCGCTCGTTTAATTAGACACACCGCATGCATGGGAGGACTGGCTGGCCTGGCCCACAGTTTCGCTTGCACAGCGACATACCTCACGCAGGAGGTGGCTGCCTTTAGAAATGGGTCTGGACAAGCCCATCCTGAACCCCACCGATGCGGGGCCGCGCAGCTCCTGAGCCCCGGCCAGTCCACGCAGAAAGAGCAGTGGCCTGATGCTCTCAGGACTGCTGCCTGGGTAACCAGAAATACTAATTACCCCAGGGAGGCTGTACACTCAACAGAAACTGCTGAGAGAGTAGCTTTGCCTTGCTGTGACCCAGCTAACTACCTCACTCCCTCAGGTAGAGCAAATATTACGCCAGCTTTGCAGTATGCTTGTTCAATCTTCATTGCGAAGAAAAGGGTGGGGCCCCGAGAGGTCATTACCACCTCCCACCTCAGAGGGGTCCCCCTCAGGATCCAGGAGTGAGATGACAGCTGTCAACCCATGGGTGTCCCAGCACTCAGCGCCTGTGGCCTGCTCAGCGCCCGCCCTGGTCACCTGGTCGGGAAAAGTGGGCCAGAGGCTCAGCACTAATTCCTTGGGTTTAGCTACAAGGTTGAGGGGGGTGGAGGTGAGAGTAGAATAGTGAGGAGGATAAGGGGCATAAAGAAGCATGGGCTGGCTCTAACCGATTTGGCTCAGTGGATAGAGCATCGGCCTATGGACTGAAAGGTCCCAAGTTTGATTCTGGTCAAAGGCATGTACCTTGGTTGCAGGTACATCCCCAGTAGAGCTGTGCAGGAGGCAGCTGATCGATGTTTCTCTCTAATCGATGTTTCTACAATAGCTCTCTATCCATCTCCCTTCCTATCTGTAAAATAAAATAGAAGAAGCATGGGCTTGCCTAAGGTTCAGGCATGTTCTGTGGAGATCAATTAAGTCAAAGCCAGCCAATCCCATAAGAAGGGGCCAGCCCTGCCAATCGCTTTACTGCCTCCCCAAGGACTTGTTGAGTCTCACCAGGGCCTTTGCTTACATGGGTCCACAGTTCGTATTTGCAACCCCCAAATCCAAAGAACTTTCGCAACTGAGCTTGTTTTGTAAGGCATTTGACAGCAAAACTTTGCTGATCTGAACTGTCTTGAGGCCAATTGTAGTCTTTCTTCATCCTACTCTTGTGATATTCTTGTATTTTTCTGCTGAAACATCAATTCATTTGATTTTGAAGTGCTACTCCAAACCCTAATGGAAATGGTATACAACAGATTATATGCATTGTGTGACCTTTCTAAAGATCCATAACAAAGCTGAGTTCTGAAGCACATCTGAATGAGGAATTGGGGTCCCCATGAATAATTGGACGTGCAGGTCCAGGCTGAATGAGCTGCTGTGCTTCTCTCACCCCTGGGAACCATTTACTGATGAGTCTGACCTTGGTGTGACCTCCTGTACTCGGAAGGCTTTCTTGAAACTGGGTGACTTAGTGTGGACTTGCTGATGGACTTCCTATGCATTGTCAGTGAGGGTGTATAACTTTTGTCTATTTTTATGTCTCAAATGAATTCCCAAATGATCTCTGGGATCTAAAAGCCTGTGTGAGTTCCTTTAGCCTCATGCACCATGTCCACAACCCTGGTATGGCAGGTGTGCATGGACTCTGAGTGTATAGGCCCTGACAGCCCAGATTCAAGAGCACTGCAACCACTAGGAAAGTCTGGAAACAGTAAGAAAATTCAACAGTGTGACAGATTACAGAATTAATACATGAATATTGTTAAAGTTTCAATAAATATCAAAATAACTGTTTGAAAAATACAATGGAAAGCAATATCCCTATTTTCAATAGAAACTAAAAATGATTTTTTTAAACTTTGATATAATGATATTTAGTAAGAAACATGACTGACCTAATAGTGGATAACTTTAAAATTATCAATATAGAAATATTGTTAGTTTTTTGGTATAATAATGGCATTATGTCTTGAGGCCATTTGGACTCTTTCTATTAAACAGAGTATGTTTACTTTTGTGGATGTTTAAAATACTACCTATTAAATGTTTTTTTTTTAAATTATAGAAAGATAGGAGAATATTTTAGGTTAAGGGAAAGGTTTCACTTACTTTTAGACAAAGAGGTTCAATGAGTTCCCTCCCCTCCAAATTAATCTATAAATTCAACGTGAACCCAATTAAAATACCAACAAGGAGCACTTTTAGAAAGTTCCTCTGGAAAAATAAACATAAATAGCTAGGAAATTTATGAAAGAGAAGGAGGTGATGGGAGTTAGGGCAGAGAAAGCCTGATCTTACAATTTAATTATTATGAAGCTACAATAATTAAAACTATTTAGTAATGGAGAACAACAGATAGGGCAATGGTACAAAATAAAATTCCAAAAACAGGCTCGAGTGCCTACTATGTGCCAAGCACTGGTCAGGATGTTGGAAATCAGCACCTAAAAGAAGAAAAACTCTAAACTTCAAACAAGTAAATGAATAAGAAAAGTAATGTGGTGAGAAGTGATGCAGAGAAAATCAATCAGGACAATGAGGAAGAGTGATGAGGGTGAGGTTGGAGTTGAGGCCCGAGGAACTGGCCAGGACAAAGACCTAGAGGGTGCCCATTCCAAGCAAGCAGAAAAGAAACAGCAAAGCCCCTGAGGCTGAAATGAGCCTCAAGTGATCAAGAGACAGAAAGAAGATCGTGGGTGACAGAGAAGAAGGCCAGGGAGACAAGGAGGGCCAGAGGAATCAGGATTTTCACATCATTGAGATGAAAAGCTATGAGAGGGTTTTAGTCTGGAGTGCTGATCTGAGGAGCATTTGTAACAATTTATCCTGCCTACCATGTAGGGAGAGGGCTCTACAAATACAAGAACAGAAATGCAGCTCTGGGTTTCCTCAGCAGTGGTGTACCCAAGAGATAATGTTGGCACAAACCAGATGGAAATGGTAGAAATGTTCACCAGTGGTCTGATATGGGATACGGTGTTGACACAATGCCATTTAGCCTATGGGTTAGGCGGGAAGAAGGAATACAGACAGGAACCCAGGATTACGCCCAGTGTTTTGGGCTGAGTCACTGGGTAGAGGATGTGCCATTTACAGAGAAAGAGCAAATGAGCAGGAGCAGGCTTGGCAGTGACAGCAGGAAATCAAGGATTCCATTAGCCTGTCTACTTATCACTGGAGATTCCTGTCAGATGTCCGGAAGAGCTGGTGGTAGGCAGGTGGCTGCCACATGAGGACGGAGCTGAACTCCAAAATCAAACTCAGAGCAGAGTAATTTCCAAAGTGGTAAAACAATGTTTTAAATATTGGTGCATGTACATACAATATGGCCCTTTTGACGGGGGGGAGGGGGGGATTTGTGCAACCTTTCTTAGGGACAATATGGCAGTGTTTATCAAATTCACAATGCATGTGTCCTTTGTTCTGGTAATCCTAATATCTGTATTAAGTTACCCAACAGATACACATGGGAGAAATGGTATGTACAAGGATGTGCACTGCATACTCACGGCAGTAAAGAATCAAAAACAAACAAACAACAGTATATCTCAACGGAGGGCTGGTTAAATAGATGATCAAAATCCATACTTTGCAGATGATACAAAAGGCAAAGGTAACCTTTATAAGCTGATAGCAAACTAGCTCCAAGATACACGCACAAAAAAGCATCAGAGTACAGAACTTCTTGTGTTTTATTATCTGTCTGAGTAAATACGTGTATATCAATATATAACAGCTCTCAGGTCTGTAGACAAGTCACTTTAAATCAGCAGGAAAATCTTATAACCTTGTGTCTAATTCTTTTCCCCCCATGACATTCTGATCGGAGATGTTGTACCTCCAGACTCTGCTGGAAGCAGCCTGTACCCAAAGCAAAGCTGTAAAAGTTGCAGGAGCTACAGAGCTGCCAAGGAGGGTGTTTAAGGAGCAAACTTGAGGGCTGATGCAAATTGCTCACAAACACCAGATGGTAGGGGTCAGGCAGGAGATCACCTCAAAGAGATAAAGTCCGGGCACTGGTCATATCTGGAAAAAGAGGAAGGACTTGCATCTGATCCGCAGGGAGAGTCTATGGGACTCCTGCAGTCTCAATGCACACTCACACAAGAGCAGAAGGGGGTCTTTCTATTCGGCTCATGGGTAGAGAGCCAGGGGAAAGGCAGGAGAGGAATAAGGATTCAAGGAGTAAGGCAGCTTGTGGTGAAAATGGAATGTCTTGGCCTGTGTGCAATTTGTCTGTGGGGCTTCTGAGGCTTAGCTGCTCTGAAACTCCCAAATGTCCAAGCCATGTACATGTGTTTTATACATACACACACACACACACACACACACACACTGCCTAAGGACTGACAATGTGCTAGTCCTAGTCATCCATGCAGGAGGGAAAATAAACCCAGAACTCAATTAAATGGTTATTAAGAATTTTAAATGGACAAGGAAAGTACCCAATGAGCCCTTATTTTTACATTTCTCAACCTTTAAAATTACACACGTTATTTAAATACACATTTAGAGTATCAGTTAGCGCCAAGTGTTCTTTGTTGTAATAAAGCCTTGCTTTTAATAGGAATTCCACCTCTCCCAATGAAATGCCTTTATGGGAAGCCAGGCTGTGGGTCACTCAGGCACCGAGACCCTCCAGAGGGGCAGTCTGTCCTGACTGTGGACGTAACACCGTGGCGGGAATACACCTATTAGCATTGGCCTTGCAGACTCTAACTTAAAGAAGTGCCCACAGACACGGGAGCATTTTATTCGAAGGTGGACCCCTCTCACGGCCATGGTTAACCTCCCTGCCTCTGACCCAGCCTGAGTGGCTCTCCTCTTCCTCAGACCCGCAGGAAGTGCCGACATGCCCAACAGCAGCATCAGCCCGTCGTTTCTACCCCTCTCTCTCACCTCCTCAGCCTTCACCAACCCCAGTTCCTTTAAACTTTCCTCTGAGGCCTAATTTTCCAATCGTATAATTATCTCCGTGGGACTCAGGGAGAAGAAAGAATGTGGTGTTCCAGAAAAAATTACACCCTTCCTTTGGTCCTCTACTCTGTATTTTCTGTCCCGGTCAAGGGATCTAAACGATGCTACTACAATACATTTACTTGGAGTAAGCGCCCCTCCTGCAGACTTTGAAATTTACTGTTGCCTTCTAGGGAGAAACTGAGGCTCAGAGGAGCTGGGTTTTTCAAATGGAGGTTCCATGTGTACCCAGAGCCTCAGACACCCCAAGAGCACCAGAGGAGTCACAGCAGGGCATGGGCTTCGATGTGAGTGCTTACCATTTGGGCAGGAGATAAGGTGCCCCAGGCCGAGGCTGCAGGAGACAGGGTTGACCAAATGCCGAATAACTCAAGCTTATCCATATGGTCCCAGGGCCAGGACACGGGAGGCAAGGTTTAATGAAGTCCAAATGATCAAGAAAAAAAAACATCTACTCCTGGATTCAAAAGGTTGCTACAATCAGCTTAGAAATATCTTTTTTAAATGTCTAATTAGCCATATTTTAGGGTACAGGTTGTATTATAAGGACTCATTTTGGAAAGAGTTTTCCAGTTTTGAAATTTTTTCACAATTCGTCTGTGAGGCTTCTGAGGCTTAGCTGCTCTGAAACTTCCAAATGTCCAAGCCATGTACATGTGTTTTATACACACACACACACACACACACACACACTGCCTAAGGACTGACAATGTGCTAGTCCTAGTCATCCATGCAGGAGGGAAAATAAACCCAGAACTCAATTAAACGGTTATTAAGAATTTTCACATAGCATTTTGTGATCCAACAAGGTAGGAAAAGAAAGCAGTGATAGCGAGACAGACACATATATATTATATACATATTATTTTATACATGTTTTATAAGTATATAGAGAGAGTAAAGAGAATCTATATACTACACGAGAAACATGAAGCTCAAAGAGCATTGGTTTCTTTTTTAGAATTTTTTCTTATTGAATTTATTGGGGTGACATTGGTTAATAAAATAATATAGATCTCAGATGTACAATTTATCCATATATCGTACTGTGTGCTCACCACCCCAATTCACATCTCCTTCCATCACCTTCTATCCCTCCTTTACCCTCTTCTACCTCCTCCAAACCACTTTCCCTCTGGTAAACACCATACTCCTGTCTGTGGCTATGAGTTTTTGTGTTTGTTTTTTTCTTAATCCCCTCACCTTTTTCACCCAGCCCTGGAGTTTTGGTTTCTAGAGGGTGTAACACAAATAGAGTCATACCTCGTTTTATTGCACCTCACCTTATTGGATTTCACAGATGTTGCGTTTTTACAAATGAAAGCAAGACCCACCACCAGCAAAAGGATTGTGACTCGCTATGTGCAGTGGTCTGGAACTGAACCCGCAATATCTCTGAGGTATGCCGGCAAATAGAGGTCCCTGGATTCACATCCAAGCTGGACAAGTCCTGTGAAATTTCTGTGACAGCTATGATATCAAGTGAGTCAATACCATCTGCTGTCCACAACCCAAGATGACAGATGACAGTCAAGTCTTAGTTGTTATTAGAGAGGGAAAGTGTACTCCTGTAGGAGAACCCCATAATCAACACGATCTTGCTTTTTTAATGCCCCGAGCTAAGATATTCTGATATTAAACAGCGATGTTACTAAGTGCACTGTGGTATCCTGGATCGGATTCTGGCACAGACAAAGGCCATTAGTGAAATCGGAATAAAGCGTGTGGTTTAGTTCATAGAAATGTGCACCATGGTTACACGAGATGTTAACAATAGGGGAAACAGGGTGAAGGGTATACGGGAACTCTTGCAATCTTAGCAGCTTTTCTGTTTGTCTAAAATTATTCCAGAATTAAAAGCTCATTAAATAGATAAGTATCGATAAACCAACAGTCTGAAACCTTTCACATTTATCACATGAAAGAAAACAAGTAATTTTCCACCCAAGTGGTAGCTCCATATTCAGAAGCACTTAGTGATAGCCTAGCAATGCTATCAATTCGTTTATGGATAAAGCAAAATCATTTTCATGGATGGTGGTGGTGATTTTGCAGGTTTGTCCTTGAGAGGGAAATCCTGGGAAAGAGCTCAGAGTTGGCCAGCTCCCCAAACAGACATCAACTATTGTCTCAGAAGCCAAGATGGAGCTGGAGAAGCACAGGCTGGACCGGTTGCCACTGTGATCTCTCCAAACTGCAGGAGACAAACTGCCAGCCCAGGCACAGGCCCCCTGCGCCCACAACAGGAGGTATTTACAAAGCCTGGCGCCTGGTCAGGGATTTCAAGGACAAGCCAGCAGCATGTGTTTCCAGAGAGCAGCAGAGTCATTAAGCTCGCACATCCAGATGAGACGCCTGGCAGGCCCCGGCTGCAGAGCCATGGGCTCGCTCCCATCTGCCTGTGTGTGTGCACCACCAGGGTCTGGCCGCAAGAAACGGACGGCATGCCGGTCAGTTCCAGGCGGCACAGGAAGACTTACCTTCCCCAGGCTGACATGTATGAGAACGATTTTTAAAAATAGGTTTTCTAAGAGCAAATTCTTCCCAATCCTCAGAGGGCTTAATCCACAGCCAGCTCACTCTACCTTCTGTTAGCAGTTGGCCTGGAAGGTTTGATTTGGACATTGCACTATTCTGATTGCCTCTCTGATGATATGAATGGGTGGAATCCTTTCTCTCAAACT